>NW_017728886.1:128759667-128792116 GCF_001723895.1 Crocodylus porosus | reverse complement strand
ATTTTACCCACAGTAGAACTTCTTTCAAAAGATCACAGATCACCATAACAAATATAATAATAATGAAAAAGTTTGAAATATTGCAAGAATTACCAAAATGTGACAGAGACACGAAGTGAGCAAATGCTGTTGGAAAAATGGCGCAGATGGACTTGCTCGACGCAGGGTTGCCACAAACCTTCAATTTGTAAAAAACCGAAATATCTGCGAAGCACAATAAAGCGAAGCTCAATAAAACGAGGTATGCCTGTACATGTCTCCTCATTTCTTAACCCTTTTGATTATTTCATACTGGCCTTGTAAACATGAGAGTCCAGAGACCAAGGGCATGCTTGTAGATGTTCCTTAATTTTTGGAGAATTTCACGTTAACTCCCAGCATAAATTACTTCTCCATGAGCCCCAGAGAAGGTAAAATGTCACATGATTTAAGATGTTAATATGACAAATTTATGTAGTTGGAGACGGGTATTTCCGGTTTCAGACGCAAGAACAAGAGAAAGCTTCCTGTTTCTTTCTTTTCCCCAATAAAGTTCTTTAGAAGGATTTACCAGTACAGCATACCATTAATTTCCTGGAATACTCAGTGTGGTTAGGTATAATATTACCACATACAGTACTGCAACAAAGATTTAACATTGTCCCTACAATTCAACTGCATGACTCTCCTCTTTATTTAAAAAATTGCCACTATACCATCTGTCTCCACATTCAAGTTGTTGTAATAACTCACTTCCAGACTCCAAACCAAAAAACAGATGTGCTACGCCAGATCTCTGACACTACACAGAGATCTATTGTAGTCCATATAGTTGTCAGTATGTAGTTTGTAATTTAAGAGCTCTGCATGATAACTTGCACTATCAGGGCCTGAGACAGCCCTTGCAGGAAGGGGCTCTGATGATCCTCACAAAAAAACCCAAACAACCAACCAACCATTCCACAATTGTTATAATTGTCTCCATGTTGATTATCCATCTAAAACAAACATACACATAGTGCACTGTGGCAGGCCAGCAGAGGGCATGCCTGCACTGAGCCACCCACCTCACTGTGCCCGACCACCTACCAGACTCTGAGTGCCTCCCTGGGGCACCTCACATCCAGCTGACCACCTTCCCAGAGTACACCCACAGGTCTGGGGTTATCGCTCCCACCACCTAGGAATCTCAGTCTGTCTGCGGCCCTGTGTCCCCTGGGATACACAGGCCTTGTAGACTTTAAAGGTGCTCGACCCACTGCAAGAACCTGGGGTGCTTCCCTTAGCCTGGAGCACAAATAGTGGTCTCCCTTCAGCCAGATCAAGGGCATCAGTGGCCCCTCTCCCTCTCCTAGCCAGTTCACCATGCTTTGAACAAAGGAGAACTTTACTGATTACATGGAGTAGGGTACAGGATACAGCAATATCAAAGAATAACCTTAAAGCAAACAGTGCGACTAGGCAGCCATTGATCACACAACTGCTGTACTCCAAGCTACATATCTAGATAGATATCAAGTAGCTTACTCATAAGTATCACCCAGAGGCTGGCTGCTTTCCTCTGGAGGCAGGCAGTTTCTTCTGGTGTCCAGTTTCAAGAGAGACTGGGAGAGGGGTGCAGCATTCAGCTGCTCTTCCTCTCTGCCCAGGAGCCTTAGGGCTCCAGTATGGATGCCCACTCCCTGCTTTCCAGGATGGCTCTGCCAAAAACAGCCCTCTAAGATGGCTCTGTCCCTTCCAGGAAGAAGGGACCCCATACATCCCTGTCATGCCCTCATCACTAAGTTCCCACCAGAAGCAGCCCCATTGGCTGATGCTTGGTGCTTTCAATTGACCTCACCTTCCAGGTCCAATCAGACAAATGTTGTTGAATGTCAACCAATCAGTTTAAAAAGCAACACTGGTCACCTAGCAGAGTAAAGCCCCTACCCCATGCCATGAGGTCAATGGCAAAACAGCAGAGAGGGGGCGTTCTCACCTTGGCTACCTGTGGTTTCTCACAGTCCCAGAAGCAGGAACCCCTCCCTCAGGAATGTTTCCAGCTCAGGTTACAACTCAGGGTTACATGAAACAAATGGGGGGGGGAGGGCTGCCTGCCCACTGCAGTGACCATGGTAACTAAACTGACAGACAGGTAACAGAACAACAGCAAGAAGAAACCCAAAGATAGGTCTGGGAAGATGCTGGCAAGGCATTTTGCCACATACACATTGCTCCAAAATCACGGGGAGATTTACTAAAAGAATACAGTACTTAGATATTACACACATATTTCCCTCCCCTGCCCCCCACAAAAAAGGAGAGAAAAGAAGAAGAGAAAAAGGGAAAAGACCTCCCAAATTTGGGTATGCATCTTAAGCAAGGAAGCTGATTTTCTGCCTGTAATTTAAGCACCCCACTTTGATTCTGCTCCACCTGGTAGAACCAGTACCATTTCTATTCAGGCAGCTAAGGGACTTAATGGCTCACTGGTCTTCACTCGGGGTGTTAACCCTTGTCTCTCTTCTTTAATGGTGTTGATGTTTCATTAATCAAGCTAACCTTTAAAAGGCAAGTTTGCTGTCTGAGAGCTGCTCCTTTTCTATTACACAGCCCTAGAGACCCTTTTTAGCTCTTTTCAAAGTTGTAGATCCACCCATGGAGACCAGTCCTCTGCAGCAACTAGGGTTTCCTACTTTTGAGTAAGCTGCAAAGGAGAGCGAGTGAGCTGAATATTAGCTCTGTCCTTGCGCTATGCAGTTGTAACTCCAGAAAAATCTTTTTTTCCTTCATTCTGCCCCCAAAAACAAGTTGCATGTCTTATTCGGGGGGTATATGGTATTAAGGTGTCCTCTCAGCCAGGAGAGTTGCAAATGGGAAGAAGAGTTGCAAAATGCTGTTTGTCTATGCTACATAACAAGTTGAGGACTATTCTACCACATTACAGGGGGCCATCCCTACAAACTTAATTTCACTGGTTCAGGAATAAAAAGACAACCCACTCAGATTTAAAATCAGGTCAAACTTTGTAAAACGTCTTCCTGATATCCCAACCAAGCACACACAGACCAAGATGCGCCCTTGCTATAAAACCCAGTGCAAAATCTGAACAAATTCAACTTAAGCTGAATGTTGTTCTGCTACAGTGCACGCTGCATGGCACAGGTTAGAATTTCACATCAGAGCTCCTAGTAGGAAGATGTCACGGTTTCTGTGATCAGTACAGACCAAAAGATACTTATATTCTCGTTGCCTTCTCAGTATCCATGGAGAGAAGATTCTTGGCACACAGATGCTCTATCCTGCCTTAACAGGACGATCCAGTGGCTTACATTGCACTGGCTCCTTCCCATGAACAGCCCTCTATATAAGCTCTAAGAGACGCAAATGCAGGAAAAGACTAGAAAGAACAGACTGAGTCAATAGGAGAACACAGTGTTAGTAAATAAGATTTAAAAAAAGAAAGGCATGTCACAGTCCGTGAATCTGTTTTTCATACATGGAACACAACTGATCCTAAGAAAACCAGCATTCAAAAAACAGTGCCATGAGGCAGGCAAGTTACCAGGGAACCCCATTACCAGGACAGAAGCAATAGAGCAATGTACAGCTCACATACAGCTGCTAGCCTTTCCTTTCTTTAGATTTTAGGGGGAGTTTAGCCTTTCCATTTAGTTGACTAGAAACTGCTGCAAGGGTCACTTCAGAGAATATTCCAAACAGGGTACATTCCCATGGGTTTCCCTACAGGAGAGTCACCACTGGACAATGTTTGCCTGGGTTACATAAATAGGATTATATGTAATAGTTTGAGCCGTTAGAGATTGCCTCACAGCATGTATATCCACTCACAGAGTAAAACTGCTTACTTGTGTGCATTCCTGGAAGATGTTGCATACTTAAGGACAAGCAATGCTTACAATGACTGTACACAGTACTCAATTTTAAATCCCTCCAAACTACATTATTCCCTAATGAGTTTCTCCTAATTTAGCAAGGCAGTGAAATCTACTTCAGTCTTCATTACCATCATTGTAAGAAATACTCCTGATTAACAAGCTTCATTAAAATTGTATATAAAAAAAAGTTACCAACTCTACCCCCAACAAGCACATACATACCCTCTAACCTTGTTTAATTCAGAATTTCCTGAAAAGATTATTTACTATTTTCTAAAAATAAAAACTACCACAAAAATGGAGAATTAACTTCTCCCAATTCAACCTAGAATTTTCTCTGCATAGCCTTGGTATTGGTCCATCTTTGATATTAGAGTGAAATCCCTGTAGCCAATTCTGAATCCATGCTCATCATTCATACAAATAATGGGACATTGTCCCATTACTTCTTAGATCCAATTATAAAAGCTTCCAGTTGTCATAAAAGCTCCTTTCATGGTGATCTATGAAAACAACACAGAATGGAGGCTCCAGATTTATGGAAAGCACCAGGGAAATATCAGAGTACTTCTCAACACAAGATTTTCCTTGCTCCCTCACAAAAGTTGTCATCACATTATCCTAGCTAGGAGCATCAGGCTGGGTTCTTTCCACTTCGTGAATTACCTCTGAACCATTTGTTTAACTAAACACTGAAGAAACACTACCAGCTCCTCCCCTGAGCTACACTAGTTTTTAGAACAAAAAGGTAGTGAAGCTAGGAATCAATGAAGGTAACCTAAAACTCGAGATATACAGAAGAATGAATCTGTGTAGTTATGTTACAGAATAAAGCCACAAAATGGGTGTGGATTAGTTCTTTCTTTGCTATACAGCTGTATGTTTCTTGACCATATCTCATTCTTTAAACACTGTGCATTACAAAGCCATCTGAACTAAATCACAATTAAGATTCCAGTATGACAAAACAAATTGGAAAGCAGCCTCCATTACTTCAAGAAATGTACTAATCATTAAATGCCTTGTTCTTTAAGAACCATGAGGTTCTCCAGCTGATTCCAAGTATGTCACATGCTGAAAGGCTTGTGCTAGGAAGAAAGACCCATCAGCTTAAGGGCAGAATATCTACAGAAGCAATCACTTTAGACAAGTGCTAGCAATCAAAATGATAAAGTGGCATAATTAGAGCTAACTTGTTCCTCCCCACGAACGCATATTCGTGCGAGTTCAGGAATTTTGTTGGGGGACCAACTTATTCCTAGGTCTTATTTAAGCTGATCATTTAAATAGAATAACTAGACATTTCCAATGTCATTCTTTCAGCTTCTATATCACATCTTATATAGATGAACTACTCTTTCTACATCAGCTTTCATGCATGGCATTTACATTGCTTCTGAAAAGTGATTAAGCTGATCAAAAAATACAATTCTTAATAAAAGTAAACCTTTAAGAAAAGGTAGCAACTGCTACATCTCTAATACAAAAGACTTCAAAAATATTTTTGGAAGATATTACTTAGTAACTATATCAAATGTAGAAGTTTTTTGATTGCTTATCATACATTTTAAATTACAAAACCCACATACAGTTGGGCCAGGAATTTTCCATTTGAAAGGTCACCAACCCCCCCCCCGCCAAAACTTCACTAAAAGCAAAAAATATTTCCATAACAGGCTCAAATTTGGCCCCAAAAAAATCTCTTTTGGAAAGAAAACAAAAGCAAAATAATTTGATTCAAAATGAGCCACACAAACATTCCAGTTCGCCAATCTGGACAGAACTAGTTCTTTTCAAATAAGTTAGACATTAAACAGCCTGCCTGAAATGCCACAGTGCCTCACATTCCCAACCTTTATTTTCATAAGATGTAAATGCTAGCTGTACACTGCTAGATGTTTTTAACCCAAAGCTTTTCTCTTTGGACCTGATCCTGCAAAGCAAACATTTTTGTGCTAACTCAGGAGAATCCCCCCACACTCCCCAAAGAAAACAAAGCAAAAACAAAAAAGAGCTGCAATATAAGTCAGAAGCCTACCTAACTTGAGGAGGCGACCAGCATATTCTGAAGCCAAAAACCACTTTTGTGCGTTGAGTGCAGCAGCCCCACATCTCTGATTGGCCAAGGAGCCCCTTGTGGTCCCGCCCTTCACTGCCAATTGGTTGCAAGGGCTGTCTGTCAAACAGCCCCATCCCTCACCACTGATTGGTTGCAAGAAAGGAGGCATGAAAAGCAGCCCCCTCAGCCATTCAGTGGTGAGGGGCAACAGCCATCTTGCTGGCTGCTCTTCAAGCCAGCAGCACCTCTTCCCCCTCCCCTGGCAGGCCGCAGTCAGGCTACAGAAGCTACAGACACCCAGAGGGAGTCAGCATTTTATTTTCAGTGGGTTGGGTTTTTTTCCCCCCCACCAGTGAGCCTGCCAAAATTGTTGAGCCCCCCAATTTCACAGTCTTCATGAAAATCATGACATCATTAATTCAGTAGGCCCTTAAATATAAGAATTCTTGTTTCCTACCAGATGTTATGCAAACCCCCATATATGGTGCTCACATACTTGTAGATGACCATAATGCTCTTCCAACTGTCACCTTTCATAACGGTGCAGAAGTTGCTTTCTTCTCAGAATATTAAGGCTTGTTCATGTTTTCTTTCAGGACACGAAAGTTTCTCATTAATGAAAAAGATAGCTAGTTTATTTATAGGATATTTGCTCAAGGAAGTGGGACAGCACATTTTAAATTGTCTGAGCTTTCTTGCCTCCAGCCCAATTTAATTCAGGATCTTGACCTTGGGGTTGGGCCAAGGAGGAGGGTTGTATTAATTTTCTGCAAATTTTAGATGGTATTTTCCCCTAAAACATCATATTTTAGCAAAACACTATTAAGATGAAAACTTTAGGTGCATGTGATGGTGCACAGAAACCTGTCTGACTTCTCTGTGCTTTTCAGCAGCAAAAAAATTCTCCCTTCAGCTCTTTTCCTTGATTTAAGCACAGAACCACTGGCAGATAGGATAAAGGCTTCGTTCAGACCAAGGGACTGAAATAGTGGCAATGGCCATTTGTACATGCCACAAAATTGGCCTTTAAAACAGCTTAATGCCCTTGGCACCGCTTTAACGGTGCACCTGTTTGCACGTGTCAGAGGCGTAATGTGCATGAAATGACTCTGGAACACAGCAAAATAAAACATCTCTGAGGTGGTTTAGTTTGCTGTGAAGGGAAGCACTGGGCTCCATCCTGGGGGGCTGTGGAGGCAGCCCAGTGGCAGCCTGTGCAGGCAGGCTCCACTGAAGGAAAAACAAGTGCAAAAAGCAGCAAGCCTTATCTTCCCCCCCCCCCCCCCCCCGGAATCTGCCTGCCTAAGCTGCGCAGGGGCCCAGTGCTTCCCTCTGCAGCTGCGGTGCCTTTCGGGACCAGTCAGGCCAGGTGCTGCCTGGGGGTACCGCCACTGCAGAGGGAAGCACCAGGCACTCCCCCCCAACCCCACAACAAAGATCAGGGACTGCTCAGCCTACCGGCAGCTCACTCTCCCCTCCCAACTGCAGAAGAGGCAGGTAAGGATCAGGCCCAATCCTTGTGTACGTGCCACGGGGGTTTACTTCACCCTAAATTGAAGTGGTGTTTTTAAAGACTCACCGCTTCAATTTACGGAGCATTAAACTGAGGTAAACCCCTGTGGCGTGTCCAAACGCCCAATGGTTTCACATTCCTGTTAGCATAACTTTACATTTCTACCATGAGGTCCAATCCTCTGAAAGATTACATGTACAAATAATTCTTACCCACCTAATGAATCTGTATACCTCAGTGGACACTCTTCATGAAAGTAAGACTGCAGAAGTCAACTCCTAAGAACCAATTCTGAGGTTTTATTAAGGAGTCAACTGTATAATTCTGCTTGCTTAGGCTCAGTCTGAAGCATGCAAGTATTCCCAAATACAGAACAGCATCCAACAGTCTTAAAAAAAAAAAACAAGGTATGACGCACTCACGGAACAAAGGTAACCTGCAACTTCTAGTCCATCCCAACCAAGCAATAGGATTTCATAATTTGAATTTGAATTTTCACCAGCAAACTACAGTTAAATTTGTGGATATTTTGGACAATACTGTGAAGAAAGTGGTATGCAGTATGGGTGCAAAAGTGATCTTAATAGGGAAAGACCGCATCATATAAGCATCTCCTCTTCCTCTACCACCAATCTTCTCCTAACAGTGAAGCCCTGAAGTTCTATGAGAGGAAAGGTAATGGGCGATATGAATGCAGAAGTGGTACGAATTCACTTGAACAGCTACTGGTAACCCATTCATACAAAGTTCTCTGTGTGTCCACACCTAAGCAGTGTTACACTAGAATGACAATGGAGAGTAGAGTGGAGCAAGATGTGATACCACTCTCAAACTGGGTAGTAGAGCAGAATGTTAATCCACAAAGTAGTAATCAGGGAGTGTTCATCAATATTCCAACTGAAGCTTTGGAAGTCTGCTGCAAGGAAACAAGGCATCACAGGTTGCTTTTAGAGAGTGGGCCCAGCAATTAGGTAGAACTCATCTGCTTCCTTCTCCTCCTTAAGAAAGGGAATCCAAAATTGGGCTTATGGCATGCTGCAGAACACGATCAACAGTTACACAAAGACCTAGCAAGCCAAAATGCCCAGCCAAAAGCACCTGGCTTACATTCTTCTATAAAAGGAAGGCCCAAGTGAAACCACTCATTTCTTCTCTGCTGCAGATGCCACAAAACTTTTCAAAGGGTGCAGTAGTTAAAATGGTCCTACATTAATGCAAGGCATGTCCTTGTCAACTCTTTCAAAAACAGAAAGTGATATGAAGGGAAGTAAAATAGGCAAAGGATGTCTGTGTAAAAATATGAGAGTCGTTTCTCTCTGATCTGTTGCCAAAGACAGGAATCAATGCATATGATGCGATAACTCCTCTGTAGCTGAAGTACACGCATCTACTATAATTCCAGTCTATTTGACAGGAAGGGAACATAAAGAGTACTCTTGTGCAGCGTCATTTTGTGTTCCTCCAAAAAAACTCTCAATCTGCCCTTTTTACATGTGGATCTTTTTGCAGACCTCAGGAATCTGGTGTGGCATCACTTCTGGCAGGGTAAAAAAAACAACTGCTTTGGTATCAGGTGAGGAAAAGAGCTTGAGGACATTGATGCTGTTGGAGTTCATGGAGCATGAAGGGGTATCAACACCAGCATCCAAGGTGGTACTAAAGCAAGAAGAAAGCTGGTTTTGTAGCCTCTAGCAGAACCTTCTTGGAGTCCTGTATGAAGAGGTAACACGAGCAGCTGAAAATGGCACTGAAGTCACATTCTCTCATCTCCAATCCAGAATGTGACGGAGTTGCAATATACTGTGGAATATTCTTCCAGGTTCACATCCTACCACATGCTGGAGACGCCCCACGGTAATTCCAGATAGTCAAGCAGCATTAAGAAAAGAGAGAGACAAGAAAAGAAGACACACAGTGAGGTGACTGGTAGCTTGGATGGGGAAATAAGACTGTACCAGGATGCAAAAACAGTAGAGTTCAAATTGCAGATACATGTGTCTGGAAAGGCATGAAGTAGTGATACTGAGGCCATGGAAAAAAGTCTCCAGGATTCTCATGGATCCAAGGTACTAGAGGCAGATGTTGGTATTCTCCGTGAGCCTCTCAAAGTATTCAGTTGTAAGCAGGTGAGCCTCAACTGTTGTCCTTCAAGTAAGCAGAGTAACTAAGGGGAGGTGGGGGAAGAGAGGTTACCAGGGCACCAACCCAAGGATTGATTCAGTAGGGACATAAAACTAGCAGCTACCACCACTGCTACCACCAGCCAGAGTACAGAACTGCCCTCTTATGACTCTGGTTGTAATGGTAGGAATTAAGTATGGTTTGCTACACCTTCTGAGTTACCAAGAATGTCTCCTATTAAAATATAAGGCAACAAATATATGCACCATTTTCCACTGCCCTAATGAACAGCAGACTCATGTCTTGATTTTTTTTTAAGTTTTGTTGAGACCCCAGCAAAGACCACGTTATTTCAGTATCAACCCCAGGCTCCTCCACACACGCTATCCATGAGGAAAAACATAGAGATCCAGCAAACAAGCATGAAGCCAAGGGAAAGGTGCACTGTTGCTTGGAGCAGAAATATGTCACCCTCACACCTCTCATTTTGGACACCTTACATTCCAGTTGTGTCACTGAACACCAGTGTCATTATATCCCACAAGAGGCAACAGAAAGGCCCTTGTGGAAAAAAAAGGGGTCATTTAATATATTAAACTTTATATGTATTCATCCTTTCATACTGAATGGAGCATCTGCAGAAACCTATCCACTGAGCATCTGCAGAAACCTACCCACTCATTGGTACAGAAAAACGTTCCTTAGATAAGTCTTAGTAACTTACTGCAATCTCTAAAAACCCAAGAATATGACAGATTATGGACTCATGCAATAGATTATCATCTAGTTTCTGAAGTAATATCCAAAACTGATCAAAGCACCATATTTACCCACATAAGAAGTGAAGCGTGCTCCCCACCCCCCCCATTCAGCATAAGAAAAAAAAAATGTCCTTTGTCTTATACATACAAGGAAATCTCATTAAAATTCACTGACTATCATTAAACTGCTGCCAGAAGCAGCATGTGCTCAATCATAGGAACCAGCCATGAAGTGAATTAAATACAGCCAACGCTAAGCATGACTATAAAACATGTGGCCCACATTGGGCACCATTTTTTTAAGCACTCAAAATAAAATAAATAAAGAGTGGGTTTTCCCTTCACAGGGAACTGACACCAGGCCTGGAAGTACTGCAATGCTGGATCTTAGCCAGAAAGCCAGGATACCAATGGGCATCTTCCACAATAACAAGTTAATAGAGCCCATGTGAATAAAATATATGTTAGTGTCCATTGCACACAGTCCACCTCAGTGCCAACAACTTTTCAAGTCATGGTAAGCCACTACACTGCATACATTTCAACTTTCTCTTCACTCCTGCAGCTGAGCTGCAGCATTCTTTCCCATTTCCAAAGACTCCTCTCTCTTCACTAGCCTTAAATGTCTGGCAAACATCACCAAATGGGGCCCTAAACAGTTCACCCAGAATTCCTCTGTCATTCCTCCCCCCCCCCCCAGCCTGTTGCATATGATTAGATTACCTCAGGGAAGGGTAGGGCCAAAGCCAAACCAGGTTTGCTAAACTGGGCCCCAGAGTCAACAGCATTTCAAGCCATGGTAACCACACAGCACAGCACTGCTCCTCATCTGTACATTTGGAGGATCACAGGACAATAACATCTGAATCCAGTCATGAGTGGAGGACTAATTAGCAAATGGATCCTTTGCTGAAAGGAGGGGGAGGGGGGCACAAGCTGGAGCACACACACACACACACACTTTGGCTTTGGAACAGCATCAAGCTTACTTTTTATCCTGTACAAGTGCTGCTTAAAATTGTGTTTAAGGAATTCCTGTACTAAAAACTTGTAGCAGCTTCTACAAAGGTAAAATGCAGTACCCATGGTCTTAGCTGATCCAGAATTGATGCAATAGGTTGTCTATATGGTAAATTACATTTATTTCAAGCTCAGTATTTTCAAATTTGCCCTTCATTCCTTCATTTCCATGTGCTCAGGGACAGCAGGGTCAAACAATAAGGGTGAGGGTTAAGGGGATGCAGAGGGAAAAAGTTTAGAGGGGCAGGGGGCAAGGGGTCAACTTGACCCCCCAGACTTAAAATTTTCCCTGCTGCAGGAGTGGGATGGGGACAAATTCAAGGTAAACCTCCAGTAATTAGATTCTATACCTGGAAAAATTATATCAAGTTTATACATTTTTCCATATATAGAATGTAATTACTGAGGGTCTTCTTATATTCAGGGTCCTCTTGTATTTGAGTAAATACAGAAAGTATTGCATCTGACAACTATTTAACTCTGGAAAAAAAGAAAACAAGTTATAATATAGATAAGAATCTAAACAAAATCTGAGGTTCAAGTTATGGACACGTAAATAGAATATTTAACTAAGTGGGCTATGACAGAAAGAATCCCTTATAACCATTCTACAAAGAGCAGTCAAGATGTTCTGTGATTTTGGAGCTCCCAGCACTTGTGTTCCCAAGGCCTGGGTCATCCAGTCACATAAATGAAGTATAACATTAAAAGGATCCAAATAAAACCCAAAGTTTAAATTATGGGCATGTAAATAAGACATGTAAATAACTGGGTTGTGGGAGAAAGAATTCTTATACCCATCCTACAAACAGCAGTCATTAATGCTTCGTGGTTTTGGAGTCACTAGCACTTGTGTTCCCAGGGCTTGTCAGTCATCACTCAGTTCCCTGAAAATTACAGGAAAAAAAGGGAATTCACTCACAGAAGAGATCTTATGAAGATCATAGGGAGCCACAGACTATCCCAGTCCTGAACGTACCAACCGATTTGCCAGGACAAAGCTAGACTTCTGTTGCAATTCAGGCCTGGTGAATGCAGGATTAATTTAAAGGATGTGGCAACATATAGTGTAAGCGACACCAAGCGAACAAGTTCTCAACCAACAACCAAGCCCATTCCAGCATGAGATCCAAACCTCATCCATCCTACTTTTAGTAATATTAATTTAGCCCATTCTTAGGAGTTCTTTTGATGAAAATGAGAGACTTAAAAACTACATTAGAACAAACCAGAACACCGACTGATTAAGTTTCTGACTTTTTAGGATTCTTTGAAGGTAGGCCTCAACTGGCAATAAAATAAAGGAACTGAAATAACAGTACAAAAATTATATTTTTTCTTCCTTTGTAACAATCCTCACTCACATTTTGGATGAGAGGTGTATTCTTTGGCACATCCTTACTGAAGTCTCAAAGAACATAAAGGATCAAAGGACAATAAAAAAAACCCAAAACAAAAGACAGTTATCTTTTATACCCTTCTAGTGACTCGTCAGGCATCTATTAGGTTTAACTGTAATTAAGATCATTACAAAATTTAAAGGGAAACAAAAATATTGTTTTGTTGTGGCCAGGAGTACAGCTAACTTTGAAAGCTTCCCATTGGTCCCTCTTTTACCAGCTGACTTTCCAGCAGCCTCTTACAATATCTACTATGCAAACTAAATTCATCCTTGGTACAACTCCACTGAGACCTATAGGTTTCTACGAGGATGATTTAGCCCTTGTCCATCTAAAACCAAACGCAGTAAAATCTCACTGAACTGAAACTGCAGAGGTACAGCTTAGGGATAACAGCTGGAGAACATTAACTGTCTCTTTCCCTCTCTCCCAGGGTTGAACATTTTTGTTGTTCAGACAGGAAGCCGTCATACGCTACACTGCATAATGCAATGATTTTGAGATCGGAGAGTGAACTGCAAAGGGGAGGAAAGAGTGCACAACAGTTTGCATGAAAAACCAGAACAAACTTAATTGAAACATTTCTTAGTTTTTAGATAACATGTATAAACATTATATAAACATGGACAGACTTAACGGCAAGACTGAAATGGCTTCAAACACTTAAAAAAATAAAGTTGATTTATCTTCAGTTATTTTTCTGTCTTCACTAGAGGCTCATCCTATGTGGCACACTTAATTCCTGCTAGACTCAAGTGAAGACACTGGACACCTAGCTGAAGTTGTTCACAACGCTTTGCAAAATCATGTTCCTAAGCAGGCAATGATTGGAAAAGCCTACCACAGGCTTGCTTTCATCCAGCTGCTGCAAACAGAACTCTCAGAGTTAATTCCCAACACAACCAAAAAGCCCAGGCTCAGTCAGTGGCCCTGATATGATACAGCACTAAAAGTCAGCGTGAGCTTCAGTGACAAAAGCATGTTAAGGAACAGCTGCTTCACCTGGGACAGTTTAAACCAAAATTGTGTGCCAAGCCATCCCTGGCCTCACCTCTGCTTCTACAGAAAGGTTCAGCCCCTTCAACAGAGGCACCTAACCTGACATCTAACTCCTCCAGGGTCTGTTTGGTCCTCCCCAGGTGAGGCTGAAGTTGGTTCTTCATGCTGAACTCCCACCTCCTTCTTCCAAGCTCATCTTTACACAATGAAAGGTGGTTAGTAATGAATTAGACATGCTCAAGAGTCTGGATTTCATCCAAGATAGATATTCACCAGTAAAAAATGCAAAATCATGTCACATACCAAGTCCGTGGCTGCAGAGAAGGAGCCGAGATCAAGCTGGGCATATGGAGCAAAAATTTCTCCCAAACAGGTAAGGAGGAACCAGCTGCAGTCTCATTCTCCTCCCTGCCAGGAGAGCGGAGGGAGGGGAGGTTCCCCTCCCCGCCCAAATCAAGGGTGGTCAAATAAGCCGAGTACAACCAGGCGCCCTGAAGCAGCAGCGTTAGGGCCCTGAGTACTGGGCAGGGAAGAGCAGGGCGGTGCAGCGACTGGCGGTGCCCCGGCCCCTGCCAGGAATGAGACAGGGCCTGGGGGCCCCCTAGCCCGTGCAAGGACGGGTTAGGGAGGAAACCCGGGGGAGCCGCGGAGCAGCCAAGCTGGTGTCAGCCCGGGGCCGGTCCCAGAGCGGGCAGGCGCGCACTCACCCTCGCTGCCGCACTGCTTGCCATTGTTCGCTCCCATCCTGCCGCCGTCATGCCCCACGCATGGCCGAGCTGAGGGGTTTAAGGAGCAGCGCCCCGGCGGGGCCGCCCCCGCTGTAATCCACTGCGCCCGCGCCCCGCGCACTTGTTGCTGCGCTGCGACAAGGCAGCACTTTTGTTCGCGGCAGGCGCCTCCTCCCCACGTCAGCCAGATCCGGGTGGGGGTGGCTGGGCTGGGCTACAGCCTTTTAAAGGCGCAGCTAGTGCTTCCTGGCCGGCACGCCCGGGCTGCGCCTCAAGCCCCTTTGCTGAAGGGAGCTCCTTGGAGCAGCGCCATGCCCCGGTTCTCGCCCTTTGCTCCCCTGGCGCCCGTTCCTCTCACGGTTCTGAGGGCAGAACAGGCCCACGAGCCATGCAGGCTGGGGCCTGACTGGCTGGGCAGGCAGCTCTGCAGGAAAGGACCTGGGGCTACAGGGAACAATAAGCTGAGTATGAGCCAGCAGTATGTGCTGCCAAGAAGGCTAACAGCATCCTAAGCTACTTTAGCAAGAGCCTTGCCAGCAGATGGAGGGAAATTATTCTTCCCCTCTATTTGCCACATCTGGAGTAGTGTCCAGTTTTGGGCCCCCCACTACAGAAGGGATGTGGACAAATTGGAGGGAGTCCAGCTGTGGACAGTGAAAATGAGAGGGCTGGGGCACATGGCTTATAAGGAGAGGCTGTTTAGTTTGCAGAAGAGAAGACTGGTGGGGGCGGTATTTAATAGCAGCTTCAGCTCTCTGAAGGGGGGCTCCAAAGAGGATGGAGTGAGACTGTTCTCAGTGGCAGCAGATGACAGAACAAGGAGCAACAGTCTTAAGTTGTAGGAAAGGGAAGTTTAGGTTAGATATGAGGGAAAACTTCCTCACAGGTGGGTAATAAAGCACTGGAACAGGTTACCCAGGGAGGCTGTGGAGTCTCCATCCTTGGAGGGTTTTAAGTCCTACCTAGACAAAGTTTTGGATGGAATACTGTAGTTGGGGATGGTCTTGATTTGAGCAGGATGTTGGACTAGATGACCTCCTGAGCGCCCCCCCCCCCCCATTTTATAGCATTCTATGAACACATTCCCCTCTTTATTGGGGGGGGAGGGAGGAAGAATCTAGGGTGTTAAAAAGGGGGCTGCACATCTGAACTGTGTCCTAGAGCTGTTCGTGCTCTCACATACATAGACCACAACACGCATTTTTCTCCTGTTCAGAAGACACTAGGAGCTTTATTAATATGCCCTTGGCTGTGTTATTAAGTTTAAGATGGAAGCAAAGAAAACCCAACAAAAACTTACTTGCAATGGATTCAATCCATCCGCAGGCTTGTGAAATAAGAGCAGTGTGCCCAGGAGCAGCTAACAGATAGCAGAGTGGCAAGATGAAAACTGGCTTGATGGGTGGCGCCATCGAGACCTTTCAAAAGAGGAGGGGCCTTAATGCCCCTGGAATTAAGAGCTTAGAAGAGATCAAGTAGACTATAAGAAGCCATGAACTCAATTGATTCCATCAGCACTGCCTAACTAGGAATGCTGCTGCCACTGTTGGGCAGTTGGTTTTAAACTTTGGGTGAACAGGAATCAAAGGGGGGTGCAACTACATTCTCCCTGGACCCAACCCTTCTCTTTAAAACCTACATGATTCTTGCTAATCTTTTTTCATTTCACAAGTGTTAATGACGTTCTCTCCTTTTTAAGGCTCTTCATGTTCAACTCTTCAAACAATCCTGTTAGCCGTTCCTGGTAATCTCTCTCTCTGTCTCCTATGTCACAGCCCTGTGGACTGCGTTTAGCTCTATCTAAAACCTTAA
The DNA here is from genome assembly GCF_001723895.1 of Crocodylus porosus. NCBI lineage: Eukaryota > Metazoa > Chordata > Crocodylia > Crocodylidae > Crocodylus > Crocodylus porosus. The sequence goes on along the minus strand of NW_017728886.1, from coordinate 128,775,846 downwards.
CTATTAACCAACAACTCTTATTGTAAAGAATGCTAGGGGCATACTGGGCTGCATGAGTAGGAGTGTTATCAGCATATCCAGGGAAGCAATTCTTCCCCTGTCTTCAGCACAGGGGAGGCCACATCTGAAGAAGTGTGTCCAGTGGACAAATTGGAAAGAGTTCAGTAGAAGGCAGCAAAAATGGTTAGAGGGCAGCAAAAATGATTAAAGGACTTCTGACACCCTACTTTGTCAGTGGCTATGAAAGGATTTGCAGAAGGGATTTGCAGAAGGGAAGGGAATAAATAGGGAGATTGTCACAATTAAATTCAATGCTTATTCTGTCTCCCTGTTATTAGAACCTGATTCTTCTGAAACAGACATAGAAAAGTTTACTTGTATTGAAGATGCATCTAACTACACAAGCTTTCTCTGCCACCATTATTATCATGGTATCTCATAGTTGGGGCCTTTGAGAGAGCGAGGAAAATGTCAGACTTGACATTTGTAGTGTGTTTGTAGTGTAAGCTGCATATAGCAGGCTCATCTGGTGATCTGAAAACTGCTTGATATACAGAGCTGGGAATAAACCCTTCTAGCCTATATCAAGCACTGTCACTCCTGTGCTAGAAACAGCACTGAATCTAACTAGATTTGTTCAGTTTTGAAGCTGGAGTTACAGGCCAGGCCTTCAAGTAACAACCAAACCAGCATTACGAAGCTGCTCAGGACTGAGCAGAGGTCAAACACACTTTGAGGACCTATGTAACCAACACTAGTGAGGTGCCAAAACTGGCCTCCAAGTTACTCCTGTGTGAAATAGCAAGCCCACTTGACTGGATTTAAGCAGTACCTTTATACGCTGAAGTCATTGGGATATGGGAAAGGGCTGGTGCTATTTGCATGACTTAAATGAGTGCCTGTCTTACACAACCACGACTTAGAGTGGCTTCTTAATACATGTGGAAACTCAGTCTCCTCTGGAACAGAAATATTTGTTTTAAGACTATCAGTTTTTGTAAAAAGTTCTGCATCAGTTTGGTTACAGCCTACACCATAGTTTCTCAATCTGTGGTACGCGTATCCCTGGGGGTACGCAAGACAGGCAGGGGGTACGCGGTGCCAAAACGCCCCCCGCAGCAAGGGGGTGCCGCGGCTCCCACTGCCGCCGCTGGGGGGAGGGCAGACAAAGACCCCCACAGTGCAGGGGGAGTGTGGGAGGGTGTCAGAAAAACAATATAACCCATGAAAAGCAGATGGCCCCTTGCTGAACAGATGATCTAATGTTGAACTTAAAGATAGCCTTTGCTGACAGTAAGCAAACTTGTTCTGTGTATTTTGTAACTCTGTAACAGCAAGCAAAAAAACAAAACCCCAAAGCTAGTAGAAATTCCCCAAAGATGCGCACGCATATATGCCTTATGCCTATGTATACCTATATTTGCATATGTATGACCTGTTAGTGTAAAAGGTGCTGCCAAACTCAGATCGGGGGAACTCTTGGTCTACTAGGCCCTGAGTAACCCCTCTGCAGAGAAATAAATCATCTTGCTGACACTCTCTCATTCTCTGCCTAATTGATCGTGGCTAGGAACGAGTCCAGAGACGGGACGTGGCCAGTGCTCTTCGGTGTATGAGCACACCCTTTGGTGTATGTGTGCTACGCAGTAGCTGGCCAATTTCCCTGACAAAACTGGTGACCCAGATGGGACCCTAGCTCTCCAGACCAGTGCCACCACCCCCACGATAACATCCAGCCAGCAAACGAGGGTAAGTTTCCCCTCAGTGTCCTTGTCAAGGGAGTGGGCGGCCCCAAGCCGGAGGTAAGGTGATCCAAAACTTTTAAGGGTAGGAGTGTCGGCTATATGCCCTGAGTACAATGATTCTCAGGCACCAAATTAATTGTTTGTTTTATAGTGTCCCAGTCTGAGTACAGTGCTTCTCAGACACCAAATTAATTGTTTGTTTCATGGTGTGTCCGTCTGAGTACGGTGATTCTCAGGCTCCTTGTTATCTGTGTCTCTGTTTGTCTGTCTGTCTGTCTGTGTCTTAGGCCTGTCTTCTCCCGGTTCCTTAATCTGGTGACACAGGCAACCGTAGAGTGTTGTCTGTCCTACCCTCTTGGGCCAGGAAAGCTGTGTGGCACAATTTTTGTCTCCATTCGCACACAGAGAACCGATTTCTAATCTTATCTCTTCTCTTTGATAAGTCCCCTTTCCTGTTTGGGGCACTGATCAGGTCTGGTATTCTGGTTTAAAGGCAAAGGGGCGCCCCGCCAAGGGAGACAGGATGGGACAGATGGGGTCAGTCCCTGTCCCACCGGGAAGTCCCCTTGGAATTGTCCTTTCTGGTTGAGCTAAAATCCCGGGAACTGGTCAGGTTAATAACCTTAAATTGATCCAGCTATCTACAACTGTCTAGCCTGGATACACTTACAAGGATCCAAGCCGACAGTGGCCCAGTCTTGGTTCTTTTGACCAAGAAACCCTGAGGTACCTCAGAGGATCTCTGGAAGATCCTCAACCCCGTCAGATGAATTACTGGTATATCTGAGCCAATGCTGCAAGCAAAATGAAAAAGAGTCACTTGGGCTCCTCTAAAAAAGAAACCTGACACCTGGCTCTGCTCCAGGTTCATCCTAAAAGCCCCTCTGAAACTTTGCTACCTCCATATGCTCCAACTGCCCCTAAGTCAAAGGAAGATGAGTGGCGTCCAGCAGGACCGCCACCACTCCAGGGGCCAGTCACGCTCCCAACCCCCACGTCCACCGCTTCAAGTGAACATTCCTCCAACAATGAAACAGGAAGTTCTTCCCCTGTGTCGACACACATGAGAAGTCAAACAAAGAAACAGCTGCCTGCTCGTTTAGCTCCACTGCGTCAGTACCCTATTGCCACACAGGAAGGAATCCAATATCCATATACACATGTCCCGTTCAATCCCCAAGACCTTGTCCTGTGGCAAACTAACACCCCCAAATTTAGAGACGACCCAGAGTCAGTGAGACACAGAATAGAAACCATAATCAACACCCACAACCCTACATGCACAGATGTGAATCAGCTTTTAGATGCTCTTCTCAGCAAAGAGGAGAAAGCAGAGATTATAAACCAAGGAAATCAGTGGGTGTCAGAAGACGTGCAAAATAGAACTAATTGGCCAGTCCAAGATCCTGGATGGGATCCAAATGCTGAGGGCAGCAATAATCCATTGCGCTTGCAACATGCCCGACTATCCCTTTTAGAAGGGCTAAAAAGAGCGGGCAAAAAAAAAAAGAGCAGACTGGACCAAAGTCCAGGCTATTAAACAAGGACCAAATGAACACCCAAGTGATTACTGTCAAAAACTCCTGAGTACTATAAATAGACACGGTGGTGATTTCAACCCCAGCAGCCTTGCCAATCAAATGATCGTAAATTCTGCATTTGTTGGTCAAGTAACTGATGATATAAGAAAATTATATCACCAAGCACCACCCTGATTGGACCACCAAAACACTTCCCCAGCTAGTCAATCTGGCTTCCTATGTCTTTGACCAACATCCTGAGGTCCAGAAGCAAGAAAAATTAAAACTGAAGCAAAAGGAAGTGAATATGTTAGCAGCTGCCCTCACTCAACACTTCCAAGCACCGCCCCTGGCAAGGCTACGGCCGAGGCCGAGGGAGAGGGCGGGAACAAGACAGACCCCGTACTTGGTCTTCCCAACCCTTCAACCAACCAATAAGAGGGTCTTAATCAGATGATACCTGCAATTATTGCAAACAAAGAGGGCACTGGAAACGAGATTGCCCGGTCTGCCCATGAGGGACCCCTGCACCATTTAACGCTCCCCGCATGCCTGCCCCGCCCGAAGTTGACCACTACCAACAATACCTGGAGGAGTCGCCTGAACTTGAGGATTGACATAAGGGGGGGGCTCTTCCACGAGATGAACCTTGGAGATTTTAATGAAACTTCACACAAATTAAAATGTCCATCCCCTGAACCATATATTACTAGAAGTCCAGGGTCAGATATACAAATGTTTAATTGATACTGGCGCAGATCTTTCTTCACTGGGTGTTTCCCCAAGTCAGGCCAAATTAAGAGTAGCAAAAACTGAACGGGTGGTGGGAGTCTCAGGAAAGCCCTTTAGCGTCCCTTATAGTGTTCCTACGAAAGTCACCATTGGACCCTTAACAACTGAGAATGCTTTCTTACTTTCAAGTGGATCACCTGTTAACTTATTGGGGAGAGATCTGCTCTGCAAGCTCCATGCCACCTTGCAGTGTAGCCTAAACAGAATCCAAATTGCTGTCCCAGTACTAACCTCTTGGCCTTTCAGGCCATGCTTAATGAGTCTGGGTGCCCTTCTCTCCCCGAAGATCTCCAAACTTTGCCTGAATCACTGTGGGGATAGACCCCCACGGCAGTAGGACTCCTTAAATCTGCTACCCTAGTCAGTATCCAAACAAAGCCAGGTCAACCCCTATTGGTACCCCAGTATCCCCTGTCCAAAGAGGCGGAAGAAGGCTTAGAACCACTGGTGACTAGCTATTTAGAACAAGGAATACTGAAGGAGTGTCTCTCACCCTGTAACACCCCCATCCTTCCAGTCATAAAACCTAAACCTGGTCCTGATGGTAAACCCGTGTACTGGTTTGTACAAGACCTCCGGGCAATTAACAGTTATGTTATTCCATGACACCCCGTAGTTCCAAATCCGGCTACTATTATTACAACCATCCCAGCCACAGTGATTTGCTACACTGTCATCGACCTCTGTGCAGCTTTCTTCAGTATTCCCATACACCCAGATTCACAGTACTTGTTTGCTTTCACTTGGAAAAGGAGACAGTTAACTAGGACTCGATTACCCCAAGGGTATGTGGAATCCCCCATGCTGTTTTCACAAATCCTGCATAAAGATTTATCTGCGGTCACTCTATCCTCAGAGACCACTTTGATTGTTTATGTAGATGACCTCTTCCTAGCTTCAAACAGCACAGAGAGCTGTCGAGGAGACACTGCAAGGTTACTCTCTGCCCTTGCAGAACAAGGACATAAAGTGTCTCCCTCAAAGCTACAATACTGCTAGCCTGAAGTGGAGTATCTAGGCTATATACTCAAAGCAGGCACCAGGAAGTTATCACCCAGATGCTTACAAGATCCAAGATCTCCCACGGCCCCAGAATAAGAGGCAAATCCGTGCACTCTTAGGCATGGCAGGATTTTGCAGACCCTGGATCCCGGCCTTTGGGGAGACAGTCCGTCCTTTAGTTCACGCTACTGCTAAAGAAGCCGAGGAGCCTGTTCACTGGTCTAAAGATAAAGAACAAGCATTTCACCAAATAAAACATGCCCTCATGACTGCACCAGCCCTGGGCCTCCCTGACATCGCCAGCACCACCAGAGAAGCAAGCTGTTCCACCCTTAAAACTTACAGAGACTGGAGGAAACACATGGCATGTTAAGAGCCCGTTAGACGCCTCCTAAGCTACAGGTAGTACTTTCTTTGCTTGCTATACTTGTTATAGAGTGTACATTTACATCTTGTATTATCGCTTATGTAAAAAGACTGCACGCGCAATGCAGAACAAGTATGTCATGTACACTCAAGAATGGCAGCCTCAGATGTCAGCCACTGAGCTTACGCTTACGGCTGAAAGGGGGGAATTGTCAGAAAAACAATATAACCCATAAAAAGCAGATGACCCCTTGCTGAACAGATGATCTAATGTTGAACTTAAACCTTTTATCTTATAAGTTCATGAAAACAGAGAAGTGACTTCTGGAGTACTGACGCAATCCTGGGGAGATTGGCCTAGACCAGTTGCATACTACTCAGTTCAGCTGGACCCGGTCACCCAAGGACCCAAGGTCATGTCTTCGCTCCGTCACTGCCGCTGCAACGCTGGTACAGCGAGCCCAAGATCTGGTCTTGGGCCACCCACTTATCATAAGAGTGCCACATTCAGTCGAGGCTCTCCTCCTCCAGCATAACACTCAGCATTTCTCAAACCAGAGACTCAACCGATACAGAGTCCTTTTGCTAACATGTAAAAACATCACTATACAGCGATGTGCACAACTCAACCCAGCCACCCTTCTGCCAAAGGTAGATGAAGGACAGCCACACCATGATTGCTGTAAATTGGTTGAGTATGTGGAAAACCCCCGGAGTGACCTTAAAGATCAGCCCTTGCATAACCCAGACTATGTTCTCTTCACCGACGGATCGTCGTCAGTCATAGAAGGCACAAGACAAGCAGGGTACGCGGTAACCACAGTGCAATGGGTTTCAGAAGCCAAGCCTCTTGCGCCAGGTACCAGTGCCCAAGCTGCAGAACTTATTGCCTTGCAGAAAGCATGTAAACTCACCACAAACTGTTCAGTAACCATCTATACTGACTCTCAATATGTGTTTGGTATTTGTCATGCAACCGGCCAACTGTGGAAGCAATGAGGATTTCTCAGCTTGAATGGACACTCAATTGCTAATGCCACAGAAGTCAACAATCTTCCAAACGCTATCCTGTTACCCAAAGAAATCCCAGTTGTCCACTGTCCAGGGCACTCCAAGGACAGTACTGAGATTGCTGCCAGGAACTGTATGGCTGATGCAGCCGCAAAAGCAGCAGCCATTCAACCTGTTTCTGACAACTCTAACTCTCGCCTCTTATGCATCACGTTATCCAACCCAACCTCCATATACCAGCACCTTCAACCGACAGAAGTCCAGGACTGGAAGACCAAATATGAAAGCACTAAAAGGACAGATGGCATTTGGCGAGTACCTGACAGGCGTCCCATCGCCCCCAGAGCTGTTCTTCACATGCTTGCCCAAGGAGTCCATCATCTAAACCACTCTGGTAAAGAAAATCTAGCGTGCAGTGTTCTCCGTGACTGGTTCGCACCCAGCATCTATGTGGAAGCCACCAGGATTGTCAACTCCTGCCCTGCATGCCAAGCATTTAATCACAAGACAAAAAAAAGTATTCACAAAGGGGGGAGGCCATGGACCTATCTACCATTTCAAAAACTCCATGTCAGTTATATAGACTTACCAAAGGCCTTCCGCTATAAGCACTGTTTAGTGGTAATCGACCAGCTCACTGGGTGACCAGAAACTTTCCCTGCTTTACGAGCAGATGCCTCGACTGTAGTCAAAGCCCTCCTTAGAGACATTGTACCAAGATTCGGACTTCCTGAAGTTACTGAATCAGATCGAGACTCACACTTTACTGAAAGAATATTGCAAGAGGTGTATAAAGCCTTAGGAATTCAAGCACAGTTTCATACCCCTTACCACCCACAATCTTTGGGTCAGGTAGAAAGGTTAAACCTATCCCTAAAAACCCTTTTAGGAAAGATCTGTGCTGAAACCAAATTAAAATAGCCTGAAGCCTTGCCCATTGTGTTGTTTGCTCTTAGCCACACAAACCTCTAAATCTGTCACCCTATGAGTTATTGTTTGGTCATCCCCCACCATTGTAGAAAGACTGGCAAAGTCCACATGTAAGCCTGTCTGGGGGAGATGAAAAGTTAACTGATCATGTCTTGTCATTACAGCAGTCTCTCAGTTCTCTTCACAGGTCTGCAGTACCCCTTGACACCTATCTCCATCTGTACCAACCCAGCGATTAGGTGCGGATCAAAAAGCATCGATGACAGAACTGTTTGGCATCGCGGTGGGAAGGTCCCTTTCAAGTCCTGCTGACGACTCACACTGTGGTCAAAGTCGCCAAAAAGGAATCCTGGATCCACCATAACCACTTGAAACCCCGGAGAAGAGCCAACATCGCCAGCACCACCAGAGAAGCAAGCTGTTCCACCCTTAAAACTTACAGAGACTGGAGGAAACACATGGCATGTTAAGAGCCCGTTAGACGCCTCCTAAGCTACAGGTAGTACTTTCTTTGCTTGCTATACTTGTTATAGAGTGTACATTTACATCTTGTATTATCGCTTATGTAAAAAGACTGCACGCGCAATGCAGAACAAGTATGTCATGTACACTCAAGAATGGCAGCCTCAGATGTCAGCCACTGAGCTTACGCTTACGGCTGAAAGGGGGGAATTGTCAGAAAAACAATATAACCCATAAAAAGCAGATGACCCCTTGCTGAACAGATGATCTAATGTTGAACTTAAAGACAGCCTTTTGCTGACAGTAAGCAAACTTGTTCTATGTATTTTGTAACTCTGTAACAGCAAGCAAAAAAACAAAACCCCAAAGCTAGTGGAAATTCCCCAAAGATGCACACGCATATATGCCTTATGCCTATGTATACCTATATTTGCATATGTATGACCTGTTAGTGTAAAAGGTGCTGCCAAACTCAGATCGGGGGAACTCTTGGTCTACTAGGCCCTGAGTAACCCCTCTGCAGAGAAATAAATCATCTTGCTGACACTCCCTCGTTCTCTGCCTAATTGATCGTGGCTAGAAACAAGCCCAGAGACGGGACGTGGCCAGTGCTCCTCGGTGTATGAGCACACCCTTCGGTGTATGGGTGCTACGCAGTAGCTGGTCAATTTCCCCGACAAGGGGCAGGGCGCTGCTTCATTCCCTCCTGCACTGCGAGGATTGCCCCATGACCTGGCCCTCTTAGGCCCCCATACACTGCACATGGGAGGGCTGGCAGTGGCACTAGGCTCTTCCCAGTGCTCAGGCTGGGCTGCAGTGATGGGAAGGGGACTGCTGCCTGCTTCCCCAGCGCTACCGATGCCAAACATGGGGTATAAGCCCTGTTCTGCTGCTGGCCCCCTCCTGTAGCCATCCTGGGCTCTGGGCAGCTGAAGCGGGCAGGCTGCAAAAAGCTGCATCTGGTTCCACAGCCCTGGCATTAGCTCCATACCAGTGATTGCATGCGTGCCTCAGAGCACAGTGGGTTTATCCCCGCTCTCTGCTCTGAGGTGCACATGCAGTTGCTACAAGCATAGAGCTGATGCTAGGACTGTGGAGCCCAGTGCAGCTGTTTATATCTAGCCTGGGCTCTGGGAAGCTGAAGCAGGCAGGCTGCAAACAGCTGCATCGGGTTCCGCAGCCCCGGCATCAGCTCTATGCTGGTGGAGGCTGCATGTGCGCCAGAGAGCGGAGATAAACTCACTCTCTGCTCTGAGGTGCACATGCAGTTGCCGGTATGGAGCTGATGCTAGGGCTGTGGAACTGGGTGCATCTGTTTCTAGCCTGCCCACTGCCTGCTTGAGCTGCCCAGAGCCCAGGCTGTCTACAGGCAGGGGCTGTTTGTGGCACAGGGCTTTTCTGGGCTGCACTACCTCAAGACCCCTCCCACCATCCCATTGCATTCAGAGGTATGCAATGCTGGAGCCTGGAGCAGCTCTTTTGCAGCCTCCTGGCTGCAGCCAGCCCAGGCTCTGGGTAGCTGCTGCCAGCCACAGAGCCCAGGCTGTTTGCAGCAGGGTTTGCAGCCTCCCAGCCACCTGCCGGGAACAGCCTGGGGTTGATGGCTGGCAGCAGCTGCCTAGAGCCTGGGCTGGCAGTGGCATGCCAAGGAAAATGGCCTCGCGTGCCATGCTTGGCACGCATGTCCTAGGGGTTGCCTACCCTACAGGCCTCTTCTTCTTCCCAACACCCCAACCCCTGCTGCAGCAGCCCTGGAAGCAGTAAAAACCACCTGCCTGCACCAAAGCCTGGTGCAACCCAGTGGCTGGGTGAGTGGGGACAAGCAGAGCCCTGGAGCTGATCACATAACAGTGAATTTACCTCGCATATAATGAATTTGGGGTGTAAAAATGGTCATCATATAAGAGCGAATTTGCATATACCGAACCCACATAAATCAAGGGAGGGAAACCTGTATATCTTCCTAAAATAAGATACTTTCATCATTCATCAACCCTGCACTCGCTTGCCAGCTTTTCTGCATCAGAACTCTCCTGCTTTATGAGAAATAGAGTCGTCCATCAGTAGAGGGGAGAAAGATTGTGTTTCTCAGAGTTTAAGCATGTGCCTGTCTGCTGTAGTTTCCACTTAAGTGTTTAAATTTAAGTGGGCTTGTGTCACTGTTTCAATTTTACTGTTTATGAGTGTGTTCAAATGGATCATTTTCTAGTAGAAAGAAAGACTTCAGATTTAGAAGAAGGTAGTTCCCAGACAAATGTGCAACAAGTGTTGGAGCCAGAGGAACATGTTTTGAAAAAAACAAGCCTCAGTAGTGAAAGTACAAAATCTTCACTGGTTCATAAAGCATGTAGCTATGATCCCAGCTATCTGGCTTTCGGGTTTACAACAAACAGAGGTATACCTTCATTACCACTTTATGTGATTTGCAGTGAGACATTCTCTAATCATTATATGAAGCCTTCCCTTCTGAAAAGGCACCTTCATTCTAAACATTCTAATCTGAAGGACAAATCAATAGATTTTTTCACAAGAAAATGTGAAAGTTTGAAAAAATCAAGTGCTGCTATGAAATTGTACTCTGCGCTCCCTAAACAAGCTCTATAAGCTTTGTTTGAAATGGCACACATGGTGGCAAAAACAAAGAAACCACATACCATTGCTGAGAACCTTGTCATTCCTCCTGCTATCAGAATCACTGAAATCATGTTTGGCAAAACAGAAGTAGATAAAATTAAAACCATCCCACATTCAAATGACACCATGACAAGAAGAATTGATGACATGGCAGAAGACATAATTAAAAAAAATTCAGAAAAAATCATCCAGAAAAAAACAGTTCACTTTACAGATTGGTTCAACTATGCACAATTGATGATGTCTGTTAGATACATTGATGATGAAGATAAGCAAAGAATAAAAGAACAAATATATGGTTGCAAAGAATTGGACACAAAAACAACAGGAGAGGACATTTTTAAGATCTTAAATGAGCACATTGTAAAAAATGGATTGTCATGGGAGTGGTGTGTGTCTGTTCATAGACAGAGCAGCAGCAATGGTAGGTCGACGAAGTGGTCTTGTTGTTTGCTTAAAAGCTATGAATCCTTCAATCAAGTGGAACCATTATATTATTCATAAACAGGGATTGGCTGTAAAGCAACTGAACAGCGTGCTAGGAACAGCCGTGAAAACAGTAAACTTCCTAAAATTGTGGGCTCTGAATTCACATCTTTTCCAATCGCTGAGCCATGACATGGAGTCTGAACATACTACTGTACTTCTTCACACTGAAGTTCGGTGATTGTCACATGGAAGGTTGTTGAATCTCCTGTTTGAGTTGAGATAGGAAGTTACTGTCTCTCTCAGAGATATGAAATCTGAATTCTTACAGCATTTTTCAGATGAAGTATGGATTTGCAAATTAGCCTATCTTTGTGACATTGTTGATAAAATCAATTACTTGAACTTCCAGCTTCAGGGATACAACACAAATATATTTACCTTGCATGACAAAGTAAGAGCTTTTAGAAAAAAAGTTGAGGTTTTGGAAAAAAATCATGCTTTATGTGGAATTTCTGTTTAATTTCCACAGCTCTCAGAGTTCTGTGAGGAAAATGAAATCCCTCTGAATGACAGTGTGAAAGAAAATATTAAAGAATACTTGGTAAATTTGGAGTCAAACTTTGAACACTATTTTGAATCCATTTAATGACACCGTTATTGAACAAGTAGGGATTCCAGAAAGCATGAAGGAAAAACTTTTTTGAGTTTTTCACAGGCAGTACATTGCAGAGGATGCAAAGCATGGGATTGGATTACATCCCTGCAATTTGGCAGAAAATGAAATGGGAATACCCACAGCTAAGGAACATGGCTGTCGCAGAGCTTCTCCTGTTTGTCTCAACATATTTGTGTGAGACCAGTTTCTCACACTGGACCGGGCTAACAAGTAAAATAAGAAAACATTTGTGCCTGGAAAATGATCTGATAGTAGCAACAAGTAGTTTAAAACCAAGATTTGGAACGCTTATGTCATCCAAACAGGCCCAAGTTTCTCATTAAATCCAGCTCTTACAAGAACTCGTTTTTATGTTATTTTGATAAAACTAGCAAAAAGAGTAGTCCAGTCCCTGATTTATAGAACAATTCTACAGGGAGAGTATCAGTTCCAGTCACAAAGATATAAATGTTTGAGTTATATTGTTTTACTGTTCTATAATTTAGGATTCATGTGTAATTTTGTTTAAAAAACTGTTGTAAAATTCAATAAAAAAGAATAAAACTTAAATTCTGAATTATTGTATGCCTTTTTATATGTGTGTGCCTCCATGTCTGCCTGCATGTATGTGTGTCTCGGCATGTTGTTGACTATGTCCCTGTGTCTTTTTATCTCTGAACTATAGATCCAAACACTCCCTTCACCCACTGCCACCACAGTACTCCTCCAGACATACCCTTTTTAGAAAAAGAGCAGCCACAATCTTTCTTCCTCCTAAGGGTCATCCCCACAATTAGGGTTGCTACCTGTCCCCTCTCTCTCCCCACTTCCCTCTCTCTTCACCCCCGCTTCCCTGTCTCGCACTCTCTCTCACCCTATATATCCTTGTTTGTCTCTCTCTCACCCTCTTTTCCTCTCTGTCTCTCTCTTGCCCTCTTTCCCTGTCTCTCTCCCCCCTTCCCTCTCTCTCTTTACCCTCCCCCCTTCCTGGTCTCACTCTCTCTCTCTTGCACTCTTTTCCTCTCTCTCTCTGTCACTGTATTTCCCTGTCTCTCTTACCTCTTCCTCCTCTCAAAACCATGACAAAAAATTTGGCATACCGTGCATTATACTGCACTTTAAATTCCGCAGTAATAATCAGTCCTTCTAGCTTTGGCCAACATCACCTCTAGCCCAGGTACATACTTGAGCTGTGCACCCGTGGTGTAAAAGGTGGCAACCCTACCCACACCATCTGTCATATTACAGCCTTATATACACAGCCTTTCTTACAACATATGGTATACATTAGTCTGTAAATACAAAATACCATGAAAAATTGAGTGTTTGGGTACTTATTAAAATTTTCAGAATTTAGTGGGTACTTGCTACTTAAAAGGTTGAGAAACACTGGTCTACAGAACAGAGGCCACAGATAGACTCAAAGCCAAATGTACAATATACAACTGAGCCAACAACTCTGTAACCAATGCTACTATTACCTATTTTTACCAAAGTAATTAGCCCAGGGGTGGCTAACCCAGGGCATGGATGCCACAAGTGCCACAGGCAACCTCTGTGTTTAGCACACAGCAGATCAGGGAGGGATCAGGGAAACAAAAAGCAGAATAACAGATTGGACAGGGAGCAACAGCAGAGCAGCAGGTCAGGCAGAGGAAGGGCATTGGAATGGTACCAAAAAATCACTCCCTCTTCTGGCTTCCATACTGTCAGTGCTTCTCTGATTTTCAGGCTTTCTTTTATGGCAGATTCTCACAGCTGCAATCCAATCAATGGTCCAGTCCCCACTTTTGCCATCTGTTCTCCAGGCAACCCTTGTCAGTCTTCCTCAGCTGGCTTTTTCAGGCATTTTAGGTGGTTACTAATGCTTTGAGTGATGGCTTCTAACATTCCAGTTTTCCTAGTAAACAGCAAGGAGGGAAGGCTAAGTGGACACCAGCAGTGGTAATTGGTAGTGGCAACATTGTAAGGTTTTAATAAGACTACATGGAACACTGGTTGCGTTAATTCTTGCTAGCTCATCTCTTGAGCCTCAGCAAAACCTTGACAACAGACAGGTATCAGATCAGATTCGTTCCAGTTATCTGTAGCAAGGGCAGCATAAACTGAAGAGGGTTGACAGATCTGCTTCAAGTCAAATGGCAGTTTTAGCTGAATGCCTGTAATCAGAGTAAAAAAGTGCTGGCACAACATGGATGAAATCACTGAAGTTACTTAGCAGTGGCCTTGCCTGCTCTGACAGGCTCAAAACCTAATCCAGAGCTTCTCTGATCAGCAAAGGGATCACCAACCGTACTTGGCTTTTTTTCTTTGGAGTACTGATTTGGTTGTAGTATAAAGAGACAACATTAAGGACTCTGGGGGAGCTGTTCCAGCACCTTCTGTTAAGCTTTTCTCAAAGTTGGATAGCAGGCCATAATCAGCTTATCTGGGCCTGTAGAGTCTGTACAAGGTCCATCAGATTTGTTCATTCTGTGTTTATCATTCCCTGGTGTTACAGAAATTGTAATCTAGGGGAAACTACAACCAGCACATGAAGGGGAACTAAGTTACTTGCTCAAGGCCATACAGGATGCCAGTGGCAGAGCAGGGGGTTGAACCTGCATTCCAGGCTAGCACTTCTTCCATTCTTCCCCCTGTCTCAATACACTATTGATGGTGGCAGGCTCAGTAGTGAAATCTACTCAAACTCTTACAAAAGGGATACTACAGGTCTAGAAAAATGGTTAATGCAGAGTTGCCATCAAGGGTCTGAGCAAAATTCGAAGACAGAAAAGCAAGCTGAAGATTTACAGTAGAGTTAGGGACTGACCAGGCTGGGCCTGAACCAAGACAGGCAGTGGTTAGGCTTTCCTGGAAGCCACTTAGCATCTAAAGGCTAAACAGTAAGCCAATTAGATGATTCTTCACAATCTCCTTAATGGCTTCCTGTGTGGTGGTGTCCAAGAGACCCAAGAACATGAAAGCCAATCAGGCAACAGATACATGAGGGTGAGTCTTTATATCCCCAAGTAAAGACTCTGGAAGCAACCTTGTGAGTGTCACTGAGTTCGGTTCCTTGGGAACACAGGTAATCACAAGATCATACCATTGCATTCATAAACTTTGGGGCTTCTTTTACCATAATCCATAAGCAGCACTGAAGGTGGCTATAGAGACATTGAAATGGAAGAGAAATAACAATCACCAATTCATCCTTCAAGATTAGCCTTCTTCCATATATTGTTGTCTTCCTGCCTCACAAGGAGATCTCCTGAAGAGAGAGAAATTTACAGGTCACCAGAGTCTACTGGAGGCAAGGCAAGATGTGTTCTTTTCCTCCATCTGTTTAGCCATTTTAATGTGTTGCAGTCAAAACATTTCAGCTTGCATAAGCTGCCACGGGGCTTCCTTGGAGTTGCAGTCTTTTATGTCCTCTTTCTTCTACATGGGCCCAGATCCCCAGCTGGCATGCAGTGGACTACATTCCCCTGTCTAATGTGTAAGATTGTACCTCATGAAGGATGAAGCTTAGCCATGAAGCTAAGAAGAAAGAGACCCATAGAAGAAAGAGAATGACAAAGCTTTTGAACTACAATGTAGATGAGGAACCACAGCAGCACTTCCAAATTAAAATTTGATTTGTTATTGATGACCATTCCCCACTTACCCGACTAGATACGAATATCCATTTTAGAAATTTTCCATAAAAACTGATTGCTCACTAGTTCTACATTTAACTTCAGTTTGAAAGATAGTCACATCACATCCATTCCAATCCTAACCAAGAAATAATCAGTACCTCAGATTTCTATTTGATAGACAATTGTTCTTTTTCAAGGCCCTAAATGGTTTTTCCCTCACCTTTTGTATCGAGTTATAGTGAATAGGAAGTTATTACACTATATTTTTTCCTTTTGAGATGTCATAAAGCCAAGTAATATTTTTCTAATTACTTCTACTTTTAGACACAATCAAGATGTTTAAACTTTCAAATGAATGCACATATTTCATTATCATACACTGTGATAAAGATCATGTTGACTGCTTTGGGGCATGGTAATTGGAAAAGAGAACATCTGACAAAAAAGTGTCTGGCAAGTTAAATAATAAAGCAATTATCAAAATGTGTGTTTTCTCTAAAAAAAGGCTCAAGTTCAAGATTGATTACATACCTTTCCAAGGACACCAATGATTTCAGAAGTCACAAAATCATAGTGCCATTACTGATGAAAAAATTACGGCCCCTGTCCCACAAACATTTTGTTGTATTACTAATAACCCAATTAGAATCAACATTACTATTTCTGTAAGTGAATTCATGCATGTGGCTCCATTTTTGTGGGATACAAGTGCATATAAGCCTGTATTATAACTTATTGTTTTGAAAAGAGCCCAAATCATATTGCTATGGACTACAGCGCTATTGTCTGCACCTGTGTTAAATTGTTCCATTCAGTCTAAGGCTGTAATCCTTAGACGATTTTGATAGAAATACTTTAAATGTGTGTTTAAGTTTTCATAGAATCATAGAATCATAGAAGTAGGGTTGGAAGGGACCTTGTAGATCTTCAAGTCCGACCCCCTGCCTGGGTGGGAGAAAAACTGGACTCAAATGAGTCCAGCCAGGTAGGCATCAAGCCTCTTGTTAAAG
>NW_017728886.1:128757944-128759567 GCF_001723895.1 Crocodylus porosus | reverse complement strand
GCAATCCATCCCCTTCCCTAACCATTTTTAACTTCCTTTTTGACCTCTCTATCCCTTACAAATAGTTATTAGTAGTATTAGGTAAGCTAAGTTCTTATATTCCCTTATGACAAGCCCCCCTTTTTTTGTATTGTAAATAATGTTTTGTTAGGTTTTATTGATTTTTACTGTTGTATATTGTATTATTATCATTTTCGTATTGATTTGTATTGTTTCATATGGATATTGTATGGTTTGTAAATGAACCAAAGTAATGTGTTTGTAAATGAACCAAAATGATGTCAAGTTTCCATTTTGTATGTCAAGCCTCCAACTTGTGTTCTCTGCCCGGGTATCCCCTGTGTTGCAACTGTATGAGTCATGTACCCCTCCCATGTAAATTGGTTCCTGGATGAATGGGAGTGATGGGGAATGATTGAAATACAATGGTAGCAGGCCTCTACTGAATGGCCTGTAACAACTGGGCCATCACCTCGCATTGATTCATCCTGGAACCACGGA
Source organism: Crocodylus porosus (assembly GCF_001723895.1). Lineage (NCBI taxonomy): Eukaryota > Metazoa > Chordata > Crocodylia > Crocodylidae > Crocodylus > Crocodylus porosus. The sequence goes on along the minus strand of NW_017728886.1, from coordinate 128,759,066 downwards.
CCTCACCCAGGAACAGAGACAAGAACCCAGCATTTGAAAGACAAAAGACCCTGCAGAACCAGCAACTCTACCACTGTACCCCACCATTACCGACACCTGAAACTGCACATCCCTGCCTGAAGCACACATGCTCAGTACACCAGGGGCTGACCCTTGCCTGGGCGTGCCTCCTGTCACTAGGGTCACACAAGGGGAAGCTCACCCAGGCCTAGGGTTAGTGAGGATCTAGTCAGGGAACTTCTGGAGGGACTGGACGTACTTAAATCAGCTGGTCCTGATGATCTTGCTGGGGTCATTTGACCCCAGTATTCTTTCCTGCCATGGCAGGGGGGTCGGACTAGATGATCTGCTCAGGTCCCTTCCAACCCTAGAAACTATGAAACTATCTCCACCCCAGAGTGCTGGAAGAATTAGCAGGGGTCATTGCGGGACCTCTGGCACAGCTTTACAAGCACTCCCAGTGCTCTGGTGTGGTGCCAGAGGACTGGAAGAGGGCCAACATGGTTCCCATTTTCAAAAAAGGGAGGAAGGACGACCCAGGAAACTATAGGCCAGTTAGTCTTACCCTGAACCTGGGGAAGCTTTTTGAGAGAATTATCCTGGAGATAATTGTCCATGAGGGGCCAGCGGGGGAGGTTATGCTTAGGGGCAACCAACACTGGTTCATTAGAGGCAGATCCTGTCAGACCAACCTGGTGGCCTTCTATGACCAGGTCACAAAATCATGAGACGCAAGGGTAGCAGTGGACATAGTCTTTCTGGACTTTAGGAAGGCCTTCAACACCGTTTCTCACCCCATTCTCATTAAAAAACTAGGGGACTGTGGTGTCGACATCTACCCAGTCAAATGGGTCGCTAACTGGCTGGAGGGCTGCACCCAGAGAGTAGTGATGGATGGGTCATTTTCAACTGAGAGGGATGTGGGCAGTGGGGTCCCCCAGGGCTTGGTCCTCAGGCCCGCAATGTTCAACATATTCATCAATGACTTGTACGAGGGGGTAAAAAGCACCCTGTTCAAATTTGCTGATGACACTAAGATGTGGGGGGATGTAGGCATGCTAGAAGGAAGGAATAGGCTGCAATCAGACCTAGACAGGTTACAGGGGTGGGCAGATGAGAACA
>NW_017728886.1:128757135-128757499 GCF_001723895.1 Crocodylus porosus | reverse complement strand
TTCAGCCTCCACAAGAGAAGGCTGAGGGGGGGATCTAGTGGCCTGTTACAAACTAGTCAGAGGGGACCAGCAGGCAGTGGGGGAGTCCCTGTTCCCCAAGCTCTACCAGGAGTGACTAGAAATAATTTTCACAAGCTGGCAGAGGGTAGATGCAGACTAGACATCAGGAGGTGCTACTTCACTGTCAGGGTGGCTAGGATCTGGAACCAACTTCCAAGGGAAGTGGTGACGACTCCTAACCTGTGGGTCTTTAAAAGAAGGCCAGATGAACACCTTGCTGGTGTCATTTGACCCCAGTACTTTTTCCTGCCATGGCAGGGGGTCGGACTTGATGATCTGCTCAGGTCCCTTTTGACCCTACCAA
>NW_017728886.1:128729091-128746212 GCF_001723895.1 Crocodylus porosus | reverse complement strand
GGAAAATGGCCTCACATGCCATGCTCAGCACATCTGCCAGGGGTTGCCAACCCCTGAGTTAGATATGAGGAAGAATTTTCTCACTAGGAGGGTAGTAAAATACTAGAACAGGTTACCCAGAGAGGTGATGGAATCTCCATTCTTGGACGTTTTGAAGACCCAGCTAAACAAAGCTTTGACTGGGATGATCTAGTTGGGGATGGTCCTGCTTTGAGCAGAGGGTTGGACTAGATATGACCTCCTGAGGTTGCTTTCAAACCTCATTTTCTATGATTCTGTGATGTGGTATACTTTGACTTTAGCAAGGTTTTTGATATGGTCTCCTACTCCTACTGCAAGCAGCTAAGGAAGTACAGGTTGAATGAAGGGACTGTAAGGTGGATAGAAAACTGGCTGGATTGTTAGGCTCAAAGGGTAGTAATCAATGGCTCAATGTCTAGTTGGCAGCCAGTATAAAGTGGAGTGCCTCAGGGGTTGGTCCTGGGGCCAGTTTTGTTCAGTATCTTCATCAGCGACCTGGAAGATGGGATGGAGTGTACTCTCAGCAAGTTTGCTGATAATAATGAGAAGTGTGAAATCCTGCACTTGGAATAGAACAATTCCATTCACCAGTACAGGCTGAGGACTGATGGGCTAAATAGCAGCTCTACAGAAAAGGCCCTGGGGGTTACAGTGGACAATAAGCTGAATATGAGCATGCTCTGGTCCTTCCCTCCATTGTGGCAGTGACCCCTGGGGCTGTCTGGGTAGGCAGCTAGTGAGTCAGGTGCTGCTTTGGCCAGCTTGGGGTCAGGGAAGAGTTGGATCAGACTGGGTTCTGTCTCTGAGCTGATCTAGCTCCCAGCCTACTAGCAGCCTGCCTGAGTGGCCCTGAGAGTGCTGCCACCACAGAAGGAAGGACTGGGGCCCCCTGCAGCTCAGGGGCAGCTCGGCCCACTGGCAGCGCACCCTCCAGCTGTGGGGGAGGCAGGTAAGCATCACCAAAAAAACCAAAAGGATCAGGCCCCTCGCCACTTCTGCATTCAGCAGGCACCTGAAGGGAGAAGTAATTAGGGGCCTGATTCTTTTTTTCTACAGAGCATGCCCACCTCTCCCATGGCCAGGGGGTGAGCTGCAATGCATCATTGCAAACTAAACTACTTCAGGATGTAGTTCAGTTTGCAATGATACAAAGTCATTTAAAACCCCCAAAACTCAAATGCGTCCAATATGATGCCATTAAGCCACACAAAGTGACATTTCATCACATGCACATTAATGGCATTACATGTACAAGCAGCCTAGATGCCTGTGCCAAGCCCTGTCACTATGGATGTGGTGGAGCCTAGATGGCCCTGTGCCTAGGTGTCAGGAATGAGGCAAAGCCAGCCTGCATGGCCCAGGAGGGGAAATAAAAAGTGCCTGTAGCAGGCTCTTAGGGCAGAAGCGCCAGCAGGAAGAGGAGTTTAGGTTAGATATTAGGAAGGGAAGTTTAGGTTAGATATTAGGGAATGCTGCTGTACTGAACCTGGGGCCAGTAGGGGTCAACCAGGAGGGGCTGTGAGCCCACCTCTTCCACTTTTTCTTTGGGTTTTTTTTGCATGAAAGCTGTGCATGGTTCCATGCTTCCATAAACAAATATAAAGGCAGGACAGGAGACAACCAGAAAAGAGTGAAGCCCCTGGGAACTGCCCAATGACAGACACATGGAGCCAGCAAGGAATCAGTCAGAAAGCCAAGTGGCAATTTATTCATTGGACTTTATTTTTATTTATTTATGTATTTATTTTTATATATTTGCAGTTCTTACAAATCCAGGGTGGCCTTGTGGTGCTATAGCCTGGCTCGGCTGTAGCAGAGGCAAGAATCCTGAATAGTGGGTCCTTAGCTAAAGCCATACCCCAAAGCTACCAGTATAGTAAAAGCAGCAGAGTATAGTGTCCTACTTATGAAATTATTTATAGCAAAATATGCTCACAGTGGACCCCTCCCTCAAAAACTGCCCACCAAACTTTGATTACTAGTGTATCACTCTGGGTCCCTGAATGGCTAGACCAGGGGTCAGCAACATTTTTGAGCAGAGTGCCAAAAACATCCACAACCTCAACTTGTAAGATGTTGGCATGCCAGGTGGCAGGGAAGCCATGAGGGGTCCAATTCTTGTTGTGGCAGGGCAGTCCCAGCCCTTACCCACCATTTGCTCTGAGGCACACATGCCAAGCAGAATGCCTTTGTGTGCCACACTCTGGCACCCATGCCAGGAGTTGCCTACCCTTGAGCTAGACTTCCCCATCTTCCCTTGTCAAGGGCACTTCCAGGAAAGCCAGGACTTTCCTGGCTGTTCTCTTACCCTTTGGTAGGCCCCTCACTCCCAGCTCTGTTCTGGAATCTCTCAGATGAGTGAGCATAGTTTACCTTCAGTCTCCCAGAAAGCTTGGATCTGTCACATGGCACCCAATCCTCCTAGACACTGCTTTAAGGGAGTCTGGTTTGAGCCTCAAGAGCCAGCTTATACTCTGTGACAGGAAATGAGAAGCACTCTCCAACAAATAAAACATGTCCACATTGTATTTCTTTATAATTACATTTTCATTGTTAGTAACATTATTGGTTTCACCGTCCATAGTCCTTTTAAACAAGAACCACAACTTTGAATGTAAGAAAAGCAATGATACTCCAACAATAGAATAAAGAGCCGTGCAAGAACTACATGCTCATAGAAATGAGAAACTGAAGTACAGTGACCTGCTCTTTCACCAAAAGTTCAAATATAAACTAATTCAAAGCATTGGGCTTTTAATCCATCAAAACAGCCTCAGGTGTAGATATCATGAACTCAACAGAAGTCATTGCTGGCTGCTGTTCCAATGGGAATAAAATCTGGAAGGGTCATACTAGTCTTAGCAGGCATCTGCAAATGCACTTCTTTCTACACATCTACAAAAAACATTTCCCTTTTTTTGTCCACTTAGTATGTCAATACTGTTTATGTAGTATCCTGCACGCAACAAGTCTTTTAAGCAATAACTGAGCATCATAACCTCTGCTTACTTCATTCCACAGGTTATTGAGGTAAACCAGCTCAATCAAGCATCTAGGTTCAGTCAAGAGCTCCCCGTTCTGGTTTTCAACTCCTGCTAATGGCCTGACTTGTCCCACGTGCTCATGATGCACTCAGACCTACCAAAAGGTCACTGTCCACATGAGGTATTAAATAAAGCCAAGCTAACTGGTGTGCACCTGAATGTTTCCAGAATTTTACATGAGCCATAATTTAATACACTAATTTCTGGCTTAACTAAAGTTAATCAGTTGCTTCTGGACAACAAAGTATCATTGCTTCATTTCTAACATTCATACATATTATTCTCATTTTTTCTGTGTACATATTAAATGATTACCACATGCTCTCCATATTTAACTGACATATCATAGGGACCTCATCACTTTTAATTACCCAAAAATTAAAATAAATGCAGCTTGATTTTTTGGTTTGTTTTTTTGCACTTGGTTCACTGTTTTCCCTGATTTTCCTGCTTTGCACAACTCGCCTTTCCCAGTGCTTTATAACTTTATAAAAGACTAAAGTTGAAGTTGCCCTGTGATTGCAGGGGATGGAAGTGCACAGACAGGCAGGCACTAGAGCTGTGTGATATTTCAATGGCTGTTTCATTTTGTTCCAGATTCGGACATTTCACCAGTCAAAACACCAGATCTGAAACAAAACATAAGGCTCTGAAACAGCTCCGAAATGAAACAGACCATCTGAAACATTTCAGAAAATTTTCAAAACGATTTGGATGTTTCCGAAATGTTTGGGGTGTTTTGAAGCTGTTTCGAGCTGTTTTGGGGGCAGGCTTGCAGGGAAAGAGAAACTAAGAGGGAAGGGTTGGGGGGGAGGGAGGACTACTCTGATATTGACATCTGTAAGTGGCCAGTGACAACAATCTGTCCCTGAGGTTCCTTCCAATCCCAGTGCTCTGGGTGAGGGACAGAGAAGCACCATAAAAAGGTTGTTTGTGGACTGCTGTATGCCATTTTGCAGCTGCATCTGTGAGTGTCTGGAGCAGCAGCAGAGAGCAGCATCTGTAAGCTTGGCTTGCAGCTTGGTAGTGCCTTGCTATCGAGTTGTAGCCACTGCTGTTTACCCTTTCCTATTTATCCTTGCCTATCCTTCCCCAAAAATCCTGTTATTTGTTCTTCTTTTTTCCTCCCCCCCAAACAAAAAGAAAGCAGTGCTTTGCCTGGAAAGCACTCAATACATATACATTTTTACACACACACTCACAAAGACACGCTTTTTTTTCAGCACATGAAATATGAAGCATGCCAGAAAGGCAGGTTCCAGGCCTTGTGGCCGGGGAGGGAGAGGGAGCAGAGGGAGAGTTGTAAGTTCCCCTCCTGCAAGCTTAGAGGCAGCCTCTTCCCTAGCACTAGCAGGGATGAGGCTTCTGGTGCTAGTGGCAGCAAGCAGGTGGGATCAGTGCCTGCATCTACACCCTCTCCAATAACACCAGCTATAATAATAATCCCCAGCACCACCAGCATGAAAAGCAGCACCAGTATGATGACAGTCTCTTCCACCCCCATTTCAGTTCCCAGCCTGAGCCTTCCAGTGCCAGAGGAGGAGCTAGATCTGAAAGTAGGGGACATGAGCAGTCCAGGAAAAGACATTCCGGGGACTGAGGAGGAATCTGAGTTTTTATTCCACACCATTCAAATTTCCTCTAGAGCCAGGTCTCCTTCCCCAAAAGGCAGTTTGGAGGAGGTTGAGATTGAGGCAAGTGGCTCAGCTGAGTCAGCTCCTCTTGTCGTTGTGCGTCTGCCTGTTGAGGAGAGGGATCAGGCAGGATCTGCACCTGTGCCCCAGGGGGTAGTGTGGTCTGGGATCATTTTGTGGTGGCAGATGATCCCACATATGCTACCTGCCTGCACTGTCAATGTAAGACCAGCTGGGGCAAGGAGGAAAAACATTTCAGCACCATGGGGATGCTAATGAATTTCAGAAGACACCACCCCCTTACCTTGCTCCTTCTCAGCCTGGCACCTGTGGGAGCATGCCTAAAAAGAAGTCCCCCTCTCACTCCAAACCCCCTGTCCCCCTGAAGCACAGGCAGGCCACCCTGGAACAGTGGGGCAAAGATGGACAGAAAGGAGGGTGTGTTGCAAAGGTGAGTGAGATCACTCAGAGCATTGGGGAGACGCTTGCTCAGGATGGTGAGCCCTTCTCCCTAGTTGAGCAGCCAGGGTTCAAGTGACTCATGGTACTTGTGTCCCCATCCTACCAAGTGTCCACATACCACCTTCAGCAGGGCAGTGGTACTCTCCTTGTATGAGGCATACAGAGAGTACTTGAGGGAGCAGCTGTGCAAGGCAAGTTTCCAGGTAGCCTTGCACTTCACCTCAGACATCTGGAGCAGCTGGGGTGAGGAGCATACCTACCTCTCCCTCACAGGGCACTGGCGCCATCAGTCAGGCCGTCGCTGAGCTCTCCTTCAAGTGGAGGTGATGGATGGACATGGCAAGAGAGATCATGGTGGCCGTGAATCACAGCAGATGTGGCTTGTTGGGCAGTGAGCTCACCCATGAGTTCATGGTCACTGACACCCTCAGCACTGGCAATGCCCTCCTTAGCCAGGTGATGCCTGTAGCCAAGGAGCTTGAGAACCAAATGGAGAAGTTCCAGGGGATCAATGTTCCGGCTGGGGCAAGCCATTTTCACCAGAGGTGCAGGCACTTGTGAAACGGCTGAAGGGGGGCATAAAAAAAAATGGTTGGATCCCTTGCAGTCCAGTACAATCCATGTACTGATGGGCATGTGCAACCTGAGGGTGAAGGGAAACATGTGCAGCACCAAAACTCTGGATCACTGTACAAAGGTGCTGGTGAACAGAGTCAGGGAGGCAGAAGGGCAGAGGTGAGGGGACGTGGAAGAGGGGGATCCCAGTCTCTTCCATGCTGGCTGCCGCCAATGTGGGCCAAGGGCAGGTAGCACTGAGGCTTCTGTGGTTACTGATCTTGCCAAGGACATGTAGCCACTGCTGTGTGACCCCTTGGCCTACTGGGCAAGCTGCAGCCAGATGTGGCAGGATCTGGCCACGGTTATCCAGGAACACCTGTCCTGTCCACTTACCAGAAGTGTTCCAAGAGATAGGGTGTTCAGCATTGCTGGGGATGTTGTGACACCCCACCACACCTCTTTGGATCCTGTTTTGTAAACAGCAGCTGGTGTTCCTCATCATGAACCTCCCACTGCTGGGGTTTCCCAAGCTCTACCTGCAGATAGAGTGAGTGCCACCCTCCTCACTCTGTCTGCACCTATTTCCTATTTTCATTTTTTTAACCATTTAATGCCCTGCTCTCAGACTGGAGGTGGCACTCACTGCATCACCAGCCAGCAGGTAAAGAACACCTCCCTAATGAGCTCACATGCCAGAAAAAATTGAGAGGTATAAAGGCTGGGGCTATATGGGGAGGAGGACGCCCCACATCATCCTGGGCATGACCTAAAACTGCAACCTGCCAGGGTAGGGAGACCTGGTGGGACTGCCCCAGGAAATGCCAGGACAGAAGCCTCCCTGATAAAAGGCGGGTAGGAGGCACCTGATAACTTCCAGCCACCGCACTGTCCTGTCTGGGGAAAGCCCAGACCTGTAAGATCTTTGAGAGGCCTGTGGCTTACTGATTGCAGTGGAGTTGTGAGGGTGAGAACAAGGGCTACCATCCCTGCAGTTTTCATCCCACCGCACCTTAACACACACAAAGTCACACGTCACAAGTTTTGTGTTCAGCAGTTGAGGTGCAGCTATCCAGAAACCTCTGTACCTATCTCCTTCAAACCTGGCAGAATTCATGGCCTCAGCAGAGTTTACCATCCCTGCAGGTTTCATCCCACTCTGCCTTCATACTCATATGCCATGAGTTTTACTTTAAACAGCTTGAGGTGCAGTTTCCCAGAAACCCCTACACATATCTCCTTGAAACTTGGCAGAATTCATGGCCTCAGCAGGGGCTACCATCTCTGCAAGTCTCATCTGAATAAAGCAATAAATTACTAAGTTATAGGCAGTTTTGTGATTCCCCATTATAGCCTATGGCCGAAACACCATTGGAATTCCGAAACAGCTCCAAAACAAAACCTATAGGGGCCAAAAATGAAATGGAACAGTGGTTTAAAACACCAAAATGAATCATTCTCCCTCCAAAATGCCAGATCTGAAATCAAAGTGAAAAGCAGGCATTCCATACAGCCCTACAAGGTACCTGGGGATGATAGTGCACAGGTGTCCAGGTTAGGTAGTCAGAATGTTCCAAAAGGATGTGAAGGCCTCCAATACTGACTGGTGAAAGGAAGTACTGATGATGGAGCATCTATTCTGGGTGAGAGACAGGGGCACCAGTTACATTGGTGGCTTTTTCTTCTGGTCAATTTGCAATAGAACATTCTTCTAACTTTAGAAAACATCTTATGGGTTGGAGGAATAGTGTATTTTAGCATTTTTCTCACTTAGGTCACATCATTCAGCAAGGAACTTTATATATACCTAAATATTTCAGCAGTCCCACTTCATCAACAGCATCACAAACATGCCAAATGTTAGACATATTGTGACAGGGGTCCATCCTCGGTCCTGTCTAACGTAGGCCTGACCACCTGTCTCTGGGCTACCCACCAAACCTTTTTGCCTGTCATGCCTTGGTGGAACAATAATTATGATGTTACCCAGGTGGGAGGCTGCCCATTTACTACCCCAATGCTAGGGGTCACTATCCACCACTCCAAACCTCTCCTACACAGTAGCCCATGCTTTACAGGTGGTATATAAATGTTGACCTGCACCCTAGGGCATTGGATTTGTTCACTCTGTCGCTGTGCCCCCTGGCACTGTGCCTCTTGGCACTGGGGTCTGCCCCCTGTCTTTGCACCTCCTGGCGCTGTACCCCCTGGTGCTGGGGTCTGATCATTGTCTATTGCTGCACCCCATGGCGCTGGGGTCTGATCACCCCCTGTCATTGTGCCCCCAGGCACTGGGGTCTGAATTCCCCCTGTTGCTGCATCCCCCTGTTGCTGGGGTCTGCACCCCCTGTTGCTGCACCCCCTGGCACTGGGGCTTTGCACAGTAGTGTTCCCCAATGAGGCCTCCTCCTCCCTAAATTGCTTCAGCCCAGTCCACCAAATAAAACAATAAGATAAATATGAGCCCCTGGGCTATAATGTAATAGAAGTCCTACAAGCCATACTCTGGCTCCTTAAAAACCCCAAGCTACTCCTTGAGTATTGAGTACTGCCCAGCTCTGAGCAATGCTCTCTCTAAGGTGTAGTGGTCCATGAGCGCACCGCTTCAGTCTGTTCCCAAATTGGTCCCACCTCCCCCTTTCGGTGTGCACCACTTCGGTCTGCCCCACAGTGTAACAACAAAAGGTGATACTATAACCTTTATTTATCAAAGTGACTCCCGTCTACCTTTTTCTGTTTTCCAAACAGAATATACAGTATTCAGGTTGACAGACTTTCCTGAGGCTAAATGAAGTTTAATTCGCATCAGCTTGGCCAGATTATCAACTTCTAAACAATTTCTAGATTTTGTATTTTTTGTGTTCATGAATTCATAGATGTAGAGTCAAAAAGGACCTTGCAGATCTTCTAGTCTGACCCCCTGCCCAGGGCAGGAGAGAAAACTGGGCTCAAATGACCCCAGCTAGGTAATCATCAAGCCTCCTCTTAAAGACCCCCAAGGTAGGAGCCAGCAATATTTCCCTTGGAAGCCGGTTCCAGATCCTAGCTGCCCTGACTGTGAAGTAGTGCCTTCTAATGTCTAGTCTGGACCTACTCTCTAACAACTTATGGCCGTTATTCCTTATTACTCCAGAAGGCACTTGAGGGAACAAGGTCTCTCCCATTCCCTGCTGGTCCCCCCTAGTAAGTTTATAGATGGCCACCAGGTCCCCTCTCAGCCTTCTCTTGTGAAGACTGAACAGGTTAAGGTCCCGTAGCCTCTCCTTGTAGGAACTGCCCTGCTGCCCTCAGATCATACTAATAGACCTCCTTTGGACCCTCTCAATGCTGTCCACATCCCTCCTGAAGTGCAGCACCCAGAACTAGATGCAATGCTCCAACTGCAGCCTGACCAGTGTCGCACAGAGGGGGAGGATCACCTCCTTGGCCTTGCTTGTGATGCATCTGTGGATGCACAACAAGGTACAGTTAGCCCTACTGACCATGTCCTCGCATTGGCGGCCCATGTTCATCTTGGAATCAATAATGACTCAAAGATCTCTTTCTGACACTGTGCTTTCGAGAAGAGAGTTCCCCAACCTATAGGTATGCTGCTGGTTCTTACTGCTCAAGTACAGCACCCTGCACTTGTCAATATTGAATCCCATCCTATTCTCATTTGCCCACCCCTATAACCTGTCCAGATCCAGCTATATCCTGTCCCTCCCTTCTAGCATGCCCACCTCATCCCAAATCTTGGGTGTCATCCATGAATTTAAACAGGGTGCTTTTCATCCCCTTGTCCAAGTCACTAATAAAGAAATTGAACAGTGTGGGCCCAAGGAACAAGCCCTAGGGGACTCCATTGCTCACATCCCTCCAGGTCGAATATGACCCATCCACCACCACTGTCTGAGTGTGGCCCCTCAACTAATTTGCTATCTGTCTGACTGTGTAGGCATCAGTGCCAAAGTCACCTAGCTTTTCAATGAGAATGGGGTGGGAGGCAGTGTCAAAAGCCTTCCTGAAGTCCAGAAAGACTACATCCACAGCGACACCTGTGTCCAATCATTTTGTGACCTGATCGTAGAAGGCAATCAGGTTGGTCTGACAGGAGCTAAATTGGTCTGACATGAAGCTAAACCCCCTCTCACAATCCGCGCTAGATGCTTGGAAAGTTGCACAGATGTCAACAAGTAATGACAGTTCACTAAATTGTCCCTGTTGTAGTATGTAGGTGACCTTGTCTTCAAAGGTCTTTATTGCCCCAGTTTTCATTTTCTCACTAACAGTTAATTTAAAGTCCACATATTGTTTGCATAGGTCCTCTTAAAAGTTGCTACAGATTTGTTTAGCAAGGTGCTATATCTTTTTGCCAATGTTTTCAGCTCCTCATGCCCAAAAGAGCATTCCTGTCTGATGAAGAGGAAAAAAAATCCTTATCAAAAATTGATCATTCTTTCAACTCGCCTTCTGGAAATCTGTTGTCCATGTGGTCACGTGTACTTAATGAATTGAATAACTGATGTAGTGTCAACAGGTAACTCAAATGATGATAGCAAGGTATGAACATCTTCAGAAAAATGTCGCCTCACCAAGATACTGCAAACGAAGTTTGGCAGTTCTAGCTTTGGCAAACTGGAATGCTTCTACTGTTGTTAGTGAACTCCGTTGAAGCATTCTGCACAACTCAGCCAGTTCGCCTAAGACATCATTTAGTGGCCTAAATGAAACTGTTTCACATGCAGCAGCCTTAGATAGTTCTTCAAATTTAGATTTTTTTTACAGAGGACCTACTAAAAAGTGTGTATATGGTCCATAGTAGAGTTTCATTGCATCTCATCAAAGGTATGTCTTTTCAAACATCATCAATCCCCAAGTCTTCCCGATGTGCCACACAGTGCTGCTTGAGCAGATGTGGAATAGACTGGTGAAGTACTGCAGCCACACCAGGCATTACTGAAGCACCAGAGGTGAACATTACCATCTTTTGCATATCTAAGTTGCTGTCAACATAAAATTGCCTAATTGCTACTCCAAAGCAGAGCTAACACAAGCTGTCAGCTTTAAAACTCCAGCAAACCTGGTCTGATGAGTGAAATCATACATAGTCTGAAATTTTACATACAGTATTAACATTTTGCTAACAGAGATATCTGTGCTCTTGTCAACTATCAAAATGTGGAATTGCGATATATGCATTTCATTCAGTACTTCCTGATGAATTACAGAATTTATGCAGTCAATAAATTCAAATGCATAATTTTTACTTCTCCAGCTTTCAGGAATTATAACATATTTGCCAATATGACTGGATTTCCTGCACTGATAGCATCAAAAAGTTTAACTTCACTGCGAGGAGAACATTATCAAACAACATTTTGACTTCTTTGGCATTGATCACTTCCTTTCAGACAGTTCTATCCTATTTTCCCGTGTCTCGTGTGTTTCAGAAAATAAACTTTTCAGGATTCCTCTGCTTTGGTTGCATAGTTTCATCACAGAATCTGTGTGAATCTTCTGTGTCAAATGGTGTTTCAAATAGTCTAATTTCCAGTTACCCAATTTTTTTCTGGTCGTCCACTTGCTGTTGGCTCCTGCACGCATGCAGATGGTACACAGGACATCCCCGCTTTCACGATACTGGAAAACATCTCCAAGACTTATGCGCTGCCAACCAGATGCATGTGGTATGTTGATTTCAAACATCTCCTTCAACCAGTCTTCTCTGAATCTCGAGCAGCTCTTCTTAGCTGGTCCACTGCATTCACCCTCTTCCCACTTATGCTTGGACATTGTAAAATGAATATAAAGATCCTTGCTGCAGGGAAGATCTGCCTTCCTAGAATGACAGAAAAAGCAGCTAAAGGCTAATTTACCCAAAGCACCTTGTCTGCTTATGCCCTTAGTCCAACATAGCTGTAAACAGCATCCCAAAACTCAAGGTTACACGGCTTAGGATGCTTCTAACAAAAACAGCACCATTTGCAACTTCTTTTTCTGTTTAATACTTTTAATTCAAATGCATAAACTAGTGACAATAAAGACAAACCACTAAACAGCTAAAACATAGCTAAATGGGTAAAAACTGATGCCAGACCCAGCCCTCACCTCGCCTCCAGGAGTGCAGCTTGGAGGGAACCTTGGCCATAAACAATGGTCTTTGTTTAGATTTGAAATTTGCTTTTATTTCTGCAGTGAATGCATTTTAGGGAGTAGAGGATTGGATTCATTTGGAATTCATTTTTATATTTTTATAGTTTCGTAGTGCTTAGGGTCAGAAGGGACCTAAACAGATCATCAGGTCCGATCCCCTGCCCCGGGCAGGAATGAATGCTGGGATCGTAACATCCCAGCCAAATATCTGTCCAGCCTCCTCTTGAAGACCCCTACAGTAGGAGAGAGCACCACCTCCCTTGGGAGTCCATTCCAGAGCCTGGCAACTGTAAAATAATGTCTCCTGATGTCCAGCCTGAACCTTCTCTCTAACAATTTGTGGCCATTATTCCTAGTAAACCCCGGTGGTGCCCAGGAGAGCAGAGCCTCACCCAATTTCTGCTCGTCTCCCCTGGTGAGTTTGTAAACAGTCATCAGATCCCCTCTCAGCCTTCTTTTGTGGAGGCTGAATAGATTCAGGCCCTTTAGCCTCTCTTTTTAGGGCCTAGCCCCTTGACCATGTGAGTAGTCCTCTTCTGGACCCTCTCATTGCTAGCCACATCCCTCTTGAAGTGCAGTGCCCAGAACTGGACACAGTACTCCAACTGTGACCTGACCAATGCCGCATAGAGGGGAAGGATCACCTCCATGGACCTGCTTGTGATGCATCTGTAGATGCACAACAAGGTGTTTCGTGGCAAGTGAATTGAGGGGTGCTCCGGTAAAGGGGAATGGTGAGGTACTCACCACGCCCGCTAAAGACGCCACACTCCCTACATATTTGAAAAAGGACTTTTTGTTATCCCTACTTCTGGTCACTAGCCCTAGCTCCATCTCTGCCTTGGCCTTTCTAACAGCCTCCCTGCAGTCATGAGCAATGGAGGTGTAATCCTCTTTGGGGACAGCCCCTTGCTTCCACCGTTTGTACGCCTCCTTTTTTGCCCTTAGGCATTCCTGGATGCCTCTGTTGAGCTTTGGGGGCTTTTTAGCACTCCTGCCCCCTTGGTACACATTGGGACTGATTCCCTTTGAGCTTGGAGGATAGTCTTCTTAAGGAATGACCACCCATCTTGGACTCCCATCTCATTGAAGCTCCAAGACCCTCTCCAACTAATCTTAACTCATTTTCTTTTTACTTATTAACATGCCTGTTTTTGATGGTGACAAGATAACAACCAAAGGTTGTCACTCAGATACAGCTCCTCTTTATTTAAATATGCACATGAATTTTAATAGTAACTTGCTGTATTTCCCTAAACTTATTTTAATATCATTAACTTGTATCATTTCTAGCTTTACTACACCATTTATGTCACATATTGGCAATGTAAAAATAGTAAAGGCAGGATCTACCTCCTATTTATTTCAGTGAAGGCTTTCCCATGCCAGCTCCAAAAATTATATATAGCTCGTTCTGTTTGACAGTTAAATACTCTTACTATGGAGCAGGCTCTTATCCCAAGACATCAACAAGCAGGTACCAGATTTCCTGGAGAATTTTGATTCCTCAAAGCCAGGAACCTCAGCCCCCATCCCCATATTGCCTCCGGGAGCAGAGCAGTTTCCCAGCCCCAGCCCCTGCCTTGCCATGCCTCTGGGAGCAAGGAGGCACATGGCGCCGTGGCTGGGAAGCGAAACAGTTCCTCAGTGCCAGCCCTCAACCCCTGCCTCACCACTGGGAGTGGAGCAGTCTCCTGGCCCCAGCCCCAACTTTGCCTCGCCTCTGGGAGTGAGGAGGCATGTGGCACTGGGGCTGGGGAGCAAAGCAGTTTCTCAGTGCCGGCAGAGTCCACGCCAGCCCCAGCACCGACCCCTGCCTCGCTATGCCTCTGGGAGTGGGGAGGCACATCACACCAAGGCTGTGAAGCAGAGCAGTTCCCTGGCACCAGTCCCCAGCCCCAGCCCTGCTTCACCTTCAGGACCACATGGCTTTGAGGAGGAAATGCTGCCTGAGCTTACCTCCAGTAAGTGTCCCACGCTGGCCTTGGTGCCTCTGCCGGACTCAGTTCATTGCCCAGCTCCTCTTGGGGAAGCCACAGCTCAGCTCCTCAACAGGCAGGTGCGTGGCATTAATAAGTTTGTGTGCGGCATGGTTTTAAAGCATGCGCAGCTGCGCACGCATGCAGCTTGGAGGGAACCTTGGCTCTGAGTACTTTGTAGACTCCTGGAGCCTCATTAGCCATAGCAACAGTCTGGTCAGCAGCCACAGCATTCCTGTGTAGTTCTGCCATGTAGAAGCACTCTTTCCCTGGCCATTTGCCAGAGACCTCCTCCTGCCAGCCTTGGGCCTGGGGTTTATGTGTGTCCAGAGGCCTGTCTGTTTCCTGTCAGCTGACTGGCTGGGTGGTTGGGCTATTAACTCTTACCCTCCTGGTGCTTGGTGTTCCTGTAGACTTGGGTCTTAAAGGGGCAGCCCTGCCTCTTACTAACAGGTCGAGGGTTCCCTGTTACACACATGTTTAGGTATCTTGTTGAATCAGGGACACTATAGTTTGCTTGTTGAGTGAGGATGTCAAAAGGAATGTTGGTCATTATAATGTATGGTTGCTGTGTTTTAATGTAAATTTTAGTATTTTGAAGTATGCCTAACATCACTAATTCCAAAACAGATGCTGATTCTGCCCGTGGAATACAAAATTCATTGACTTTTATTCTCTTCACTTCCTGATTCTCTTTCCTTTCCTTCTGCCCAAGTCTGAACTCTCAAACAGATCACTAAAAAGTACACTAGGTTAAATTATTCTCTTGTCTTCAGTAATTATATATCAGAGGACACTAAAAGCTCTCAAACACAAGAACTGTGCTAAGATCACTAGTGTTTACCTTCTTAAGGCAAGTCATCTTCCTCTTGAATTGTAAGGAATATGGAACTTAGAGCCTGGTAAGTTAAACAATTCACTATGTATACTTTACAATCAACCTTGCTAGCCTCTCTCATATATGAGATGATTCATGACCTGCTCTGCTGGGGTCCCCAGATTTCCAAAGCTGGTAGAGATCCTTTTTTCTAGTCAGTTAGGGCACGTATATATGTGCCAGATGTCTGCTCTGACATGTACTAAATTAGCACACATTGGAGCTGACTCAGTTAATCAAGTCATGCTGGAGCATGCTAACCAGCAGACTTCGCATCACATGCATTCAGCATCCCCACACTTCAAAATGGTGGTGGCAGAGCTTTAACTACAGCTCGAATGAGCTTTAGCTAAAGTGTTCCCACTGCCATTTGAAGCATGGGATACTGAATACACATAATACTGCAGGCACATTCATTAAAAGAGTTCTTGGAGCTGCTCTAAAGCGCCCCACCTTGGAGCACATGTAAAGACACCATTGGGGACTCAGTGACCCAGCTTAAGGCCAAAGGACTCAACTTGCTTTATTTTCAGAGCTGCCATCTGGTGGTTTGCCAAAACCTTTATAATTTCCAGGAAAGAATACACCCTGGAGTACTCAAGGAGCTGGCAGGTGTCATAGCCCAACCATTGGCAAAAATATTTGAAAACTCGTGGCACTCAGGTGAAGTATCTGAAGACTGGAAGAAGGCCAGTGTGGTATTGGCAGTGTAAAAGAAAGGGCAGAAAGGGCTTGTGTTCTGGGCATCTTGAACACATCTTCAAGAAAGGGCAGAAAGTAGATCCTGGGAATTACAGGCCAATCAGCTTGACCTCAATCCCTGGTAAGATTCAGGAGAAAATTATCAAGGAGACCCTTCTGGATAAGCTGGCTGAGGGCAACATCTTGAGGGATACCCAGCATGGGTCTGTCATCGGTAGGTCTTGATTAACCAATCTCATCTCCTTCTATGACCAGGTGACATATCACATGAACAAGGGAGAAGAGATTGACGAGCCTTTGATCTGGTGTCCCATGACCTCCTCATGGAAAAATTGGCTAACTGTGGACTTAGCTACACCACAGACTGGGAAATTGGCTCCGAGGTCAGACCCAGAGAGTAGTGGTCAATGGTAGTGAATCATTATGGTGCTCCGCAACCACTGGCATCCCCCAAGGCTCTGTCCTTGGACCGGTTCTCTTTAACATCTTTATCAATGATGTGGACATTTGTGTCAGAAGTGCACTCGCTAAGTTTGCCAATTACACTAAACTTTGGGGCATAGCATCCACACCTGAGGACAGGCTAGTGATCCAGGCTGACTTGGATAAACCTAGTAAGTGGGTAGACACAAACCCACAGCATACTTATAGGCTCGGCAGTGCTACACTTGCTAGCACCACTGCTGGAAGAGACTTGGGGGTCATGACTGACCACAAGATGAACATGAGCCACCAATGCGATGTCACAGCAAAGCAAACAAAACCTTGGCTTTCTCCAAGGAAAAACAAGGACCAGTGGTCATAAACTCCTCCAACACTGTTTTAGGCTGGACATAAGAAAAAATTTCTTTACTGTCTGAGCCCCGAAGACCTGGAATAGACTCCCTTCAGAAATGGTGCAGGAGGAAGGGAGAAAAGGTCATATGGCAGTGCCAGCTGTGGTGGGGCTGGGTAGGGAAGAAGCAGGGTGACTCAGCGGGACTTGTGTTGCTCAAGTGGCAGAGATTCCAAGGAGCGTATGCAGCATGCAATCCCTGCAGTTCATGGCCACTGTGGTGTGTGGCTCCCAGCCATCCTGAAGTTAGTTGGTTCTGATATAGCACATTCTGTTCCAACTTCCCTTCAAGGGCTTTTTAAAACTTTTGATAGAATTTCTCATAGGATTCACTTTCTCTATACTGCTAAGCCTCTGTTTTTTTCCCCCTACATTGATTAATAAATGACAACATGCCCAGAACACAAGCCCTCCCATGATTCTTATGTAATGCATTGACACCATACACAGCACATATAACTTCATTTCCAGGGTATTGAAATTCCTTTATCCATAACACCAATAAAAATATTTTAGCACAAGAATTTTCAAAAGTTTCACTGTCAGGACCCCTTTTTAATGTGAACTGCTGATTACATCCCTTTATGACAACTACCACAATTCCTTATAAAAAGAAGCTTTAGTAAATAGTATTTTGATCACTTTTAATATAATTTCATACCTTAAGACAGAGAAAATAAACTTTTGCTATATAAACACACTGCAGACTTCAGACAAGTGCAGGCTACTAAAAATTATGAACTCAAGTTTAGGCGAGAACAGGAAGCAGAAAAGTGAACTCCCACCTCCTGGAATCCCCAAAACACGGCTGCAAGTATTTCTCTGCCCCTGCCCCCTCCAGTTGTAGCAAACCCCCTAGTTTTTCTTTATATATATA
>NW_017728886.1:128726730-128728991 GCF_001723895.1 Crocodylus porosus | reverse complement strand
ATAAAGAAAAATCCATTCCCTTCCCTTCCCCAATTATTTCTGGTTTTTTTCTTTCTCTCCCTCTCTACTCCTTATAGACAAGCATAAGTGAGTTCAGACTTAGGATAACCTTTAACATTTTTATTTTGGTAGCAATTTTTTGGTTTTGGATATCCACTGTTTTATATTGTATTATTATTACTGTGAGGGCGTGGGGCCTAGGGGTGGCCGTGTACTCCCTAGCGCCCCCTACCATCACTCAAGGTAATTCAGCACCTTCTGGTTCTCACCCGCCACGTCTTTGATGACAATTAGTTCAGATGGGAGGCTGCCTTTATCCCCTGGTGAGCGGTGTGAGTGTTACTACCCCTACTCCGTATGGGGTGCCTCAGCGCACCCCTGCCTTAAGGGCAATGTGTGCCTCCTACCTCCCCTTCAGCACGCCCCAAGCCTCGCAGCTGTTCCTGGATGTTGTTTGGGTCCCTTGCCGTTCAGTGCCCTCTCCGGCGCCCCTTGGGCTCGTCCTGCCCTGGTGCCCCTCTCTGGCACCCCCAGGCTTGTCACCTCTCTGGCGCCCCTGGGGCTTGTTACTCCCCGGCGCCCCTCTCCGATCTACCTGGGCCTACCATGCCACTGGCACCCCTCTACTGGCGCCCCTGGGTTGGTCACGCGCCTGTCGCCCTTTTACCGGCGCCCCTGGGCCAGTTAAGCAACCTGCACCCTGATACCGGCGCCCCTGGGCCAGTTAAGTAACCTGCACCTTGAAACCGGCGCCCCTGAGTCGGTTAAGCAACCTGCCCCTGATACCGGCGCCCCTGGGCCACTGCTGTGACCTGCACCCCGCTACCGGCACCTCTGAGCTTGCCATGCCCAGGCTCCGCCCCACAGGGCCGGTCTCTCGGGTCTTTCACGCTCCTCGCACTCTGTGGAGCCTTTGCCGCACTTCACGTGCTTCTCGCCCCCTCTGGGGCCTGTGCCGTGCCTCTCGCAGCTGGGGCTACAACCCCACACCCCGAGCACCTTTCCGGCATTCCTCGTGCTGTGCCCACAGTGGCACTACGCACTGTGCCCGTGCTGGGCACCGGGAACCCCCAAGTTACTGGGGAGCCCCCGTGAGGCCTCCTCTCACCCCTACAGCCTCACCCGGTCCTCCGGTATAACCATAACACAAACCATGAGCCGAGCGGCTGCAACATAACCAGAAGCCTACCGGCTTATAACCCCAAAGCTTGTTAGTCGTGGCCTCTTCTAGCATTCTCTCTCCCCTGCATCACTACACCCAGTCAAAGTGGTCAGGCTGCGACCATTGACCCGGGCTGCTCAGCTCATCCACAGAGCTCCAGCTCCTGCGGCTGCCAGAGGGGAACTGCTGGTCAGGCTCCGGCCTGGGGTGTTTATAAAGGCCCGGCCCTGCCCCCATCTGGCCACCTGACCCGCCTGGTCGCCCTGGCAACCGGCACCTGAGCTGCCCTGGTGATTGGCAGCTCTGTCAATTTCAATCCCAGTCATGGGGCACCTACATGACCCTGTGACAATTAGGTTTGTACTGATTCTTACTGTTGTATATTGTATTATTATCATTTCCGTACTGATTTTTATTGTTTCATATGGATATTATATGGTTTAGGCCTGTATTTGTAAGTGAACCAAAGTCATGTCAAGTTTCCATTTTATATGTCAAGCCTCCATCTTCTGTCCTCTGCCTGGGCATCCCATGTTGCAGCTGTATGAGTCACATACCCTCCCATGTAACTTGGTTCCCAGATGAATGAGAATGATTGGGAGTGTTTGAAATACAATGGTAGCAGGCCTCTACTGAATGGCCTGTAATGACTGGGCCATCACCTCACATTGATTCATCCAGGAACCATTGACCTGACCCAGGAACAGAGACAAGAACCCAGCATTTGAAAGACAAAAGACCCTGCAGAACCAGCAACTCTACCATTGTACCCCACCATTATAAACACCCGAAACTCCACATCACTGCATGAAGCACACATGCTCAGTACGCCGGGGCTGACCCATGCCTGGGCATGCCTCCTGTCACTAGAGTGACACAAGGTCTGCTCCAGTAAAAAGGGGCAGTGAAGACAGACCCAGTGGGATACCCTCTCCATCTGGACCAGCACCATGCCACGCCACCTATCCACCCAGAGGCCCTGCTGGTGACCCCCCTCTGGACAATACCTACTGAACAAGGACCCCTTTCCAGCCTGGATGGGTAGCTATCACCCCCCACCCTCTCTTCAACCAAGGACTTGGACTCTGCTTCTCTTCCC
>NW_017728886.1:128714801-128726610 GCF_001723895.1 Crocodylus porosus | reverse complement strand
TGTGTGTGTGTGTGTGTGTGTGTGTGTGAACCAATAACTTCATGGGACTGTGTAGTGTGTTGTCTGTGTAATAAAACTCTTATTTGGACCCCTAAGTTGGGTTTTGCTTTACTATGGTTTGGCCCTGCTCTAATCTCTGCTCGTCGCCCCTCTAACTTATGTCTTATTTCTCCCTCTCCTGCTTCTGGCTCACTGCCACCTTTCAGTCTCTCCTGCCACTTTTCCTGTAATTTTCTGCTCTCCCCCTGCTCCTACTGCCTTTTCCCTGTGACTTTCTGCTGCCTTTCTCTGCTTTCCTGCTGCCCTGCTGCCTTTCAGTCTCTCCTGCCACTTTTCTGTGATTCTGTGCTGTCCATCTCTCTGTTTTCAAGCTTCCCCTGCACCTTCTGTAGTCCCCTCCCCCAGCTTCCCAGCTCCTCGTGGCTGTCCTGCAGTTTTCTCCAGCAGCTGGAGCCTTTCTCCAGCTCCCAGAACCTACTGCCATTCCCTGCAGCTTCTCTAGCTGCCCTGGAGCCATTTTCTGGCTCCCCACACCCAGGCCCCTCTTTAACACCCACACTTTCCCTTAGTCCCATTTTCTCTCTTCCCACCTACCTTTTCAACTCCCCTGTAGCTCTGGCTCCAGTCCCAGCATCACTAGTAGGCTTTGGGAATTGTCTTTTAATCAATTAAGATCAATTAACCTAAAGTTACCCCCAGCCTCAGTTCTTCAGCCCAGGCCCCTCTAGACTATCGGTTCTAATCCCAGTCCTGATGACTTGCTCTCCCAGCAAATTTCACTTCCTACACTCCTACTTTCTTACCTTAACCTTACCCCAGGTACCCCAAGCACACAGATACACACTGTACCTTCCAAGTTAGGAACTTACCTGTGTGTATGTGTAGGTGGGTTGTATGTGTGTGAACTGTTGACTGTTTATGTGTGTGTGTTTTGTGGCATTGTGTGCATGATATGCGAAATAGTGATCTGTGTCTAACTTTTGGGGTGTATAATGTATCTGCTTGAATGTGTCTAGGCTGGTTTGGATGTGTATGTGCCTGGGTGGTAGTGTGCATGTGTATGCACCTAATTGATTTGTGTGTTTGTATATGTGCAATTGTGTCACACCCTTCTGTCTAACAGCGCAATATTTAGATCCTGAGAGTTGGCCTGACCCCACAGGGCAACACAGTCACCCACTGTAAGGCATGATGTGCTGGGTGCTCACTCCTATGCCCAGATGTTGGTGCCACATCACTTCGGCACATAAAAGGGGACAGTTCTAACTGAAATGCTATGGCACATATGTGTGGACTCCTTTGATGCATAGCAATCATGAAACAGCTTTCAATCAGTGACATTTGGGAACAGTTCAGTTGTTGCATACATTCATACCCTGATCCCTGACAATTGTGAACTGTTCTAAATCAATGACATTTTGGAATGTTTCAATTGCTGTGTGTCCACACCTCAAACCTACAGAAATTAGGCAACATTGGTATTAGAAGTCTTCACTTATTTAAGATCTAAGCATATCTATATAACCCCTAATGGCATAGTCCCTCATCAGTAGAACATATTGCCATTTTTATCAGAGAACAGAAGTGAATATAGGGACCTTTCCTGTGGGATGCTATTTTCTTACCTCTAACAACTTCCATCCTATAGAATTTAGTTTAGAAAGCATGCAGGCAGGAAGGGATAGTTTTCATCCTCCCAATTTGCCCTGATGAACAACCCAGCCATCTCAGAGAGCATCTGTCCTCCACAGAGTGGGAGATCTGCACTTTCCGTCATGCATGGGAACAGTCTGCTGTCTGCTTGCTTCTGGACACTTAACAAGTTAGATAGCAAATAGGCCTGTGTCTTTTGGAGGAGAATCTCCATAGACTGGAACAGATCTGGCCTTCACATCTTGTCCCTACATTCCAGAGCAGCAACTAACTACACCTAGCATAGGGAGGCTCTCATTTCCCCCCCTGCTATAACCCCGGTACAATTTCAGTTATATACTGCAAATCATTCACACAAAGAAGAGACGTTTGTTTTGGGTGGTTTTTGTGGGGGGGGGTCGGCAGCGTTGACCGCTGTGTATCGCTGATCCTCCTCCCCCACTCGGGGACCGCCTCCTGCTCACAGCGGTCGTTCCCTGACTCTCACGTGCTGCTGACTCACCTGCAACGACTTCGATGGTTCTGGTTCAGTTCCGACTGTATGGCGTGTGTCGGTCCAGGACTGGGACTTGCTGTGCGTGCGGTGTCCCGCGTCGCTGAGGGCTCCTCCTTCCCTACACCCTCGCCCAGGCCTCCAGTAGCGTGACCGCCTGTCTAGGCCAGCCACGTCACGATGCCAGTCCAAGCTTCCGCTTAGTAGAAGCAAATTATTTTGACAGTCACCATCAGGGATTCCCCCTTTGAGAGGGGTCCGCCTCCTCCCAGCAGGCGTGCCAACGTCACCCTGGGTAATACAAGGTTAAGACCCCCCCCCTTCGTTCCCTTCCGGACCCTCCTCTGCCCTGATTAGGGATTCTTGGGGCACTGCCGCCCCACGCTGCTGGAGCACCGGTAGTGCTCCCCTCCTACAGTTTATACGGTAGCCGGCCGTCTGCTGGCGCCAGCCGCTTGCAGCGGCCTTAAGCAGTCCGGAGCCATGTCCAGCTGACTCCCTCGACTCACCAACCCCTTGCCCTTGCCCCAGAAGGTCCTGCAGCCTCTGTGGGCAGCTCGCCTCCGCCTCCATGGGCTCTCTCCGGCGGCAGCTCCTTCGTCCCATTCTTCCGGTCCCGCCACCTCCTCGTCCAGCTCTGGCGCCTCTTTTATGCGGCCGCCGTCCGTTCCGGGCCTTCTCTCTTCCAGGGCCCTGAAAGAGGTGAGTTTCCGCCCAGCGTGTTGAGTCTGCACCCGGCGGACTTGCCCGACGATGCCAGGACCGGGCAACTCCAAGCCCACAGGCTCCTTACCTCCCTCACAGTTTCATTTGTATTTTGTTGTTGTTGTTATCTTACAAATATTTCCAAATGAAGTATGTGTTTCCAAACATAACCAAGGTAACCAGTACATGCTTGAAGATATAAAGTGCCCTGAAGATGTTAAAAATCCTTCTTGAGTAGAAATGAAGGCTGAGAAAGGAAACATGACTCTGATCCATATCCCACTTCTGCTGTGAACTTTCCTACCTTTTAAGGGTACAGGTCCTAACATCCTCTACTTTTAATGCGCTACTGACAGCCAAACCTAGCAAGATGACCAAATTGCTTTACAAAATGTCAAGACATCTGTGTGTGCTTCTTGGATATAGTGGAATCTATCTATAACAACATCAACCACACACTCATTAATTGCAGCCCTTTCTATACGAATCATGTTCACCACTTTTTCCATTCTTTTCTTTTCTCATTACAACTTTGCAATCATAGACTCCATACAACAATTCCTGACCATGAAGACATGAACCCATCCCCCAAGGTGCCTATGACTTGAAGTGACATGCCAACTTGCACCACTTAAAAGAGCCAGTCTTGCTATTTGGTGACTATCAGGGTGTGTGCTGGTCCCATATCTCTTTCTGAAAGCTGCTTCCCACTTCCTTATACTCACTTGCCATGCCTTGATGGAAATAAATTAAGGGAATCTGAATGGTGGAACAAAAAGGGAAAGTGTTCTCTTGACAGGGGATACATCGTCACAGGGCTCCACCTCCCATGTACCCTATCTCAAAAACACCCAAATATCTCTGAGGAAAAACAATTTTTCACTCTTCGAGGTATACAGATTTTACTCATCTAGGAACAACAGAACACATCCACAGTTCCAAGCAAATACTCAGCCCTGTTTCTGACAGGAGTCCATTTTAAAAGCGTACCCTCATTCTCCTTTTTAAAGCACTACACAGACCTCTGAGTCACTGCATCTTTTTCCATTCTACATGCCAGCAGGTGGGACCAGTATTATACTGAAGGCTGTCAGTCTTGACTATTGGCCTTACACTGTGGAATATGTCAGTGCCAAAGAACAGCTGAGCTTGAACACAATAAACTTTGGGAACAATACAATATTCATTTTTTGGTAGTCTTTCTCCAAACAATTAAGCTAAAATGTCTAAAATTGTTAGTTGCGGGAAGAAAGTCACCTCAGTGAATTCCTTTTGCATCCTTATTATCAATAGGGCTTTGTTCCTCCTTGTCAATGAGCTTGAGGCACCTCTAAACTGACCTGATAACATTTACATGATCTGGCAATGAGAGCCTCAGAATGGTACATTATAATGAATAAATTCATGCAATACCACCAGTTTTTCTCCAAGTGTTCTTCTTTGTATCATCATTACCATCAGAGAGAACAGCTACAATGCTAGACTTAATTACAGCTTGGAACAGTAAAGTGTAAAATAATACCACACCAGGAAATCTAGCGTGGAAGTTGCATTATATACTGTGAATAAGCCAATGTTCTCAAGAAAGTGTACCCTTAAAAGACTTAATGAGGGCAATTTGTCAACCATTTCACACACCATTTATCCACAATTCTTACATGGAGCATTTCACTGGGCACTTCTCACAAGTAAACTGCATGTTCTATGCAGTTCTGAGATTCATTAATCATCTTTTCATCACTGCAGGTTCAACGCTTCTTTCTCTGTAGGAAACCAAAGCAGCAGGCTGCCCCAAGGAAGATAAAGTCCTGGGAAAAAGAAGAATATTCATGTTTATTTAAATGAAGGGATACTTCCCATTCTAGACCTAGTCATGGCTTCAAACACCAATTTCTGGACTGCCACTTATTCCAGTCAGAGAATGCACCTATAAGATCAAAACAGGTCTCAAGTTTAAAAAAAGCAGATTAAAAAGGACCTCGGGTCAGCCTGAATCTTTGCTTTGGCTTCTAGAGTTTCATGAAATGTCTTTGCCTTCTAAAAGAGGGGAAAAAAGCAAAGCTACCATATGAAGATGATTTGTTCGTAGAAATTATTTATGGAAACTCTCTCTGCAAAAGGTTTGGTTTAATAACTAACTAACTAAGCCATTACTGTTGATTGTCAGCATATTTCTGCTAACCAAGATGCCTTAGGGACAAGCAGATGGAAAGTAATTAATAAGACCAAGAGTGAGGTTTACTGCATGTAACTGATACTGTTTGTAAATCTGGGACTCATAAGAGACTCCACCGAATGAAGAAGAGACAGATGTGTTCCTGCTATTTCAGCAAGGAACTGGGAAATAACCAGTGAATAAAAAACAGTATGAAAACATAATAATGAATAAATAAATAATGCAATTGGAACTAGAATACTGAAATATTCTTGTTTCCTCCCTCTGCCTCAATCTCTTGATAACTGTTATATGGAAATGGCAGGGAAAAATCCCCTGGCACAATTGCTATTAGAAGTGTACAGTGTTGCTAAATCCAAAGACTATATTTTACTGCATCTTGTGTAAATGACACAAATGGGATTATGGGGCAAACTGTCAGTGACAAGTTTGGTTCTTGAAGAGGTGAGAAATATATTTTTCATTTTTGATGTAGAGTAACATTCATCTAACAGGTCTGAACATGCAGGATTAGCTATCTCATGTACCAGGGTACATCATTTTAAAACATACATGATAAATACAAGAGCAGTTTTATGTAGTTTTATACTCAGAATGAAGGGCAAACTCCTGCCCTGGTGGTAGGAAAGCTTGCTGGAAGAGTGAGGCTTGGAGATGGCATTCAAGCAACATGCTAGTAAGGGGCTGGCCAGGATCCATTCCAGCTGAGCATGTCCCATCAAGGCTGGGTGCATCTACATATTCATTAACGGGCTGTAGTTACTGTGCATTAAGTCTAGTACTCGTATAATCACATACTAAATCAATGCGCAGTAAACGACATTACTGCACAGTAGCATCAGCTCACATCTTCTTAGTGATGCTACTGCACACTAGCTTAATAGTAGCGTGCTAGCACAGTTTCTTCTGTGACGTGCTACTGCTCAGTATTTTTAGGCTACTGCGCATTTAGTGTCTCATGTAGACACTCCTGCTAAGTATTACTATCAAGAGTGCTAGTAGCACTCTCAGTAGTACAATATATCTTGCTTGCCTGCCTTGCACTCCTTCCAGGTTCAGCACACCACAAAGTATACAGGAATTCTGTCTTGTCACTAATATGACTGATAGGTACTTTCTGATAAACGTGTCAAAAGCCCATATCTTCATAGGGTGCCAATGAAGCACTTCATTGATTCTGGGGCGGGAGTAGTGATATTGTCCAAGATGCTTAAAGCTGTACATATGAGGCTTTTTGCAACTGAGCAAAAATCAGAATTTCAGATTTTCAAAAATTACTTTGGTGAATGTTAAGTGCAAGGATCGAGTCTTAAAATCCCCCCAAAATTGAGGGCTGTATCACCTGTGACAAGGTAGTGTCTTGGCTTTGCTCAGTCAACTGTTAATGGGGAGCTTCTGCTTGTCTTCAGAAATAGGGACAACTTAACATAAATAGGGCAAGGCTGTGCTTGGAGAACAGTCCCAAATCCTTAACTACTTTTTGCTGTTTTGACATCTGCTTCTTGGAAAAGGCAGAAGATCTGGTGGGAACTGGAGAAAACAAGATACATGTATTAATATGGAAATCTCTTACATTTGTGGGTTTTGTTCCCTTCTATTTTTGCAGCAGCAGGATTGGATAGAGTAGACTACCCCTCACACTCCAGATAAAGTAACCATTTGAGAACACATAAGGCAAACTTAAAAACGCACATCTTGTAACACTTTTTAGTGTGGTTATAGTCGGATAGCGACTATAAAAATGCCACAAGCAACTTCTAACATTGGCAGCCATGGTTTTTGCTCAGTTTAGAGAGTCAACAATTTTTCTATCTGCCACCAAAAAGAAAATATCAGTGTCACTTGAAAGCAAGCTGTTCTGGTTTTTTATGCTTTTAGATGCATCACCTTTCCACTAAACTCAGAGAAGAAATCAGCGAGAAGTTAAATCAGCTTGAGGCTGTACTGACTCTTTTTAGCAGTAAGCCTTTGTGTTATGTGATTCCAACTTTGGGGCTATTTCAGGACTGTAACAGATAAGACGCTGGGACAGCACTGCTTGCATAGTGCTACCGTGTAATGGAGACATAATGGATGCTGGAGCATACAGAATGATTGAGAGGTTCTGTATTGGTGGAGATGGTTGACATCTGTGTACTGTGGAAGGCCAAAAATTCTGCCCCCTCTGGCAGCTGCTGGAATAAACACCACATCCCTGTGGAAAGTTCTGGCAGAGCACTCAATGAGAAAGGTCTTTTGTTCTTGCCTTTTTCCATAGCACCTCCTCCAACTTTTTGCATAGCGAAAAGTAACCTGTGCTTGATTTGGGTGCAGGTACAATCAGCAGACCAAGCTTCAGATTTTAAGTAGACCAAGAGGGGTGCATCCTGACGAGCGCATGTCTGGTTTCCAGCACCTCAAAGCAGTTTGAGGCGCTGCAAGCTGCATGTGGTACACTTGCACTCATTTGCCACACTTCTAACTTGAAGTGTGGTAGTTTTTCTCTACACTGGGAGATCCCGGTGTCCAAAAACAAAAACACTGATGAAAAAAGTGGTGTGGCACACATGGCAGCAGCATGCACCGCCAGAAAGGGAGCTTGGCTAGCTAGAGCCACATTCTGGCTGCCAGCCATGCTCCAAGAGGACAGCTCAGTGCCACTGCTGCCTTGGGAGGCCTCCCATTACCCCACCTGGGTCCAGGACTGCACGTGCAGGGGCACACCCAGGTACAAATAGCAGTGGCACAAATATGTGCTATATTACATATGATGCTACGTTGCATCAGCACTTAACAAATATGTACCGCTGCTATTTGTCCCATGGGAAATGCACACCGCTGGCATGTGCACAAGGAGTGCACCAGATTCAGCTATTTTGGTAAATCTCAAAGCCATGTGCTAATGCACTGGAGCATCATCTCGCAATGACAAGAGGCTTCATAAGGAACAAATAGGAACCAGGGAAGCTGTTTCTGAAAAATATTCTTGTACCTGAGCAGGCCCTTTGCGAGCCAGCAGAAAGTATGAGTCTGTGTGATGGATGACGATGCAGGAGAGGTAAATGTTCCTACTGTTCCCCCTGTCCCACATGACACAGCATTGCACAGAGTAAGGTGGGGAAAACGTCTTCTTGGAAGCAATTAGAAAAGGTAGGTTGAGAGAAAGCATCATTCTAACTGTTGTACATTTCAGCATTTTATATGATTTTATGAAGCCCAGAAGAAAAACTTCATACAATAAAAAACCTTCACTGTTCTAACATCAGAAGGAAGCTGTTTTAAATTGGAATAATAAACATGCATAAAACATAATCATACTTCTTTTTTTTTTTTTTACTCCTGCATGGACTAAGGCTGTTCCAAAGGGTCTGGGCTACAGTAGATATTTAGGGGCAGTCCATTGTGTATGTTAGCATTTTTAAATTATGGAATAGGCACCTAAAGGTGTAATTTAGAAATCTGGAAAAAAGAAAACCTAAGCTGTTTCTTTCTCCTCTACAAGGAGGTTAGGTTGTTTCAGTAATAGAATCTAAAACAAAGGGTCCCCACCCCTTCCGTCCTAGATGTTGTTGGTTGCTGACATATATATGAAACACACTGGAATGTAACACTTTGGTAGCAGGCTTCCTGAACAATGCAGGGATGGAAAAGAAGGAAAAGCATTTCTGGACTCTGAAGGAGAAGAAAGGAGGAAGTAAGATCCCTTTGCTTATCTTAGCTCCTAGCAAAGAATGGGGAGTTGTATCCCACACACTGCCCATTACTATAACCCTGCTGGTGTGAAAAGCTGCCTCAACCTATTACATGATTATAAACCTGCTAAAATTTTACTTTCAATTGGTTCATTTCTGCCTTTGTCTTTACTTTGAAAACATAAACACATCCTGTAGAGCTCTGATCAAAAAGATTTGTTTCTCTTTATTTATATTTTAACACAAATGGAAGTCAGGGACTGAGTGCCCATTTCCTCTAATTCTTCTGTTTCAAGCAAAATCAATCTTATGCAAAATAAATCAAATCTGTTGAACTTAAAGTATAGAAGAAAGAGGCCCCAGAATACTGTTTAGTGGAGAAAAGCATGTCACTTAAAAACCCAAGGTAAGTGGCTCCCAATGAATACATTTTGGCTTCAATACCCTGTCCTAAAACCAGAAAAGAAATTGTTGGTAAAGCGTTCCTAAGAAGGAATAAAAATGTGCATTGGAAGCTGTGTACAATAGCAGAACCAAAAGAATTTAAAAATCCTATCACAGCATGTTAAACAAACTAAAACAAATAAAAAGGGCAAAGGAAAACAAGAAAGTAAGCCAAATAAAAAAACTGAAAAATTATACAGTCAACAAAGTGGCTATATTATTAAATTAATATATATACTACGTTATATGTACTAGGTTAACCAAAATATTTCCTATAACATTTAATAATTATAATGCTCAACTATGATGGATGTGAAAGATAGGCAATTTTCATAAGTACACTGAAGAAAACTACAAAGCAACAAAGGGGAAGGGAAATTTCATCAAGGTAACTGAATTAGGAATGAGCCATAAACAAGAAGTGAAGTCAAAAAAGGAGAAACCACTGCTGGTCAACAAAGACAAATAAGTATAATAGGAATCTGGTTGAGGTTGGTTAAAGAACAAAAGGGATCACCTGGAACAGATGTGGCTCAACAAGTTTGAAGGGGAAAGAGGAGCAACAGCATATTAAGCATATTAATTAGTGGACAAGGAAGAATAATTATCCAGGTTATATTTCAGCCATAGCATGTGAGTTTATATGCTTCTCCCTCTGCAGAGAGAAGTTAAAAATTCCCTGAGTTTCCACTCCTTCCACCCCCCAAACTAGCCTGGATTTTAAACTGTATGGATTTTCATACGGTATGAACAAGCTACAAATCTCATGGAATTGATGTTCGCATGAAACAGCGGACAGGAGACTGCGTTATGCTTTGGAAGCAGCTGCCTGCTTAGCTGGTCCCCCTTGGCAAGTTTATACGTGGCCACCAGATACCCTCTCAGCCTTCTCTTGTGGAGGCAAAACAGGTTCAGGTCCCATAGCCTCTCTTCATGGGACCTACCCTGCTGCCCCCTGATCATGAGAGTGGCTGTCCTCTGGATCCTCCTAATGCTATCCACATCCGTCCTGAAGTGCGGCGCCCCGAACTGGATGCAGTACTGCAACTGCGGCCTGAGCAATGTTGCATAAAGGGGTAGGATCACCTCCTTGGACCTGCTCGTGATGCATCTATGGATGTGGTTAGCCTTCCTGACCGTGTCCCCACACTGCCGACCCATGTTCATCTTGGAATCAATAGTGACTCCAAGATCCTTTTCTGCCTTTGTGCTGACAAGTATGGAGTTCCCCAGCCTGTAGGTAAGCTTCTGGTTCTTCCTCCCAGGTGCAACACCTTGCACTTGTCCATACTGAAACCCATCCTATTCTCATCTGCCCATCTCTGTAATCTGTCCAGATCTAGTTGTAGCTTGTACCGCTCTTCTAGCATGCTTACTTCTCCCCACATCTTAGTGTCATCTACGAACTTGAACAAGGTGCTTTTCACCCCCTCGTCCAAGTCGCCGATGAAGATATTGAACGGTGCAGGCCCTAGAACCAAGTCCTGGGGAGCCCCACTGCCCATGTCCCTTCAGGTCAAAAATGACCCATCCACCACCTCTCTCTGGGTGCAGCCCTCCAGCCAATTTGCTACCCATCTGACTGTGTAGGCGTTGACACCCATCACCTAATTTTTTAATGAAAACAGGGTGAGAGACAATGTCAAAGGCCTTCCTAAAGGCTTCACAAAGGCTGCGCTACACAAAAGTATGAAAAGCATCATTTTTGGGTAATGTTTGGGACTACTTTGATTATACAGGCCATATTTTAGAATCAAAGTATGAGTGTACATTTCATTAGTTTGTTAAGTTACTCCTCTAGCCAGAGTATCCCACTGACAATTTCCATCCTATAGCCACTGAATTAAAAAAGGTTATGGAAATCACCAGGGAGTGGTTCTTGCTGGAAAAATAAACGGTGTTTACATTTTTGTTTAATCTGGTTGTAGTAAATTGCTGAGGGCAGTGTCAGGACTCTCCTCAAGGATAATTTCACACTGTTGTTATTATTATTTCTTATTATTGAAACGTGTATCCTGATTTATCCAGAAAGACTCAGGAAGACTTGCAAAAAAAGACATACAATCCACAAGATAAGAAACAATAATTGGTTTTCCAAACAGTGCCCCAGAATTGTAAAACCTCACCCTAACTACTTTTGCTTCCCTTCCTGTCATCCAGAAGAGCAAACCCTTTGCTCCAGCCCAACCCTCATTTACATCTAGGTATAGCAACCTTGTCCCACTTTCCCCCACACCCTCACCATTGCCCATCCACTCCCAATCCCATGTATGCATGGGGAGGAAATGTCTTTAAGACATCTCAGTTGTGACAACGGGTTTTGTCCATATGACAATCCATGGGTTTGCAGGGTGCAATGCTGCTGTTTTGCCCTGTTGTCAAATTCAGTGATGGGAATGGGATGTGGGAGCAAGCACTGGCAGCAGCTTTCACCCCCTGGGGTTTGGAGCTTTGCCAAAGCAGTGGCTCCAGTAGGAGCCAAGCTGACAAACTGGTACACTTGGAGAGTTCTCTACATAGGTGCTGCACAGCCAAAGGGAGCTGTAATTGCCCACACCTAACCTCCCTGATGCCTTCCCCTGGATTTGCCCGGTGAAGTTACCATAAAGCATCTAGGGTTTGCTACATGTTTAGGGTTACCATATTTCCAGGTCCAAAAAAGAGGAC
>NW_017728886.1:128702955-128714293 GCF_001723895.1 Crocodylus porosus | reverse complement strand
GACCCCAGCTGACTTCCTGCCCTTTGGGCAGGGGGCTGGACTCGATGATCTCCCGAGGTCCCTTCCAACCCTAATGTCTATGAAATCTATGAAATTTTGAAACAGCAGTACCCTGCCCCCCACCCCTTGCTGGTGCCCCTTGCTCCTGACCCACAGCCCCCTCCCCCTCCCATCCCTGGTGGTGCCCCTCACTCCCGACCTGCAGCCCCTGCCCCCGCAATGCTGCTGGTGTCCCTCACTCTGGACCTGCAGCCTCTGCCTCCCAGCCATGCTGCTGCCCCTCACTCATGACCCACAGACCCCTGCCCCGCAAGCCCTGCTGGTGACCCTCACTTCTAACCCACAGCCCCCTGGTGCTGCCAGTGCCCTGCACACCCAGCCCACAATCACCCCTCCTGTCCTCTGTGCCCCCCACTCCTGATACACAGTCCCCCCCAGCCCTGCCAGTCTCCCTCACTCCTACTGCAGCCCACTCCCCCCCACAGCCCTGTTGGTGTTAGTGTTCTGCACTCTGGACTCGCAGTCTCTGCTCCCCAGCCCTGCTGGGGCCCCTCACTTCTGACCCACAGACCCCTGCCTCCCCAGCCCTGCTGCCCAAGCAGCTCCTGCATTGTGAGTGAGTCTTCCTCCTCACCCCCCACCCCGCCCTTACCTGGCTTGACAGAGCCTGCACAGGGAGCACGTGACCCCTGACAGCCAGTCACTGTGCCCGCTGCACCCAGCCTGAGAGCAGAAAACTCAGACATTTGCTCTTATTTTCAAAACTTGCCCACAAAGGATTCTAAACAGAATCCTTTCTACAAGTTAACATACCTTTTTATACCTAAGACTGTCCGAGCCCCCAAGGTCTATGACCCCAGCACAGGGGTCCAAAAAAGAGGATGTGTCTGGGAAAACCCAGGTATATGGTAACCCTATCATGTTCAATACTCCATATTGACTCCCTGTATAGTCACTCTCAACAGCATAATTAGGGCAGGGTGAGGCAGGCACTGGGCACTGACTCTAAAATGGATGTGAAACTCCCTTCTGCCAGGAGTCTTTGCAAAGGCAAGGAAAGCCCTGTGCTGCCTCTGCCCAGACATAGGAGCTAGGCAGGGCAGTGCTTCATCAACCAGTGTACCTAGGGGCTGGTGGGGAGGAGAATGGTTGTAGAACAGTGTTTCCCCACTTCCCCCAGTGCCCCACCCCAGTCTACTCTTGTCAGCATATCCTTGCAGCCATGCCCCCTCCCTGGGCACTCAGTGAGCTCCCTACACTACTGGCTACTCTTTGATTATGCATTTAGTTTGAGGTACTGGGTGGGGTTCACTTTCCAAGCAGACTGAGCTACCTTGCACAAAAGCACTGGTAATTCACACTAATAGCATGGAATGTTAGTTCTGAGTAGCCAGTGCTACAAGCTCACACCCCATCATACCACACCTTATCATCCCCACACAGACAAGTCTTATTACTTGCATATGGAAAAATTATTTGATGAGAATACCTGGGTGAGTTTACAAGTTTGGATAATGAATGAGATCTAACCAGTGTTTGTAAGACATTAACTTAGTGCTGCAGCACATTCTGATTTAAAAAGCTAGCACTCTATAATACTAAGTTAAGCACAAGTTAAATGGGTTAAGAACTGATTGACCTATCTCAAAAGGAACAGTTCATGGAAAATTGTGATATGGGGTTGTGTCCTGCTGCTTTTGGGAAAACATACTGGGTTAGATGGATCTTCCAATATGGAAGTTCTTTTGTTTGGGTTCTGCAGGATTGGCAACTAGGACAGAAATACTGAAAAGTACTGTTTAACAACTGTGGAAGAAATCAAACTTTGCGTCGTGTTTTGGTATTAGAATTAACAGACCCAGTCGGTGTTTATTGGAGCTCATACAAGCTAACACAGGAAGAGGTAGATCATTCAGTTGTCACAAGTAACAGTTGCTTGCTCAGCAATACATTTTGTTTTGAGAACTGTTATCACCTTCTTGTTGATTTTAGGAAAGGAAGAAACATTTGTTCACAAAGACATGTAAAAGACATAATAAAGCAGAAGGGTTTTTTTTTCTTATCTTAGAATATTCTTAAACATACAGCATCAGCATCTTCTTCAATCTTTCCTTCACTCTCTTTTCTTAGTCAAGTTAGAGGCCTGGATAAATTTATTTCTACACAACCTATAGGTAAACAATATTTAACAACAACAACAACAACTTGTAGAGCTGCAAAGTGATGAGTCCTACAGATCATTTGGAGTATGTGGCCAGCTGGGCCCCTTCAAACTGAATGTATTTTAACCCAGAAAGAAGGAACAAGCGGTTGGATAGACTGGTGAAGAGGGGTCCCACAGAGCAAACAAAGATGGTCTGTCACAACTAGCACAGCAGATCTCTTGAAAGCTGGGCAGACAGCAGCTCTGATTCCTGAAGGCGCTCTTCCATCCCCAGTGTTCCAAATAATAAAGTCCCTGACTAAGCCCAGGCCAGCAACAGCTGAGTATGAGGCAGATAGCATATCTATTCAAGTTGCAGCTTGGGAGAAAAAGCTGAAGCTCAGGACACCATCCACACAGCACAAGAAAGTTCCACTGTTCAGATTCTTAATATGCCTCAACAAGCTTTCTCCAAGCTTCAAAGTATGCATGGATTTGTATTTAAAAACATTTGAAACTAAATTAACAAAACCACCCTTTTGGCAATGTAGGGCCTCCAAGGGTGTCCAGTTTCTATTCTATTGCACATCACATCTCCAGAAAATGGGGATGGGGAGCTGAGGCAGGAAGGGAGGATACAGGGGCAGAAGACTCAGAGACATGGTACCTAGCCTTCTTGTATGCAAGCAGAGAGTCTCTGGGAGCAAAGAGCTACCTGGCTGAGAGCTTACCAACCCCTTGAAGGGACAGTTACTAATTAAGAAGCAAGCCTGGGCCTTAGAGAACCAGGTCCCTGATTATAGCAACCCCGGTGGAGAGCATCCCCAGAATGCTCATGGTCTGGATGAAGTGGGGCTGCAACCTATGTGGAGGCAGTACAAAGAGCATCTGCATTATGGGAGCCACTGAGGTAGCTGGCCTAGAGACTCTGATGAGATACCTGACAGCACCAAAATATGGCCTGACCTTTAAGGCTTAATATACTACCAACTGATGCGGTCTCCAAGGAACATGAATATTGAGGGAAATTGACCCTCTAAAGGGCATCCCCCCCAGTGATGGGTACATAGACTCTTTGATCCCCTGTCAGCTGTAGTTCCTCTTCTTGAGGTGCTGTATTATTTCTCAGAAAAAAACCTCATCTTGTACTTGCAATTTGAGTTTTCCTTGATTCTGAAACAAGTTGTATGTAGTGAGGTTGTTATCCTTATCTAACATCTCTTAAGGTACCTTTATATGAAGAAAACAATCTCTGTCTGCAACATTAACAGGCACCAAGAGGCTACCACAATTCAAAAGCTACACTGATCGATCTTATACTGCAGCTTGTAGTATAGTTTACTGCATTTAACATCCAGGCTGACAAATATCAATTCCTTAATGAAAAACACATGTCTAGGAAAGAGAATCACTGTCAGAGTGATGAAAACCCCACACCCTTCTTGGGTCTCGTTCATTGAAACAACATGTCCAACAACACTGCTGCATGTGAGAAAAGAAGTACTCCAGAAGCATACAAAAGATAACATTTTTGTTATTAAAACTAAACCTAATCCTTTCTAACAAATGACTGGCATCCTCCTTGTCATAGTTTAGTCACCCCAGTGACATTCTTTTTGAAAACTGCTGAGAAAGAAGCAAGCACTAAAAGAGTTAAATTCTAGTGATCAAAAATGCTCCCACCTGACCCTGCAGATGAAGTTGTCTGTGCATAATTTGGTAAAAGATGAATTAAGAGAAAACAATAGTGTATATATAACATGTTAAACTGGAAGTATGAGAAGAATGTATGTGAAAAAGTTGCAGATTTTTGTTTGCTTTTAATTAGGGATAGATTCCTGCTCTTCATTATCCCAAGCAGAAAATCAAGGCCAGTCCCTGAAACCAAGCGGTCTTCCTTTTGTGGGCCTCTCTTTGGTTTATGTAAGCCTTTAAATGATGCCAAAAATACTAGAGCTGTGTTTGGGTGTTCTTCCATATCAGCTGCTTTTGCAGAGGGAATGGTAAAGACAGTTTTGTTTAGCATAGTTCCTTCTGGGTCTGTCATAGTACAAAGAAACACACAGGTGAAAAAAGCACCAGCAAAGTGACATGTTTTCAAAACATATAATATTAATCAATTTAATTTCCTTTCTATTTGTGTTCCTCCCACCATAAATGTCCCACATATCAATCCCATTGTTGGTGCTGGATGTTGTTGCACCATTTGCACTCACATTCTGAGTCCTTGTTGCTACACATTGTAATGTCTATGATAATTGATTTGGCCCCTTCAAGAGAATGAAACTAGAAAACGACATGGTGAAAAAAACATGTTAACTTTAAATGCTGATGGCCACTATTCTATCTGATTTGAGGTGTCTACACTTTGTGATGGGAAGGGGATAAGATGGTTATCTGCCATCTTGTTGTTACTCCAGAAGTATGCTGGTCCAGAAGTCCTGCCATCTTGCTGTTGCTCCAGAAGTATGAAGTCAAGGCCTGCACTGGACTTGCTGACAATTCCTTGCAGTTGAGTCATCTGTATATGGTACCTGGTCAGTAAGGCTAGAAAGTCAAATGTGGCTGGACGTGATACTGGTCCATCTGTCCCTTGTGTGCTGCCAGCTAAAGAAAGAGGTATGACTTAATAAAGTTAGTCCAACAGACTGTTTCACTGGGATGTACATTTTTATTTTTTAATTTATTCTGAATTTCCATTTCTAACAAATACTCTTCATACTTGCTGCATTGATTCCACCTAGCAGCTTTTCAGAAATGCTGGCCTGGCACCTGCAAGAAGGCCCCAGGGATAAAAAGCACTATTGATCAATGTTGTTGTGGATTGTAAACTCTGCTACAGATAAGGTTAAGAAGTTTGGTCTGCTCACTGGTCAATTCTGTTGCTCTAATGCCTAAGTGTTTACTTACATTGTCTTGAAATGTTGCACGCTTAGGATGAGTGTTCCAAATTAAAATTCATTTAAGCAAGGGATTCCTGATAAATGGAGGCAGGCCCCATGTTCTGAAAAACAATACTTCTTACAGTTTCCATTGTCTATCAACATTATTGCCCACATAGAAGTCTAACCATGGCTGTGTTCATGTCCAAAATTGAAACTATTTGACATTCATCTCAGTTAGTACATGGCACCTACTATTACTTTAAGGAAGCAACACTGAGAAAAATAATTCAAGAAAGAGTGTGCATCTCAGGATAGACAGAAGCCTAACACTTGCAAGCTAAAAGAATTCCACTGTGAGTGTACAGCATGGATAGCTAAAAGAATTTCTAGCCAGTCAGTGTGGGTATGGCTTACAGGGAGCTTGTAGAAATTAAACCTGTCTTCTACTCAGCTAGTGCCAGTTCGAGTGTGCATGAATGTGGAGAGACAGAGGAAATGTAGACATGTTACAACAATCTGCCTTTGTCAGAGATCTTAGACTTCTCTTACTCTGGTGAAATGTAGTACGAGTACAGTAGCAACATTCAGAAAAAGGTTAAGGATGCACATGCTTGCTGTGAGGAAATAAAGAAAAGGTGGGTCTTGAGTTGTGGCAAAGGAAAAAGTGGTGGGGATTACGGGTGAGTGGAAGGGATGCAATAGTGACAGGGGGTTACATAACATGGGGGAAGGGCAAGTGGAAGGAAAGGGGGGCAGGGCAACTATCACTCCCATACCCCTTCCTTTGAGGATAGAATTGGGGATCCCTGCTCCTCTGCAGAGCCTGATTTCTTTTTCCTGCTTCACTATGGGGGGGGGGGGCTCTTCTCCCCCATGTGGTAGGGGAAGGGCCTTTCTCTCTTTTCTTTGTGAGAACTAGGATCCAAGGAAGCATCATCTTTGGGGGGGGGGAGGGGAAGGGAGGGCTAAGCCTCTCTTATGCCTCCTGTGCGTGGGTTAGAACCTGGGGTGCTTGTACCCTCTCTCCAACCCATTTAGATATGAACCAGAATCTGTGGCTCTTTGTCACCCTGCAGGTGTTCTCCCTGCCTCCTACACACAACCATAATCTGGAAAGCCATGAAGATAACATAAAGACAAACCTATGAAAACCAGCTACTCAAAGAGTAAATGCAGGCTGTGGAGAGGCAGGTCCTCCTTGAAGCAGGCAATGGTCATGTGCTCCTGGTGAGGCCTGACAAAAAGGGAAGAGAGACCTGAAGTAGCATGCAGCAAGGGTGACATAACCAAGGGAATGTACCACTTTCCAGCAAGTTGGTTGGTGACTTACACAGACAAAGCTGTGCCTAGTGGAAAAAAAGGGAAGGCTGATCAGTAAATGATGGTAGGGTATGCTACATAGCTGGGGATGGTATATGCAGAAGACAACAAAAACACACCAGTCATCTCTCAGCAGTTTAAAATTACTGGAACCAGCATGTAATAAAAACTGTCAAAGCTGTGGATGTAGACCATGTCACTTATTTCTGTCATCAGTTACGCAACCACATGCTAAGTATCTCAAAGCAAGAGCATTACACTCATTCCATCGTAACAGTGTGAAGGAGACGAGACGAACACTTCATATAAATCACATGGTGTTCCTTAGCCAGCCACAATATCTCAGTTGGGACAACTACAAATGTATAACAAACATCTCTTATTCATTCCCCCAAATCCCAGGAATTACAAAAAATTAACAAAGAGATAAAATGGCAGGATGGTACCTTGTGGCTTTCCACTATGCTAGCAAAACTCAGACTTCCAAAACAAAGCAAGGCTAAGTAAAAGTATACATCTGGGTTGTCTAGCTGGCAGGCCACATGAAGCTCATGAGGGGTATAACATGCAGCTCCCAGGCTTTTCTCTGGTTGCTGCTGCCCCTTGCTCCAGCTGCAGCATCATCCTGGGTCTTGGGACTCCCCCTACATCCCTTGGCTTCCACTGTTTAATCTAGTTCCAGGTCATAGGCCAGCATGGCATGACACAGCCCACAGTGCTGGCTAACGGTGGCCTGGAGCACCTGTGTTGTGCAGTGCCACAGGGAAATCTGAGAGCTGCTGAGCACTGCTCCTCCATGCAGGAGCAGTGAATGGGGTACCCACCCACCCTTGTACATGGGGTGCAGTGGCACAAGGGAGTGCCTGCTCACCCATGCACACTGCAGTGGGTGGGGGCATGCATGTGTGCTTGGTGTAGTGTGGCTGGGGAGCACCCACCCGTGTGCATGTATGATGTGCAGCCTGGGGTGGGGGCATTGCCCCACTAGTGTTATCCCATGGAGTGCAGCACCTGCTGGTACAATTCATCATGTGTGCAGGCCCTGGCCTCTTAGAAGTTGGCAGCCCTGGTGTACAGCAAAAAAGTTTGCAGACTGTCATTAAACAAATGTTTTTGGGTTTACAACCTGAGGAGCATCAGAAAGTGAAACTGGATACAGATGTTTGCTAGACATGAAACTAACTGCGGTCTCATTAGCCAAATTTAATCAACTGTGGTAGGACTGGTAAAAGCAATTATTTAAAAATATATAGATACATTGTATCATGATTTTTAAAACAACACCATTTCCTTAATTACCCTACCTGACCAGTGTCATATTAAGATAGGGTGGACTGAGAAAGTTTGGTATGCAATTGGCAATACATGATATAATGATATATTTTCATCCTAAAATTTAAAATACATTTAGTGTACTTAGTATGCGCACACACAAGAAGTATAAAATATCTTCGATTTCAACTCTCTGAAGAAAAGCATTTAACCCAACGAAGTAGGAGTTAACACGCCAACACATAATTTTAAATCACTGTATGTAAGAATGAGCAGGAGGCTGGGGACCAGCCCCTGGAAAAGCCCCTGGAAATGAGCTGGACACTTCCCCTGCTTTCTCCAGCCTCCTGCTCTTTCTCTGCTACCGCCACTGAGTGTGGGAGGGGCGCGGGGAATGAATGGGGGGCAGGGAGAATGAACAGGGCTGGGCGGGGCCTCCACCAAAATCCCCTCCCCCCTCCTCCAGCCCTGCAGCCCCCTGCTTACCTGACAGAAGCTGGGTCCAGGTCCCTGCAGCTTCAGCACCAGGGAAAGGGTGAATGACAGAGATGCTCTGGCAAAGGACCAAGCCTCCAGTTGCCTCGGGACATGGTCTGGGACCATGCCTTGACTCATTTTTTTCCTCTGGGGTATTGTTTGACCCCTGGATATCCAGGGGTCTAACTTTTTTTTGTTCCTGCATGTGCCTCTTGCAGCATCTCAAAGGGGTTTGAGACGCTGGAAGAGGCACGTGCGTGCTCATCTAGATGTGCCCCCTGCATGCAAAGTCTTCAAGGAATCATCAGCATTCAGACTCAGTCTCTTTACCCAACTGTAAAATACTAACAATTTGGAAAGAGAAAAATCTTTGCCCCCAGGGTTATGCATATGAAATAATTTACTGCTGTGCTAGAGGTTTCCATTTTGAACAGAATTGTATGCAGACACAGTGAAGGAGATGCATTCTAATGCATATTCCAGGAAAAAGTTACCGTCTTCAACATAACAGATTTTTTAACTTTAGCAACCTCTTTTTCTTCTGATAAATCCTTAACACATGTTCTGTGTCAGCCCCACTGCAGACAATCAGTCAGCCATATCTTGCCTTCAAATACATAGTGCCACTCTCATTGATTCCAGTGCGTCTGGCAAAATTTGGCCCAGTGTGTATCATTCAAACAAATGAAACCCTCCTTTAAAGCAACCGAAAATATGCCCATTGGAAGCTCTTAGAAGGGTAAATGGGAAAACAAAAACATATTCTACTAGTCATGTAAGGCCCTCCATACTTCCTTTTTCAAATGCTGCTGATCATCTAAACAAAATTAATTATTTCATGTGATCCTCTCTGGTGCATCCAGTAAATGCAGAGAGCACCTTCAATTCGTAAATTGCTTTATTGTGGTAGAGCAAAAATCTGAGCAGTTGAAGACAGAATTTATAGGAGGCTCAGGTTAGGCAACAGCAAACAACAACAAAACCAAAACCTTCTTTGGAGCTTTCAGTTTATTTACAGGATTTTGTTTAATTCAAAATAGTAAAGCCTCTGGCCACATTCCCCTCACATGCCTTTGGAGTCTATAAGTTCCAAGCCTACAATACCAAACCAAACTAAGTAATTTTAGCAATCCAGGACAGCTCTGGAGGCAAATCTTCAGCTGGCATCACAATTCCACTACAGGATCCCCAGTCCTACAACCAGGTATCTACATTTATAGACCATGCATACTGCAACATGGCAGTTTTACATGTAGGATGCATCAGTTCAAGCATTTGTGTGTATGCCTTCTCAGATCAGAAACTTTGTCTTCAAAGCTGCCTGAAGCAACTACCCCAATGACTGCTTAACATTTATATCAGGATAAAGTCCCAAGTTCAAGGCAAGATAGTAGAATCAGAGAGAAAACACAGAGCAGGAAACTGAATAAAGAAATCTCTGATTGCCTGCAGGGAATTGTGCTCATGAATTCTACTGCCAGGAAAAAAACAAAATAAAATTATGTAGGATCTGGAACCTCAGTCTGTTTTGCAGATTTGTGGCCTATTTTATAATTGTTCCAAGAATGTAAAGAGAATCACAGTTCAAGACTGACTGTGTACCAAAATGGTGTCTTTTGTGGGACAAAACACATTGAGAATCTTTGCCTGATGACATGTTAGTCTTGCACTTAGGAAATCATCACCTTGTTTGTTTTCTGAGGCTGCTTTTACATTTGGAGTGGCCTTTAATTATTAGTGAAGTCCAAGAAAATGATAGCAACTAAGACAACTCATTTTAACCTTTAACATGCCATCTTTTTGCAACCCACCCACAAATAAATACTGAGGTGAATTGGAAAGATCCAGTTCAATCCAACACAGAGATTTCTCACTAGCATCCTTAATGTAAACCATCTCAAGTGTTAGATAGAGGTGTTGTGAAATGGGAAGTTGAAGACTTTGGAGAACCTCAAAGCACAAACAATTGTCAGGGGCTGCCCATGGCCCAGTGATAAAACTAGCATAAAAAGAAACTACACTGAGATTTATTCCAGAGGAAACATTTTTCTTCTTAGATTTTCCAAGCTCAGCAGTTTGTTAAATTGATGCTGTATTTCAAGCAGGTACCCAAAACCAGCCAGTTGCTGCTTTTGAAACAGTTTAGCCTATGTCATGCCATGTTACCTGTTAAAGCCTAAATAACAAACACTACTTGCCAATTTTCAAAATTATTAAAATCTGGGGTAAGATGAACAAGTATCCTGAAAACAAACAAAGAAGTGCTACAAGGGCACTAAATAAAGGCAAATTCAACGAGAGTTACTTGTAGTTAGTTTACTACAATTCTTGCTCCCTATTATGTTACAACGCTGTAGAAAGCTCCCACTCCCCAGCTGTACCAAAAACACTTGAAGTGAACATGAACTTGGGGAGGAGATACAGTTAGAGGGCAGATCTATATAACAGGACAGTTCTATCTACTAATGTAAACCC
Source organism: Crocodylus porosus (assembly GCF_001723895.1). Taxonomy (NCBI): domain Eukaryota; kingdom Metazoa; phylum Chordata; order Crocodylia; family Crocodylidae; genus Crocodylus; species Crocodylus porosus. The sequence goes on along the minus strand of NW_017728886.1, from coordinate 128,703,721 downwards.
ACCTTGATTCACAAATTGATTTTTAATAAATAAGAATAATTACCTTCATTTTCCCTCTCCTTCACAGCATAAAAATCCCACCGAAGAGTAATACTGAAATACCGTAATCTCCTGGAAAATGCCCCCACACCTAGATTAATCACTGAAAGCATTCATTCTTCTTTTAACCAAGATAAATAAACCCAATCTCTCTTATTCCAAATAAAATATCTTAAGTACTTCATGACCAGTACTTTTAGAATCTTTTTCTTCGTGCCCAAAGGATGGAAGAAAGCCTCAGGCTATGTCCAGGGGAAAGTAAGACCTAGGGAAAAATGAAGTTTGATAGAAAGAATTTGCTTGATTTTGATATTTAAATTAGTTGTAGATAATAAATCCAGGAAGTTAGAACTTGTGCTGTGTCAGCATGTTAGCCAACCAAATAAGAAGTGTGTGCTCAAAAGCATTTGAGCAACAGACCACAAAATTGAAAGTGACACTAGTTCCCTGTGAATTCTCTTGTCTGTGAAGCAGGATGGAGGGTGGAAGGTGGAAATCAACCCTTATCTCTTAAAACTGAAGAGGATTCAATTGATGGAGGGGTTGGACGTATTCAAGTCAGCCGGCCCGGACAATCTCCACCCTAGAGTTCTAAAGGAACTGGCCGAGGTCATTGCAAGTCCCCTGGCACAACTTTATGAGCACTCGTGGTGCTCTGGTGAGGTACCGGAGGACTGGAAGAGGGCCAACATGGTCCCCATCTTCAAAAAAGGCAGGGAGGACCTGG
>NW_017728886.1:128698231-128701502 GCF_001723895.1 Crocodylus porosus | reverse complement strand
GGTCACAAGCTGGCAGAGGGTAGGTTTAGGTTAGATATCAGGAGGCGCTACTCCCCAGTATTCTTTCCTGCTATGGCAGGGGGTTGGACTAGATGATCTGCTCAGGTCCCTTCCAACCCTAGAAACTGTGAAACTATGAAAACTAACTATGATGTAGGCTGTGTGTAGCCGAAACGAGGGATGTGTGCGCACAACACTTGAAAGTGGTCCAAATACTTTTGCACCACTTTAATGGTGTTGGTGTTTGCATGCCTCAGTGGCGTATTGCGCATTAATTCCAAATGCTGTAGGAAATTCAGCAGTGTAATGCACCTTAAATGACTTGGGGCACAGCAAACTAAAACTCCTCTGAGGAATTTTAGTTTGTTGCCCCTACAGCCGCGGAGTGAAGCACCAGGCTCTGTGCAGCTCTGCGGCTCTGCAGGAAGTCCTGCAGGCAGCCTGGAAGTAGCCCGGGAAGCCAGGGTCCATCCAAGAAAAGTGGCGAACCTGATATCTTACCCGCTCCCCCTTCCCTTCCCACCCCAGAGCCTGCCTACCTGCCTGAGCTACGGAGGAGCTGGTGCTTCCCTCCGTGGCTGCAGTGCCCCCCTAGGATTGCCCAAGCCAGGTGCCTGTGGGCGGATGCCACTGGGGCAGGGGGCCTACTGCTGCCACAGAGGGAAACACCAGGCGTCCCTTGCAGCCCAGGGATAGCTCTGCCTGCCTGTAGTTCCACCTCCTCGCCCTACCACCAGAGAGGCAAGTAAGTTGGGTGTGTGCATGACATGGGGGTGTTACTTGGTCCTAAATTGAGATACCGCTTTTAAAAACCCACCACTTCAATTTAGGACTCCCATTTTGTCTATACACGCCCATTGTAGGTTCCAAATGCCTTCAGGATCAAACTACAGAAATAGCCCTTATTCCACTATGGTGCAGGAAGGAAAGTAGGGTGTAATATTGCTATTCTCCCTCAGCCATTGACATAAATAGTTTCGCTTGAGTAAAATTTTAAGAATTAAGCCCAGTAGCTGCAGGATATACATGACTCAGAAGGTCTACCAAAAGTGCACGTGAGCACATGCACACAGAAGTTGAGCAAACTTTAGCAAGCCAAGCAATTTGGATTGTCAGTCCTTATAGATTTGATATAAACAAAATGGTAAAGAATAGATGCATAAAGAACATCCAGGTCTTCCAAATGTAACAGCTTGAGGTTTTTCAGACATCCCATAATATGAATACACTTGAAGGAATCTTTTGGAAACCAGAATCCAGGTTCTCTCTTTATATCTTGATTTACTTTTTTTTTTGCAATCATACACTAAAACCATCACAGTATTTCAACACTCATTCTGAGCAAATTGGCAAATCCTAGACATATGAAGTGCCCTTTGCCCTCACACAGTTTTATTAGCCAAACCAATATCCTCTTGCCAAAAAAAAAGCGTGTTCTGATTTTCACAAGAGATGTAACAGACACTTGAAAAAAACTAAGTCGTTGTTCCCAAATTTCTAATAAAAACTTAAAAGAAACAGGATAAGTAGACTCTTAAAGTAGGAAGCAAGTTTCCTTGGACTGTTCTATAGCTAGTACTCAAGGTTTATAAGGAATCTGCTGTTATTTATCATTGTATTGTACAGTGTATTTGCTTAATGGATGAATGCAAGATAGAAAACACAGTTTTCAGAGTATAAGGACTGAAGAGTAACATATTTCTTTCCTTTCAGGTTTTCTCTCTGTATAGCAGAGTCAAGCAAATTTTGATGTGGGACTCACTACAAGTCCATTACCTTCAAACAAGGGCTATGTAATACTATCAAAAAAACCCTTTTAGGCATATGCCAAACTATGCCAATAGTATTTAATCTAGTAGGGACACAAAACCCTATTTAATGGCTAAAATAGAAAATGTATTGACTTGAAGGGCAAAACATCCTAAGGACCTAGTAAAGCCTTTCCTTGCCCAGCAATGATTTTTGCTGTGCCATTCAAATTTATTACATTAGACCTACAAAACTTCACTGTTTCTTGATTATTCACCTATTCACTGAGAGAAACCACAGCTTTCCAACATTCAGGTATATTGAATGGTATGGTAACATAAAGTGCACTCAACTTCTGGTAACCTCTGAGGCTGAAAGTCTCCCAAGAGATCATCACAATTACACTTTTTGATAGAAACCCAGATCTGTTGAAGTCAATGTTATGGCTTCCATTTCCCTTCAACCAGGCTGTGAGAGTCAAGCTATGCCCGCAAAATAAATCACCATCTCTTGTTTTAATATGAACTGGTTAATTTCCTTTATTTCTTGTCTGCCATGACTTTGATGGAATAAGGTACAGAAATAAACACAGTCCTGAGAGATGAGGAACTATTATGTCTGTCTTAGATAAATAACTTCTTTTATATATTTAGTTCCCTCTCTCTTTGAGTACTCTCAATTTCTTGGTTGCTTGTCCCATTCTCCTCCACAGGGGTCCCAAGCAAATAGCAATCCTAGGTCACCTTGTATCTACTACTGATATAAAAATTGTGGGGTTTTCTTCTCTTTGTTAGTTTTCATCCACTCTCATTCCTTTCTCTTAATTTTAAGTCTCTGTGATGTTACTTGATGTCTTCAGGTATCAGACTCACTGACTCAAAGTCCTCCTTTGTTAACTCACTTCAGCTTCCCAGGTAAGTCTCTGTCCAGGACCCTTTTCTCTTTCTTGCAGTTTCTCCCGGTTTCTTCTGCATTGCTTTCTTCCCTTTTTCCAGCTAAATCTGGGTTACTTCCCCCTTAAGTGCTTCCAGCCATCTGCTGTCTCCCTCACAGCCAGCACTCTCTCCCTTGCCACCTGCTGCTCTTTGTTTATGTTTTCCTGCCCATCTCTCTCTCCCCCATCCAGGTAGCCATGCCCCTTTTCTCCTGTGACTGGTGGCTAAGGTAAGTTTTCTGCTTTCCTTCACTCCCCCAAAGTTCTGTGATGGGGTAGACTTGGTGCCCATCCCACAGGCCAGTATTTTACCACCATCTTAAAGGCCCATAATTAATAGTTTGTGATTAAGAATGGATGAATGGATCCTTACCTGGATGACAGGCTCATAAATAAATGGTCACAAAGGACAGAGGTCAATAGATCAACTTATATTTGGGGTGTAGCATAACTCATATTTTGCATACGTCTTGAGTCTGTTACCTGTCACGGAAATTTTTGAGTATATGCTGCCAGTACAGAAGAGGTTAAACTGACATGCGCAGTTTGAAGCTGTGAGTGGAAATTTCCAAGGCTCACCCAGTCCTT
>NW_017728886.1:128693588-128697671 GCF_001723895.1 Crocodylus porosus | reverse complement strand
CTAGGTCTTCGGACTGAACCTCGTGGGCCAACAGACCCCTTTGTTGTTAATTGTTTGTTTGTGTTCCAACTGTAACTGAAGACCTTTCTGCCTACGCCTGAAGCGTAAGTCAAATAAATTCACCTGTTTTTCTCAACCCGCTCCGAGTACCTAACTCCAGACTCTACGCCGCTAATCCCACCTGTCCGTATCTAATTGCCACCCCGGCCCACAGTGACCTTGGGGCCCGATCCTTCGGTTTTCCCCGACATTACCATTTTTAATATGAAACCTGCTGTGGTTTATGGCTAGGACCTATCAGCCAACCTGGTCTAACATATGTCAGGAGCAAATTTGAATTACCTAGATGTTTGTCTTGCTCAGCCACAATTTTAAATTTATTAAGCTTGGATTCTTTAAAAAAAATGATACATCTTAATTATACCAGGCTGTGTGGGTTGTTAGTTGCTGTGCATTCTTGATCTGCTTTCTCTCTTTGTATTGCAACCAAAATTATTTTTTCATAAATAGAACTCTGTGTCTGGAGTGTGCACTTTTGTACTTTTGGCCAAAGGGGGAAAGCTAAAATTCATAGGGATAAGAAACAGACCATTTAAATAAAAAAGTATCTTACCTCAACATCCATCTTTTTATTCACTTCTGCTTCTGGATCCTGAATATGATTTTGACTTTTTTTTTATGAATTACTTTCAGTGGGATTGTTCTGAATTTTTACTTGTGGACTATTCTATATTTCTTCAATGGTGAAGTGAATTTTGTGCTAACACAAGCAATATTTTGGGCATTTAACTTTTTGGGAGGGAACGAGGAAGAGTTGGGTGTTTTCAGAGTTGATGAGACTCCATGAAAGGTTCTGTGGCTGTGGAGGTAAAGTATAATTATGAGGCCTTTACTGGTCTCACCTCAAGCACTCTTACAAAACAAAGTAAAAGTCAGAAAGCAAGCAGGATGAACTCTTTTCCCCCGAAGGTGAACCCAATGACTGTGTTTCACATGGATCTATAATAATAGTATGCAAGAAAGCAATGGGCATAAGGCAACTGCAGTTATTTTAGTAAACTGAGGCCTGCCTTTAATTGGAATGATTCGTAAATATTTATCAAGGGTAAAACTTGTAACCTGTGAAGTACGAACCCAATAAAGAGATCAGGACAGGGGGAAAGAAATTCCTGCCTCACTTACTGTTTCCACCGGTGAAGTTGGTTTGTGGGTCCACCAGTACAATTGAGTTTATGAAAAGAGGTTTTAGGACTACAGGTAAAACTTGTTTCAAAACAAATCAAAACTGAAAGAGCATTATAGCCATCAGATACATTAATTTGTCAAATGGGTCAGAATAGAGAAAATAATGCAAAAACAAACAAAAAAGCAAAAAGGCGGCAAGTTGGTAGAGAGCATCTGGGGAGGTGGAATAGGAAAGTCGAGTCCTGCATGAAAACCAGGGGAGGAAAAAAGAGGAAAAGGCTGGGAAAGCAAGGTCATCACCTGTGTGGGATCTCTTCAGAGGCTGCTGAGTATAGGACTTTTGCAACCTGTACCTTCCCCCCCACGGATGACATACCTGGGCACCTTGTTGCACTGAGCTTAACCCAGGGTCTGTTTCCAAACCCTGATGAGAAAAGACTGTTTGGCTCCTTCCTACTATGAGAGATGTAGGATTCATCTCAGAAGAGGTGGCAAGAAGAGGATAGCATATGAGGGATGAGCCACTGAAAAAGCTTTTCTCCAAGAATTCCTGCACGAGAACCTCACACTGAGGGAACCAACTGAACAAGCTATATAACTACTGGGAACCTTCTAACAGGTCAGAGTATGCTAATATAACTTCAGTTGTTGGGAGGTAACAATAAAGGTTATTTGGTGACAGTCTTTACTGAGAGGTCTGAAGATCCCAACGAGCATTTATGGGGTGTTATCTACCTAGCATCTGGAGGCAGATTACATATTTGAAGACCTTAAAACAATTCTCCAAACACAAAGCACAATGACTATTATGTCCCATACCTTTAAATTAATAACACCAGCAACAAAAAATTAAGGACATAAAAAAGGAATGCCAAAGCAAGCAAGCTAGGGGCAAATGGATTTCAGTGCCTGTAATTAGAGAAATGACTGGTACATTTTGCACTGCATTCTAATAGAGCTGGGGCTCAGCTATATATCCAAGAGCAACAGGGCTCCAAAGAAATAGTTCACTGCCCCAAAGAAGATTTGCCCATGAGACAGGTAGCCCAAACATTCCTGTGAATTTAGATGCCAATTCCATAGCAAAGAATGAAGAAAGAGATAATTAGTTTGTGGTTTTTTGGACAGTATGCTTTAAGAGTTATCTAAGATAACTTATCCAAAGCCTGAATTTAACTGAGAAAATATGTATTTTTCCCCTCCTTTTATAACCATGAGGACAACCAGAAAATCCTTCCAGAATTGGTACCATATGTGCAGACTGAAAACAGGCAATGAGCCAAATCCTCCTCCTGAGTTTCACTAGAACAACCCCTCTGACTTTGACAGAATTATACTAGGGTATATAAGAAGAAAATTTGACCCTCTGACTGCCGTGCTGGAAGTGGTTTAATTTCTGCTGTATTTGGTGGCTTAGCTATTAAACATTGCAAGATGTTTTATGTTCAAATTCAAATCAGTTTGTTATGCTGATTACTAGTGAGCTCCTGCACAGTGGTTACTCATTCGTTTTTCTGCTTTCCTACAAGTTTGACTAGTGTCACAAATATCTTCACAATCAAATTACATAGAATACCTGCTCATATATTACCAGATGGTAATATAGTGAGCTACATTTTAAAGCGTGCCTGCCATGTGAATAGATTGCTATTTACAGTAATTTAGATAAATACAGGTTTGAGAGAGCTACTTAGCCATATCATTCTCAAGTCAGGCAGAAGGCAGGGCATGGTTGTATCTTTAAAACTCACTCAGGCATAAACTTTCATAGGTTACAGCCTACTTTGTCAGATGCTATGAATAGACTTTCAGGGAACAGAGGTACTAAATAGAAGAGAATAAAGTATTTTAAATAGGATAGGGAAAGGAGGAAGAAAGGATAGAGAGAAGGTGCACTGCTGAGAGAGGGGAAGGGGAGGGATTTGAAGAGATCAAAAGGATAAACAATGCAGTTGACACAATACAGGAAGTAAGGGTTATAAAAGCTAGTCCAGGTAATGGGATAAGAATCCAGAACCTCTGCTGAGACCATGCATAACACAATCCAGCCTGTCTGTAGCAAAACCCCCAGTTTTTCTTTATATATATGATAAATATGCATTCCCTCCCCCAATTATTTCTGGCTTGCTTTCTCTCCTTCTCTCTATTCCCTATAGACAAGCATAAGTGAGCTCAGAATTAGGATAAGCTTTAACATTTTTATTTTGGTAGCAAGTTTTTGGTTTTGGATATCCACTGCTATATATTGTAATATTATTAGGTTTGTATTGATTTTTACTGTTGTATATTGTATTATTATTATTTTCGTATTGATTTTTGTTTCATATGGTGGAGGCCTGTGTTTGTAAGTGAATCAAGGTAATGTCAAGTTTCCATTTTGTATGTTAAGCTCCATCTTGTGTCCTCTGCCCGGGCATCCCCTGTGTTGCAGCTGTATGATTCACTTACCCCTCCCATGTAAACTGGTTCCCAGATGAATGAGAGTGACTGGCAATTGAAATACAATGGTAGCAGGCCTCTACTGAATGGCCTGTAATGACTGGACCATCACCTCACATTGATTCATCCAGGAACCATTGACCTGACCCAGGAACAGAGACAAGAACCCAGCATTTGAAAGACAAAAGATCCTGCAGAACCAGCAACTCTACCATTGTACCCCACCATTACAGACACCTGAAACTGCAAATCCCTGCATGGAGCACACTTGCTCAGTATGCCAGGAGCTGACCCTTGCCTGGGCATGCCTTCTGTCACTAGGGTCACACAAGGTCTGCCCCTATAAAAAGGGGCAGTGAAGACAGACCCAGTGGGAACGCCATTTCCATCTGGACCAGACCAGCTTCACATCACCAATCCACCCCAGAGGCCCTGCCAGTGACCCCTCTGGACAACACC
>NW_017728886.1:128669658-128692963 GCF_001723895.1 Crocodylus porosus | reverse complement strand
CCTTTTCCCTGTGACTGCTGCCTTTCTCTGCTTTCCCACTGCCCTGCTGCCTCTCAGTCTCTCCTGCCACTTTTCCTGTGATTTTCTGTTGTCCGTCTCTCTGTTCTCAGGCTTCCACCACACCTTCTGTAGTCCTCTCCCACCCCCCACAGCTTCCCAGCTCCTCATGGCTTTCCTGCAGTTTTCTCCAACAGCTGGAGCCTTTCTCCAGCTCCCAGCAGCCACTGCCACTCCCTGCAGCTTCTTTAGCTGCCCTGGAGCCATCCTCTGGCTCCCCACACCCAGAACCCCTCTTTAACACCCAAACTTTCCCTTAGTCCCTTTTTCTCTCTCCCAACCTACCTTTTCAGCTCCCCTGTAGCTCTGGCTCCACTCCCAGTCTCTGTGCTAGCATCACTCCCCTGTTCTGCAGGCTTTGGGCATTGTCTTTTAATCAGTTAAGATCAATTAAACTAAAGTTACCCTCAAGCCTCTGTTCTTCAGCCCAGCCCCTGTAGTCTACCAGTTCTAATCCTGGTCCTGGTAACTTCCAGGCCAAGCAACTTTTACTCCCTGCAGTTCTACTTTCTTACCTTAACCTTTCCCCAGGTATCCCAAGTACACCGAGCACATACATCACAACACCCAACTTAGGAACGCACCTGCGTGTATGTGTAGGTGGGTGGTATGTGTGTGAATTAGTGAATACACACAAATATATATCTATATATATATCTATACCTATATACATATATAAATATCATTGTGCGTGTGTGTGTGTGTGGTATATGAATTAGTAATCCACGTATGTGTATTGGATGTACAGGTGTTGTAACTGGTTCTGTCTAAATTTGGTGTGTGTAGCATGTATGGGCTTAAACTGGCGATAGGTGTGCATGAACCTAGACTGGTTATTTTGAACATGTGTGTATCTGAGTTGCTAGTGTGAGTGTGTATGTCTAGTGGGGGTGTATGCATCTAGTGAGTGTATGTGTGCTTAATGATTTTTTGTGTGTGCATGTGCATTGTACACCACGCCCTCGTGTCTAACAGCACAATATTTTGATCCTGAGCGTTGGCCTGACCCCTCAGGGCAACATGTCCTCCTTTCCCTATCGTTTGTATTTAAATTACTTTATTCTTTTCAATTTAGTACCCCTGCTCTCTGCAAGTCTGGAACCTATGAAACTTTTGCCTTTCTGAATGAGTTAGTGTTAAAGGTGCCACCCTACTATGCCTGATATATATTAGTGTAGATATATGTAGATATATGTATAATGTAGGTACCAATGGAGATGCATTAGTAGTGTTCAGGGGAGAGGATGAAACTCCAGTAAAAATTGTATTCATCCCATAGTTTTTCATATCAAGACCTACCCAGTATATATATATACACACCTGTGCATGTGTGCACACACACACACACACACACACATGCCAATTGCCCATCAAGAATGATGGGGGAGGGGGGAGTGGGTGGGGGAGCAGGCCCTCCTGCTGCTTGAGGTCTGGGCCGCTCCCCATGGCCTCGTCCCCCCCCCTCCATCCGCTCTGTTGCTACTGCCTCCAGGGAGCAGGGCTGTGCTGGTCTCGTCCCCCCTCACCTCCCCCCGGTCCCATGTCTCCCCACCATCATAACAGTGGGCTGCCTTCCTTCTGTTAGAATGCTTCTTCAGGCTCTGATTGGCTGTTTGTTAGAGCACAAATAAAGCATTATGGACAGACAGACGGACAGACTTAGGTTTTTATAATATTAGAATACACACACATATATAACTCTTAAAGTACAACAATCTATACCTATATAACTCTTAGTATAACACAATATATACATATTACATATGTATATAAACAATATATCTTAAAGTATATTATCCAAAAAGCCACAAACTAATTATCTTTTTCTTCACGCTTTGCTAATTATCTTTTTCTTCACGCTATGGGATTGGCATCTAAATTCACAGGAATGTTTTGGCTACCTGTCCCATGGGCAAATCTGCTTTGGGGCAGTCCGTATATATACAGGGTAGTTATCAAGACGAAAAACTATGGAATGAATACAGTCTACTGGCGTTTTATCCTCTCCCCTGAACACTACTAATCCATCTCCACTGGTGCCTACATTATCAGCTGCTCAGTAACTTAACTACAACTGCAACTTTTCAAGTCAACCTGGCACAAAATTATGTCCTCACTTTCCTAATGTGTACCTTCCTACCTAAGTCAGGCTAGCCTTAGCCTTAATACCTAGTAACGTCAGATCATGGCTTCTGGGTAATCTCCCTGCCCAACAGGAGCAGAAGATACCACTTCGTACTACTGCTATAAACATGAATCTGTCATAAATACAGGTTGGCAGTCCAGAGCAAAGGGTTAGCAACAGGGGCTTGGGCCAAAATCAAACTTTAAAAAGAAAGAACTGGAGATTTGTACAGGAATCAAGGAACTAGGGAAAAGACTATGCAGGAACCAAGGTAAGCACTGAAGATAAGGCTAGGTCTTAGCAGGCCCACTGAAAGTCTGTGTCAGGTACATTGAGCAGATGCGGATGCTTGCCAGCAGTCTGCTCGATCCTTCTACTGTTGACTTTGAGGAAGGAGGGGTGTGATCACAAAGGTTATGGTTTCTTGTGAAGTACGGCCTAGTCAGGTTTTTGCTGAATGCATAATTACGCAAATACTCTCTCATCACAAGCTGTCTCTGTGCTTTAGGTAGCATAGGCTGGTCCTGAAATGTTGGACCTTAAAACAGTAATATTTTCATGTACAGAACACCATTTTGGGGTCCTCTTTAAGGCTGGTAAAGTTGGGCTTCTCATTGAAACTGATTTTCCTGATAGAAACATATGAAAAATACCCTCAGCCTTCCACTGCTGGTAAAAGCCAAAATTAAGTTAGTGTGTGCAACTGTAAGTTGGTCCAGTCATATGAAAACATTATGATACAGCATGTTCATAAACATTATAAAACCTTATATAGTGTTCATGAACCTTGATCAAAAAACCTTCTTTCAGAAATGAGCTCTGGGAGAAGGTGTGACAACTCTGTACTGGACAAAAGGACTACACAGCCAGACTATGAGGTCTTGGTTCTTCACAGATGCAAAACAGTTTGTGTTTCATTTCGAGGCTCCAAGACAGAGGCAGTGTTTGGATGTTCCTGATATCTGAGCCACTTAAATCAATAGGGTAACATGCCCAGAAGTCTAGTGAGTGTCCACTGAGAATCCTTGGTTAAATTGTCAAAAGGCTGTACAGAAAGCAGAGTGCTATTGTACAAAGGTAATGTCCACACATATTAGAAAGACACTCCCTACCCACACAACATATAAAGAACAGGACAGAGTTATGGTTCTCTCTCTCCTTAGCAATCCCTACTGCCCATTCATTCCCACTCCACCCATGCCACCTGCTTACAAAGTGTTCCATAGCTGGCGTTAGTGGTGCCAAGTACACAGTGTCCTATTCAGGAGCAAGCTTAATATAACCTTGTATAGTTGATTTTTGCTGCATGCCCAAAAGATACTTCAAAGGACTTTTTTCAGCACAAAGCATGTGTACAGTAGAATGTGCTGGTATGGCTCGTTTCTTAGCGGTAGTCAGAGTATTGCCTTGGGGAAGGGTTGGAATTACCCCGAGAAAGAGAGAGAGAGAGAATGAAAGAAAGCAGGTAGGGTGAAGAAGTGACTTATCCAAGACAACACAGCAGCCCAGAAATTGAATTTAGGTCTTCTGATAACCAGATCTGTGGTCTTTTCACCTAGCCTCTAATGCTATACATTTCTCATATAGGTTCCTTCAAGATTAAAGATAGCATTATTTATTGCTATACAATAAATGCATAATACATGTACACTATTTATTGTGGTGAAATTATTTCTAGTTTTGGAAGCCTAAAATAAGATTTTAACTAATGACTCTGGAAAATGCAAAATACAAAGACTGACAGTATTCCTTCTGAAACATTTCTTGTTCTACATACATTATTTATATTAAAGGCAACAAGCAAACCCCTACACATAAAATAGCTCCCTCCTACCTCAGTAAAACAACTATGAAATAAGCCAGAAAGTCTAGTTATGAAAATAACTATAGATGTTGGATACATGGGACAAGATGCAGTGGGTTTTTTTTTTTGGTTTTTTTTGTTTTGTTTTTTTTACAGCTTCAGGATAAAAATCAAAGTTCTTTATGAAGTTTTATCCCCATGGATAGTATGCACAATACTCTATTGTAAGAGTTTTACATAAAGAACAAAACAACAAAATAATTTCTCTCGGTACTTTACTGCTGATCAGGACTAGGCCACAAAATTTGTTGACCTACTCCAAAATAAAACTGAGGGGCTCTTCCCAATTGAAAGAGTAGAAAGGGTCCCTCTGGCAGAAGGAAGTTTGGACGCTTCTCTCTCAAGAAGCAGAAAAATGTGCCTACAACTTGGGAGGAAAATCATGTAAAAACTGAAAGCCAGGCAGAATTTGACAGACGGGAAGGCACTGGGTGCACCCACTATGAAAAGGTGCCACTGATACTGTTGGCAGCACCTGTGGGTGGTCACCACTTGCCTTCTCCCCTGCCGCTGCTGGCACTGCCAGTGGTATCTGTGGGCGGTCAGCGATTGCCACTAGCCACCACTGACACTACAGGTAGTGTCTGTGGGTGGTCACCGATCCCTGGTCAGCACTCGCTCCCCCTCCCCTCCTGCCACCGCCAGCGGAATCTGTGAGAGCTCACCACTGACCACTGCTGCACTCCTGCCGCCACACTTATGCTGCCACTATCACATGCCAGCTGGGCACTGAGTGTATCAGTTTAGCCACTAGGCTGTTTGGTTCAGGATTGAGGAGGCAGAGTTGGGAGTAAAACAATGGCAAATTTATTATAGCTTACACACATAACAGTTAACAGAAAGATAAATGCAATAAAGCAGTTAATGCAATATTAAAGAGCTAATAGTAAATAATAACAGATAAATAGATCAATCTGTCACAGGCCAGCTAGGCACTGTGAGAATATCAGCCCCTGAGCTGTTTAAAACAACAAATAGACAGACATGGGTTGGCAACTTATCGATAGTCCCTCAATGCCAGGTGGATGCCAGATGAGTCCAGCGAAGTCAGGTGTCTTCGATCAACGCTGTCCGAAGGATTACCAGGGAAGGTCCCTTGATCAGGATCCGATCCTCACTCACACTGGGAGTCCGGAGTCTGCACTTAGAACAGCAATTTCCATCCTGTTCCCTCCTTCCTGTTGGTAACCTGACGCACGTGCTTTTTATATCTAGTTTTATGCTAATCTGCTGGCCTCAGGGCCATTCACAATCTTGTTTTATAGCTATTACCCTATGGTATTCAAAGGTGTTAAAATTATTATAAAAGGTTACTTCCCAAACTTGGGTTTATCCAATAAGCAAATTACAACACAGCTTCTTCAGGTTTGAAATTAACATTACTCCACCTAAATCCAACCCCTTTAGAACTCTCTGACTATGCTTCTTTGAGACATGCTTTCCTGGAATGTGCTGGGTAAGCTAGGCAGTTGAATCCAATTTTTATCATTATCAAAGCTAAATTCTGAGCAAGAAAAGACCATTAGGTCAGCTAATTTTACAGCTATAACTTTGTCTTTGAGGCCTAGACAGTTCCACAAACAGTTAAGTTACATTTGCGGGTTACAAAAATACAAGCTTTATATTAGACAAAAGAGTTCCAAATGCCTTTAAGCAGCACATATTTATTGCTTATTAATTTCTTTGGTTCTGGCCGTCACAGCTGCCATGCCCTCCCAGCCACTGGGGGCACCCGTTGTTCATGGTGGGTACATATTGCCTTGTACAAATATACTTACAATAATGTTTAATTGCAAGCATTGACCAGAATGGTCCTTTAATCGATTCAGCCAGCTGAGTGAGATGACAGACTAAAAATCCCTGTCAGAATTTTAGGTACACATCTATTTTTCAGAATGGCCAGCAATATTTTAAATTAAATCAACCCACTAAAAACATGCTAAGTAGACATAGTAAAACAGGGTGAGCATTCCACTGTAGCTGCAAATAAGTTAAAAATGTAAATGGCTTCTTTAAAAACGTAAATTGATATTTGAAGCTGTAATACAACTGATCTTTTTAAACAGAGGAAGGCAGTAGTTCTCAGCCTTTTCTTTATTATGTCTCCAAATTAAAAATGGAGGAAAAAAAAAATCAGGACCCCTTTCCCACTAAAACAAAGAGTTACTAACATCACCATGAAATCTTTTTGCAACCTTTATTAAAGAGGTTTTGTCTACCTACCAGAACTGTTCAAGAGTTAGGCACATGCTACAAGCATCCAAGTTTCCCCTTTACCCTTGTACTTCACTCCAAACAATGATCTCATATGCATATCCAACAGCAGAATTCAGTTTTCATTTCTCAAAATAGGTGAGTCACAAGGGGTTCTTTACAATCAAGTGCAAAGTACCCTGAACTCAGTATAAGCTAAAATGCTTAGCAGCTTAAAGAATAAAATGTGAAATAAGCACCACCAGAAATACAAATTCTGTTGCAAAAAGGAGAGGACCCCTTGCTATCTGCAAATTGCTAGAGAAAACTGCAAAACAGGGTTTACTATTTATGCTAAAACAGCATTTCTTCAAGTGAGGTCTTGTCAGTGTACAGGGAATCAAAATGCAAGCTTTATCAACTAACAGTCATGTTAGCTTTCTGGTAACATTTTTGGATTGCGCACAGACATTGTAAACTAATAACCTATGCAGTCACTTATTTTTATAGTAAAGAATACTGCAGGTGGAACATTTTTAATATTGGGATTATTTATGGTGGGCAGTTTCCACTTCAATATATTTTTGTGGTATACCTTCTCTTCATAGCCAGGGACGACATGCAAGTAAATGTGACCATCTATTTTATAATGTTGGGATTTGTTTGTTTTTTGCTTCTCTCTAGACTTCACACTCAAAACGTCACACTTGCCTTTTTGAGAGCAAGCATTTTCTCTTAGGGAAAATAGCACCCTCGGCAAACTTGTATATTGGCATTCCCTCTCCCCACGATAATGTTGATGAAGTTTTCATGAGGCTGGGAAAGAAAAAAAAGTCACCTCTGAACTTTGCAGTTAGATCTGAGGAGAACACATGAACCCCCATGGGTGTAGGGGGCAGCTAAGATCCAACTGATGTCAAAAGGCCTGAACTCCAAAATTCTCCACATAGAAGATAAACAAAATTCTATATGGAGAATGCTTCCAGGAGCAGGCTCGCAAGTAATACTCACAATCCAGTGCTGCAGGCAGTCTCTTGAGATACGTAGCCAACATTTAGAGAGGACCTGCATACAGCAGCAATCAGATGCCCTAGGTGGTTTAGTAGGAGGGAGCTACTTGCTTTTGAGACTGATTTACCTTTTTTGATGGAAATCTAGGACCGAAAGCCTAGGTATGTAAGCCACTGAGCCTAGTCCCTTGCATTTCCAAGTCTAAAACCCTTGCTTATAACTGCAAGAACAAAATCTGAAACACCAAAACCACCCAGTAAGATGCCATAGATAAAAGCAAGGGCAATAAGGACACTGACAATGCAGGGTCAGGAAAACAATTAGTCTATATATCCTCAGGAGATCTTAGGAAGAAGACTATGCTCCATGCTACAGTGGAAGACCAACCCATTCCACAGCCATAGTCCATGCCAATTTAACTAAGGGGGAAAAACATCCTTCTTGATCCCAAATTTAGCAGTTGCTGTGACACTGATCAGAAGAGAAAGACCTCTGCATTTTCTAGTACCAGTAGGAGCACAGTACTCCATTAAAAAACCCAAAACACCAGTCTGGGCTGTGGCCAACTTCCCAATGCATCAGAGAAAGACAGACCCCCCCAACCCCTGAAGCCAACAGCATTCATGAGAGGAAAACAAAACCTTCCTAGCCCAGCTAGTAGCCTCCAAGTCTCTGAGATATGGGATTACCAAATGCTTTCCAAGTTACAAGAGCTACCTTTATACCCCAAACTGGGGACTGCAACACGTGAAGATGAGTCAGCTTCTGAGAAAAGAACTGCCATCTAGTTAGATCTCTCATATACTTAAAACTCACTGATGTTCCAAAAACATTACTGTCATGCTGCTGTCCAATTGCAGCGCAAGGGACCTGAATGGCGGGGTTAGAAGGGTCGTTTAGCTCTCTATGGGGCGGTTAACGCGAGTCCAGCTCACATTGCCTGATAGGAGGTGGTGAGGTGATAGTCACAGAGGTGGAGAGTAGTTGAAGGTAGAGATTCATTACTCACAGTGAGCACTGAGGAGAGAAACAAGATGCAAAGAAGTAGACTGCTAATCATAATTGGGCCGGCAATGAAGTGGCGTTCAGCAGTTGCTAATTGCTAACAGGAGGCGGAAGCTAGGTGATCAGGCTAGAGTCCCTTGTGATAATCGAAGTGGGTGATGAACAACCTGGGCCAAGTTAGTCAACGAAACCCATGCAAGGTGGAGCCACTGGCAGTTTAAGGAAGACCCTCACCCAGTGACCACCTATCAGGAGTGTATCCTCCCGTACAGAACAACCCAACTAGTGTGGCTGGCCTCAGATGGATCTATGACGGGCTCACAGGAAGTATGGAGCGACGTGTCAAGCATGCGACTGGATGGAGATCTGACACGTAGGCTACGACACCAATGCCCAAGCACTAGAGCTAATGGGGTTCCTGTGTGTACTTCAACACATTTCGACCGCCCATAACCCAAGCCGACCACTGTGCATCATTGCCACTGACTCTGAATACATCTACAAGATGTGTACCAGTGGCGGAACTCCCACTGCACACGTTCTGCTGTGGGTTGTCATCCTCGAACTAGTTGAAAGCCTCTACCCTGCTCCTTTGATCAAGCACACCCAACCTTACTGCCCCGGTATGGATCCAGTTCACGCACACTTGGACGCAAAACTCCAAGCTGCCCCAGCCAGTGTTCTCAAGCCAAGCCCGCCCTCATCTGATCACCTCATTCAATGGCTACACGAGTTCTGGGGGCACCCTGGAGCAGCAAAAGCCCAACGACAGTGGCGCCGTTCAGGAGGCGAACTAACAGAAGCACGAGCCCATCAGTGGGTAGCTGCTACCCGTCGGTGTGCGGCCTGTCAGGCCAATAAACCCACCGCCTCCAAGCACCACGAGAAGGGAGCATTTGACTCATTGCACTTTAGCTCTGGAAAAACTTGGCAAGTCGACCTCGTCGGCCCCCTCCCAGGTGCAAAGAGCCACGCAAAGGGTGTAGTAGCCGTTGACCTCAGGACTCGCAACATAGCATGTGTTCCCCTCAGACGCACTACAGCCAAGGATGTGCAAGGCGCCTTTCAGCAAATCATCCAGTGGTGGGGAGAGCCAACCGAAATCCAAACTGATGGAGGCCCCCTGTTCACTAGTAAACTGCTAGACCAGTTTGCCTCAGCACGCAGCATTCCACACGCACCTCCAATACCACCCAGAGAGCAACGGTGTGGTCGAAAGGGCCATAGGGGTGCTTAAACAAGCGTGCTGCACAACGGGAGGGGGTAGTTATAAGGCGTGGGAGAGACGCCTCCCCAAGATTTTAACCAACCTCAATTCTGACAAACCACACTGGACGGTAAAGCCCCTTATGCCACCAGCCCCCTGGAAACCTGCGTATGCTAAGGGAGATCTTGTGTGGCTTACGATCCCCAAGGGGCCCCAACCCTTGACCCCGGTAGAGGCTACTGTCCTCAAGACCACAACATACCCCAATACGTACTGGTGAGACGGCCCTATGGCCCATATTTTAACTCATCAAAACTGGCAAAGTCAGCAAGAAAAATATTTGTCATAGCTTCTTGTTTTGCAGGAAAGACCAGAGTTTGAGAGTAATGCGTTCCTTACCACCCTTGCTGTCCTCTCGTCCAACTGTGCGGGCAACACGACTCAACATAATGGGACCTTCGTTGCCCGTATCCGAGCTCCGAGGGGGTCCACAGACATAACGCTTTCCTTTACCCCCTTCGTTCTAAATTCCACTGATGCGGAAGAATGGGCAAACTCAGCCACATGTCCTGTGTCCCGCCCAGAGTCGCTAGATGGAATCCAGTTAGGCCCTCTCAACTACACGGGAGGGGGACTCCCTATCGTCCAGCTTACCAATTCCATGTCCTCTAGTGGAGTCAACTGTACAACAATTGCTGCCGCTATCCTGCAATTTTACCCAACTGCGAACCGCTCAGACCCTCAACTGTTCATTAACCTGTTTGGGCTGCTACTGCCGCGGGACAGCCAGAACATTGGCTACCCAATGGAATCCGAATTATGTTATCTGCATGTTATTCTGTCCATCAGTCGTGCGGTGTTAGTCCGTTGTCTGACAGCCTTGAAGTTAATGGTACCCTCATTTCAGAAATGAGGTTCAGAAACTTCTGTACCCAATCCGCACAAAGGAAAATCTACCCAGAAACCAAAAAAGGACACGCAGCAATAACAGGCAACTGCCCAGTCCTGCCAGGTTCCAGAAAGCACAATCAAAAGTTACCACCCGGTTGGATATGGTACAACCTCGATACTCACCTAACTTACCTTTCAATCCCAAAAAAGTCGAAGAGTCAGTGGACATTAGTTACTACAGCCATAGTGTCCCCCCACTTTTCTTTCTAAGCAGAAAAAGAGTACTCTGCGCAACCAACATGCGCCAGGACGGAAAAAACAAAATGTCTGGGGGGGAGATGTCACATCTTAAGCGGCTGGGAACCATTTTCCCCAAGTGTCGGAACCCCCCTAGCACTCATGAAGCTTGTGCATCTCAACCAAGCTTTTGAAATATTTGGAAACTCCACCTGGACAGGTTTCCAGTGTATTGAAATCTCTATTAAAGATCTACAATACGCTGTGTATTGTAATCGCTTAGGCCTTGACTACCTCCTGGCGACAACGGGGGGATTATGTCAAACCTTAGGAGGCATCTATAACAACTCTGCCCCTCGCCTGTCCCTTAACCCACATGAGAACTTTGCAGACTGTTGCCTGCGATTCCATGTAGACAGTTTCAACCTCACCGATGTTTTAGAAGGAATAGATGTTGCCCTACGCGCCAAGCTCGCAATGTAGGGTCGAACCTCGATTGGATGTTCGGCTGGCTCGACACGTTTGGCCTCAGACACTTGAAGAAACTAGCGCTAACTGCCCTGATTATTTGTGCAATAGGTATTGCCGTTTGTTGTTTGTTCTGTTTTTTCTTACAATGGCTAAAGTTGTGCCTGATTCGCCCATACATGCTTACCCAGTGCTGACCAAAATAGCTATGAGGCTGTACATGCGCCATATAGAGAAAGTGAATGTGACGCTATGGTGTAGACAGTCAACCCTTGCTGCCTCGCGCAAGGGGGCATGTCATACACACACCATAATGGTGGCATCGATGCGCGAGGCACCAAGATGGCGAGCCCCGCCCTCCTTCCCGCAACCATCACAAAAGGGTGAAACAAACGCTGCCATACCGCTACTTTCGTTATCAGAAAGTCACCAACATGGGTGAGGTCAGCTGGTCTGCAACGCCAAATAAGGCCCGAACACAGAACCCTGAAAGGTGAAAACGGCAGCTCACAGTTGAACGCATCACCCGAGTGATATAAGGGAGCACACAGTCACACCCAAGCGAGGTCGTTCATCACCCACTTCGGTTATCGCAAGGAACACTAGCCTGATCACCTAGCTTGCGCCTCCTGTTCGCAATTAGCAACTGCTGAACGCCGCTACATTGCCAGCCCGGTATGATTAGCAGTCTACTTCTTTGCATCTCATTTCTCTCCTCAACGCTCGCTGTGAGTAAATAAATCTCTACCTTCGACTACTCTCCGCCTCCGTGACTATCACCTCACCACCTCCTATCGGGCAACATGAGATGGACTCACATTAACCGCCCCACAGAGAGCTAAACGACCCTTCTAACCCCACCATTCCGGTCCCCTGCACTGCGATCGGACAGCAGTGTGACAATTACCATGTTCATGAAGTTAGAATACTTGCATTACAAAGGACAAAAGAATAACTGGAAGGAGCCATGCTAGAATACAGCAATTTATTGTTCAATTTCTTTACTAAAAATAGTTAACAGTGTATGCTGGTTTGTCCCAAAATTTAGCATTTGAACAAATAAACTTTAGTAAAATAGAGCCAAACTATTTCCATCACCTCCAAAAAAAAAAAAAAATCCAGTGAGAACAATTTTTCAACAAGTAAGAAATCACTTAACTGGTTTATAACCCTGCTGTTCTAGTTCTGTCAGCCAGAATGAAACTCATTATGCACAAGAGAACAAATCCTCACTGTTTTTTTATCTATGCTGAAACTCAAAAAAAAAGCATAATAAGTGTAACAATAAGGAAACAGGACTTGTTTTCTTTCATTTTTAATAAATCAGCAAACACAGGCAAAGTTTTCTGTTTGTTTGCAATGTAGCATTAAAGGTTGATTTGCAAGGTAGCACAACATTGGCAGCTTGTCTACTGTGTGAATTATGGATACCCAGGATGGTAGAGAGGGGTACAGTCTCTAAACCAGAGGTTCCCAAACATATGAATACTGGAAGCTGCAATGGGAGAGAAGGAACATGTATAAGATTTTAGAAATGCACTGTTCCCCTTCAGCGTCCATACCCTGCTGCTGCATGAAACAAGATATTGGGCTAGATGGGCCTACGGTCTGACCCAGTAAATAACATTTCTTATGGACTTAACATCTCTGAAAAACAGGACCCAAGATTCAATACCTGTAGTTGTTACATTGTATCAGCTGATATCAACTTACCAACTATATCCAACTGGCAGCCCACAAAGGGTTAAGTTGAAGCCCACAGGCTGTCACTTGGCCACCACTTCCCCACCACTGTGGCTGCTGCTGCTAGCTGGGGGTCTTTGGGCTCTCTCTCGCTGTTTCTAGACCCACACCTAAATAAGTCTGGGGTTGCACAGGCATGCAGAACAGCTGGAAGGGGTGGCAGAAGGAAAGAAATTATGCCTGCATGATGCAGCAGGGCGCGGGGGTGCCCATGGCTCACCCTGGTGTGGTCCATATGCTGTGTGGCCTCTTCTCGTGTGATCCACAGGGTATGCATCCCCAGCCACTTAGAAGTTGGACAGCCCTGAATTGAGATCTCCCCTGCTCTGACAGTTTTTTCCCCCTCTGTTATGGTAGCATATCAGAGGCTCCACAGACTAGGCCATAGAGCCATTGAACAGGAGGATTTTATTCTTGTTTTCACACTATTAAGGGCTGAATTTAATCTTCAAGGCTATGAAAACCTGAGTCCCAGCTCTGCTCAGTATACAGACTTCGGGGATGAAGATAGGAGCTGGTAAACTTAGGAAGAGGTGGGGGAGATCTGACCAAGACTGAGAAGAAAAGCAAGGTGAGAACCAGTTCTAGATAATACATCTGGAAATTGCTATGTGGAAATGCAAGGGTGAGAAACCAGACTCTCTTGGCATTTTGATGCCAAAGGATGTTGCCTCTGCACTGTCATTGACCTTGAGTGTTGTTGCATCAGTTACCTCTTCACTCCCATAGGATTCCTACATCAGAAGGGGACTGGTCTCTTTCCAACCCTGGTCTCTACCCCAGAAACACTCCCTTGAATAATATTTCTGCTCACTAGAAAAGGTAAAGAATGGCTGCCTTCGCTTCATCGCTGGGATAAATTGAAAGATCACTGACCTAAATTTTCAAGTACCTTGTCTATCATACCTAGATTAAGCACAGTGACAGAAACTACAAGTGCTTTGTATATTGATAGCCCTATCTAGAACTGAGGTAGCCAGTCCAGTCAATAGTTGCCAAGACTATCAGTCTGCCCAGGTGGGGTGCTAGTGGGCAGGTGCCACCTGCAGAGCACTGTTGCCATGGAGGGAAGGTCTGGGGTCCCACACAGCTCAGGAGTTGTTTGGCCTGCTGGCAGCTCACCCTCCGGCCACAGGAGAGGCAGGTAGGCCCAAGCACCCCATGCAGCCTTTCCACCACCTGGGTCCACCTGGGAACAGTTTGGCTTGCTCCTGGGGCAGTGTGGCAAGGTGGCGGGAGGGTGGCTGGCTGTGCTGGCAACAGGAGAAGGCAGCAGGGACAGCGCATGGGGCACTGGAAACCTGCCAAACGTGAGCTTCCCCAAACATAACTTGGCTTTCAGTGCTCCATGCATCATTGCACTTCACTTTACAGAAGCAAACAAATTACTTCAGATGGGTTTAACCTTGCTATGAAACAAGGTAATTTACAAAACAAAACAACAAAAAACCCCCCCACACACCAAAAACAAAAACAAAAACACGCTGTTGAACATGTACAGAGTCATGAAATTAAAGCAAAATGCATCACTGAAGGTATAAACAGGAATGCTGTTAGTGGTGCAAAAGGGCAATAAAGCCGCCTTAAAGAGCAATTTGGTCACATGTACAAGCACCCCTGAAATTTAAATTAGGTGAAACTGGCCTAACCTCAGAGTAAACAAAGTTTTTGTCACCTGAAAACACTATACAATATTTCAATATTCAAAAAACATTAGCCACAACTAAGTGACCTTCTCTGCAAAGAAACAGCAAAACCCTTGCTATGGTAAGTAGGGTTATTGCTTATACCACATTCTCCAATGTGTCAAAAGCTCTATTAAAAAAAAAAAAAAAAAGTGCAAAACAAGTCCTGTGGGAAATAATGTCATTAAACTAAACAATAAATCTTACCATAACAATTTGTCATCTGCCTTTTCCCAACAAATCCATCCTATTATTTTTAACTACAGCCTCTTCTTTGGGATTTACATTCTTCAAGTCCTGCAAGACGGTCATTTTGTTGGCGTTTAGAAACCCTGGTAACTATAACCTTAGTATTGTTTCCATCTCAGATCAAAAGGGAAAAAGAAAAAAAAAAACGTAATCCATTTTTCTAGATCCAGTCCAGATGAAACCTAGAAGTTGGCAATCATAATAAAGAATCTCAAGAGGACCTGGCAGCATCTACTCCAACTCTCAGCTCTTGGCCACTTATTCTAACATCCAAGTTACCAATTTTAAGGCCAAAAAGATTTTGGGGAAGAGAAAGGAATAAACAGAGCAGAGTCAAAACTGACCCTATACAGGAAACTCTCTGTTACCACCTTAACAATACATGGTTCTGAAAGATAACATTTAGACCCAGCCAGCTGACTAAGCTTGTATCAGGAGATTTAGATATGAACAAAGCAACTTCAACAGAGAAGGCTCTCATATTCTTGCTGCTCAAGAGGAGCAAAGGGGAGGAGGGAGGGGAAGAGAAAGAAATAGGGAATGGTATATGCTTGCTCAGCATATGGAAGCAGCAGTGGTTACGCTGCTCAGAACATCAGGCAACAATACTTCCCCTGTGCTGCTTTAAAATACAATTGTCTGCTTCCTTTTCTGCCTTACTGGTTTATACATATGTAACCTTAGAGCTGTCAGAGCTCATTGCAAATAATGAGATCTTGACAGATTAGAAAGTTTAGTTGTGTCCCTTTCTCAGGGTACAGCCGCCAATCAATGGAATTCCAAACCTCCCAGCCTCCGTTCATTAGTAATCCTGGAAGAGCTACCCAAATCTTAGGCAATATGTTTGGATAAACTTCAATCATCCCTGCTGCTGACTCAGTGCTTCTTTCTCCATTTATGCTGTTTTTTTCCTGCCTGCATGTACAGCCCCAACGTACAGGCTGAATTATACCTTGCTTTGAATACATGATTTAAATCACCTTCTCTGCCTAGCAGCTTGTCATGGCTCAACCACCAAAGAGAACCACCTATTGGGGTCTAAGGAGATTACACATCGAAAATGCCAGGGGACACCACCCTGACGACTGCTGCTCAAAGGACCAAGGGCCATTAAGCAGCAGAGTCAGCAACTACAGTGCTATGGTAAACACACGGAAAAGGGAGGAGGTGAGAAATTGAGTAAGATTACTTTTTTCTGGGACACTGCATTTAATTTTATAATTAAGGGCAGACCCTTTCTTGAAGGTTAGCTAATATTTATATTTAGGTTTCTTACAGTATTTAGTTAGTCCATAAAGGTGCAAATCTACTCTGCTTAACTTCAAACTAACATGGCTAAGTACCTCTCTCTTCCTGTATCAAAATAAAAGCCAGGTTGCTCACTTGACTAATATACAGCACAGGAACTCTTCCTTGAAAAACTGGAGAGAGTCTAATAGGAAGGTTGAGAAAAGTGAGTTAGGTGTGCCAGAGAACAAACACCTCTGTTTTTTATGGGGATTTTGCATGCGGTCCTAACTCATTTAGATGCACTTGAGACTTTGACCCTCAGACCCCACAACATGATTTACACTGACAGATTCCTGCACACACACACACACACACACACACACACACACACATACACACACACAGCAACACACTGATTTCTTTTGTATTCTGCATGGGCATTAGGCTACAAAGCTGTGTCCTAAAAGTGATCAGAGGAATGATTAGAGGGTGAGGAGTGGCATAATTAGGATAGTACAAATGAGCCAAGTGCTGTAGGCACTGACTTTGTGGGGGAGGGTGTGGCAACTGGAAGTCACCACTGCCCCTGTGTCCCAGGTATCTGACTGTGTCCCTACACTGCTGGGGTGAGAGTGAAAAAGATATGATTTCAGTAACGGAGAAATATTATGCAAAGAAAATATTATTTCCTGGAAATAATCTAAGAATATTATTTCTTAGCCAGTGAGTTTGCACAGTGAAGCTGGTATTTGTGTTTGTTTAAAGGTTTTATTTATTTAGGTATTTATTTTTACTTAACCTACAAAAATATTTACTTTTTCTCACTCATTCCTTTGAAATTCTGGGCCAAAGGGATTGATATTTTGTAACATTAACTAATGCTTTTTGGACTCCCTGGGATAGTTTGGAAGGTAAGAGTCATGGCATGGATCCCGTGACTGTTATTCACTTGAATAGATTATACCTGTGCCCATACCCTCTCTAAGGATTGATTTCTTCCTTTTGGCCTTATTTTCTGCTATTTTACTGGCCTTACTTGTTATGCCCCATATCTACAACAGAAAGACTAGACTAGCATCTCCTCCCAGGTAGTCAGTCTTGGGAGACTCTTCACCTACTCTCTACTACAAGTTTTCTGACATTGGAATCCCAAATCACCAGGCTGTCTGCCCCCATAGTTACAACCCACCTGGCTTCTGCTTCTCAGGGCCTTGACATTTCTTGGCTGCCCTCCTTATCTCATAGAACACTTTCTCCCAGAGCATTTCTCTCTGTTTGGCTCTCCCAGATCTCTTCTTGTCCTTGCATCTGTGTGCCCACTTGTGCTGTATCCTGCCTTCCTGAGGACTGTTTCCCTTCTCAAAGGCTTTCCCAGCTTAACAGGCTTCTGTTGTACTCCCTGGAAAGGGAAGATTACAGTGATTTAAATGAGGAAACTTAATTTAAGTCAGCCATTTTAATCTTGCTTTACACTTTATTTTTAGGGTTTTTTTCATAAAGAAAGTTGGATTGTGTTTGGATGTTAACCATTAAAGCATCAAATGTTGGCCCCAACTGAGTAATCAATCTTTAAAGTTTTTAATTAAGGCTATACAGTACACTTGCATTATAACATTTATATAGACTACTCCCTTTTGCTAAGTAGGCAGATATAATACATCTATTTGTCTTTATTTAAAAATAACATGGAGATGAATGCAGAATTCTCAAAAGTGATGGGGGAGTGTGTGTTTAGATAGATGGATAGAGTTTCTTGCATGTATAATTCATATATATTTGAAATTTGCAATAGGTAGATATTTATAATATACATGAATTATACATGCAAGGAACACTATATCTGGATCTACAGATAGAAAACAGTTACTTTAAAGCTTATTACAATGAAGATTCTAGAAGATATATTGTTTGACTTATAGCTCACTTCCAAAATACAGAGATAGCTGTAAACTCTTCCTTTTGAGGGAAGAATGATCCCAACCATAAATGATTCTGACCTCATTTCAATTTTTTAGTAGGCAAGTGTTGACTATATTAAATAAGGAAAAAATGTGCCAGTTAGTGTCTGTTTTTATTGGATTCTTATGTCAAGTTTCAAACAAACTAAATGGCATATCAAGTCCTTTTCACCTGGAACAACTCATGCCATCATCTCAAGAGTGATCTTCTGAGTCTGATTTTGGGGATTTCTTTCGAAAGTGCAGGCTCCCATCTCCATTCTGTGTAAGACAGTAAGACTTAGTGTAGATTTTCCCTGAAACTGACACTAATTAAGGGTGGGCTAATTTACAGTTGCATGGTTTCAAAGTAAGCCTTGTGACCAATTTGTATGCAAGTCTTGAAAGGAAGCATTGCAAGATAAAGTAGTGCATTTTGCACACAGCAAGGAACAAGAGAAAAGAAAGAAAGCTTTTTGTTTCAGATCAGAAGTCTGTCCTTCCAAAATTTCCATATTGCCCTTCTGGAACCTTCACAGGACTAGGCTAATCTAGTCTTTGATCTTTGAAACAAAAGGAGACTTGATAGAAGTATTCTGTCATTCTGTGCCTCATTTAACATCTTATTATTGTTACTTTATAGGCTAGAAAAGGCTCCACTTTATCTAGAGGTCTATTTTTAACATGCGACTATGTATGCATATGTGCACAAACTCAAAGTCTACACAGGGGACACATCTGAAAGAAAGCTCAACAGGTGAGTAGTTCTAAATGTTGTCTGAAAAATGCTTATTAGCGTCTTCTGTGTCATATTTTAGAATCCTAAGCAGCTTGACATTGCCCCTTAACTCCTTAGATAGCAAGTTTTGACAACTGCAGCATTTCTCATGAATGTTTTGCTAAAGTTTGTATTTTAGTGTGAGGGATGCCAGAATGTTTTTAAACACACTCCATTGTCTTGTGGGTATTATTGTTCAATGATGTCGCTTAATGTTCATTCTACTTAGACCCTCTCCAGGCTCTTCCATATTCTCAGCCTCTTGACGCAAAAATTGCAGTTCGTTTCTTTTGGAGGCTCGCAAATAATAATAATAATAATAATTCTCAGGCACACACTATTAGCAGCACAAAAGGTGTATTTGCAAATAGGGTCAGAGCAGAGACAGAAAATCTCAGATTACTCTGCCACCGAGGAAAACTCTTAGCTGGCTTTTATCTCTTTCCTCCTGGGCACGTGTGCAGAAACAGGAACTCTTACAACTCATTTCCGGTTCATACACTCCTATACGTGATTACGTCACTTCATCCGTCGCATGTGCATTATAATTAACTACTTAAGTATGCAGGGCGGATAGGCATATATGCATCAGCTAATTACGCACGCTCAGAAAGCTCTCTAGGTCACCAAGAGTTGAAATCCCCCCACTTTGAAGGACACAGTCAGTTGAATTCCAGCTTCTGTAATCTGCATGTGAATTGTCAGGGGGAGAAGAAAAGGGAGTGATTTAGTATAAGAAAAGATCCAAGGGGGGGGAGGAATGTCCTTGGTGGTGTTTCTGCTTATCAGGTAAGAGATGCAAACTGTGCAGTTCTAACAACACTCTATTCATTATGTATTTCTAATATTTCTAACACTCTCTCTCTGGGTTCTCAGATGCTTTGGTGCCACACTCAGCTCCCTCTCTCTGGGCTCATGGACCCTGTAGCTTGACTCCCACCCTTTCTCTGGGCTCATTGACCCTCTGGCCCAGCTTACACCCCTCTTGGATTTTTGGACCATTTACTACAGCTCTCACCCCTTACCTAGGCCCGTGGCCCTCTAATCTAACTTTCAGGCAATCCCTGGCACTTGTATCTCTTGATCCCACAGTAAGACACTTGATTTTTAGACCTTCTTGGGTCTCTCTCTCTCAGCCCTGCTTTGTGCTCCTGGTCCTCTGATCACTCTCCCAGCACCCTTTCTGGGTCCTGGGCTGGTGGATCTTTTGATCCCCATCTTC
Organism: Crocodylus porosus; assembly: GCF_001723895.1. Lineage (NCBI taxonomy): Eukaryota > Metazoa > Chordata > Crocodylia > Crocodylidae > Crocodylus > Crocodylus porosus. Next base: position 128,673,061 of record NW_017728886.1, on the reverse strand, counting down.
TGGGCTCCTGCACTGCCTGCTGGAACCCACTCTCAGTCTTGCTTAGTCTACTGACACTGTAAGTAGGCCTTGAGCATGCCCTTGCAGAGCTCAAGGTTAAATCACTGGTTCTACTTAAAAATAACCACATGCACCGTCTGGCAGGTGCTCAAATCTTCTCTAGGTTATAACATAAACCAAGGTCTTCTGCCCATATAACAAGCCTCTCTTTGCCCCAGATACCTTCTCTTGTTCCCAGCCCTGCAGAGTTGCTTGCTCAGGTCCACAATCAATTCAAGAACTCTGCTGCCAGGAGCTCCTCACTTCATGGCTCTCAGGACTGAACTACCTAATGGGCTCAGACCCAGGACTTATATATCTCCAACCCCACCTGCTACTGGTTAGGTGAGTCCCTAATTAATTCTCTTCACCACCTGCAAGCACCTGCAAGCTACCTCTCCAACTACTTGCTCTTTTAAAGGAACAAGCACACCCCAATACCCTGTTACAGGGTTCCAGAACTGGACACAGATTACATGGCTCCATGGGATAGATGTAGATTGAGCACTACTGTCCTAGAGAACTGATATTTTTCTGTTGTCTCTTGACTATGTTCTTTTCTTACTGTGGTATTGCAAACTTTCCTATAACAGTATAAATACTTGTAGCCCAGGTAACTTGGGTATATACTCCCCTTCTCCAGTTGAAGGGGATTGTTGCAGAGTCTTTGAAGAACTGCTATAACTCAGTATAATTTGTTACCTCTTTGGACTTTCACAAAATATGCCTTTTAAATATTCCATTAAAACACCAGATATTAAACCACATGTATGTTAAGGATACTATAAGGAATAAAGCTCCATAGCAATGTAACAATTTATTATTAATAACATGATTACATTTATACCTTAGGTTAGGTTACTAGAAACTTATTTCCTTTAAATTGTAAAAATCCCTAGGAATTTTATTTTTCTTTCAGCCAGAGAGACTCCTAACCTGTTAAAAGAAGATGACACCAGGAACTATAAAACATCTAACAGTACATATAGACATTTGGGGAGGTTGGAGGGGTTAGATAAAGTTAAAAATGGCTACCCAACCTAAGGTAAGTTGGGATGGAGGGGAGCTAGCTGGTGGAGAAGGGTTAGAGGAGGATCAGGGAGGCTGGTGGGGTCTATGAGTGGAATTGGGAGGCAGGTGGAGTCTACAGGGGATCAGGGGGGTGAGTGGGATCCACAGGGGGCTTGAACAGATTGGGAAGGCTAGCAGGGTCCACAGGAGACGGAGAAGCTCTCATTTTTTTTTCTTTCTTCCCCTCCCACTTTGCTGACCAGCCACTATTTCTGAAAGAGGTGAGGGATCAATGAGTTAAAAATATCCTGGTTTTGCTGGGGGGAGGGAGGGAAGAGGTAATAAAAGTGCAGGCCCAGAACTGGGGCCAGTGTTTGGGCTTTCCCAGCCCTGGGGCTGCACTGGGAACTGTACCAAAGTGTAACGATATCAGTTTCACCAGACCTGATCTAAGTTAGGTCTACCTCCGAAGTAGTCTAACTTAGATCTCATCAACCATTTTTAGACTGATCTAAATTTCCTGAACTTTACAGTTTGCACTTAGGTCCCTAGTTAGGCCAATCTAAGTGTAAGGTTCACATTTGGGTGAACTAAGTTGGACTGAGTGGCCATTTAACCTCCCTATAACCCCTCATAACATTTGTACCTAGCTTAAGTGTGCTTATCCAGACTGTGAAATGCAGCTTTTAAAACTATCAGTTTACTTTAACTTTCTGGTTCACTTTCTTTCGTGCTAGATTTTTAAAAGATATATTTAAGCATCGATTACTGTAATTTGTGATTTTTGTACAAAACATGTATTAAAAGAAAGTTTAACTCCAACTTGTAAATGTACTGTAAAGGGCAGATCATAAATCTAAGCATTTGGTCTAAAAGCAAACAACCACATTGTTTTCCAAAGACAAAAGCAGGGTGGGGTAGAAATGCATTTTCTCTCAAAGAATGGAGTTTTTAGGAATGTTTTGGAATGTGTTATCGAAAGCCATAAGCTACAATTTAAAAAATGGCCTCTTCCCCCCTCACCATCCTGAAAGAGAGGCTTCTACTCTGTTATGGATATAGACTGGTTTTGTGTGCTGAACTTCTGTTTTTTTGTTATGAGTATAGATTAGTTTCTGATCACTTATACCAGTAAAAGTGTAATCTCTGTACCTGGCCTATGTATGACAGCAGAGTACTTAAACCAGTTTGAAGCAGAACTTGAATTTTTTATTAAGCCCCGATGAAACTCAAAAGTTATCAGAATGGATTGAACAGAAAAGATGTTCAATAAAATGTCCGACCACAAAGATGAAAGCAGTAGGATTATCAGTCAAAGTTCTCAAATGAGACAAAATTATTTGATGCACGACAGTGTGAAACACCCAGCTTTCCCCCCACAGTATGAAATTTCTTTATATCTGCGCTTCTAAAAGTATTGACATGTAAAAACCAGGGGTCAAAAATCACTCCTAGTGCTGTGTTCAAGAAATGAAACTGCTGCAGCCCATAGATAAAAAAATGGGATGTCACCCTTATTGCTTTCCTTGCAGTAGTAGATTTATTGAACAAAACTTGTTATGTGTATTTATAGTCTTTCAGCCAAATTTCTGTCCTTATTTTACACCATATGTAACCCACAAAGATCACTGAGTTTCTTGTGGATCTGTGTGAGAATGGGGGCAAAATATTGAGCTTTTGAATGCACTTCTCTTGAATTGCTGTATACGCATCTAGCACTTTGTTTATATTATCACAGGAATATTATGGTCTCTAAACTTCCATTGGCAGATCATGACTTAACAACTAACCAATCACTTTATAGCCACTTAAAATAATAATCTCCCTTGCTGTTACCAGATTTGCCCATTACTTTGGGGTGTGCTCATTTATTAGGGATACATTTCTAGGGTCTTGGTAATTCTATTAGTATGCTGCTTGTGTTACTTGTGTTTCTATACAGAGCTGTATGTCCCCCTTCTGCAAGCCCTCACCCCCCGATGGAGCTATCTTGCAGGACTCGGTTTCAGTGGGGCTGGGTTCCCCCAGTCACCAAATCAGTCATACACACAAACACACATAGATTAACGTGACACGCCTGACCTGGCCGGGTTGATCAGCATGGACAGGCTGACACCCTCATATGCCAAGAATCAGTTTATCAGAGCAACAATAAACTACAGTCAGACACAAGCACGCAGTTAAACAGAATACCTCTGAATCCGGCTGGGTGTCCAGATGACACCCTCATGGGCCAGCATTCAGTTCATTAGGGCATGTCTGAGGCAAACTGGGTCAATCAGCCTGTACAAGTTGATCCCCTTATGTGTTTCAAACTCAGCACGTCCCAATCTTTTAGCCTCTTGATGAGCAG
>NW_017728886.1:128637144-128669507 GCF_001723895.1 Crocodylus porosus | reverse complement strand
TTAAGTATATTAAATATATAATGGCACTAGTAGTAATAGACATGCAAAGGAAAACAAACACAAACAATCACAGTATTACCCTGGTTTCACTAAGTATTTGGGGAAACTTAGCTCAAGATTAATTAATACAGTTCAGGTTCAGAAATCTATGCTTAGAGAGAAAAGAGAAAAGAGAGAGAGCTGGGATCTCACCAGTCCAAGGCACTCAGGTTGCAGAGCTGACAGGTCAAAGTTCTCAGCACAATCCTTCAAGGGAGACAATCTGCCTCCTTCAGCCTCTCGAGAAGAAAGTGGGTGGTGTCAGAGAGACTTCTCCTCTTGAAGCACACCCACTGCTGCTTTTTACAGATTTTTATACCCTCAGTTCAGCTTCTTTCAAGCATTCTCAATAGTGTAAATCAAATTGTCTTTTCTATTGACAAGGGGTTATCTGGTTTGGAACATCTCAGGAAATTGATTGATACTCAGGAAATACATAAGGTTAGGGAGTAACCAGATACTTAAGAGCCAGCTTGAAATTTCTATGGATATTCTATTGATGGTATATCTCCTGGTTTATTCAGAAACAATAGATAGCTTACAGCATCAGGATTTTGGATTTTTAGTTGTGAACAAGCCTCAGCTTAGCATGACTTTTCCAGATCTTACTATAGTCTTTTAATCAACCGAAGGCAATTATTGGAGTGTTCATAACCTTTGGGAGGGGAAGACTTCCACCAGTTGTCCCAGGAAAAGTATGACAACACTTGTGGTCAGGGCTCCAACAGGCTGGACTCTGTGATGAACTCTTTACCATTGGTTAAATGTCGCCCATACCCCCTCTGACTCAGTGTCTTGCCTCAGCATTTCCTAACCCAGCAACCGAGTTGTAGCCAATTAAGTTTAAATAGGCCTCCCATAGTGGGACCAGGGACTGTATGGCCCAAGATGCCTAGTAAACTTTCTTTCTGCTTAGAGGTGTGTGTGTGTCGGTGGGGGGGGGGAGTCCTTTGTAAATCCAGATTAGAACTGGTCTGATAAATGCTGAGCTGGGTGTGTCTAAATGTGGCTTGATTAGCATTTGGAGCACAGATTCCCCATCATGCAGTGCTCCCCTGCTTCTCTGATCCCAGAATTCACTGCAGTCTCTGCTTCAGGCTTTCTGTTCTCCATCTCTCATGTAAATGAATGGTCATCTGGTTCCATCTCGGATGCAAATGAGATCTAGGGCAGTTGTTTCACTCTTGTCACCCTTATCTGGAGGGTTTTTGGTGCGTCTCTCACTGCATCTTTATCGGTTTCTGTTTAGGTAGAGGAGGGGAGGGGGATTCTTTGTGAGTCAGACAGGCTGCATCCTGTGTCAGGGTTCCCCAAGAACATGGAGCTGAGTGGTAATATTGCATGTAAATAGCAAGATCCTACAGTTTTAATGAATAAATATATATACAGGAGAAATTTCAGTGACGTCAATAATAATGCTTCCCTAGATAGAATTACTTTCAAGTACTAAGTATTTTTAAGGGCAGGCCCAACCAGAATTATCCAATAGAATCTGTTCCTGTGAATCCCATCCTTCAACAAAACTCTGAAAAGGCAAGCTGGTGGGAGAAATGTCTATTTAGAGTTCCTTTTTAACAAAGGCTTATAGGTGGCTAAAGCAGTGCATGATGGTGGACCCATTCCAAAATGATTCTATTATGCCTTTATTCTGAATAGCTTTTTGATACATTTTTGTGCAGTTTCTCCCTTTTGTATCTTTCTCCCTTTGGTATCTTTTGTTAGGAGCTAAAAGGAGACTGTTGCTTTAACAGTATAGGGCTAGAAAAAATGGGCACTTTACATTAATACAAAATAATCAGGCTGTTACACAAAATTCAGTAAGGATTCTTTTATGTACACCTAACTGAGGCTACTAAAACATACCTAATGTGCACACACCCAGGATCTTTTAGCTGTAATGAAATATGAGCTCTTCCTTCAGGCATTAAAGTCAACTTAACTCAAGACAAAACACCACAAATTGTTCGTTAGAAACTCATTGTAACCTTTGCATGGAACCTGCAACCTCTGCACAGAACCATTTCCTTGCCCTTAGTATTTGTGTCTGTGTGCATGCATATGTTGCAGTGGTATAAGTTATAAATTGGAGAAGCTACCTAGCAGAAGGCTGAGGAAATCGGGAATTGAGAGATGGTCCCTCAGGGAGCATCTAAATAGTTAGGTATTCACTTTTAGTGAAGTAAGTTAGAGCAGATACATTACACTTTTACCAGTATAAGTGTTTGGAAACCGGTCCATACCCATAACAGAACAGAAGTTTGGCACACACAAAGACTGATTTAAAAATGGTGGAACCCAGTTTAATATTTACCACCAAAGGGCAAACGTGTGTTTTGTTTACTACCGATCTAAACTATGCCGCTTATAGAAAACTACTTAGACTTAGATTCCACCTTGGGGTCTTTAAATGTCTGTATATAGCCTTAGTGAGAGGCAGACAGGAACTGCAGGAGTTGCACACTTGTCCAGAATAAAACCTGTTGAGTTGTTCTTATTCATGCATACCTGTGTTAACTGAACCCAGTGATCACTGTGTCTATGTGTGCAAGAGAGAGATTTTATCTTAGCAGCTTTTGGGCACTGCTGACCAGAGGAGTAACTTTAAATTTTGGTGCTTGAGGTGGTACAGGGGAAGGAACGCTCACCTCCTTCTGAAGACTGCAGCATTATGGGGCGCTGCTCCCTCTATGGGCTGCTGCTCCCAACATGGGCTGTGGCAGCAGCACAGGCTCATTCTGGGGGCTGCCATTCTGCCCCCCTGCCCTTGAATTAGCACTTGGGGGTAGTGTCCTGTTTGCCTCACCCTAAGTTGTCCTGTTCCTGCTGAATAAGCCTGCACTTTAGGGTAGCAGAAGAAAGTGAAGTAAGGAATATCTATTTCAAGCCCCATCCTACAAGCAAGTCAGTACATGCAGACCCTTATGCCCATGGAGAACCTTAAAGAACCCAATGAGGCTCTGTATGGAGCAAACAAATGTCCCCATGTTGAACAGTGTCAGGACCTTGTTATGTTTTTCCAGAGGTTTCACAGAAAGCAATAAGGCATTTAACTTTGTTCTATAAACACAATGAAATCCTGTTTGGGGCCTCATACTGTAGGTCCCCTCAGAAAGTGTAGCACTGAGGGATTAGCATCACACTTAATCTGGCTGTTTGTAAATATCTGTCACTTTTGACTGATACTGGGAGAAAGTTAATATTCACTTTGAATTACCTAACATGAAAACATCAGCTTTATTGCTTACTTGGGGCTATTAAAGGAGCAGAGGAGAATAAAAATAACTCATTTACTTTTTCTTTAAAAAAAACAAAAATGAATGGACATGATATTTCATTCTGCTGAGTGTTGAAAATTTCTAAAGACACACTGTGCACCAAGATCTCTTTCTCATTTTTCCTCTTTGCAGCCACTAGGGACCAAACTGGTCGTTCATTAAGGTTTTAATTAGTTTATTTTCAGTTTCTTTCCTTTTATAAAGACTTCATGTTGTGGGAAAGCAAGTTCAAAGATATATTCTAAAGGATTTGCTTGGAGGACAGTAAATGTCCAATAATATAACCCTCTCCCTCCTCCCGTCCTCCCCCCCCATCCAAATTAGGCTTTACAAGCTTCAGTTTAACAGAAATGTGAAGATTTATAGTCAAATAGAGATTACTTTGAGTTTGAATAAAATCTGCTACACTTGCAACTCAAACAAAGGCCTCACACATTAGCAGCAGGTTCCAAGTGCGCTGACCACATGAGCATGAACAACAGTAGAGCCGACTCACTCAACTGTACTACCCAGTCTGAGATGCAAAAAAGCAAAAGAAAGAAGTAGTTGGGTTGAGTGGCAAGAAAATGTTTAGACTTTTAAACTTTTCAGTTTGCATAAGTTATGAAGTGTTATTAGTATTGCTGTTCTTTATATACTGTTGCATATAAAGGTAACTCATATATAAAATGTATGGAGTTTTCAAAATAAACCAATTTCTGTAGAAAAACAGGAAGCAAAAAGCATCACAATTTCATAACATCTACTACACCTTGAACTTTACTCTTCTAAAATGATATTTTTTTGTTTTGAATTCAAGGCCATCAAATCAGAAGGGGAAGATTCATGGAGTGAGGTTGTGCAGGACCCCAAGGAAGACTTCAAGGTGTACAGGAGTGTGTTTTATAATCGCTTTTAAAGATACTGCAAATGGTTAGAAATGCATTCAATTACCACTATCTTGTTGAGCCAGAAATTGTTCACATTTGCATTCCATCGATACGGTTATAATGCCACAAGAGGATTTTACATATCGTCAGCAATAAGGAAGGAAGAGCAATGTACATATTAGTTGGAAAACAGAAAGATTAACTAGCTGGGGATTGCTCACTGTGGAAAGCAAAGAATTTACTGCAGTTCTTATGAACATGGGTGTATGCACTGTCAATGAGTTAGTTGCTATGGAGTTAGAACAAATGGGGATATAAAGGAGCAAAGCAGGAAATGGCTTACATAAACACCATTAACACAAACAGTGAACAAAATAACCATCTTAACAAATGTGAAGTAGTGGCAGGTCCCCTTCACTCCAACCTTAGTGACATACATGCTGTACCTGGGTCTAAGGCACCAATGCTAGGTCATGCCTACATAGAAGCTTGAGGGCGTGGGCAAGTGTAGGGAAGATGGGATGTGTGTCCATCTCTCTGTTGTTCTGTAACTGTTTTCTTAAGTGCTACTTATGTTTTGGCAAATAAATCCTACCTATCTTCAAAGAAATGCTTTCTGAGGGAGCGCATACTTTCATCAAATACTCTAGTAAGCCTGTGTAGAACAACCAAATCTCTTCTAGGTTTACATTCAATCTACAAATCAGACATTTGCAACTGAAAAAATGTCAGTTCTCAGGGGGGCTGAGAATGTTAGCCAGACCTCATTAGATTATGGCAATGAGTGATTTATGATGACTTTCATTCAACAATGTCCCCATGTGAAGGGATCAAGGACCCGGGGGGCCAGGATAATGTGGAAGGCGGCGGAGCCTGGCCCGGCTTCCAGGTCCGGACCCGGAAGCGGCCCCTGAGGTCTTCCCCTTCCAGGAACCCGGACAGATCTGGGTCGGGACCAGCCCGGAGCTATAAAAGGAGCACCCCAGCTCCAGATGGGAAGAGGGAGAGCCTCCGACTGCAGCCAACGCCGGCGACAGCAGAGCCGGCAGTGGCAGATCCGGCGGCAGCGGAGCCGCCAGCCGCGGAGTCGGAGGCGGCAGAGCCGGAGGCAGCAGAGCCAGTGACAGCAGGCCCGACAGCTGCAGAGCCAGAGATGGCGGAGCCGGAGGGACATGGTAAAGGAGGCACCGGCGGAGAGACCCTCCTTGGGCGGCTGCAAGCCGTCTGGCCGCATGTCAGGACCCTTTGGGGCGGAGGTAAGCCCCAACGCGCCCAGGCGGCGCGAGCGGCAGGCAGTAGGGGAACGAAGACCCAAACACCACAGAAGGCAGTGGCACCCGGCCCAAGGTGGGTACCGTAAGTACTCTAATAGGGGCCCCCAGCGGGGGAAGACACCCCACTGCGGGGCCTGTGGACGGACTCAGGGGCCGGAGATCCCAGCCCGGCTGGGGCTGAGGGCAATTGCGGAGTGAGGTAAAACTCCGCCCCAGAGATATTGGGCTCAGAAGTTGTGTTGGCATTGTATTTCTTTTGTTCCTTTTGCCCTTTCTGAACATACTCCTTCCTGCTGGCACCCATTACGTGTGTAGATACATTTATCAGATGTCCACCATGTTTCTGGAGAGTTTCAGTTCTTGTGGGGCTTGTCACTGCTTCACTCTTTCATGCAAGGTGTTTTCTTACTTGGGCTAAATCCTAGAATCACATGTTGTTCAGTAGTTATGCAGAGATAAGGAGTCTGACACAGGGTCAACTATACATGGTGCCCAAGTTCTAATTAATCAGCATGGAGTTGCATAAGGATCTGCTTAACTGTTTCAGCTGGTTCATACCAGAACTAAATAGGTTAACTTCAAATTAATTGATCATCTGTATAAAAGTACAGCTGGTTTTATAGTTGATAAATCATGATTTACAAATGCTACGAGTATATGAATCTCAATAAGTCAAGATAGGTCTAGAATATGCCCTTAGTTTTTACTATGTGTTATGTTTGCCCTATTTTTTCCTTTTTTTCAGATGATGCCCAGACTACATGAAAGGAAGACAGAAATGAAGGAAGTGCTAGCAAAGGGAGGAGAAAGAAAGAAGACAATACAGGATGGGCAAGGGAAAGAGACACCCAAATATGGGGGGAAAGGGCAGCATAATACAAAAAAGATAAGGAAGATGAAGTGTCACCAACCAGTGGATCTCGATCCACCAGTAGATCTCAGAGCCTCTTACAGTGGATCTCAGAGCCTCTTGGAGTTGATCTGAGGCTGTAGTGGGGGGGCTGAGTGCCTGCATACATGCATGCACGTGCCCCAGCTCAGCCAGGTCAGTCTGTGGGGGAGGGAAGGGGCAGGGGCTAGATCATGGCCCCTGTGGTGAGGGATGGTGCCGCAGGAGCAAGTGGAGTGCAGCCCTGGCTGGGTGAGACTTACCTGCTGGGGAGGCATGGCCCCAAATAATTTTTTCTCAATCTGTCCCCTCACTCCCCCTCCCACAGACTTACCTGCTGGGTGGTGGTGGTGGTGGCAGTGCACAGTAGATCTTGGGTTGTGTTTTTGTGCCAAAGGTGATCTCCTACTTAAAAAGGTTGGAGACCGTTGTTGTAGAGTACAAAATACACAAGGACAATAGGAAGGAGTTGTCAAGAAATGTAAGTGAAAAAATGCAGGGAACAACTGCAGTGTATAAAAATGAGAACAGTTTCTTTTATACTACACAGGTTCTTACACTGTGGATGCATCTCCATGAGACACTGACTGTGCAGTTGGTAATCCGCAGTCACTTAGTACTTGCATACACATGTACTAAACAACTGTGCAGTAACTGGAATTACTGCACAGAACATCCCTAACAAGCTTCTTGGTGACACTAATTACACAGTAGCTTGTTAATACTGCACAGTAGTGTTGCATCATACTTCATGCCACGCAACACTGCTGCATGGTAGTAACAAGCTACTGTGGATTCAAATGTGGACATGAGCTGTGTACACCACTGTAGAAGCTAATTCAGTGAAAGGTTTTCAACAAAGAAATCAGACAAAAAACACTATTACTACTACTACTACAACAAAAAACCTCAGAGTTACAGGATCAAATAATATTCAGCAAGTATTTGGGTCTGGAAGAAAGGTTCTGACGGATCTGGAATTCTCATTCTTCCTCTCATTCTTCCAAATTCTATGACAGATCAGTCCCTATTTCCATTTATCATCTTTTTTATACTGATATCTTCTTTCATGATAAACACTGTAGGGGGTATGGTTAAAATTTGTTCAAAATTTGAGGTACTTGGAATGCACTGCATTATGTTGCTTTCGATATGCAATCTGCATGAGGCATGGTTTCAGGAATTAAACATGAAATGTAACCTTTAAACATTGAAAATAAATTCATACAACAGCTTGAAGAAAATATACACAGCTGACTACAACCAAGAATATTTCTTCTGCCAATATTTCTTCTGAACTTGCTTGAATATTTCTTCTGAATAAATGCTCCAGCATTCAATTATATACTAACAAATCAATAACTGTTCAACTGACATACATATTTGCAGAGATGCAATAACATTTTTAAAGGAAGCCTTTTATCCTGCATCTGTTGAGATAGCAGAGGTTAGTGGGTAAGGAAATCACTGCCCCACTAATACTTTAAACTTTTTTCCTGAAAAGTCAGACTCGATGCCATAGATTAAAATCTGTCCTGTTTTTGTCATCCTTAGGTTCAGGCCAAATTTTTAACATTTGAAAAAAAATTTAACATGCTACATACTCACCATAAAACATTGCTTGAAAAAAAAACACAGCACCTTTTCTGATGCTAGCAATGGGACAAAAAGCATTTCTAAACTCAGGGAATGTTCCAGAGATTTTTTTTTATACAAAGACCTTTGCCAGATTCCCAGCACTGAATATACATGAATGTTGATATGCTTAGAATTGCAACCCACCTCATTCTAACAAAATCTAAGCTGCATTGATTTATGCTTTGCAAGTGGTGTCAACACTATTAGGCATAACACAGCATAATAATTAAGTCAAGATCACAGCATTACAGAATTTCATATGAACTCTGTCAATTTAACAGCCCATCATGATAGAGTTGTAAAACAGTGTAGTCTATTACTAATTGGTATCTAACACTCCAAACACAGCACATACAATCACAAGAAAATGGTATACGACGGAACAAGTTTCCAAAAGTCACTTCTTAATGCAGCTGAAAGACAGGAAGCATTTCGCAGGTTTTTATAGGCGCATTTCAGAACCTGGCAGTTTGCAAAGTCAGCCTTTGTATGTTTGTGATGGGATGATATACTCCTGTTCCACTGTCCACACAGTTTTCAGGGGCTGCATTTGGCCTTTTAGAATTGTAGCTTCCCTCCTTTGCAGACCCAATCCTGTATGTCTCCCTTATGCAGAACTCCATGGGTGTCTGGTACCTCTTGGGGGGGAGGGGGGGGCGGTCCCCTCGGCAGCTGATCCCGCTGGCCATGGGGGTGCCAATCTCATTCACCATAAAAGTGGCCGTACCACTTCTGGAGCTCTGCAGCCACTTTTGGAAGTGGCATAGCTGCTTTTGCTGGTGGCCCCACTCCCCAGCCAGCACTTGTGGGGGGGACACTGGTGCTCCTGCCCTGCCCCCTTGCCTGCCGGCTACACAGGGAGCATGGCCTGACAGGGTGCACCGGTGCTCTCAGTGGGTGCACGTGCACCCCCATGCACCTCCTATGCATTGCCCCTGGAGAACTCCCATAAACTTCAATAGCAGTTCTGTGTATAGGTTTCCAAGTTCAGGTACACAATGCAGGTATAATCTGACATCCTGGTGATTCACCGGCAGCTGAATTGAACCCAGAACTTCCAGATCTAAAAATGCTCTTTGCTACTGAATCTAAAAGGCTCTAGTGTCCATATGTTAGATGACTCAGTTGTTAACAGTCTGGACAGAATTGAAACCGTAGTGCAGCTCCCAGAAGGGGACAGAAAACTGCAGTATTTAAGTCTGACTCACATAGGCTTAGATCCATGGAACAAATATGATGTAGTAGTAATGCTGTGGTGCAAGGGCATGGTGGCAGAGCACTTGAAAAACCTTGCTATAGCTCCAGAGCTAGGAGTTCAAGTCCTACCTTGGTCTCATGCCAAAGACAGCCTGCTGTTGACCTAGCTGCAAGCCGGTATCTGCTCTTTCAGTCTGGGGATCCATGCCATTCCCCTTACAATTAGCTATAGAAACCGGCTTGCTTGAGCCACACTGGTGGGGTGGGGATGACCTACATTTTCTTGATATCCTGCTGGATTTTTCTGAGTCTAGGAAGATTTCTGTTTTGAAATCAGGCAGAAGTTAGGGCAGGTTGACACCTTAGGCCCCCTCTACACATGCAGTTAAATGTATAATGGTATCTAATATGCAATTCATACTATCATGTCCCCCTCCCTCCCATACCACATGTGCATGGCAGGACAGCAAATACAAGATTGGACATTCGAACCCATTGCATGTTATTGCTGGTGCAGGGGGAGCCAAAGTCTTGCCTTCCCTTCCCTGTGCCAGCAAGAAGCAAGCTCTTATGGCTGGGAGCCCTGTCAGCTGAGGGGCTCCCAGCCATGGGAGCACCCCATTCACTCCTGAGGTGGAGAGATTCCCTTAGCAGTGATTTCCTGCTCTGGAGGTTAAACGCACCCACAAGGCAGGGAGATTGTAGACATGTCCTGTGGCTGCCATGGCCCACACTGAAGAGACCAGTGTCTCCAGCTGCTGGGGCTTAGAGTCCACAGCAGTTCATAGATTCATAGATTGTAAGGGGCTGTAAAGGACTCGCAAGATCATTGGGCCCAGGTCCCCTGCACTAGGCAGGAAAGACAAGTGGGGTCAGGTGACCCCAGTGAGGTAATTGTCCAGTCTCTTCTTGAAGATTTCCAAGGTAGGTGATTGCACCATCTCTGAAGGGAGTTTATTCCATAGTCTTGACACAGTAACTGTGAAGAAGTTTTTCCTAGTGGTACGCCTAAAATGGTCTTCCGGGAGTTTGTGGCCATTGCTCCTGGTTTTCCCCAAGTGTGCCCTGGTGAACAGTTGTTTGCTGAGCCCTTGATGTATCCCCCTGATGTAGCAGTAAGCTTCTACCAAGTCCCTCAGCCTTTCCTCATATGGCTTGACTTGCAAGTCTCTGATCATATGGGTGGCTCTTCTCTGGATTCTATCACGCTTTTCCATGTCCTTGTTGAAGTGTGGCACCCAGAACTGGATGCAGTACTTCAGCTGCAGTCTCACCAATGCTGGGTAAAGTGGAAGAATCACTTCCTTGGTTTTGCTTGAGATGCATGCCAGAGTATTATTTGCCCTTGGCTACAGCATTGCACTGATGGCTTATGTTCATATTATGGCCTATTATTACCTCTTTCAGTCATGGTGCTAGTCAGTTTAGTGTCACTGTGCCTGTGTGTTGGGCGTTATTCATCCCCAGATGGAACATTTTATACTCCTCAATGTTGAACTTCATCTGGTTCCAATTTGCCCAACTTGCCATCCTGTCTAGGTCTGCTTGTATCTGCAGCTTATCTTCAAGCGTGATCACCCTTAACTTGGTGTTATCCTGGAACTTGGCCAATAAGCTCTTCACGACCACATCCAAATCATTGATAAAGATGTTGAAAAGCAATAGAGCAAGCATGGACCCCTGAGGGACACTACTGGCTATGTCTCACCAGGATGACACAGATGCATTCATTGGGACTGTTTGGGTCCTATTGTAGAGCCAGCTTCCTATCCACCTAATTGTCAAGTAGTTAAGCCCACAATCCTCCAATTTTCCTATGAGAGCATCATTGGATACCAAATCAAAGGCCTTTTGGAAGTCTAGGTATACAATGTCGACCACCTTGCTCTTAACCAGGTTGTGAAACTCACAGCCTTGACTGAACAAGGTGATGGGGCTCCCAGCCATAGGGGAGACCCTGATACATGCAAATTAAAGCTCTATATCAACCAGCTATAAAGTTAGTACACATTTTTGAGGTCTAACTTTACAGCTGGTTGAAGCTTGTTTGGTATGGTAAGTACTTAGGATGTGTAGCTGGTCTTCAGGTAATTGTGCAATTAACCAGATATAATTGCATAACTTTGAAGGCATTTCAACGAAAATAATGCTCAAATTTTTTAACCTGGAAAAATATTTTACCCTAGATTCATTCTCAGAAACAGTTCCAATGAATTTTTCCAATATTTCAACCCTGCACATATTTCAGCTCTGTAGCCTGAACAGGTAAACATTGGCAATGTTACAAGTAATTGAAAACTCAGTTTTAAAAAGGGAAGTAGCAGGCAACCTTAAAAACCAGCAGTGTTACTAGCCCTGCCTCTAGTATAAATACAGAATTAGCTTTAAGATGCTTTTATTAGCACACACAAATTATTTCACAAACTTGCCAGTAAATTATAGGGATATTTTTTCATAGGTTTGGCTGCAAAAAGTATGCAGCTGTTTCTAAGGCTGGGAGATGCCATACAGATCTGAAAGCAGTGCCTGCTGCCAAGTTGTTTCAGCAGTTCTAATTAGATCCAGTTTGTGGAGATCACCATGTGCTTCATCATATGACCTCTGCTTGAAACACAGCTACTCCCTCTGCACAGATGTAAATTTTTGCAGGGTCCTCATTAAAGCTGTATCACTATTTCTGTTATGCTATATGTAGAGGTATAAACTGAAAAAATCTTCAGCTAAAATTCAGGGGATCTTAAAATTCCCCAACCCTAAAAGGATTTTTCTTAACTTGTAGGGAGAATTCTATTGACTAAAATGGAGTTCCTGTTAAAAAGATGATTCCTTCCTGAAGATAACATGAAATTTCAAACCTCATAACTTTACCCTGACAACAATATGATCGCTTTAACATTTCTTCTTTGAGATGCTCATCATGGCATTTTTTCAAGAAACAAAAACAGGCATTAGCCCAAATCAAAACCCTGCTTTTCCACCTGCTGAACTGTATGTGCATTAGGGTTTGTATACACACACGTGGAAATTTCAGATTCTGAATCTAGATATTGAACCACATTTTGCAGCCAGACTTTGCCATAGATATGGAAACTGACTTTTGAGAGGAGAGACAATGGTTAAGGACCACCTTGTTAGGGTAACACTATTTGGATCTTGGGAAGCATTGGATTTGCAGTTGAATAAAAGGCTATAACCTGTGGCCTAGCAAAGCTGCTAACCACAAGGCAGAATGGTATGTTAAAACTAACTTTGCAAGACACTTAGGAAAGTATTTTCCTAACAACATAGTATTGTTGTAAGATATATAGTTCATTGTGTAAGAAGAACAGGATGCAGTCCACCAGGTATCGTTAGGAGATAAGGCAGAAGCAAGACCTTGGAGATGGTGAAGAAATCAGGAAGAAGCCACAAGTGACTGAAAGAAGCCAGGGTCAAGGTCTTAGGTATGCGCTCATAGCAAAAAGACATGTAAATAAGTGAAATGCATAGGCAATTCCATGCTAATGAAGTAAACAGTAAAAAGAGGCAGAGCTTAAGTTGGGAAGGACTATGGGTGGAACAAAGGAGGGACAAAGGTGGGGTAAATGTTAATGAACATAAACCAAGGTTTATAAATATGGAAAGAACTAATGTTCAGGGCAGCTTTCCAGTTTGTTGAAGCTTTGTCTGAAGCTGTCTCCATTTTGAATAAAGCTGTTGATGAGCAACGTGTGCAGGTGATGCCTGATGGCATTGATCCATCTAGCCCATCTTGGATTACGGCCCAGGTGTGGGCCGAGGGAATTTTAAGTTAAAAATCATGAAAGCAGGTCTTCTGTAAAGCAGCTGCCTTCTAAGCGTTGTCCTGGGGTGTTCAAGCCTTCTGGCTTGAGTTTCAAGAAAAGGAAAAACTTTGTCAGGAAAAGCATGATCTTATTTGTCAACTTAAAGAAGTTGTAGCCCAACAGCAACAGTTGAATCATGTTTTGGTGGTTGTTGAGATAAAAGAAAGAGACTCAGAAGATTTGCTAAGCACCACATGAGAAATTAAGTCTTTCAAGTCTCTTATTGACAAAATGCAGACTCTGGGGAATGCAGCTGATCCCTGAAGTGTCGCTGTTCTGAGTGGCAAAATGTTGCCCATGGTAACACCATCCACCCCACTTTTTAGTCCTCCCTCAGCCTATCCACCCCACCCTCCAGATCTCCCCAATTACTCAGCAGAAGTGCATGCTGTTGAGCAAACTGTAACCCTAAATTCCCCCCCTGTGGTGCCCCCCAGGCTGCTTCCCCTGGGCTGATTCGTTGGTCCAGTTTAGATATGCCTGAAGGAACAACTCAGGTGCAGCAAGTTAAAATCACTTTCCCTACCCCCACTGAGTGAGAGGCATTGTAAGCCCAGTTGGGCCTCATGCCTTTGGAGTGGGATGAATGAAACCAGTGGCTGGTAAAAGCCAAAAGGAGCCTTGCTATGCTCCCAGGCCATGAATTATGTGAAGTTCTACTTGGGCTGGTAAAGGGTTCATCCCCACCGTTTTGGGAGAAGGAGGGTGGCAGGCCCGAATGACTATTGCCTGAGCACTTTTTGGGGTCTATACAGTGGATCAGAGCACTAGCCAAATGTGTCCACTTCAAGAAGAACACCCCTGGGATATAATTGGGTGAGTACAGGCTTGAGTCTGAGTATAGGACAATTCTTTGACTCCAAAGTGGGCACTGCCATCCAGTGTTGGCAGTGCTGCACAGACACGCTGCCTATTTGATGTATGGATTCAGATGCCCCCCCACTTTAATTACTGTGATAGAGATGCAAGAGGGATTACTGCAGGAAAACCAATTTCACCACTACCTTGAGTGAGCTGAAGCTTGGTGGCAATCACAACAAAGGTGTCCAAGCCCAACAGGTCTTAAAGAATCAAGGAGCTGTTGAATCCAAATCACAGCTTTGCTGATTGGAGTGTATGTTAGAAGAGTTATCAGCTAAGCTTGTAAGTTTCCCTTCCAAGCTACACATTGAAAATCCTAATTATGGAGAAGGTGATCAGGAAGGTAAAAGCAGCAAGGGTTTTCAGTCACGCAGGCCAGGGGATTGGGAATGTCCTCAGGGAGTGTGTCCCACAAAAATTTTCCCAACAAGGATCTATGTTTTAGATGTGGCACCCCTCGAACAGAGTGAATAAATCAAACTACCCCTTGGCCAGTGCCCTGGGTTCTCACCCTCACTTCAGAGCCTGAGAATCCACCTGTGCCTCTTCAAGACTGAGACCGTGCCTCCTGCGGTCCCAGCCAGTGTCTCCCATTCCAATTCAATCAGGATGGGAGACCCTGGATCTGGGGCTGGGTAGAAGGAAGGGCACCTGAAATCTTTTTATTAGATACCAGATCCATGCTAAATTTCAGCAAGACTATCTCATCTACAGTGGAGAAGGAAAAACCCCTAGTCTCATTCTCAGGAGCCACAGGAGTTCTAATCAAGGTTGGAAGGTGACATGTTTAGTGTCAGTGAAAAACCTGCATCACCAGATGCAAAGATTTCAATTGGCATGGATGTGTCACCCATCCTTCAGTATTATTGGAAAGCCATTCTTACAATATTGCTGTGTAGATTTTGCCAAGCTGCTTGTATGGGTCAGGGGTGGCCCGGCACAGTAGCCCATGGAATTAGCCTGCCATTCTGTTAAAGCACTTAAGCCTGCAGTCATTCTTGCGGACTGGGAGAACTGAATGGATGTATGGGCTATCGACAGTCTAGATGTAGGACTGTTAAAAAACCAAGAACTGGTCCATATTCTAGGGGGACACCCCCTCAATCACTTCAGTATCCAATTTCAAGAAATGTGATTCATAATATCTCCACAGTTATTCACATCTTGCGAACGTGTAAAATTATCCAACCCCAGGTTTCTCCCGGCAACTTGCCCATGTGGCTGGTAAAGAAACCAAATGGTAATTGGTGACTCACCATTGATGATAGGAAATGAAATGCTGCTTCTACCCCCATGGCCCCAGTAGTAGCCCTGTTTCCAAAAATAGTTAGCCAGCTAACTAACCATGCGCAATGATTTTCTGTTTTGGATATCAGTAATGGTTTTTAGAGTCTTCCAGTCCACCCAAATGACCAGTGGAAAACAGCATTCACCTGCCAAGGCCTTCAGTTTGTCTGGACTCAATTACCTCAGGGATACCACAATGCACCCATGCTGTTTCATCAAGCATTGGAAAAGGTACTGTTGCCTGCATTAGATCATTGGTTGCAATATGTAGATGACATTCTCATCTGGGGAGCTATACACGAACAGTGTCACCACCATACCAAAGTAATTTTGCAATTACTACAAAATACTGGCCTCAAGGTAAACGGCACCAAAGCCCAGCTAGTAAAACAAGAAGTTCAATATCTAGGGCTTACAATTACTTGCCAAGGAAAACAAATTTTCAATGATTGGCTCTCACTAATTTGTCAAATGCCGCCACCTACTGACTGAAAATCATTGCAGTACTTTATTGGTCTTGTAGGGTTCAGCTGAGAGTTCATACCTGATTGCATCAAAATTATGGAGCCATTCCATCAAGCTGTGCAGCAAACCAAATGGGAGTGGTCTCCAGAGTGTCAAGCAGCATTTATAAAGCTAAAAGATCAGTTACAAAGAGCCCCTGCCCTCAGCGTCAGAATCCCTAATGTAGAAGTTGAAATCTGGTATCAAGCTGCTGACCGGCACTTAACAGCAACAGCCACCCAAAACCAAGATGAAATCAACATCCCCTTGGCATTTGCCTCCCGGAGGCTAAGTCTTACAGAACAAAAATATGGAACTGGAGAAAAGGCATTGCTAAACATGTACTGGTCCCTGCAAAAATTCAAGTATCTAGTAGGCAGAGAAGCTTTATGCATTTGAATGCCACACAATCCCCATCAATTGCTTAAAAATGGAGAATTGTTAAAGGGAAGGTTGACAACCCCATGGATAGGCTGTTTTTTATTAGTACTGGATAACCCAAGAATTTGGTTTCAGCCCCTTCCTTCAACAGAAAATAACATTTGGGGTTGGGTAACCCCAAAAAATCACATGTGTGTTACCCTGGACAAATCACCAGTACTTGTCCATAGTGTACAACAGGTACAATCAGGCAAAATATTATGGTTTATTGATGGAAATTTTGCAGGAACTGGAGAAACTGCTTGGGTGGCCTGTGCCGTTTTGGGACCCCAAAACACAGAAGCCTGGTTACTGTCCAAAGCCACCAGCCAAGAAGCAGAAGCCATAAATCTCCTAATCACACTTCAAAACATGTCTAACAATTCCTGTTTATCTCATGTCATAGTCACAGATAGCAAATATGTGCACAAAGGAGCAACACAAATGTTAGGATGGTGGATCGCCAATGAGTTCAAAGATGCTCAAGGATCTCCAATTAAGCACTGAGCCATTTGGGAACACATCTTTCAGGTAGTACAAGGAAAGCAGCTTAAAATGGTCAAACTTAAAAGCCACCGTAAATCCAGATGGGGAGCTGTACAGAACAAAGAAGCAGACAAAGCAGCACAATCTGCCACTGAGGCCTTTATGGGATCAAGTCAAACCTGCTGCAAACAGTCAGGTTAATGGAATTCAGCAGTGGGATGCCCAGTGTGATTGGATGAGTGATCCTTCCCAAGAAATACACCAGGTGAAAGGGATATGGGTTACCAAAGAATTACCAGTGGTTCCCTATATCCCTCAGCCATCACATGAGGTGCTGCTGGGGTGAGTACATGGGTCCCAAATTGGAGGACACTCCAGCGTGCAAGAAACCATAAAGACAGTTCAATCTCTAGGATGGTGGCCAAGCTTCAAACAAGACGCCATCACTTGTGCTTGGCATCAACCTAATTGGCTTCCCCTCTGGGGCCAGTTGATGCTTCAAGATTTAGATGGGCCATGGGAAAGAATTCAAATTGACTATGTGGGGCCCCTACCCACTACTACAAAGAAACATCGTTTCCTCCTCATTGTAGTTGATTCCTTTACAAAATGAGATGGCTAAAAACAACAGCTAGCTTGCTAATTTATCAGGTGTTCACCCATTAGGGTGTCCCTAAAGTCATAGACGGTGACCAAGGTCCAGCATTTACAGCCGTCCTCACCAAACAAATAAGTGAAATTTTGGGCATTAAATGGAAATGGCAGGACAAGTGGAACGCAGAAATCAAACCATTAACCGGAAGTTATGAAAGGGGGTATCCATCACTGGGAAAAATTGGGACGAAGTGCTTCCCTTCATCCTAATGAGAATTTGGGCATGTTCCGCTGCTAGCACCAAACACTCCCCTTTCAAACTAATGACGGGTCAAGAAATGCCCCATAGATTGGGAAAATCTACTCAGCCTTATTCCTGAGGATGTAATCATGTGAGAAGCCACTGACCAATGGGTGGAAAAGCTCATTGATGTAGTAAATAAAAGTCATCAGGATGCAGCAATGACACAGCAGCAGGCCCAAGAGTATGTAAAATGATGGTATGACCCCAAGCACCCCATACAGCAGCAGATTGAAGTTGCAGACCTGGTAATGTATCGGGCACCGGGGTCTCCTGCCTTTCCTAAGGCACGATGGGAAGGACCCTATTCTGTTGTAGCCAAACTGGGCCCCAGCCTGGTCCACTTAGAAGGCCCACAGAAAAAGCTTTGGTGGGCACACTGGTCCCAAGTGAAAAAAAATATAGGCATAAGCCTACTCAGTCCAAAGAAAAGGACAGCTATATTTTGCAGGATCTAAAGAATCATTCCCAAGACGCAGTGCACCATGATGATGTCATGCCTGAGCCTTTGGTGGATCATTGGCTAGAGCATTCTACCTCCCGTTAAAGGGTATGTCGGGTTTGTTAGTTATCCAAAACATTCCCCCACAGCTGATGGCTCTGATCACCCAGATTATGATACGGAAGATCCCTCCTACCCTAAAGTCCTGGAACCCACCACAAGTCCCAAGCCCATGCCCCCTGCTTCACCCCCCGCCATTACCATTGTTGAGTATCTGGATGTAAGCTATTAGATTATGGATTCCCGGTGGGACCTACATACAGAGACCCAAAGGGACACTATGTAACCATAGAGCAAGCTGCAAATTGGCCCTGGTGGAAGAGGCAAAATATCTTTTGATGGCAGGGAGGCATGTGTAGTGGAAATGGTGGAACAGGATACTATTGGGGATTCATCCCCTCTAGTCAAGATGCGCCCTATGTTTTGGAGTCCTACCTCAAGCACCTGAAAACTCCCCTCAACCAAGACCTAAACCAAGTGATTTCATGACTCCTAACCCAATACCAAAGGACTGTAGAAAGGCCCATTGCACCTCCTCCCCAAAATGAATTCTTGTGGGGATGGTGTGCCACATATCTTTACCAACAAACAGGCACTATGAGATGGGAGCAACAAATCACCTGGCATGCCAGTACAACTGGTATGGAATTAGAATAGAAGCCCCCAACTAAACAATGGAATATCAGCTGGGCAGCTGGAGAAAAATGGGTAATGGTGAGTCCTGGATTATGTCAAGTAATGCTGGTTAACAAGACTGCTATCAATAGCTGCCACACAGTATTTGACAGCACCAACGATCGAGAAACGCAATGCAGGTACCAATGGATTTGCGATACCACCATAACCGTTGCAGGTTCAGTACTTGTCCCACTATCCTTTATTCCCCATCCCGGCAGACACCTAGGCAGACACCTGGTGGACATCTATCCTGGTTGGAGGGTAGCAGGGAGTGAGCAATGCTGCTCAATGCATCCACAATTCATGTGCAAATAACACTCACCCTTGATGAATGGCTTTTGAAATATTATTTTTGCAATTGTACCAAAGTCAGGCAGAGGAATGGCTCCTCAAATGGGCTATGCCTGGCTTGTTTCAAGTACACTCTGTAAGGAAGAGGAGAGATGTTGCTGGTACTATCTGGGAGGGGTTAAACTCCACAACGGGAGTCTGGAATGCATATAAAGCAGCCAGTAATGCTGATGTGTTGAACCACTTAAAGCATGGCATTGCATATATAGACTGGGAGGCAAGAATGAAAAACCAAGTATTACTTGATGCCATTCAACAGCCCTCCCATGCAGGAGTAAGTATAACCCATGTTTTAAGAGGTTTATTGCAGATTGAGTATGTGGAGTTTCAAGACCTGACCTGGGATGTAACAGCGCCCAATGCTCAATTGATTGGTGCAGTCAAAGACATCAAGAAAGGGCTCTGGCCATTGGACTTAAACAACAGCAGCCTGTCCATCATTCTAAAGTCAGTCTGGCAGTTTAGACGTTATTGTACATTAACCTGGGAAGGATGTCAAAAGGGCCCCTGCCACTTCACAGCCATTGGACTTGGAGGTAGATTCTGGACAAAAAGCAGGCTCTTGACTCTGGGAGTGGGAGGAGGTTGTCAATGGGATTGGGTAGTACACCAGGCAGTATGGGATGTGGCTACACCCGAGAAATCTAGGTTTCTTGTCCACAACCCCCTGTATTGGAACCATGGAATATGGATAGGAATAGGAACCATCTGGAGGGAGTGGCCTAAACAACCACGACAATTAAGTTGTGTCAAACCACTATGCAATGGGGATATAATTGCTGTTGAAAACAGGGTATGTTGGGAAGGGCCTACAAACTTGATCTGACCTAACCACACCTTATAGGTAAACAATACAGAAGGATGTGTGTGGCCTATAGATTCAAAAGGAGCCTCTATTATAATTCAAACTCTCAGAGGTCCCACCACAATAAAGTGGCTGCCTACAATAGAATTCAACACCAAAGCCAAGCCACCCCCCCGCTAAAAGCTGGATAGCCACCATTTGGGCACACCAGTTTCCAGGGTGGGAACAATTAGAGAAAAAAATTAAAAGACATTAAAAAGGAATGGAGACGGGGAGCTCAGCTCAGCGCCACTACAGCTGAAGCTAAGGGAATGTACAAATTAGCCATGGACATTGCAGAACTGTGTGGAATGGGAGATGTAATCTGTATGATTGTAAATAGTCCACTCTGAGTCCATGCTAGTGCTTGGATGGTAACTGGCATTTTTGTTTTATTTAGTTTTATTATTATTGGTACGTGTGTATGTATATGCTGTATTCGTAATAGAAGCAAATCAATTCAGCTGCAAGTTCATGCCAATGGAAAAGCAGAAAATATCCCTATGGTATCATTGTCCTAGTTCCTGGCTCAGTCCCAGGCTGGAAAGTAAGTAGCCTGAACACTCTGTCACTCATTACCACCAATGGGCAAAAGGGTCAATCCTCTGAGTAACACAAAAGCACCATCTACCTTGCCAGGCCAAAGGGGTGTATTGTGTGGAAAGAGTGATGGCTTCTGGAGAATTGACCTGGTTTCTCTTTTGCTGCCTATACTAATTCTGTGAGGGAGTGTTAGGGTGACAGTATTTGGATCTTGGGGAGGATTGGATTTGCTATAAATAACAAAAGGCTATAACCTGTGGCCTAGCAAAGCCGCTAACCACAAGACAGAATAGTATGTTAAAATTAACCTTGCAAGATCCTTAGGCAAGCATTTTCCTAACAACATAGTATTGTTGTAAGATATATAGCTCACTGTGTAAGAACAGGATGCAGCCCACTGGCTACCATTAGGAGACAAAGCACAAGCAAGACCGTGGAGATGGTGAAGAAATCAGGAAGAAGCCGCAAGTGGCCGAAAGAAGCCAGGGTCAAGGTCTTAGGTATGCACTCATAGCAAAAATGCATGTAAATAAGTGAAATGCATAGGCAATTCCATGCTAATGAAGTAAACAATAAACAGAGGCAGACTACCACCACTGTCATCGGAGGACAGGGCACACCCCCTGGGTGTACCCGAGCTACATTAATAAAGCCAAAAAGGAATAACAGGTGACTTCATTGCTCCTCCTCTTATAAGAATCAGCTGCCAACTGCTTGTTTCTATTTTTACATTTCCCACAGGCAGGTCATGGAGATAGGAAGGGACAACTCATGTGATTTTGAGTAGTGGAGAGGGAGCCTTCAGTTTGTCCCAAAACATAAATTGAGACATACTCCAAATAGTATATGGATAAGCATTCAGAAAGGCATGGAGGAAAAAGTTTACTAGAAAAGAGGAAGGGTGTGGGGGGAGGTTAGTTGGAGGAAATAGTTAAAGTTAAAAAAAAAATGAAGGGCAGGTTGAGCAGAGGGAAAGAGTAAAAAGAATGTAGAATCATTTTTTAAAATTCAACATCAATCCTAGCAGCTAGAACTGGGAAGAGGCATTTTTCTGTTTTCCAATTCAACACCTACCTAAGTGTTCTCTCAAATAAAAAAATGAGGTTGAGGAGTACTCACATTAAAATGCAGTATCCATATCATTCATGGCCTGTTTCTACATAAACAGTTCACAGAGCACCAGGCTATTGTCTCATATTTTCCATAATATGAATTCTTTGTTAAGATGCCAGTACATGAATGCCAATTAGAAAAAAAAAGTATTACCTGAAACTTAAAGAAGTAAAAATTTCTCTCCAGCTTACAACAGCCAGGCAACACGCACATCAAGATGTTTCTGCCTAACTATGTTCAAGGTCATGACATTGTGGCTTTCCCAGCTGGAAGCAGTAACAATGATGGATGTCTTAAACCACCAATATCTGTTGCACTAGGAAATTACATTGTGTTGATTTGCCTCACTTCATCATTTCTCAGATACTTTGCATAGTTTCTTTCCAACAATTCACAAAGGGAGGAGGAAGAGATGGCTGAATTTTCTCAAACTTTGGGAGAAAAGACCTTTCAGCTGCATATTAGCAAGTGATTGTTTCATTACCTCTTGACTAGGGAAAAATATACAGGGTTTTTTTTAAAGCCAATATTCATTCTGATATTTCTATTGTGGTCCAGCCTTCACTAACTCCAGTTCTCCTTTGCCAGGCAAATCCAGGTCAATCTATCAATCACAAGGTGGTTAAAATATATAAAAATTGGTAATAAAAATAAGTATGTATAGGCAGGCTCTTTTTGTCTGTTCTACTTCTGGTTTTGGTACTCCCTAGTGGTTTTGCTCTCTTACCCTCTGACACCCCCTGTGGCAGGCCAGTAGGGGGTGCTCCTGCATTGAGTGACCCACCTTACTGCACCCAACCACCTTCCAGGCTCTGAGTGCCTCCCTGCGGGTGCCTCACATCTGGCCAACCCCCTTCCTGGAGCATACCCGCTAGCCTGGGGGTTCCACTGCCACCACCCAGGGCTGGGCTTGATTCTGGCTCTGCTCACCCTGGGAAACACAGGCCTAGTAGTCCTTGAGAGTACTTGATTCACTTCAAGAACTTGGGATGCTTCCCTCAGTCAGAAGCACAAGTAGCGGTCTCCCTTAATCAGCTGAACCAAGGGGACCCCAAGGCATAATCTAGACTCACTCACAAAAAATCTCCCTCACTAGTTACAAAAGAGAACTCTATTGGTCCAATGGAGGCCAGCACCTGTTGGCTGTCAGCCAACCAATTTGAAATGCATCACTAGTTGCTGGGCAGACTGGCAGTTCTTAGCTCCCCAGGGAGCAAGCCCCTCACCCAGGTATGTGATGCCAGTCACGTAGGCAGAGGGAGCAGGTTTTCCCCCTCCCTCAGGAATGTATCCAACTCAGGTTACCTAAAGAGATAGGGTAAGGTGTGTATCCTTTGCTGGTCCCAACCTAACCATACTGTCACAGAGCAGAGTTTTTGGGGAGAAACAGAGGTGGCTTTCTGCCCCCCCCCCCAACATTTTCTGGGGCCTGCTAGAGACCTCATGGGGATACTCAGCCCTACAAAAGCTAAATTCACCTCCTCTACTAATCCCAATTGTTAGAAAGAAAGTAACCTCAAGGAAGCACCCTGTTTGACAAGAGCAAGATGTCAAAAGCATGGAAGTTACCTGCTGCTGCGATGAAAGAAATCTGCTGACAAATGTGTTTGTTAAGTACTTCAAGTCACCTTTCTGGAGGGAGGATGTGTGACAAGGAAGGATAATGAAGCTATAGTGGAAGGAAACAGGACAAAACCCAGTACAAAGGAATGTTCTATTATGTACAGAGGAAAAAACTCTAAAGACTCTCCATAGTGGGAAGGTTTTGTCAGTGACTTGGATGCTCACTGATGGCACATACAAACAGACACATTTTCAATTTCAGAACATGCCCAAAGTACTTGCCCAGTGATGCCCAACTGAATCCATCCAGCAGGGTTCTGGGATGCTGACTGCATACTGTATGAGCAAAGGAAGCCATACATATTTTTTTCTGTTCCTTCTGTTTTGTTTCTATATGACTAACAACTGTTCATATCTGTATCATTTTATTGGCCATCTGTAGGGGCTGATTTAAGATTCAGTCAGTGCAACTTTCTAAGCACAATCTTCAGCCTTTAGTGGCTCACACATTCTTGTCTTCGTTTGTTATCTGTACTGAGAAATACAGTAAATTTTTGTAGAATAATCTCAAGCTTACCTAGAAATATGCTGGAATGATTCTCTCCGCTCCCCTCCATCCCCCCTCCATATACACTATTTTTCATGCCTCTAGGGCTGTAATGAACTCTTTAAATATTTTTTTTAAATCCTTTTTTCAGAAGTCTATTGGATATACTTGGACTTTGTTTCAGTAAAAGTGTTTCTCTTGAAAGGCTATTGGAGTTTAATAGACTCTTTCCTCAGGGTTAGGACTAAATTAGGTGTGCCATATTTACAGCTTACAAAGTGTGTTCAGTGTGTATATACACACACACACACACACACACACACACACAAACTCACGCAGTCACTCACTCTTTATACATCAACATTTGGACACTCACCGGCAGTAGCAGTGGCTGTCGGGGTCACTGGGGCCTCCTGGCAGAGCCCTCCCACACAGCACGGAGCAGTGGGGGCAGCAGGCACCTGTCATAGTAATAAGTATAAATGTGTTGCCTATTAGCCATTGTTGAAAGGGCCTGTATATAAATAAACAAAAACAAAACCTAACAGAGTAAGTGATTTATAGTAAAATGAAACTTAAGTAACAGAATGAAACTTAACGCATCAATCAGATACTGAGCATACAATGTTACTAGGTTACTTTAGAGCAATTCGGAAATCCCAGGACCTGGCTCGAACCCAAAAAAATTGCCCAAAACTGGGTCAGTGGAGTAAAAATGGGGATGCGCTAGATGCTGCATCTGCACACAAATATGGGACTTATAGCAAGGCGGAGTAGGAGGAGGCCGTGACGCCAACTCACTCCATATAAGCCAAGCATAAGCAATTCCAATTCGGAGCAGAGCTCACCTGCAGAGCATCAAAGGAAGAATCACAAGTAGTTTGTGTTGCAGCCTGATCAACTGCGCAGAGTCCCTGAGACAAATATCTCACTTTAAGTGAACAAGTCGTCTCGCCTGAAAGCTGTGGAACACCGAGCCAGCAATGTCTCTTCTGACTCAGTGACAGAATAGAATAAACAAGTATGCTACACCTACTGGTGTGGTAAGTATAAAATATGAATAATACTAATAATACTGAAATCAATAAAGTAGTTGTAATTTGTAACTGTACTTGTAATCCTTTTTTTGGTAGTATTATTATCAACAGAAACAGAAGCAGCAAATTTTCTCATAATTTTGTGTTTTGTGTGTTTGTGTATATTGTCTTTTGTATTGTATATGAAAGCTAAGCAGTTGTACAAGTAATCTAAAGAGTGGTAAATTAGTTCCTAAATAATTAAAGCATAATCCCATCCCATGTACTCCTTCTCAGTACTTCCCCTTTGCACTCCCACATTCCGACTCCAAACGAGCCGTACCCTTCGGCCCTGTAACTTTACTGTTCCCACATGGCACCATGCATGGCCACCTGGCACACGCACTGCTGCTGCCCCATCACGTGGGTGTTCAGCCTGGGTTGGAACGGCACCATGCAGCTCCATGTGCTGTCAGGCAGCTGGAGCCGCTCAGGCTGAGTGGTGCCAGGCTCTGGGTGACAGCTGAAATGGCCCCAGCCGCCTGAAAGCACACAGAGCCATGCTGCACCCTGCTGACATGGGCTGCACCCATGTGATGGGGCAGTGGCAGCAAGGGTGCCAGGTGGCCGGGGCTGGTGCCTGCTGCCCCCTATGGCATGGGGGGGTGCTCTGCTGGGGGGCCCCAAAGGCCCCAGTCACCACAGCAACTGTTGGTGACTGTGGGACTTTTTTTTTTTTTTAATTTAAGTCTGGGACTGCTGGGGTCAGGCAGGGGGATGATCAGGGGTGGGGCTGGATGAGGGGCCAATCAGGGAGTGGAGGCTGGGCAGGCGGGGCAAGCAGGGGCTGTGGCAGGGGCAGGCCCCCCCTCCCATGGACCCCTCCTCCAGCCCCTGCCCACCCCTTACTTAGCTAGCACAAAGCCGAGTCCAGGTCCCTGCAGCCTGCATTGCTGCTTGCTCCACATGAGCAGGCAGCATGCTTCAGTAGTGGGCCCAGCGCCAGCTTTAGAGATGCTCTGGCTCACTGCCAGAGCATCCCTGTGGAGGACTGAAGCCTCCAGCTGCCTGCCCCGCTTTTTATGCCTGGGGTATTTTTTGTCCCCTGGATATCCAGGGGTCTAATTTTGCCCCTGTGCTGTAAATTTGCAGTGCAGGGAATATTTGTTTGTTCCTGAACGTGCCTTTTGCAGCATCTCAAAGTGCTTTGAGATGCTGCAAGAGGCATGTGAGCATTCATCTGGACGTACCCTAAGAGTTTACTGATGTGAGGCCTGGATATCCAAGGCATGAATCATTTGCATCAACTGTACGAAGGATTACTTTTCACATTCATTTACTTATAGACAAATGAGGAATTAGAACTCTTCTTACTCTTGAGAGGGCACTGATCCACAGCCTAGATACAGTGGAATTAAATGCATTCCAAACATTTATTTATTTGCTGTAGTCCTGAGCACCAAAAGACAGGAGGTGAGTAGGTAGACCTGTACTGTAATGGACAGACATGCATGTCCACAAGAAATGGTTACAATCTTACATGTCACTCAGAGAGAAGACAGTGGATCTTTAAATACAGTGAGCTAAAGGTTGTTTCCCTTCATTCAGGGGAGATAATCAGGGGCATGCATTTCCCATTCACATCACTGCATTTGTTCCCAGGCATGCCTCTGCATGTGTGCTCCAATGCACAGCGAAGTGACCCAGGTGGGGTATGGGAGGCTGGGTCCAGCACTGTACTGACCACAGTAGCTTTATCTGGGGTCTTGGGGGCCTCCCAGGGCAGCAGCAATGACAAGCCAGCCGCTCACAGCCTGACCAGCAACCAGAATGTGGTTCTGGCCAGCTAGGCTCCCTTTCTGGTGGCGCACAGTGGTGCTGCATGTGCCGCACCATTTTTTTCAGCAACAGGTTTGACACTGCGATCAACCAATATAAAAAACCCCACTGTGCTGCAAATTGGCAGTGCAGTAAACACTTGTACATGGGCCACATGCAGTTTGCAGTGCCTCAAACTGCTCTGAGGTATCACATACCTCACATGCACGCTCACTGGGATGCACCAAAAGAGTCAGCTTCTGTGGAAAGGCCCAGAGAATGTACTTTCCATTCTTGTAATGAAAATACGTTTTTAACTAATCTATGTATGCCTAATTACAGTCCCATAGAGAAGCATCATATGTTCTTGCAGTAGTAATTAATACAAATCCCAAAAAATAAGTGTTCCCCTGTTTGCCTTTTTACTTGCATAGCGATAAAGTATTAGTTTATTGTCTCATTCAAACTCAAAAAGTAAGCAAATGAGGCCTGAGTCAGCTGCTCAAGAAGGACTTGTTACATCCTAGGTGTTGTTACATCCATGAGAACTGCTAAAACGATCCACTGTTCCTCCATACTCTCAACCAACTGCTTCCAAAGTCTACTTTTTAGCAAAAAATGCAATTTGAGTGCCAACAAATTGTTTTGCAAATTCATCAATTTTGTTTAGTGGCGCATGCCAAAAATTTCATTTCAATGTGTTTTAATCAAAATGGCTGGATATTTCAAATTGTTTAAAATAAATTGGAAGGATAATTCAAAATACAAAGTAAATCAATCTCCACTACCCAGGCCTAAAACTTTTTTTAAATTGGCAATGAACTAAGTTATTTGCACAACTTTACTTAAAAGGAAGAGTGAGTCAATCAAGTCAACCATTTGAATTCATATCCTTGGATATACAAT
The DNA here is from genome assembly GCF_001723895.1 of Crocodylus porosus. NCBI lineage: Eukaryota > Metazoa > Chordata > Crocodylia > Crocodylidae > Crocodylus > Crocodylus porosus. The sequence goes on along the minus strand of NW_017728886.1, from coordinate 128,642,168 downwards.
TAACAAGACACTGCTTACTTTATAAAAAGAGAGAAAAAAAGAAAGAATTTTTTTTTTTTCTGGTCAATTTAAACTACAAGGAACACCTCAGATAACAGACATAAACATGTCATCTCCAGTTTATTCTATGCACTTAAAATCTTTTTTTTCTAAGTCTGTTCTAAGTAAGTCTGTTTTTCCTGGGTGTTTGTGTGGCTCTTTCACACAGCAAATGGAGGAAAGAAAAACATTCTTATTAAAAAAAGATGCATGATTTTGAACTGATAAAGATTAATAAGGATGCTCAGAGCCAGGTGGGAAACTATAAGTTACTTTGAACAGTTATTAAAAAAAAAACTGGGGAGAATTTTTCAAAGTGGTATAAGAGCTAAGTTCCACTTGGAAAAAGCCACATAAATGCTCCAGCCACTCTTTCAAGTACTGAGCTCTAGCCATTGTACCCAGTGGGGAAAAGTGTTCTTCTCAATTTGGACACACAAAAGCGTGTTAATGTGTTTTGAGTGGCTCACTAGAATTACAAGCTGATGCTGCTCTGTTATTTCTAGCTACTCCAAGTATCTACTCTGACTTTACAGAACAAATTTTAGAAAGAAGTCTCAGTCAAGAGGAAAAAGGAAAGCAACAGACTTCAAGAAGACCTCATTGTGTCAGGACCTCATTTGTTTTTCAGTGTAATTTTTGCTGTAGGCTGACTACCAAAGCCTGAAAAATTAGTAAAGTTGACTGCCACAGTAATGGTCCCTGTGACCTTTCTCTGAACACAGGAAGCAAAACTATCAGTTCAGATTTACCTCAAATTCCAAAGTGGATAGGATTATTGCCTGCTATTAACATTGTTAAATGAATTAACTTTTAACTGAAGTGAGTTGGAAGGCTGGACTGCCCGAACAAAACACCACTGCCCTGAAAATAGGCCCTTCATGGCCAATTTTCTCTAATGCCAACTTATTTCTGGTGTTCGCTGCACAGCTTCTGTCACCTCCATTGGCACAAAAGGTATTTCAGAACAGAGTCGTGGAGTGAAAGCTATCATATTCTCAGTTCAGTCGTGTTTGTCAATCTATCACACTGTGATTGTACTTTCATTTTTTATTAGGAAACAAGTAGGAAAATTTTAGGCATTGGAAAAGCACAAGGATTGAAGGACCAAATTACTGATCAAATTCCCTCTGAAATGCAACTAGAAAATATAGAGAATGTTTTCTATCTTCATAAGATTACTTTTCAGATCTGTGAAAACAGGTGATCCCTTTTCTTTAACTCGGGGCCTGCTTTCTGCAGCTAGATACATGAATATTCACTGAAATCAGTGATGCACACTGGAGTGGAAGGTTCCATGTAAATCAAACTATTTACCTGACATGGCCCCTCAGTATCACTCAAAATTTCCAGGGCCCATAAGAACTGAAGCCAGCTCTGTGAACTATTGCAAATCACCTTTGCAATATGCAATCATTGGTGGTACTTGAAATCCAACATCACGTATTTGGCTAAAAACTCTTAGCATATGTTGACAATTAAGTCACTGACCTATAGATACAGCTACATTAGTTTTTAACTAGCTGGCTCAGGTACTACAGCAGGCTAGCCAGGGCAGCTCAGAGTATATTGTGTACTATAAAACATGCTCAAAAGATACTGGATAAAGTGGTTATCCCTCATTGGCTAGGGACAGAAATTACACATAAACTGGTATAAGTAATAAGAAACCAGTTCAAATCTGTAATGCAACAATGCAATAATGGGCGCATCTACATGTGCTGCTATGGCACCATTATTACTACGCTGTCATTTAGTACTTCCTTTTAGAAGTACTAAAGGATGGCACAGGAACAGCCCATACTGTGCTGTGCGTACCACACAGTTTCTTTTAGGTACTACATTGCCATAGTGAAGTGCTATAACAAGGGAGTGGGTCACTATGGCAATGTAGCTGTGGCATCACAGTTTTGATTGTGGATGCTATATCACCATAGTGTGTTGCTATGTATATATATCACATAGTGTCACATGTAGATGCGCCCAATCTTCTTTCAAAATGGCTGAAACCAGTTTAAGATAAACCTGGATGGATGTGGTATCAGGCTTAACTGATTGAGATTAAATCAGTTTATTGAACTTCTGGCCAGTTCCTCTCCAGCTTCAAGTTAATTCACAGTCCCCCAGCATCCCAGAATGCTTTGCACCTCCCCACCAAACCCCACCTCACAGGGTGGGCAGGCTAGCCTTCACCCAAGCTGTCTGTTCCAGTCAAGCAGAGAGGCATGCTCTAGCACCCCCTGCCCCTGGCTTCTGGCCCAGGCCACTGCAGGCATGTGGTTGCATTTCCAGAATCAAAAGTCAATGCATGTTCACTTGCTTATCAGTTCAATCTATACAGCTTAGATTAACCTGTTAGGGTGACAGTATTTGGATGTTGGGGAGCATTGGATTTGCAGCTGAATAAAAGGCTGTAACCTGTGGCTGAGCAAAGCTGCTAACCACAAGGCAGAATGTTATATTAAAAGTAACATTGCAAGATGCTTCGGCAAGCATTTTCCTAATAACGTGGTAGTGTGTAGGACATATGACTCATTGTGTGAGGAAAACAGGATGCAGCTCACCAGCTATTGTTAGGAGATAAGCAGAAGCAAGACCTTGGAGATGGTGAAGAAATCAGCAAGAAAGACCGAAAGAAGCTGGGGTCAGGGTCTTACGCATGTGCTCATAGCAAAAAAGGCATGTAAATAAGTAAAATGCATAAGGAATTCCATGATAATGAAGTAAACAGAGGTGGAACTTGAAGTAGGAGGGAATATGGGTGGAAAAAGGAAGGACAAAGGTGGAGTAAATGTTAATGAGTATGAACCACGGTGTACAAATGTGGAAAGAACTAATGTTTGTGGCTGCTCCCTGGTTTTTTGGGAGCTCAGCTGAAGCTGTCTCCATTTTAAATAAAGTTGTGCTGGTGTTTGCTCTCTGAGCAATTGGATCATCACCTCCCTAGTCATTGGGTGCTGCATGGAGTCGGAATCTAACATAATCTATGAAAATTCAATAGATTCAGCCTCAGGCTTTGGGACTGTCTGTACTTAACCACTATGTTTCATGCTGCCTTGGTTCAAGTGCTATCAGTACAAGACCTAGCTAGATCGAAGTGAGATGGGGTACATCTAACATAACACTGGAGTTGCATCAATGATTACCATTGAGAAATACTGTCATGTACTGCATTATCAACAGTATTGTAACACTTACTGCAATCACAAGGTAAAATTTTCAAATGTTCTTAGCTTCCATTGAGAATGCAAAACTTTTTACAAATTTTGCCTTTTGTCTTTTTTGTAATAGTTAAGCTTTGATGTACCAGAATCCACCTTACTGCTTGTCTGAGTTTATTTGACTCTGCTACTTCTTTCACCAGGAAAGAAGTATTGCTCCTGCAAATCCCAAGGATTCTTTAATTCTGCTCCAGCCTCCTCCTCCAATCCCAATATTTCTATCTGACAAAAGAGCAATGAATGCCATATTTATTTGAATATAAGATGACCCTGACTATAAGAGGACTCCTTCAATAATTACATTTTATATGTGGAAAAATTATAAATTTATTATAATTTTCCAGGTATAGAATTTAAGTATCAGAGGTTTGCCTTGAATTTGTCCACTTCCCATTGCTATAACAGGGAAAATAAATTGGGGGGGGGGGGTCAGGTAACTTGCTTTCTGCTTCCCCCCAAATTCTTTCCCGAGCAGCCCATACCCCTTCCTTACAGTCAGGTCCTGCTCTCCCTAAGTACACAGAAGTGAGAAGAAAATTTGATAACACTGACCTTGCAATAAATATGGCTGTGGTAATTCATATATAGTACCAATACACTTAGTTCACCCAGAACTGATATGTTTGACCTTTTTTGTAATTACTGCAAGTTTTAGCACATGTATTCTATAAACACACTTTCACATACTTTGGACCTATTTATAGATAGAATACATGATATCAATCCAATGGCAAAAGGCTCAGGATTTACCATATAGTTAATTAGACTGGGCTCCATCAGAGCCAACAGCATTTTGAGCCATGGTGACTCCATAGCTCAGTGCTGCTCAGTATGTGTTTGTATTTCATATATGCTACCACCCATAAAGGATCCATAAAGGCTGTAGGACTCACAAGGCTAAGGGCCACATGCAAAAACAAAGGTTCTTATCAACATATCAACAAAGGTTTTGGGGGCCAAGCTTAGAGAGTTGGGGGCCCAGGTGGTCTTTTCATCCCTCCTCCCGGTTCGTGGAGGCCATCAGTGGCAGAGTGCCTGCATCCGTGAGGTGAACTGGTGCCTCCAGAGTTGGTGTCGTCATGCTGGATTTGGCTTCCGGGACCATGACCTGTACTTCAGAGCAAAGGGCATCCTGAGGCGTGATGGTCTCCAGATCTCCCCCAAAGGTAAGAGCTTGTTTTCTTACAGGCTAGTTGACCTCCTCCGGTGGGCTTTAAACTAAGTTCGTCGGGGGATGGGGATCCACAGGAGCAAGAGATAACCAGGTGTAGGACCTGCCCAGGTAAGAGCTCAGGTATATACCAAGGGACCAGTTGTCTCTCAGTTTCGGATTCAGCGTTTCAGAGGGACAGTGTTTCATCCCGGTGTTTCATAGGGCTGTGTGAAATGGTTGTGTTTTGTGAGGTCCATGGCTCCTGGATGAATCAATACAAGGTGATGGCCCAGTCATTACAGGCCATTCAGTAGAGGCCTGCTACCATTGTATTTCAATCATGCCCAATCATTCTCATTCATCGGAGAACTAATTTACATGGGAAGGGTACAATGAATCATATTGTTGCAACATGGGATGCCCAAGCAGAGGACAGAAGATGGAGGCTTGATGTATAAAATGGAAACTTGACATGACTTTGGTTCACTTACAAACACAGGCCTAAACCATACAATATCCATATGAAACAATAAAAATCAATACAAAAATGATAATAATACAATATACAACAGTAAAAATCAATACAAGCCTAATAATTATACAATATAAAA
>NW_017728886.1:128632355-128637044 GCF_001723895.1 Crocodylus porosus | reverse complement strand
GATATCCAAAATCAAAAACTTGCTACCAAAATAAAAATGTTTAAAGCTTATCCTAAGTTTGAGCTCACTTATACTTATCTATAGGGAATAGAGATGGAGAGAAAAAGTCAGAAATGGCTGGGGAAGAGGAGGGAATGCATTAAAAAAAAAAAAGAAACTGGGAGGTTTGCTACAACCTCATCACCTCAAAAAGCCAACTTCCTACAGCCCAAAACACACTAAATGGATCCAGACCAGGCCATGACAAGAAATGAAAAACCTGCCATCATATCTCCAGTACGCCACAAACTGTGCACCAGAATCTATTACAGACAAAAATACCCAACTACCTGTGGGGGGCACATTTCTTACAAGAAAACCACCCTGTCTCCAGTCCCTCATACCTGATCCTCAGGGGGAATTTACAAACCACTTTTCACAGATAGGCCTATGAACTTCACTTCATCAACCTCCTAGATACAGAAATTCATGGACTCAAAATAGACGTTGGATTTATGACACACTACAATATGCCTGACATCTGACTCCCCAGGTACCTCTTCATTTTTACCTGCTACATCCCCCTTCTACCCCTCTTGCCCTAGCCTGTCTCTTACCCCCTGATGTCTCCATTTACATTGTCAATGACTGGCTTTCTTGCTTGCATTGCATGCCAGACTCTGGCTTCTTTACTATTCCTTCCATCCAGGAAGAGCACACACACACACACCAACTAGATGCTTCCTCAGTCTGATGAAGAGTTTAAACCCGAAAGTCCATGCCTGTCAGGTGGCATCCCAGGCACCTAAGCTCACCTGGAGCCTCACAGCTTGACTAGAACCAGTAAGTCTCAGGCCCCTCAAAGATCTTACAGGTCTGGGCTTTCCCCAGCCAGGACTGCGTGTGCACATGGTGGCTGGAGGTTATAGGTTACCTCCTACCTGCCTTTCACCAGGGAGGTCCTTGGTCCTGGCATTTCCTAGGATTGTCACACCTCTGTCAGTCCCACCAGGCCTCCTCACCCTGGCAGCGTGAAGTTTTAGGTCTTGCCCAGGACCTGGGGCCTCCTCCTTCCTTATAGTCCCAGCTCATACTTCCAAGTTAGTCCAGGCATGGGAGCTTAGCAGGAACATGTTCTTCCCCTGCTGGCTGGTGATGCAGTGAGTGCTGCCTCCAGTTCTGAGAGCAGGGCATTAAATGGTTTTAAAAAAAAAAAGGAAATAGGTGTGAATGGAGTGAGGAGGGTGTCACTCGCTCTGACTGCAGGTGGAGCTTAGGGAACCCCAGCAGCGGAAAGCTCACTTTGAGGTACACCAGATGCTCTACCAAACCAGAATCCAAGCTGATATGGTGGGGTGTCACAACATCCCTAGTAATGCTGAACACCCTCTCACTTGGAACATTGGTTGTTGGACAGGACAGGTGTTCCTGAGCAACTGTGGCCAGATCCTGCTTGCCCAATAGGCCAAGGGGCCGCAGTCCAGCTGCTCCACATCCTTGGTGAGATAGGTAGCCACCAAGGCCTCCATGCTACCTTGCTGAGGGTAGGGGCTGGTGCCTATGGACCCTACCATTGAAGCCATGCCCTTGGCCCACATTGGCAGCAGCTGTTGTGGAGGAGACTGGCTGCTGCTGGGAGTGCTGGCATGGGAAAGTGGATCCCACACTTCCATATCCCCCTGCCTTTGCCCCTATGCCTCTCCTGGGCTCTGTTCATCAGCACCTCAATCCAGTGATCCAGGGTTTTGCTGTCGCATATGCTCCCCTTCAGCCTTGGGTCATACACAGTCACCAGCATGTGGACTAAACTGGACTGCAATGGATCCAGCCATTTCTTGATGCCCTCCATCAGCTTCACCAGTGCCTGCACCTCTGGTGACAGTGGCTTGCCCCAGCCAGGAACATGGATCCCCTGGAACTTCTCCATTTGGTTCTCAAGTTCCCTCACTATGGGGATCTCCTGGCTAAGGAGGGCATCGCCAGTGCTGAAGCTCTTGGTGGCCTTGAGGGCCACTAAGATCTGGGTGATGGTATCCCACGCTGTTTTGTTAAGTGGGACACTGATCCCAATCTCCCCAAGCAAGGCCATCTCATGGTTGGTCTTCTGTTGCTCCACCAGCCTTTCCAGCATCAGGTATGTGGAGTTCCACTGTGTCTCCACATCCTGCATGATTTTGTGCTGCGGGAAGCTCAGCTCTGCCTGTTTGTCCCCACAGTATCTTGCTTCTCTGGTGGAAGTAGCCCACCACCTTCCTGCATTTTGTAATGAACTGTCCGGTTATGATGGTGCCATCACCAGCAGCCCTGTCCCCCTCCAAGGTGCCCCTGACTATGAGGTGGAACTTGTGTGCCACACGGTGGATGCCCACAAAGTTGGTATCACGGACCACCTTGATCATATTGGCCCCTTGTCTGTGACCATTAACCCACAGGTGAGCTTGCCTTGCCCAAGGAGCCACCCCTACACCATATGGTTCATGGCCACTGTCACAGGGCGGGGACCCAGAAGCAGCCGTGATCTCTCCTGGCACCCCCTACCATGCCAAGTGGGTGTCCATGCACCCTCATTATCTTGCCCACCACGACTTTGATAGTGAAAGTATTGTAAGGGAGGCTGCCTTTTACCCCCTTGAGCAAAGTATCCCTTGGCGTATTCCTGCAGTACCCTGTCTACCGCTGATTCTGTGTACTCCCGTCGCAGGGCTATGCATGGCTCCTACCACCCCTTATACCACGCCCCAAGCTTCTCGGATGTCCCGGATGATGTTAGGTCTAACTATCCTTGTTACGCTCGCCCTTCTGAGCCCTCGCCCTCTCAGGGACTCCTTTCCGCTCTCTTGGGGCTTCTCAATGTGCTCGCCCCCTCCTGGGGCTTCTCAGTATGCTCGCGCCCAGGCCCACACTGGGGTCTTGCTTGGGCTAACACAATCGGGGCTCAGGCGGCCTCAGCCTTACCTGGCCCCCAGACCCCCTTCTCTGGGTCTTGCGCCCCACTGGGGCCTTTCGCATGCACCCACACTGGGCTTCTCCCGATACTACCCCACTAGGGCCGGGGTTGGGAGACCCCAAAACGCAGTGCCACTTTCTGGCGCCGAACTGCTGTGCCTTGTCTGGCACCAGATTGCTGTGCCCTCCCTGGCACCAGGAACCCCCACGCTACTGGGGAGTTCCTATGAGGCCTCCTCCAACCCCTACAGCCTCGCCTGGTCCTCCGGTGTAACAATAAACACAACCATTAGCCAATCAGCCCCAGCTCAAACTCTAGCCTCCTGGCTTAAAACATAAACCCAAAGCCCTCTGGCTCATCATTATTTCCATCCCTGCCAGGGCTCCTCTGCCTGGTATTCTCACCCACGAACTGCTCCGGTCATCAGGCCTCCCACCTCTGCCTACTCCCAGCAGAGCTCTCTCCTTCATGGCTGCCAGAAGGGAACTGCCCCTTGGCCTTAGAGTAGGCTGTTTATAAAGGCCAGGCCCTGCCCCCTTCAGCTGACCTCTGGGGTTGTCGCGGCAACCCACACCTGTCCTTCTTTAGGAGCAGGGCACTTCAGTGCCCTGTGACAGCCACCATGATCTCCGCTGCCGTGTGGGACTCATCCAACACCTCTGCTTGAAGGAGAACCTACCTACAGCCCGATTTATGTCACCAGTGCCCTGCAAGGGAGCGGTGGGAATGATCTCCACCCTGGTTGCTCCAGATGGCAAAGCTGAAGACCTGCCTTGCCCAGCTCCTGATCCCCCTCCTCGGCAGGCAGAGGCACAACAACTGTAGAAGCTGACTCAGCTGAACCCCTTGCCTCCACAACCTCAATGTCAACCTCCTCCAAACTGCCTTTCAGGGAAGGAGACCTGGATCTAGGGGAACTTGGAGGGAGTGGAGCACAAACTCAGATATCTCCTTGGTCCCCAGAATTTCTTTTGCTTGGGTGCTCAGGTCCCCTGCTTCCAGATCCAGCTCCTTCTCTGGCACTGGAACACTCAGGCTGGGAACTGAAATGGGGGTGGAGGAGACTGTCATGCTGGTGCTGTTTGTAATGCTGGTGGTGCTGGGGGTTATTATTAAGGCTGTTGTTATTGGAGGGGGTGCAGATGCAGGTACTGGTCCTACCTGCTTGCTGCCACTAGCACCCGAAGCCTTATGTCCGCTAATACTAGGAAAGATGGTCCATCTAAGTTTGGGAGAGGGGAAACTTACAGCTCTCCCTCTCCCCCTCTGGCTCCTCTGCCAGAAGACCTGGCACCTGCCTTCAGCAAAAGTAAAATTACAAAAAAAAATCTTCTCAGGAAGCTGAGATGGGGATTTGTTTGTGGGTTGGGATTTGTTTGTGGGTTGGGATTAATTTAAGCAAATACTTTCAATCAAAAATGGTGTGGGGGAGGGAATTGAAGGAGTGGAAAAAATGAAATATTTAATTCTAGAAAATGTAGAAATCATAGAAATCATAGACAATTAGGGTTGGAAGGAACCTCAGGAGGTCATCTAGTCCAACCCCTGGGACCACAACCAACTAGATCAGGGCGGGCAATTATTTTGGGTGGAGGGCCGCCTACCCTTACAGTTTTGGCAGGTTGTCAAGGGCTGCATGGGTAGCTTTGCACCTTGACAGGCACCTCGCCCTTTGACAGGTGCCCCACCCCCTGGTCACCATCTTGGGACCAATGTCCCAGGGCCAGCACCGGTGGGGCCCAGAGCGGGGCACAGGCCGGCAG
>NW_017728886.1:128626974-128632205 GCF_001723895.1 Crocodylus porosus | reverse complement strand
ACACCAGTGCAGGCCCTGTGCTCCCACTGGCTCCCCACCCACTCACACCCAGTGCCCCCAGCCCCGCAGTACAGGCAGGGGGCAGTGCACAACTCCGACCCCCTGCTCACTGGCAGGGAAGAATCTGGTGCTCACCATGGGAAAAAGTGGTCCCTCACATGCCCCATGGCTGGCGCTCCCTGCTGCAGGCATTCGCAGCCCATGTGGGGCTGTCTAGAGCAGGCACAGGTAGCCCCAGGTGGGCTGCAGTGCTGGCCATGGGGCAGGAGAGGGGCCACTTTTCCCCATGCTCAGCACCAGCTTGTAATCTGCCCCACTGCCAGCCTGGCAGTGGGGCCAGGTTAAAAGGTAGTGCTGAGCACAGTGGGGTGGGGAAAGCAGCCCCTTCCTACCCCCTTTCCAGTGCCATGTGCTGTAGCTGCTCACAGCCTGCCTGGGGCTGCCTGTGCCCACTCCAGACAGCTCTGCATTGGCTGCGAGTGCCTGTAGCGTGTGGCACCGGGCATGGGGCAGACAAGGGGCCACTTTTCTACATGCAGGGAAGGAGCCCAGGGAAAAGCTGAGCATGGGGGGAAAAGTGGCCCCTCCCCACCCCACAGGCTGTGCCCCACGCTGCAGGCACTCACAGCCCATGTGGGGCTGTCCGGAGTGGGCACAGGCAGTTCGCACGGGCTGCGGGCTGCGAGCAGCTGCAGCATGGGGCACCAGGCCTGGGCAAGGAGGGGCCGCTTCTTCCCCCACCCACGCTCCTTCCCTGCCCGGGGTCCCCCCCACAACTTACCTGAGCTTTCCACACTGGGGCAGCCACGTGCTGCCAGCCCAGAAACCCTGGCTGGGGCTTCCGGCTGGGGGGCGGAGCTGAGCAGGCCCCACTGTTTTTGAAGCCCACCAGGCTTTCCCTGGGTACTACTGCCCTTGGTTCCTGTCACTTTTTACAGGAACCAAGGGCAGAGAAATATTAATTTTCTACTTTTTTTTAGGGGCTCTGCAGGCTGGATAGAATGGCCTTGTGGGCCAGATCCAGCCTGAGGGTAGTATTTTGCCCACCCCTGAACTAGATCATCTCAGCCAAAGCAATGCAGCTTTTACCACCTCTCTTGGTAACCTGTTCCAGTATTTTACTATCTTCCTAGTAAGAAAATTCTTCCTAATATCTAACCTCAACTAATATCTAATTTCAACTTCCCTTGCTGCTACTTGAAACTGTTGCTCCTTGTTTTGTCATCTGCCACTGCTGAGAACAGTCCTAGCTTCATGCTCTTTTGAACCCCACTTCAGGTCCTCACTCTGGACCTCGGTCTTCTCTTCTCTAAACTAAATAGCCCAGTTCCCTCAGCCTCTCCTCAGAAGTCATGTTCCCCAGCCCCTTCACCATTTTTGTTGTCCTCCACTGGACTTTCTCCAATTTGTCCACATCCTTTCTGTAATGGGGGCCTACAACTGAACGCAGTACTTCAGATGTGGCCTCACTAGTGCTGAATAGAGGGGAATAATCACTTCCCTTGCCCTGTTGGCAACACAACTACCAATGCAGCCCAGTACGCTGTCAGACTTCTTGGCAACAAGGGCACACTGCTGGTTCATATTCAGCTTATTGTCCTCTGTAACCCCCAGGTCCTTTTCTGCAGAGCTGCTGCCCAGCAGTCAGTCCCCAGGCTGTACTGGTGCATGGGATTGTTTCATCCTAAGTGCAGGACTTTGCACTTGCCCTTGTTGAACCTCATGAGATTCCTTTTGGTGCAATCCTCCATTTTGTCTAGGTCACTGAATCCTAGCCCTACCCTTCAGCATATCTACTACTCCTCCCAACTTGGTGTCATCTGTAGACTTGCTGAGGGTGCACTCTATGCCATCTTCCAGGTTTTTGATAAAGATATTGAACAAAATCAGCCCTAGGACAGATGCCTGGGGCACTCTGCTTGATACCGGCTGACAATTAAACAATCGAGTCATTGATTATTACTCTCTGAGCCTGATGCTTCAGACAGCTTTCTATCCATCTTTCATTCATCCAGTCTATATTTACTTAGCTTGCCATCAAGAATGTTCTTGGAGACCGTATCAAAAGCCTAGCTAAAATCAAGGTACACCACATCTGCTAGTCTCCCTACATCAACAGAGCCAGTCATCTCATCACAGAAAGCAATCAATCAGGTTGGCCAGACATGACTTGCCCCTAGTGAATCCATGATGACTGTTCCTAATCACCCTGTCTAGTCTAGGGATGTAAATATTGTTTTAAAAATATTTGTTTATAACCTCCTCTAATTATATCAGTTAAATGACCAACCAGTAACACAGCAGCTTTCACACAGCTGCTGCTGGGAGTTGCTCCAGGCTCCTGGAGCCTTCTGACTGAGAGAAGGGCAAGAGAACACAACACAGCCTACAGGAAGCCCATGCTGGGAGGGAGAGACTACATGTGAAGGAGCAGCTAATTGCTTAACTGATGAATCATTAGGCTGTGGCTATGGGTACTAGCCCCCTTCCTCCATGCTCCTAGCTCCCTCTTTCCTGCCTGATGACTGCCCTGCTGCCTTCTGATTCCTTTTGGGACACCACTTGGCTTCCCTTCCATTCTTCCCTGCCAGACTGTGCCAGGCCCAAGCCAAAGGATAACCAGAAAGCTAGGTGGTTATCATTGTACTTATTTATTAAAAGAGTAATCATTTAATCTTTCACATCCCTAGTGCAGACAGAGGATTGTGACTGCAGCGGCTGTAGCTATGTGAAGGTTAACACTATAGTTCTGACACTGAAGGATGAACTCTGCATCCTGCCTCCCTGAGACTGGGAGACAAGGACAGTCATCTAACAGCAGTGTCTGCCCACAGCTTTTCTTCCTTGCTTCTATTACAGCAGAGGAAAAAAATCAATAACCCCACTTAAGATGCATGAATTTTGAGGGCCTAATATGTGGGAAAAATACATGATATTCAAGTAGAGAACATTTCATTATTGCAAACTTTCCCAAATGAAACGTTTTAACTTTCCATTTTGAAATAAAAATGCCATTTCATAACTGACCTAGAAATTAAAGAACCTTGTGTTCATATCTTTTGTTTGATCCCAAATGAAGTAGAACTCAAGCATAACTCAGCTTTTTCCTTTTACCAAATCATATTTTTTTTATTCGAACCAAAAAATATCTTATTCACTTGGAATGTATTCATTTTAATACATTCTTCATTTAATGTTCTTCATTCTCCATTTGCTTTTAAAAAATATAACTCAGAAATGCTGTATAGAAATGAAATAACGTTATTAGCTACTTCACTTATGGTGTGGAAACTATTTAGCTATTCTGAAAAGGCATTGAGAATGTATAATGACAAAACACAATTTTAAAATATTTAACTATATTTTTTGCAGATGACTCATTGATGCAATTAAGTGTTTTTAATATTAATCACATAGGTTTAAAAATGAACAGTTCTGGGTTAAATCATTGCACTTGTCTCCAGATGTCGTCCACTTCTGTGCCACTTTAACCTTATCTCCAATATTTTTTGCTATGTGAATGACTTCAGACATGGCCAGAATTAAGACTTGGATCAATATTGTCTCATCTTCACTGGCTGTTTCAAATTTTTCTCTCCTGTTATAATAAATATTTTTTCTCTATGTTTTTTCCTCCCCTTTGTTTCTTTGGCTTCCCATCCTTCCCTACACCCTATTTTTTAATTAAATACAGTGCTTGTGGCAGGCCATAACCTCAAACATGGGACCGTGGTCGGGCCAACATGGCCACTCATCCTGGCCTGCTACCCTATAGCTGGTTGCCCAGACTGATCCAGATTGGCCTGAAGACTCCAGCAGAGCCAAGTCCTCTGGTCACTCCTTGTCACCAGAGTAGCTGGCTGGGGTCAGGTGACCCTTCATTTCCTCCATATAAATCCCTGTGCAACAACAACAACTATCTAGTTAACAGGGCTTGAGCTGACCTAAAACTGCTTTGCTTGGGCCCTCTAGCTTTCTCCTTGGCTCTGCTCTGCTCAACTTCCTGGCTCCTTAATCTGGCTTGTGCCTTGACATCGCTCTGTTTGATCTTCCCGTTTACTGACTGAGCTTGCATCTAGACCCCGCTTTTGGATTACTGGCTTCCTGTCCCAGTTTATCCTTGGGGTCAGCTCACCCATTCTGATTCTGGTCATCACTTTGATTTCCAAGTGGCCCCAGATCTGGCCTCTCACATTCCCATGTGACAATTTCATGGTCTTTCTGTGTTTTATTTTTCCTCTCTCTGTTCTCCTCTCTATGGATCCTGAAGGCCAAGAAACTCCTCTCAGTTAATATAAATTGATTACTTAGTCTAGGTTTATACCCACAGGTGAATGTCATTTGTTCCTTTGTACTTTCTTTATTTTTTCCCTTGCACCGCATATTTATCAGAGTTGTCTTCAGGACAGTGAGATCAATCTTTCCAGCACAGTATTTTTCAGTTACTTTTACTCCCAATTAAACTGCCATGGAAATTTTGAACATTCAAGAGCAAAAATCCAGACATCACTTTGAAAAGGTGCATTATTGTAAGAGTTTTTCTGTTTAATTCAGTTCCAGAAAGAAGCCACTGACTAACAGATGAAGGTTGAAAAGAATACAGGTTTTCTGAGCCTCAGTCAGGTAGGTCTCTAATAGATGTCACAATTACCTAGCAATTGCTAAGAACTCCTTACTACTTCTGTACTCTGTAATGGAGCAGAATGAAGTAAACAGTTGTCACGGAGTCACATAAGTGCCCCGTGACTGTGAGTGTGATTGGCAGAGCTGCCAATCACCCGGGTAGCTCAGGTGCCGGTTACCAGGGGCGACCAGGCGGGTCACATGGCCAGAAGGGGGCAGGGCCGGGCCTTTATAAACAGCTTAGACCAGAGCCTGCCTCACAGTTCCCTTCTGGCTGCTGCAGGAGCAGAAGCTCTGCGGCTGAGCTGAGTGGCCCGAGTTAGTGGTCGCAGCCTTACCACACTAACCGGCTGCGATGATGCGGGGAACAAGAACACCCTGAAGGGAGGTAGGAGTGAGAGCCCTGGTGGGGGCTTGGAGTTTATGTTCGGAGCAGGGAGACTCTCTGTGGTTTATGTTGCAGCCAGATGGCTTGAGCTTATGTTACAGTTTGCACCGGAGGACTGGGTGAGGCTGTAGGGGAGCGAGGAGGCCTCATGGGGGCTCCCCAACAGCTTGGGGGTTCCCGGTGCCCAGTAGGGGCACAGTGCCAGCGGAGCACTATTGTC
>NW_017728886.1:128617082-128626615 GCF_001723895.1 Crocodylus porosus | reverse complement strand
GCGCGGTGTCGGCCCTAGAGAGGGCAAGGCCCCCGAGCGGGGCAGAGAGAGGGCACGAGGCGCGCGGCGTGGGCCCTAGAGAGGGCAAGGTGGGGAAAGCGCGCGAGGCGCGTGGTGTTGGCCCCAGAGAGGGCAAGGCCCCAGAGCGGGGCAGGAAAAGAGAGAGAGTGCAAGCCGGCGAGGAACGCTGGCAAGGGGCGGCGGTAGTGAGCCAGGCCTGAGGGCGCCGGTATTAGGGCGGCGGTAGCGACCTGGACCCAGGGGGCACCAGCAATTAGCCAGACGCCAGCGAGACAGGCCCAGGGTGCAGGGAGCAGGCTGGAAGAGAGGAGCCTGGCCCAAGGGGGCGCCAGGTGGGCGAGGAGCCCAGGGTGCCCGAGAGAGAGAAAGAGGGCACCTGACGGGTGAGGGACCATACAAACGTCCCACAGAACAGCTGCGAGGCTTGGGGCGTGCTGAAGGGGAGGTTTGGAGGCACGCATAGCCCTTAAGGCGGGGCGCATAGAGATACCCCATTGCGGAGTAGGGGCAGGAACATCGGTACTGTCAACTAGGGAAACAGAGGCAGCCTCCCATACAACTTATTGGTCATCAAAGTCGTGGCGGGCGAGATTCTGAGGGTGCTGAGTTCATCCTAACGTGATGGTAGGGGGCACTAGGGAGTTCATGGCTGCTCCTAGGCCCCACTCCCTCACAACAGTCATGCTCTGAAAGGCCTGTATTTGCTTTCAGGACCATGGGGAGAAGTTTCAAGCATGGTCCACACCACCAAATCTCGACAATTTTATCACATGCTTTTTACTGTAACATTAAACATATGAGATAAAATAGTATCTTTCTCTGCTTCATTGACCTTTCTGTCATTTGCACTACAACAAATAGTCCCTACTACTGTTTCCAGCTCTTCTGGCCCTTCTTATGCCATTACACCTTTAGCAACTCAAAAACCAAGTGTCTGCAAAACATTCACTAGTAGAATCCTTGAACTTTAAGCCTTTCCCCCCCTAACTTAGAATCAGGATCTCTCTCTCTCAACCCTTAAGCTCAAATGACAAGACATTTGCATCTATACATTTTATCCTGCATCCCAGAAAGTTTCAAGATAATCTGAAAACTCATGTGGATTTTAGAATACATGATCTCTGAGCTGCGATCTTCTCAACCTTAATATAGCAGTGCTGAATCCCCATAATAGCACTTAATGAAATAATTAATCAACAATTGTTTTGATATATCCAGATCTCTAGCACAGGATAATCTTAACTTTTTTTTTTTTTTTTTGGGGGGGGGGGGAAGAAGAGAGGGAGCTTGAAAGGAAAGGAACTCTATACCCAACTTCAGGACTGGATGTTATCAGTGTTCCTACACTTACACTTTCTCCTGATACCCACTTCCTTTTTCCTTTCTCCTGACACCCACTCCCTTTGTGATCTATCACCCAATTCATCCTATTGCCCAAACCCTTCTTCTTCTCTTATTCCCCCACTCCCATGCTTTCCCAATTCCTCATCTGCTTCCAGCAAGAATTCCCACGTGTAATTTATTTTCATTTCAAAAGTAAATCTGTGTACCGTCTGAACTTTTTACTTAAACCAGAGTACATTTCCTCAAACTGAGAAAATAATTCTGTGCCAGGGGCAGATTAAGACATACCAACATTTCACTTCCTGATTTTTGCCAGGAGTGAATTTTACACTTAAAATTCATGCATGTTACTCAGGTTCATTGGTGTGTGACACATCTCAGTCACTGAGATCATGTGAAAATTGGGAACTTCCTTGATTACTCTGTCTGCACCTGGAAAGTGTAATCTGTTTGGCACATGAGTATTTGCTTTGAGCCTGCCTGTACAGTTTAAGTCTTTAGGCAATAAGATTTTCAATACTGTTTCCATCAAAAAGAAGTAAATGCCATGCATCAGTTAAAGTATATTTTTAATATCTAGGTTCCTTTGGAGGCCAAACAGAGCCAGGGTTTGATTTCCCCCCCTCCCCCATACATGCCAAAAAGTTGGTAGAATTAGCTAACATAAGAAATGACAGATTTTCAAACTAGGTCACATTTTGGGAAATGCTTGGTCAAATGGCTCCATATTTGGACCATAAACCCAAACCACACCTACCTGAGCACGCACGTTTTCAGGCCAATGTGAATAATTGTTCATATTTCAGGATGCAGGCCCATTATTAACTTACCATGAGGCAAAAGGAAGGTTGGGCCCCTATAAAACCATGAGCTGCTCTGTGGTAACTGCCTGTCTGTATGTCCCTGAGCTTAAGCAAATGAAAGCTAATCCACAGTAGATTAGCCCACAAGGAAATGGAAGGGAGGGAATAAGACATCATGGGTTAGTTTCCATTTACTTAGGGATAATAATGCACACATGGGAAGTTACAATAGTGTTGCTGATGGGCTGTTAAGCCCTGCTGTCCTTTCCCTCACAATAACTTGCTTTTGTACGCATACATGTGGTACAGTCCTCATTTAAAAAGAAAAAGATTCTCAACCTTAACTCAAGTATAGCTTGTGGTTCACTATGCAGTACTGAAAGCATGACTCTTTAAAAAAGGGAGTGTTTATTACCTATATCACAGATAATAACAATCAATTTCTGTTGCATACCACAGTTATAAGTCTCTAGGGCTAGGGACAAACATTACACATAAACCAGTTTAAATGATCAGAAAGTGGTTTAACCCTGTAACAGAACATAAGTTCAGTGCACATAAACCAGTTTCAAAATGGCTGAAACTGGTTTAAGATAAACCTGGCTGAGTGTAGCATCAGACTTAATGGAGTTGGGTCAAACTGGTTTATGTAATGTCTATCCCAGACCTCTTCCTGGTTTAAGTTAAACCAGATACCCCCAGTATCCTGGCATGTTCTCTGGGCTGGGTGGGGCTCTCTGTTCCAGAAAGCAGAGCTGGCCTTGCCCCCCCTGCTCCCTGGCTGAAGCTCCAGCAGAGGCTGCAGGTACAGCAGGGTCTGCCTGCCTTCCTTTTGCACTACCCCACCTTGCTGCTGGATGCTCAAGCAGGAATCTCTCCTTCCCATCTCCCACAGCACAGATCCTAGGCATGTGGTATGCTAGCTAATACTGAGAGGTGTCCATGTCTCTAATTTCACTGGGACCTCCAGACAGAACAATGTCCACTTAGGGCTTTTTGGAGCTAAGCAACAGGTCAGCTGGTAATGTCCCTCCTTGGAAAAAGCTGTTTAAGACAGGCTATTGTTTTACTGATGGGGTGATAAACACTGTTATCAGCCTCCTGATGGATTGCTTGCCTGCCCGTTTGCTGCAGACAGTATAAAGAAGCAGGGAGGGAGATTGAAAAGCTCCGTTTCATCAACAGATGCATGCACTGAACCACCCCTTTATTCCAGCTTGGGGCTGGGATCTGGCAACACTCCTGCCCCTTGAGCAGCCAGGGTGGGAAAGCCTTGGATGGTGCAGGCAAACCTCCCTGATCAGAGCATCCTGCCGGGCTTGGCTCAGCATTGTGGTAGGGAAGGGAGGGCTGCTGTAGCACCTCTCAGCTTCTAGCCTTAACCACTGCAGGCATGTGTTCCTGTAATGCCTAAAACTATGGTGGGGTCTGTTCATCAAGGGAGTTACTACTAGGACCATTTTGACAAGAGATTGGGATGTGCTGAGTTTTGAGGTGCATGAGGGTATCAGTTGAAAGTGCTGATTGGACCCAGCCTGCTTCGACGTACTTTGTTAGCGTGTGTGTATGTGTTTCTAACTGCATTTATTATTGTCCTGCTGACATAAGAGAGAAACTGCCCCACGAGGGTGTCAGCCTGTCAATACTGAATAAACCGGGCCGGCTCAGGTGTGCCCTGTTAATCTGTATGTATGTGCGTATATGTGTTTGATTGATTCAGTGGTTGGAGGAACTCAGCCCCATTGAAACTGAATCCTGCAAGATAGCTCCATTGGGGATGAGGACTTGCAGAAGGGAGAGCTACAGATCCAAATAGAAACACAAGTAACACAAGCAGCACATTGATAGAATTACATTACGGAGACTCCAGAAGTGTACCACTATAGGTACATAAGGGTTGTGCATCAGGATCTGGGGGAACATCTGTTCACCAGAGCACCACAAGTGATGACAAGGACCAACAGTCACAAACTCCTCCAAGACTGCTTTAGACTAGACATAAGGAAAAACTTCTTTACCGTCCAAGCCCCCAAGGCCTGGAATAGGCTCCCTCCAGAGGTGGTACAAGCACCTTCTCTGGACTCCTTTAAGAAGTGTTTGGATGCTTATTTGCTGGGATCCTTTGACCCTAGCTGACTTCCTGCCCTTTGGGCAGGGGGCTGGACTCGATGATCTCCTGAGGTCCCTTCCAGCCCTAATGTCTATTAAATCTATCAAATGTAATAAATGAGTGCACCCCAAAGTGATGGGCAAATCTGGTAACAGCTTAGGGGGAAGTAGTTTGGCTTATATTCAACCATCTAAGTCAATTGGCCTCCATAAACCTATTTTTCCCCCTTACTAAAGTCACGGCTTGACCATTTCTGTTGCTATACTCATGTGCAGCATTTCCAAAAGAGCTCCAACATCATCCAGAAGGGTTGCATGCCAATACATTTGTTAGGGTAATGATAGAACACTTTGTAAAGCCAAATTTAGTGTTACAGGACAAAACCAGTGCTTCCCTTAGTTCCATACTTCTCAATTTTGAGGTTTCTATGTGGAACCATTTAATACCGTGGAAGGATCAAGACAGTACTTGAACCTTAACTCTGCTCTAAATATTTTGGCTTGACGGGAGAACCTCTGTGAGGGTAGGCCAGGAGGCAGCTTCCTATGATTACCACTCAGTTACCAAACTGCCTTCCCTACATGATTCCCTTCATGATCCAGCAGGGCTGTAAAGGCCATGGGGAGAAAGAAAGGTAGTAATCATTGGGCAAGAAGTACCTCACAAAGGCAGACAGCTGGGATGACGTAGAGTCTCAGGATAAAAATAGACATCACTAAATGAAGTTGATCAGCTGTGCTGGGATGTGTCCCAGCATAGCTGATATTTCACTGGGCAAAGTGAACATTGATCTTATACAACAATGGGTGATGTATTCCACACTTTTAGAGACTTGCCCCTGGGATCTCTGGAAATTGCTAGGGACACACCTCTGGAATTGACCCTGACATTTCTTGCTTCTAAAAACATGCCTTGGAGATTGCTGGAGGCATGAGAAAAGCCAGGCAGGTGCTCCCAGGGCTTGCAGAGCCTGATTTTGCAAAGAAATTCCCAGGGTGCAAAGGATCGAGTCTCTTAAGTCCTGGGAGTGCCTACCTAAGGTGGCTGGAGAGTGCAGGCAGCTCCAGACAGTTTGCACTCTCCTGCCATAGAGAAAATAGATGTCTGCCTCAATAAAGAGAGTGGTTGTTCCTTAAAGAGACGATCCTCCAAGCCCAAAGGGAGCTAATACTGACATGGATGAAAGGGGGCAAGAGGGTGCAAAAGCCCCCATGGCTCACCAGAAGCATCTGGGAACATCTCCTAGCTAAAAAGGAGGTGTACACCCAATGGAAGGGAGGGGCCATCAACAGGGAGGACTATACCTCTGTTGCTCGGGGCTGTAGGGGGGTGGTCAGGAAGGCCAAGGTGGAGATGGAACAGGGACTAGCTACCCGGATCAAGGAAAACAAGAAGTCCTTTTTTAAATACATAGGGGGTAAAAATAGGGTCCTGGGTAACATGGGGCTGCTGCAGGACTTGCTAGGAAATCTGGTCGTCGCACCAGACAGCAAAGCTAACCTATTTAACAATTTCTTTGCCTCCATTTTTCTGAGCAGGGACTAGGTCATCCCCCCACACTGGGACCCCCATAGGCCCCAGGGGAGGTGCACCCAGGCCTAGGGTCAGAGAGGACCTAGCCAGGGAACTTCTGGAGGGACTGTACATATTTAAATCAGCTGGTCCTGACAATCTCCACCTGAGAGTGCTGAGGGAATTAGCAGAGGTCATTGTGGCACCCCTGACACAGCTTTATGAGCACTCGTGGAGCTCTGGTGTTGTGCCAGAGGACTGGAAAAGGGCCAATGTGGTTCCCATTTTCAAAAAAGGGAGGAAGGAGGACCCAAGAAACTATAGGCCAGTTAGTCTTACATCGGTCCTGGGGAAGCTTTTTGAGAGAATGATCCTGGTGCATGTCCATGAGGGGCCAGCAGGGGAGATTATGCTTAGGGGCAACCAACATGGGCTCATTAGAGGCAGATCCTTTCAGACCAATCTAGTGGCCTTCTATGACCAGTTCACAAAATCCTTGGATGCAGGTGTCGCGGTGGACGTAGTCTTTCTGGACTTTAGGAAGGCGTTCATCACTGTCTCTCATCCCATTCTCATTAAAAACTAGGAGACCGTGGTGTCAATACCTACACAGTCAGATGGGTCACAAATTGGCTGGAAGGCCGCACCCAGAGAGCGATGGTGCATGGGTCTTATTCAACCTGGAGGGATGTGGGCATTGGGGTTCCCTGCACTGTTCAACATCTTCATCAGCGACTTGGACGAGGAGGTAAAAAGCACCCTGTTCAAATTCGCAAATGACACTAAGATGTGCGGAGAAGTGGGCATGCTAGAAGGGAGTACTAAGCTGCAATCAGACCTGGACAGGTTACAGGGGAGGGTGGATGAAAACAGGATGGGTTTCAACACTGACAAGTGCAAGGTACTGCACCTGGGGAGGAAGAACCAGCAGCATACCTACAGGCTGGGAAACTACCTTCTTATCAGTGCAGAGGCAGAAAAGGATCTTGGAGTCATTACTGATGCCAAAATGAACATGGGCCAACTGTGGGGATGCGGTCAGGAAGGCCAACCATACCTTGTCATGCATCTATAGATGCATCTCAAGCAGGTCCAAGGAGGTGACCCTCTCCCTCCATGTGACACTGGTCAGGCTGCGGTTGGAGTACTGTGTCCAGTTCTGGGTGCTGCACTTCAGGAGGGATGTGGAAAACATGGAGAGGGTCCAGAGGAGGGCCACCCATATGATCAGGGGTCAGCAGGGAAGGCCCTACTAGGAGAGGCTAAGGGACCTGAACCAGTTCAGCCTCCACAAGAGAAGGCTGAGGGGGGATCTAGTGGCCATTTACAAACTAGTCAGAGGGGACCAGCAGGCATTGGGGGAGTCCCTGTTCCCCCTAGCACTCCCAGAAGTGACAAGAAATAACGGTCACAAAGTGGCAGAGGGTAGATTCAGACTAGACATCAGGAGGCGCTACTTCACTGTCAGGGTGGCTAGGATCTGGAACCAACTTCCAAGAGAAGTGGTACTGGCTCCTACTCTGGGGGTCTTTAAAAGGAGGCTGGATGAACACCTTGCCGGGGTTGTCTGACCCCAGTACTCTTTCCTGCCGTGGCAGGGGGTTGGACTTGATGATTTGCTCAGGTCCCTTCCAACCCTACCAACTATGGAATTATGAAAGCCACATAAATTATTACTACCATTTTTACGGTCACAAACCGGGCACATGTGGTAAGATAAAGGTCATGCACATCTATGTGCATTCACTTTGTGCCACCATAAAATTTTTATAGTGACACAAAGACACCTGTTTTCACCCTCAGGTTCCATATTTTACTTCATGGATGAGGGTGGACCTTACTTTTTGCTGTTTAATAATCTGTCATCTTCCCTCCCCATTAATACCATTTTCCTTGACAATATTGCCTCAAAGTAACATTCTGGATGCATGCATGGGTTTTAGAGCAATTTTGAAATAACTTAACCCAGAAACTGTTCTTGTGGCAATATTTCCAGAAGGCCCTCCTAAAGAATGTAAGAAAAGAGCTGCTAACATGCATAATAACATTCCCAGATGGGTGCTCGGATCAAAACTCTGACCTGGAGTACCAAGTGCTGGTCAGGTTGAACAGCTACAGCATGTTGCCATCAGCCATCCACTTAATTGGACCACAGGTTTCTAGCACATACTATGGTTTCTCTAGCAAGGCAAGAGAAAGTCATTTTTGTGACACACAAAATTCTCTCTGACTTTTCCACTCAGCTCAAGTAACAACATGAGTCCAACTTGCCCTGACTAACCTGAAAAAAATAGCTTCTTCTAAGGCAGAGTAGGACCTGGACCAAGGCTGAGATCAATTTCCAAGCAATCAATTTCCAAGATTAGAGACAAAGCTGGATTCCCAAATATGTACTAAAGTACAGTAATAACTGTAATACTTTGATTTTGTGAAGGTTTTATTTTTTATTTTTTCTACAAGAGTTGTATCTCAGGAACTCCCTTCTCAAATGACCTCAAGTTTGCAATAACCTTATCCCAGATTCCCAGGAGGTACAGAGATTTTCAAGGGAAGATGAGTAAGCATATGGCTTTTAAATCCATTAGAAAAAAAATCAGCTGCTAATTACCTTAATTGCAGTGGTGCTAATGCCTTACTAAAAATCATTCCTACAAACACTTCAATTTAAAGGATTCTTCTGTTTCCCCATTGATAAAATGCATCTTATATTTATTAGTCCTTCATTCCCCAAGTCATCTTATAAAACTTCTAAGAGACCTTCCTCCCATCATTCAACCCAGCTGCTTCTTAGCTAATGCTCTCTCTGAGGCATACTAAAAGGGAAGGGCTGTTATGTTTTCTGGAAAAAAAAAAAAAAAAAAGAACAATAAAACTGTGGTTACATAATTAAGTCATCATCATTTCCATCTTGCCCATTGCTTCTTTGCTCATATGTTGCTTCTTAAAAGAAGTGATGAAGTTTTTTCCCATTTCCAATGTATGAGGTTTCACTTTGGATTGAGTTAAAACAAAGAAGGGATGCATTCTCACTCAATTGATTCAGTATGGCAATTAGATTGGCTTCCTTTCCTACAGTACTTAGTCACTGAACACATTAGTGGAATAAGGCAAGGCTTGGTATGTGTCCTCACACATAGTGTATATTAACTTCTGTGATGGGTTGTGAAGGCACAGGGAAACCATTTATTTCAAAGCTTTTACTGGCATAAATATTACTTCAGTCCAAGGGAACCTTAAAAAACCCTTCAATCTCATCTCAGTTCCTCAGAAAGTAACACAATATTTGTCAAAGAATATCTAAGAACCCTTTAAGAAACAGGGGTTAGGACACTGAATAAGTTTATTGTCTTCATGATACATGCATACTAGGACTGTGCGAAGCTTTGAGTGGCGATTCAATTCAGAGGAGATCTGGCCTGAATCGGTAGCTGAATATCCAAATTTGAATTGAATCAGGGGACCAATAAAAAGGTCCAAATCGATTCAAAGCTCTCCGAATCTTCAGAAATGATTCAGAGAGCTCTGATGAGCTCAACAGTCCCCGGTGGCTATAGCAGGGAGCTCCCTGCTCCCCCAGTCCCTCTGACACCTGCCTGCTGCCCCAGCACCCCTATGGCTGCCCCACCCACCCTAGCTCCCAGTGCTTTAAAAAAATGCCCTATGCACCAGGTGCTGCCAAGGCAGGGTGATCCCTACTGTCCCCCACTGCCCCATGCTGCATGGGGGGCTCTACATTAGCCCCT
>NW_017728886.1:128613448-128616982 GCF_001723895.1 Crocodylus porosus | reverse complement strand
GGCTGCCCTGCCTGCCCCAGCTCTGCCTCTAAGAAAAAAAAAACAGAGAAAATCCCCTGGACTCACTGCTCCTGCAATGGCTTTGGTCCACATGGCATGGGGCAGCGGGGATTGCCTTCTGCTGGCAGGAACAGTGAGTCCAGGGTTTTCTCATTTTTTTTCTTAAAGGGCCAGAGCTGGGGTAGGCAGGGCAGCCATGGAGGGGCTGGAGGAGTGAGGGAGGGTGGGTTGGGGGGCTCACGCATAGCCCCCCATGCAGCAGGGGCAGTGGAAGGCAGTGGGAATTGCCCCCTGCCCTGCAGCACTCACTGAGTTGGGGCTTTCTTTTTTCAAAGTGCAGGGAGCTGGGGTGGATGGGGCAGCTATTGCCTGGCTGGGAGACCAGGTAGGGAATGGGCCTGGGTGATTCACAGATTCGGAGATTTGGCAGGACCTGAATCTCTGAATCAATTCAGCCGAATCAATTCAGGTCAGTGATTTGAAACACCAAACTGAATCACTGTTGCCCGAATCAGTCAAATCCGAATCCGAAGTGAATGCTAAGTGCTTTGCACAGGCCTAATGCATACTAGATACATTATCAGGAGTCATAGGCCTAATATGCAAAGCTGCAATACACTTATGAAATTCAAGCTACATGTGAAAGTGCATGGAAAAAAATCTAAATTTGCCACAGATTTTCAAAATTGAGGGCTAACAAGAAATATTCCCTTCCCAAAACCGTTTTATGGCAGAAAGGATTGGCAGAACAGAGGTGGGAATGGTAGATCAGATCTGTTTATTTTTGATACAAGCTGTGCTGTAGTGAGCAAAATTGAAATGTGCAGTATATTAATCTGAGAAACCTGCAAATTAAGTTTCCTGTCCCCCATCATTTTACACAAAGCAATAGTGGCATCCAGTGGTCAGTTAAGCAAAGCTGCAGTGAATATATTCCACAGGGATATATTTTTTATACCATAAAGACATGGGAAATACTTGGTAATTTACAGCTGTCTAGAGATTCTATTATATTAAACTTGCGATCGACATGTGACTCACAGGAGCTACAAATGAATAATTCCCAGTAAGTACTCATAAAAGCATTATACCCTTGGAGATTTTTCCATTGTTATTTTTCTTCCCTGCTTGACCCATCTGTAAACCCTCACCTAATTGAATCATGGTAACACAATACCAAAAAAATAAATGGAGCAAATGATGGCACAGTTGGCTTCTGTTATACAGAGGGCTGCATATGGGAAAGGTGATAATTCACGTGACAAATATTGGAGAATTGCTGTACACAAGTTAGGCAGCAGACATTTTTAGTCTGCTCTTCTGCTCATGGTGTTCTGTTTGATGGTTGAAGTGTCTATTGCACTCTGATCTCTTACAGTTAAGCATCACCAGCACCTACCTACCTGAGTATGAATAGAGTGCTGAGTTGCAGCTGCACATTGTTGCAAAAACATTTCTTCCAATAGCACAACGTTAGCAGAAACCTAAACGTCTCAATTTCAGCCCTCCTTTTAGGGTAGAGTCATGATGACAGCCTTGTTTAATCTGCCACATGTCCCACCCTAATTCATATAATTATATTAGTTACAAGTGTAATAGGTTGCTTAGGATATCTCTGCCAAAGCAGGATTATTCCAGGGTATATTTTCTAGGGCTTGAAGTTTTAATAATGTCTTTTTAGTTGCAACATATAGGTATAAAAGCAACAACTATTCCACCATACCACATACGGAGGTAAAAAAGAAAACTATAGCTAAGTATGTAGTAGCAACCCAATGAACTGTCTCCAAACAGAGCCTTAATGAAATGAAAGAAGTGCACCTCAAGTTATGAGCTTCTTTAGATCCATTAGCCCTTGGGAGTCAGTTCACTGACAACATCTACACACATACATTTGCTGCATATGGCTGCAATCTTGGAAGATGCCAGCATTTTCTAGGTCACCTTCATTAATTCAAACAATGGGACAATTTACAATATGCCTTTCTCTGGTCTATACATACAGGTTTTGTTTTCCTTTATCTACAAACACCAAGTCCCACTTGTTTGGTTAAAATCTTTCAAATCTTAGTATTAACCTGAAAGCTTGTCTTTTTTATAACATCATACTATAATAGGGCCCATCTAGGAAACGAAGCATCTACCATTTACAAATCACCCAATGTTAGATGTTAAAAAGGTCAAGTATCATTATCCTTCCTGACAATTATTTTGTAAAGGATGCTTGATTTGTTTAGTACTAAGAAGCTAAGTGTACTCCTATAGATTTTACAGTGGCATATTGACAGAGTGGGGGCCTGGGCACCAGCCTGGGGGAGGAGCTGGACAAGCCCTCCAGGGGGTACTCTGTCCCCTGATGACACTTCCGGTGAAACTGGAAGTGCCACTGGTATTTTTGGGTTTGGTGATTGCCTGCGGAAGGGGGGGTGGGGGAGGAGGGTGCACAAATGCAGGCATTGTGACATTGGGCTCCAGGTGCCAGAGACGCACAGGATGGCACTGAGATTTTACTATGTATGCTATGGCAAAAATTTGAAGAAATATAGTGTTTACTGTTTGATGGAGTTGAGGGGGTCATGTTTGCTTTTGTTTGTTTGGAGCGGGGTTGTTCTACACCTGTTATGTTTTATCAGATGCCCTAAACGTTGGGCCATGTGTAGCCTTGCCCACACACCATGGCTGATGTAGAAAAACAGAGCCTTGGAAGAGCTTTACATGGCTAAATAGAGGCTGTGAAAATCTGCCACCTCCAGGACAACCTGATGCCTCCAAATTTTTATTAATTTACTTATTCTATTTACATACTGCCCTCTTCAACAAAGGGTCAGAACAACTTATAATAAGAGAACAGAATAATTTATAAAATGGGTAATGAAAAAGAGAACAAAACAACTTAGAAGACAACTAAACTATGAACATAAACCAGAAATCTCCTAAACAATATCCCAGCCTAGCTCTATTTGCTAACTATCTGCCAAATAAGGTTTTACAGTTCTTCTAAAAGACTTTGAGGCTGGGCCTTTGGGTGGCCTCAAAAGGGAGGGAGTTCCAGAACTGAGGAGCAACTTCTGAGAATGACTTCCTGCATGTTTTCCCCAAGTAGACTTGGTACATTGATGGTATTTGAAGGAAATTGCTCTCAACGGACCTTAGGGATTAAGGAATAGAAAATTATGGTTGAAAGGGACCTCAGGATGTCATCTAGTCCAACCCCCTGCTCAAAGCAGGACCATCCCCAACTAGATCATTCCAGCTGGCTTTGGAGAGACAGGCCTTAAAAACCTCCAAGAATGGAGATTCTACCACCTCTCTAGGTAACCTGTTGCAGTGCTTCACCACCCTCCTAATATACAACTTAAACTTCCCTTGCTGCAATTTTAGAGCATTTATTTATTTATATAGATGTGCTCCAGGAGGTGGTGGGGGCAGGGTGGGGGGCACTATAATTAGTGCAGCTCTAAGAGCTGTGCTAATTAAAGCACTTGTAGCATTACATTTATCAGCATCCCCACACTGAAAAATGGTGGCAGGGTG
>NW_017728886.1:128607598-128613348 GCF_001723895.1 Crocodylus porosus | reverse complement strand
AAGAGCTGTGCTAATTAAAGCACTTGTAGCATTACATTTATCAGCATCCCCACACTGAAAAATGGTGGCAGGGTGCTTTGAAATAAAGCTCATCAAATGAGCTTTGGTTTAAAGCATCCTGCCACCATTTTCAGCACGGGGATGCTGATACATGTGACACTGGAGTCTGCCAGAACACAGTAATTATCACTCTCTAGTAGACTTGATTAATCAAATCTGCTCCAGTGTGCTGTAATTACTTTGCATTGGAGCAGCCTCACTGCACATGTATAGGAGCCCTGAGACCATTGCTCCTTACTGTGTCATTTATCACCACTGAGAACTGTCTAGTTCCATCCTCTTTGGAACCACCCTTCAGGTAGTTGAAGGCTGCTATCGAATCCCTACTCAGTCTTCTCCTTCAGACTAAATAAGCACAGTTCCCTTAGCCTCCCCTCATAAGTCTGTTTCAGGCTGGACATAAGGAAGAACTTCTGTACTGTCTGAGCCCCCAAGGTTTGGAATAGGCTGCTGCTCGAGGGGTTCAAGCACCTACTTTGAATGCCTTCAAGAGACATTAGGATGTTTATCTTTCTGGGATCCTATGATCCCCGCTGACTTCCTGCCCCTGGGGCAGGGGGCTGGACTCGATGATCTTCCAAGGTCCATTCCAGCCATAATGTCTATGAAATTTATGAAATATGAAATCTATGAAAGTCATGTCCCCACCCACTAAACCATTTTTGTTGTTCTCCACTTGATTCTCTCTAACTATCCACATCCTTTCTATAGTGCTGGGCCCAAGACTAGACACAGTACTCCAGATGTGGCCTGAACAGTGCAGAATGCTGGGCACATCTACACAAGATGCTAGGTCACCATAGTGACAAGCTATGGCGATGTAGCTCATCACTATGACAATGTGATGCCAACACTACGTAGCCATAGCTCTTCACTGCAGCAATGTAGCTTCTAAAAATAACTGTGTACCACCAGGACTGCGCAGTACCAGCAGGTACTGTGCAGACATTTAGCACTTGCTTTAGCTAAATGACTGCACAGTACCAAATGCACAGTGCCAAGCATGTATAAACATGACCAGAGGGGAATAATTACTTCCCTTGATCTGCTGGCAATGTTTTTTCTAATGCAGCCCAGTATGCTGTTAGCCTTTGTTGACTTGACACGCTTCAGATCATGCTTGGGATCTCAATATTGTGCTGTTAGGCAGAAGGGCATGACACAAAATTATACACACACACACAAACTACACATATGACACTATGGGTCCACACACACATGCACATACACAAACAAATATGCACTTCTGTGGCTGTGTGTTAACACTAGGGGGTGCTTGGGGTTACTTGGCGTCATTTGGGGCCCAGGGCACAGGTGAGGGAAAAAGCCAGGGCCAGGAGACAAAGCGGGGGAGAGGCATCAGGGAGCCAGGAGTGAAAGCTGGGTCAGAAGAAGAAGTGGAGGAGTGGAGCCGGCAGAGAAGCTGGGAGACAGCAGGACTGAGGAGGTGAAGGTAAAGCTGGGGCTGGAAGGAGTGGGGAGAAGTGGTGGAGCAAAGGTGGAGTTGGAAGAGAAAGGTGGGAGACAGTGGGGGGCATGAGAGTCGGGGGTGGAGCAGAGCTGGGGGGAAAAGCTGGGAGGAGAGGAGTGGGAGACTGAGAGGCTTTCAGAGAGGAGTCAGGGGTGAGGTTGCAGAGCCTAAGGCTGGATCTGGGAGGCTAAGGGGGAGAGAGAGAGAGAGACCGGGAGGGTTGCAGAGAGGAGCCAGGGGCAGAACTGGGAGGTGGTGGAGTGGCAGAGGTGAGGGGCAGTGGAGTAGAGGTAGAGCCAGCAGAGAAAGCTGGGAGGAGTGGCAAGAACTGAGAGAGAGGTGAGGGGCAGTGGGAGATCAAAGCCGGGCAGCTGGGAGGCAGTGGGGCAGTGAAGTGGAGCCAGAGGAGAAAGCCAGGAGGCAGCAGAGGATTAAACCTGTGAAGCTGAGAGGAAGCCAGGGGCAGGGAGAACCAATAGGCAATGGGAGATCAAAGCCGGGGAGCCAGGAGACAGCAGGGTAGTGAAGCAGAGCCGGGGGGCAAAGCTGGGGCTGGAGCCAGGAGATTGGGAGATCAGGAGGCTGGGAGGTGAAGGAGGCAGTGGAGTGGAGCTGGGAGTGATCAGGAAAGCAATGAGATCAAAGGGCAGAAGCCAGGGAGGTAGAGAGGCAGTGGAGCAGAGGTGAGGGGCAGTGGAGCAGAGGTGAGGGGGAGTGAAAGCTGGGGCCAGGGAATCTGAGTAGGGCTTTGGGGAAGAGCAGAGCTGGGGGTGAAAGCTGGGAGGGGCAGAGGTAAGGTGAGGGGCAGTGCAGCAAAAGCCAGGGGAGGAAAGCCAAGCAGGGATTTAGAGGAGAGCAGAGCTGGGGTTTAAGCTGGGAGAGGGGTCAGAGAGAGATGAGGAGGTTGGAGGCAGCAGAGCCAAGATGGGAATTAGAGGCAACAGAGCAGCTGGGGTCAGAGGTGGCAGAAAGAAAGTAATGGCTGAGAGAAACGGAGCCAGGATGGAGGTCAGAGAGACGGGGGTTAGAGGCTGGAACAAAGAAAGCGGGGATTAAGTGGGGAGCCTTCAGCAACACAAAGACCAACTTGGGGTCCAAAAATATCATTATTAGACAGGCAACACGCTATACAGTTCACAAAGTTATCAGTTCACACACACACACACACACACACAAGCTCTCCCATATACTCACACAATGGTAGCAGGAGAGAAAAGGCTTAATGGAGGGATTTGAGGTCAAGGTGTGCAGAGACATAACTTAGGTCCCTTGCTTGGAGGAAGAGGGTGGGCGATAGCTACCTATCCAGACTGTGAGTTGATCCTCGATGGCCGTCAGGGTCTTCTTCAGCAAGGTGTTGTCCAGAGGGGGTCGCCAGCAGGGCTTCTGGGTGGATAGGTGGCATGGCGCAGTGCTGGTCTACATGGAGAGGGCATCCCAGGGAGGTCACACTCTACCACCTCTTTTATAGGGGTGGGCTATCTGCAACTCCAATGCGAAGGACATGCCCAGACAAGGGCGAGTCCTGCTCAGATGAGGTCATGCAATTCCAGGTGTCTTCATTGTCCGGTGGGATACAATGGTGGAGTTGCTGGTTTCTATTCTTTTCTTTGTTTCTATGTTGCTGGTTTCTTGGAGGGTCTTTATCTTTCAAATGCTGGCTTTTGTCTCTGGTCCTGGAAGTAGGCCTGTGGCTTCAGGGAGAGTCAATGCAAGGCGGTAGTCCGGTTGTTGAGTTGATGGTCCGGTTATTCAGCAGGAACTATTTTTAGGCCTGATACCATTATGTCCCAACCATTCTCATTCACTCTCATTCATCCAGGGACCAATTTACATAGGAGGGGTAGGTATGAGTCATAGTTGCAACACTATTACAATAGGGTATGCCCGGGCAGGGGACAGAAAATGGAGACTTGACATTACAAGATGGAGGCTTGACATTACTTTGGTTAACTTACAGGAAAAGGCCTAAATCATACAATATCAATGTAAAACTATAAAAATCAATAAAAACATGATAGGAAAACAATATAAAACAGTAACAATCAATACAAAAACAACAGAACACTATTTACAATATAAAAAGAGGTTTGTCAAAACAATGGACTACAAAAACTTAGTTTATCTGTAACAGGGTTCTCATTGAGACCCTGTTACTAAGGAAAAGAGGGGCAGCTGGGAATAATTACACCATGAGGAGGGCGGGCCCCTGGCCCTAAGGAGCCAATGGTGGCTAAACCCCAGAGGATAAAAAGGATAGGAAGAAGAGGAAAGGTACCTTTGGGCACCCCAGAGAGTGAGAGAGGAGGAGCTGTGAGAAAGCTTCCCGCCCCCGAGAGAAGGATCTGGGAAGAGAGACCCCGGCACAGGATCAGAGGGATCGCAGAACCCAGACTTTGCCTTATCTTACCTTGACTCTACCAGAGCAGCTGTGAGTGCAGGAAGAAGTGGGACCGTGCTGCGGGCTGGAGCTGCAGCCGGCATTCAGGATCTGGGACGATGTTGAGTCAGACGGGCAGCAGGAGGGATTACCCCCACCCAGACCCCTGAAAAGTCCGGGTGACTCCAGGACCCCAAAGTTAAAAGGGATACTGAGGGCTGAGCAAGCAAGCCCTGACCAGGGGAGAGCCGCGGAGCCTGCATGCTGAAGCCTCACTACAAAAGAAGATAAGCGGCATGCGTGTAATTGGTCAAGGAAACCTTTCTTTTTTTTTTTTTTTTTACTTTCTTTCAATTACAGTGGAGGGGAAGCGTGCTAGGACTCAGGAAAGACAGAGAAGCCTGGAGACTCCCTTCGCTGGGCAGAGGTTGAAGAAGAGACCCTGTGGACCTTGATTCCACTGAATAAAATCTTAAAGGAAAAATCAAGTTATTACCCATACTTCCTATGGGTAACAATTACTTCCTCCTTATGCTTATTTCTTTAAGATCCAAATCGTGGCAGACAGGAAACACGAGGGTAGAGGGGGTACTCCACAGACACACTGACATTATCTATGACAACTTATAACTACTTATAAGGAATAGAGAGGGCAGAGAAAGAGTCAGAAATGGTAGGGGAAGGGGAGGGAATGTATTTTTAAATAAAAAAAAGAAAAACAGGGTTTTGCTACACTTTCTTGACAACAAGGGCACACTATTGACTCATACCCAGCTTATTGTCCACTGTAACGCCCCCAGGTCCTATTCTGTAGAGCTGCTGCTTAGCCAGGTGATCCCAAGCTTCTAGCAGTGCATGGGATTATTCTATTCTAAATACAGGACTCTGCACTTGTTCTTGTTGAACCTCATTAGATTTATTTTAGCCCAATCCTCCCATTTGTCTAGGTTACTTTGAATCCTAACACTACCCTCCAATGTATGTACTACTCCCCGCAGCTTGGTGTCATCCACAAACTTGCAGAGAGTGCTCTCCATCCCATCTTCCAGATTGTTAATGAAGATATTGAACAAAACCAGCCCTAGGACCAACCCCTGGTACATTCCACTTGATACCAGGAGCTAGTAGAGATGGTATTGAGCCATTGATCACTTTCCTTTAAGCTTGACAATCCAGACAGATTTCTATCCACTTTACAGTCCATTCATCCAACCATACTTCCATAGCGTGTTTGCAAGAATGCTGTCAGAGACCATATCAAAAACTTTGCTAAAGTGCACAACTAATGATTTCCCCATATTCACAGAACCAATCATCTCATCACAGAAAGAAATCAGGTTGGTCAGGCATGATTTGCCCTTGCTGAATCTATGCTGACTGTTAGATGGCTGATTACTTTTTTTTCCTCTAAGTGCTTAAAAATGGATTTCTTGAGGACCTACTCCATGATTTTTCTGGGGAATGAAGTGAGACTGACTTGCCTGGAGTTTCCTGAATCCTCCTCCTTCCCTTTCTTGAAGATGGGCACTATGTTTGCCCTTTTGCAATTGTCTTGGACCTCCCCCAATCACCAAGAGTTTTCAAAGCGTAGAAGTAATTGGCTTACTTGACTAGAAAAACAGACAAAGACCACAAGTACTGACACTGCTTAATTCAAATGTTCTAAGATAAGGAATCCGCATTCCTGCATTCCTTGGGTTATCTTAATATCTTGCCCTGTATGCCCTGGGATAGCCCTATGCATAAATAATTGTTTAAGTAAATGACCTAAGTTTCTGTGTAATTTACTATTGTTTTGTTTCTCCAAAGTGTATCCTTTTATCTCTTTCTCTGTCTTTA
>NW_017728886.1:128600827-128607498 GCF_001723895.1 Crocodylus porosus | reverse complement strand
CTGTATGGAATTCTCCCTGTGATCACAGTATAGCCCTAAATAAAGAAAAGCTGGCTCTGTCAGTTCTGATTCAACCACAGCGCGAAGTTTGATTTCTTCTACAAAAGATAATGGCCAATGACTGCAATTTCATCAGCCAACTCCCTCAGCACCCTTGGATGCATTTCATCCAGCCCCATGTACATCCAGCTTTTCTAAGTACAGTAAACGCTGCGCTATCCAGCATCTTACAAGCTGGCATGCTTAATTACCCGGCATGCCGGCTTGTAAGATAAAGTGAAACCAGAAGTGTCCACTGTGCAACTTTCTGTTTCTCTGAGCCCCCATGGCCCCGAGGCATAACAGACTGTGTGTGGCCCGCCTCCCTGTCCTGTGGTGCCCGCAGGCCCTGCAGGAGGGGCAGCGATGTGGCAGGAGGGGCAGGGATGCCACGGGAGGGGTGGAGGGATGCTTCAGACACGGTGGGAGAAGCGGCGGCTGGGGCCACTCAATTAACCGGCATATTTTGTTATCTGGCATCCCCCATTCCTGGGGGATGGTGGATAACAGAGCTTTTACTGTAGTTGCTAACCTGT
This sequence comes from Crocodylus porosus, assembly GCF_001723895.1. Taxonomy (NCBI): domain Eukaryota; kingdom Metazoa; phylum Chordata; order Crocodylia; family Crocodylidae; genus Crocodylus; species Crocodylus porosus. The sequence goes on along the minus strand of NW_017728886.1, from coordinate 128,606,923 downwards.
TCTTTCACCACTGTGGGCTGCTCACCTTCTCTCTAAACAGTGCTGCTTGGTGCAGGAGTCTGGGAGCTGACCTTGCCTGTGAAGACCAAGGAACAACTGTATTGAGTAGTTCAGCCTTTTCTGCATCTTCTGTCACTAGGTTGCATCTCCGACTCAGTAAGAGACTCACACTTTCCCTAACCTTCCTCTTGTTGCTAACATAATTGTATAAACCCTTCTTGTTACCCTTCGTGTCCCTTGCTAGCTGACACTCCAATTGCACATTGGCCTTCCTGATTTCATGCCTGCCAAGCAATATTCTTATACTCCTCCCTAATCTTCTGTCTAGGCTTCCACTTCTTTTAAGCTTCCTTTTTTTGTTTAAGCTCACTGAAGAGTGCTCTGCTAAGCCAAGCTGATTGCCTGCATATTTGCTATTCTTCCTGCACCCTTAATAAGGTTTCTTTAAAATACAACCAGCTCTTCTGGACTCCTTTCTCCTTCAGATTGGCCTCCCAAAGGATCCTGCCCATTAGTTCCCTGACGGAGTCAAAGTCTGCTTTTCTGAAGTCCAGGGTCCATATTCCTCATTTCCCCTTTCTTCCTTTTGTCAGGATCCTAAACTCAATCATCTTGTTGTCACTGCTGCTCAAATTGCATCCCCCACCATTTCTACCCTGTTTGTGAGCAGCAGGTCAACGAGAAAACAGCCCCTAGTTGGCCTCTCTAACATATGCATCAGGAAGTTGTCCCCCACACTCTCCAAAAACTTCCTGGGTTGCCCTCCCAGCAGATGTCAGGGTGCTGGCTCTGTGATCTCAAAACTTCCTAGTTATATGAAGAAAGCCTTATCTACCTCATCCTCCTGGTCTGCTGGTCTATAGCAGACACTCACCATGACATCTCCCTTAACCCAGAGACTTTCAACTCGCCTGTCTCCAGTTTCATACTGGAGCTCTGAGCAATCATACAGCTCTTTTACATGCAGCACAACTCCTCCTCCTCTGCCCTGCCTGCTAAGAGTGGTTCTTAAGATTTCATCTACTATTGCCAATTCATTCCCAGTGAAGCCATGCATTTGTCAAGGTTGTTATGTAAACTCCTTTTAAGCACCACATGTATCAATTCAATTTTATACATGGAGCAAATAAATCCAAGTTACCTGAATTTTACATACAAAATGGAATGGTTAGCAACATAGCAGGCCTGCTCATGAAAAAACACAGACTGCAGAAAACCCTGTGCAAAGTTGGCTATGTTATTTCAGTGCTAACTTGTTATACTAAGACAACATGATATACATACTACTATCAGTTGTACAGGAAAACCTTGCATTTGTTCACATCACTGGATAATTATGTATTATGGAACAGCTTATGGAATTAATTTTCCCAAACTTGCCATTGCTCTATTTGAAAAAGTGTCCTGCAATTTTTTCTTCTAGACGCTGGCTATTAATAAAGCATTAAAAATACAAATGGCAGGCCAGTGGACCCAACAGAACTCCATTAAAGCAACCTAATGTTAGACTAGATTTATTTTTGGTTAGAAAATGGACAGACTCGAGACACTGATATAAGATTCCTAATTCTAAACTCTCACTAACATTCATAGCTCAAATTAATTTTTTCCCCATTTTTACCTAGGCATATTGCTCTGAGCTTTTCAGAGTGGAATATAAATTTTTGAAAAATAAGATCTATAATCACACTATCTTCAGCACTGGAGTAATTAGATGATGTTTAGAATTTGTATCCCATATAGTAAAAGGGTTTCAAATAAAAAAAATGCATTCATCCATTATATCTTGGGCAAATAAATTATTAAGAATGCTTAGGCAAAAGAGAAATCCCCAAAGACCACTTTGTTAAAAAAATCAGGGTTAACATTCAAATTCTTGCAAAATATGACAAAAGATTCTTGCTAACCCATAGTCTCTCTTGCATGTCTTGCCAAGAAGACAGTAAATCTTTAATAGTGTAAATCTACAGTAAAACTTTAACACCCCTTTAATACTGGCCTATGGCACATCCACACATGCAGGCATGTGTGTTTGCAGCAGCTCAAGTAAGAATGACACAAACTTGATCCAGGGATTTTTGCTTCAGCACATGTGCCCAGACATGCACTTTAGTGTGGGGCAAGTTGTGCCCCTTGGTGCAAAATAACCCTGCCCAGCTCCTCCCAGATCTTCAGCCAGGGAGAGCTAGAGCCTGGGGCCAGCAGTATAAAAACCTGCCCTGGCCAGCAGCTCAAGGCTGCTTTCCCTCAGGAGCTTCTGGGGGAGGAGCCTCTGGGAGGAAGTTGGCCACACCCCTTTCTGTATCAGGCTGCTGCTGCTGGTTGCTGCAAGCTTGGTCTCAGGAGCTTCAGGGGAGAAGATGGCCCAGGCCCTTTCCTGCCTCTGACTGCTATTAGCTGCTGGCCTGGTCTCAGAGCTTTTGGAGTAAGTTGGTGGCACCCCTTCCTGCCTTGGTTTGCTGCTGTTGCTGCCCCCACCAAAGGGGGAGTCCTTTGCTGCACACTGCTGCCCCCTGTTGGGGAGAGACCCACTGTACTGCACCGCACCCCATCTTCTGTGCCCCTGTTCTGTTTTGCTGCCCAGCCTGCTGCCACGCCATGATCAGGAGACAGCCTGGGGAGGGAGCCTATGCTGCCTGTGGACCCCTCCCCCAGCATCACTGCTGGAGCCTACAGGAACCTTGCCTGCTCTAGCTGCTTTGGCAGGCCACCGCCACCTTTACTTCCACTTTCACCAAAAGCACACCCTAAATGGCTGAACTGCACAGCTCCTACCATCACTGCTTCTGTTGCTGCCATGGTTTTGGCTGCTGCCTCCTCTCAGGAGAAAGGGAGATTCCCTGCTGCACCATCTGGTATTACCTGACACCACACCTGCATTGCATTACTTCCTGACTGACTGCTCCTTCCCTCCCCAACAGCTACCTCCATTGCATCTGATCCTGATTTGTTGTCTTCCCTACTGCTCTTCTGCTAAGCATCCAGCTGGAGGCTTAAGGGGCTTCTGGAAAGATCTTCCACAAACAAAGCCCCTCCACTGCTCCAGCCATCTTTTTACATCTGCCTCAGCAGCCTTCCCTATGTGTGTGGGTTTTCTTTGTTTGTTTATTTGTTTTTGTTTGCTCCTGTGTGGTAAGTCCTGTGGTCCATTCCCCCTGACCTGGTGTTTGTTGTGTACCTGAGTAAGCCAGCTTGAGTTTCCCCAGCCCTTTGTGTATGTGTGTATAGGGGGGGGAGAACATGCATGCTTCTCAAAGCATAGGCCTCTCAGTTTTTTTTCTTGTGGGGCTGTAGCTCAGTGAGCTTCAGCCCCCTTCTTCCCTATTCCCCTTCTCCCTCACAACCTCAGCCTTACCCTACTAGAGTCACAATGGCAGGGCAGGAATCTTCTGCGGTGGCAGATGCCCCCACAGAGCTTCCTTCAGCCCCCACTATGGGGGTGGATCCCAGCCAAGCCCCCAAGGGGATGAATGCCTGTGCAGCTTCCACCCCAGAGGCAGAGTGCAACCAACCTTCTCCAGGGGTGGAGAAGACTGCAACTTTCACTGCAGGGGCAGGTGGGACTCCAGTAGGGAGCCAACAGGGCCAGGGGGTCTCTCCTGGCCAGACTGCCCTGGAGAGGTTCCCAATCCCCACCCCCGCATCATCAGGGACAGAGGGCAAGGGCAGTGGGAAGCGCTCCTCTTCATCCTCCTCCACAGCTGGGGGTGGGAGGAGTAAGTGCCTGGGGGGACCAGGTGCACTACACCACCCAGCACACCCACACAGCCTGGCCCTCACCCTAGCCCTGGTCCCAACAATGTGGGCCCCTGGGGGTGGAACTGCAGCTATACACAGGCAGCTGCTGGGAGACCCAAAGCTGGGGACCCTGGACCCTCCACTGCTGGCCCTTCCAGCTTGGGCAGTGGGGTCCCTTTTCTGGCACTCACCCGTAGGCATGGGGTGAAGTGCCAACTGCCCAAGTGGGAGGACCTGCACTTTGAGACCTGGGTGCAGGCCCTAGCTTGGGTAGTGGGGGGGCCCCAAGATCATGGTGGCCTCCTGCTTTCATGGCAAGGGTGTCCTTTTCCTTGCCTTGGAGGCCACTGCACAAAAGATGGTGGAGAGAGGGCTCATGGTGGAGGGCAAATATGTCCCCCTTGAGCCTCTAGAAGAGCTGGAGACCAGGGCAGTCCTCTGTTCCATCCCTCCCTGTATCCCCAACTGGGCTCAGCTCCAAATCCTGGGGCGAATTATCTCCCTGATGGTGGCCTTCTCACTGGGGTGCTAAGACCCTGGCCTCTGCCACATGCGCTCTTTCCATCACCAGGTCATGATCCAGCTGGCAGTGGGAGCATGACTGGAGGCTGAGGGGTGCCTGGCAATTCTTTATCAGGGGGTCCTGGTGAGGATATTCTATACACTGGGGGAACTGCAGTGCTTCCAGTTCTGTGCCCTGGGGCACTTGTATCATGAGTGCCCCATGGGCCAGGAGGGGAGGACATATGTGGGTCCCACTGGACGCTTAGTCCTGGCTGGGGAAAGCCCAATACCTGCAAGATCTTCAAGAGGCCTGTGTAGCAGAAAGCCCCCTTTGTACGTTTCCCTTATGGACAAGGGTATAACAGAAGCCCCTTCTTGCCTGCACTTCCCCTCCACCCCCCGTTTTGTGCATTTCTTTTCCTTCTACTTCTAAGTATTGGCAGAGACCTAGCACACTAATTGCATTGGTGTGGCAAGGCTCAGAGCAAGCCAGAAAGCTGAAGTGCCTTTCTGTGGAAGAAACCTAGAAACAATATCTACATATCAATTAAGCTCAATGTCACTAAAGAAAGCAAAATAAAATACCCACTGCAAAGACTAAATATATCTTGTGATAACCTAACTCACTTACTGTTCCCAGTAGCCTTTGATCCTCGCTACCTTACTTGTATTTGAATATATTTATATATTTCTCAGAACGCACTCTTAAATTTCATCTGTCTTGTCTTTACCATGACATTTTATATTTTATACTTTTTAAACTCTTAAGGAATGTACTCTCTGTAGAATGAAGTTACTCCCTGGACCATTGTTAAAACTGCATTGAAATTGTAATTGTGAAGTGATTAAAATCTGAGTGAATGAATGATGATCATCAGTAGACATTAGCCTAGCCAAAGGAACTCCATTTTAAGCTAATCAAGCTAAAGAACTGATTCCTGGAAGTGAGCACTTGCCCTATGAACTATTCCTGTAACCTGTGACAATACAGTCAATAAGTCAAGGGTAGACTCCTGAAACTTCAGGTACGGGCAGGCAGAGACCCCTGTGACTAATAGCTGTCAGGTACTACTCAAGACCTCTGTGGGACAGCAACCTCTGGATTGGGCAGCCAAGATGATGCTGGGGATCACACAAGTCTACCAGAAAGGGATAAAAGGCAGTGGAATGTGACCCACAGTGGCACCCTCACATCCAGCACCTGATGTACTGAGACAGAAGGACAAGCAGGTGACCCCCTTCCAGAGAAGACCTCACCCTGAAGGAAGCTGCCCATCAACAGCAGACTTCAGGGCTCTGGATACGTAGATATACTGACACCAGTGCTCTAACAATCACTACAGTAGCCACTATACGCTCTACTACATAGGTCTGAATGAGTGAGTGTATGCTAAGGTGACCAGCACCACCTATAACTTAAAGTTTGCATTTATGATTTTTTTATTGGTAACTTCACATCCCATCCAATAAACTAGATTTTATTATGATCCCATGATTTGGTCCTTTGTAGCTAAGAACTGCAGTGGAGTTCTGAGGCTCCAGGTGAGCTTAGCTGCCTGGGATGCCACCTGCAAGGCCTGGGGTTTCAAGTTTAAAGCCATTTGTCAGGATGATTGAAGCATCTAGTTGGTGTGTGTGTACATCCTGGGTGGAAGGAATAGTAAAGAAGTCAGGGGCTGGCGTGCAATGCAGGCAAGAAAGCCAGTCAGTGAAAATGGAAATGGAGGCATTAGAGAATGAGAGACAGGCTGACACAGGGGGCAAGGGGGATGTAGCAGGTAAAAGTGGAGAGATACCTGGGGAGTCTGATGTCAGGCAGGTTGTAGTGTGTCATAAATCCAATATCTATACTGA
>NW_017728886.1:128587868-128600727 GCF_001723895.1 Crocodylus porosus | reverse complement strand
TACCTGGGGAGTCTGATGTCAGGCAGGTTGTAGTGTGTCATAAATCCAATATCTATACTGAGTCCATCAACCTCCTAGGTACAGAAACTCATGAAGTGAAGTTCATAGGTCTATCTGAAAAGTGGTTTGTAAATTCCCTTTTGAGCCTCAGGACTGAAAGACTGGGGACAGAGTGGTTTTCTTGTGAGAAGTGTGCCCCCACAGGTAGTTAGGTATTCTTGTCTGTAATAGATTCTGGTGTACAGTTTGTGGGGATACTGGAGATACGTTGGCAGGTTTTGCATTTCATGTTATGGCATGGTCTGGATCCATTCAGTCTGTTTTGGGTTATAGGAAGTTGACTTCTGGTGATGAGGTTAGTGAGGTTGGGTGCTTGTTTGAATTTACGAATCATTTCTCACGGATGGGCCTATGAACGAACTTCACTTCGTCAACCTCCTAGATACAGAAACTCATAGACTTAATACAGACACTGGATTTATGACACACTACAACCTGCCTCACATTGACTTCCCCAGTACCACTCCATTTTTTACCTGCTCCGTCCCTCTTCTCCACACCCCCCCTCCCATGCCAGCCTCTCTCTCAACCCCGATGCCTCCATTTCTGCATCTGAATTGAATACTTCCATATTCACACAGCCCTACCCACATGCCCCCCCCCACACACAGCCCCAGACCCCCTGCACAGCTCCCAAATGCTCCCTGTAGCGCCCACAGGTCACCTGCAGCAGCAGTGGTTTTTGGGATGCTCAGAGCCTCTTATCACAGCCCCACCTCATGGCGCAGGGTAGCATGGCTTGGGCACAGCTGCCTGGGGAGGTTCCCTCCCCAGGCTGTCTCCCGATCACGGCGTGGCAGCTTTTTTTGAGATGCGGCAAGAGGCATGTGTGGACTTATCTGGATGAACCCCTAGTTTTGAACTCAGAGAAACGAGTCCATTGTAACGAATGCTAACTTCATTTACCTTCCAGTACTTATGTTTTATTTGGAAGCTTCCTGCTCAGGTTACAAGCACTAACTTACTTGGTATAGTAGAAGTACTCTTCAAGCTGATAAAGGGAAAAGCATGGCTTCCAAATGCAGTAGAATGACTTTCAGCTTGCCTGTGAAAATGACCCACACAAATACCATTGAAGACTTAACAAAAGTCTGCCTGAATACTTAAAGGCAGTCATATCTTTGCCGAGACATCATGGAGAAGCCCAGTCTGGGCTGACTTCCTGACTTGAGTATTCAGTTCAGAACAGTAGGCATTTATTTCTGAGTAGACAACAGGAATGGGGCTTACATCCCTTGAACTTCATTGAGTCAGGAAGACTGACCTAATCAAAAAAACATGTGGACTTTCAGCCTTGGAAATTCTCCACAAGTACTTCAGTATGCTGGTCTAGCTGGTTTTTATTTTTTCGGCTTCTTTTAGAGCTGCTGATGTGGGACCTCTGCTTTATTACTAAAAATAAGACATATGCATAGAGGATTGAATGTAACAGTGTTTTCCTGCTGTTTGAACTCGTGAGTGGTGGTGAGTAACTTGGCTATAATCAAGCTCCTGCTATGGCATTAATTAAACATTTGCATCTAGCCTAGGTGTTTATTGGTGTGTGGAAAGTGTTTATAACCTTGTACAATCACCACTAATTATGGTTAAAACATGCTCTGGGTGTTGTGAAAACAAACCTCACACTTCTTTTATAGGCATTCCTATGGAAGGTTCTTGTGCAGACGCATGTAAACCTTTAATTTCTATAGCACACATTCTGGCCCCAGGGACAACAGAATTATTGTAAAAGGGAACATTCAGATTAGATTAAAAATACTTAGATTTTGCTTAGATCTTCTATATCACACCAAGAACCAAAAGAGGCCTATGACATCTTGGAGCCAATACCTGTGGTTAGCAGATTATTTTCACACAGACCTTCTCATATCAGCACACAGTACAAGTCTTCTCTGCTGCACACTAGCTTTGAGCATACCATAGTGCCTTTTCAAGTAAATTGTGCATAATTACAGTCAGTTGTCATGAAGACAGTGATCTATGTTTTGTCTTCTCAAGGGAAGAGAGGTTCTTAAGGAAATCCATAGTGGGGTGAGGTGGGGAAGAAAAAGAAACAGGACTGGGAGATACTACTCATCTCTTGGCTGTTTAAAGGTTCTCTGAAATTTCACAGCATCTTTACACATGTTCCAGGGGTGGGTGTAATGGTGGTTTTATTAGAGGTGCTCTAAGGAGCCACTTTAATTAAAGCACCTGCAGCATCTCATGTATTCAGTATCCCATGCTTCAAAATAGCAGTGGGGCATTTTAACTAAAGCTCATTGGATGAGTTTTACTTAAAGTTCCCCCATCACCATCTTGAAGTGTGGGGATGCGGAATACATGAGGTGCTGAGGTTGCTAATTAGCACACTCCAGTAGACTCAATTAGTCAAGTCTGCTCTGATGCACTGTAATTACAGTGTGTTGGAACAGATGTCCTGCAAGTCTACAGGCACCCTCTATTCCTGAAGGGGAGAAAGAAAGAACATATGATCTGACTCAGTGGCAGTTTTTATGTCCATCTTTTCCAGTATTCTGTGTCACACAGTGGCAGAGAATGGATGCTGAAAGGGAGAGTGGACAGGGTATGAGCAAGGTTTTTCCCCACTGTTCTTTTCTTGCAGCCTCCAGCATTTAAGGTCTAGGACACTGCTGCTCAAACTTTTTCCTCACCATGACTCCCTTTTTATCCCCATTTCCTCAGTATGGCCCCTCATTCCCAACCCACAGCTTCCCATCCCCCCCGCCCCCCCATGGCCAGGGCCCATAATCCCCTGCCTTCCCAGCAGTACCCTAGCCTCGAGTGCCACCCTGGGAGGCAGTGCCTACTGTGGCCAGAGTGGAGCATGAAGCCCAGCTTCCTGTAGCTCCTGCACAGCTGCCCGCTGCAGGCTTTGGGCTCCCCACCCTGCTGTCCTCCCCTTGGAGGATCCACAGCTCAGTGGTGCAGGAGGGAACCATGGCCACCAATGTGAGGCACCCCCTTCCTGCCTGGCAGCAGCAGCACAACTCCATACCACTGCTGCTGCCTTGGGAGTCATCATGGTGCAGTGCTCCCTCATGATCTGGGTCCTGCCCACTGGGCTACAAAGGTGACTTCTGCCCAGAGCTGATCCACTCCTGCAGTAGCACCACACCTCACTATGGATGCAGAAGCCTTAGGGGGGCAAATGCCCCACCCTGCCATGTTGCCTTGCCCCCACCCCTCACCATCTGCCACATCGCCTGTGCTTTCCCACCTGCCCATCATGTCATTTGTGGCCCCCCTCCCCCAACAGATCAGCTGTGCCCTCTCCCTCCCACCCTGATACCATAGACTTATCTGGAGAGAGCTCCAGGAGCTGCTCTCTACTGTTGCTTGGATGATGTGACTATGTGCACAGACATGCACATAGTGCCTCCTGCCTCTGATCGCCCTCTCCTGCTTCCCCCAGCCCCAAGCAGCCCTGGAAAACCCGCATTTTCCCACATTTTTCTCCTTTAAAGGATAAATCCATGATCCATATTTTCCCTGTTAAAGGAGAAAACAAACATTTTTCTGCAGCAAACAGACAACACAGATCCCTGTTTCTTGCAACCCCATCTGCTGATGTTGCAACCCCATTTGGGGTTGTGAGCCACAGTTTGGTAATGGCTGGTTTAGGAAGTTCTGATTCAGAGGCTGTATCCCCAGCTCCCATGCTCAATACCTACTGATGCCCTTTCCTCCAAGAATTTGTCCAATTCTTTTTTGAATCTGGTTAAACTATAAGTTTCCACAAAATGTGATGGCAATGAGTTCTACACTTTAATGACACACAGTATGAGAAACTTTTATTTTGTGACCCCTAGATCTTGTATTCTGAGAGTAAATAACAACTCCCTATTTACTTTCTCATTGCCTTTTGGTATTTTGTAAACCCTTATCATGTCTAACCCTTATACCCTCAAGCATCTTTTTTCTAAACTGAATAGGACTAGCCTCATATGGAAACCTCTCCATATCACTAATCATCCCTGTTGCCCTTCAGCACTGTCTCAAGTTCTTCTATAAGCTTTTTGAGGTGCAGGGAACAGAATTGGGTACAGTGTTCAAGGTATGGACACATTATGGATTTATAAAGGGGCATAATGATACTTTCTGTTTTGCTTTAAATACCCTTCTTAATAATCCCTAACATTTGGTTTATCTTTTTGACACCTGCTGAGCATAAGGCTGATGTTTTTAGCAAACTATTCACAATGATTCCCAGATCTCTTTCCTGTGTGGCAAGAGCTAATGTAGAGCTTATCATAGTGTAAGTATAGTTTGGGTTATTTTGGCCCACGTGCATCACTTTACACTTCTCTACATTGAATTTCCATTGCCATCCAGGTGTCCGTTAGTTCAATAGTTTCTAGTCCTTCTGTATTTCCTCAGAGTTCACCTTCGTCTTTAACACTTTAAATAATTTTGAATCATTGGTAAATTTGACCACTTCACTACTCATCTGCTTTTCCAGACCAGTTATGACAATGTTAAATAGCATTGGTCCCACATACAGATCCCACTGTTTACTTCTGTCCATCATGAAATCCGACCTTTTATTAGGCCTGTGTGAAGAGGGAAACGTTTGATTCAGATCTGGGAAATTTGGATGCCAGCAATTTGATTCAGAGATTTGGACTGCATTTCTGATTCGATTTGGCCAAATCAGCTTTTGAAGATTTGGTGCCGATTCGGAGAGATTCAGCCGTAGAGTATAATGGGGAATCAATGAAATATCCATAACTTTGTTGTTTTCTGGCTGATAAAACTTGAAGGAGTGGTAGCCACTGCTGAGGACATGTAGACTAACAAGGTGAAAGGCAATAGGTATAGGAGTTTCTGGGAAACTGCATCTCAAAGTCTTGAAAGCAAAACTCATGTCACATGTGTGTTAAGCCATAGTGGGTGAAAACTACAGGGGTTGTAGCCCCCACTGAGGCCACAATGTCTGCCAAGTTTCAAAGAGCTACGTATAGGGGTTTCTGGGAAACTGCACCACAGACTGCTGACAAACAAAACTCATGACACAGGTGACAGTGTGTGTGTGTTAAAGCACACAGGGGGTGAAAACTACAGGCCTGCTAGGCTCCGCTGCAGCCACAAAGCCTGCCAGTGGTCAAGGAGATAGGTGCAGGGGGAGTCTGGGTTCTGGGGTCCTGCACCTATGGCCACAGGCAGGTAAAACTTGTGACATGGGTGGGAGACTGTGCGTGTATTCAGGTGCGCCCTTCCTGGCACTGGGGCCTCTGCACAACATGGCAGTGTGCTCCAGTGAGGTCTCTTCCCCCACAACAGCCTCAGCTTGGTCCACCACTGTAAGGGGCAGCAGGCAATAATAACTTAGTGACTCAGCAGTCAGCACGAGTAGCACCAGCAGCATCTATGGTAGCCAAACTGAACTGTCAGGCCCTTCTTTCCTCTAAAGTAGGAGCACCTTTTTCCTGGAGAAAAGCGGGAAAAAAACATAGTAGGGAAGAAGTGCTAGACTTCCAGAAGGCTCACTTCAATGAACTCAGGAGATTTGTTAGAATGGGGCTATGGGGTAATCACATCTGTGAGCTGGGAGTCCAAGAAGGGTGGGAGTTCCTCAAGGGACTGATCCTGCAGGCACAGAGGGGCACCATCCCACTTTACACAAAGGGAGGCAAAAGAGCCAAAAAACCCTTCTTGGCTGAACGGGAAAATCCAGGACAGCCTTCAGAAGAGAGGCTTACAGGCTGTGGAAGCAGGGGGAGGACACCAAGGAAAGGTACACCTGCTTAGCTCGTGCTTGCAGGGAAGCAGTGAGGAAGGCCAAAGCAGATACAGAACTCAAGCTGGCAACAAAGATTAAGAGTAACAAAAGGTCCTTCTTTATGTACGCAGGGAGCAAGAATAAGGCACAGGGTAACATAGGGCCTCTACAGAATGATCTAGGGCAACTTGTAACAGACAGGATGAATAAAGTGGAGCTTTTAAATGACTTCTTTGCATCTGTGTTCCTGGACACAGATACAAATACGCTTCCTAATAAGACTTTAGTCTGGTGTAAGAGAAATACAATCCGCCTATGGTTTGCCCTGACCTAGTGAAGAGGCACTTGGAGGGATTGGACATGTTTAAGTCAGCAGGCCCTGATGATCTTCACAAAGGGGTACTAAAGGAATTGGCTGGTGTCCTAGTGAAACCACTGGCACAACTGTTTGAGCACTTGTAGCACTCAGGACAGGTCCCAGAAGACTGGAAAAGGGCCAACGTGGTCCCTATTTTCAAGAAGGGGAGGAAGGAGGACCTGGCTAATTATAGGCCAGTTAGCAGCACTTCTATTCTTGGCAAGACTTTAGAAAAGTCCATAAAGAGTCACATTTGTGGGGGGGCCAGCGGGTAATACAATGTTAAGCAGAAACCAGCATGGGTTTATAGCAGGCAGATCCTGCCTAACCAACCTGTCTCTTTTCATGATCAGGTCATGAAGTGCTTAGATGTAGGGATGGAGATAGATGTTATCTACTTGGACTTTAAAAAGGCTTTTGACACTGTCACACCCAATTCTCACAAGCAAACTGAGTAGCTGTGATATGAATTTTTTCACAGTAAGGTGGGTGAAAAGCTGGCTTATGGGACACACCCAGAGAATGGGGTGGTTTCTCCCTGGAGGGATGTGGGCAGTGGTGTTCCTTAGGGCTCTGTCCTTGGACCAATGCTGTTCAATATCTTCATCAGTGATTTGGATGAAGGGATTGAAAGCACTCTGTCCAAATTCAGAGACAACACCAAACCATGGGGCTCAGTAAACACACGGGCAGGGAGCAAATCCAGGTGGATTTGGATAGATTGGGGAAGTGACCAGATCAGACCAGGATGCAATTTAACAAGAAGTGAAAGACGGGAAGTACCATTCTGAGTACCACGACAACAGAAAGGGATCTCGGAGTCTTGGTCAATGCAGAAATTAACATGAATTGCAATGTCATGATGGAATAAGTAAGGCTAACTGCACTCTTTCTTGCATTAGCAGGTGCATCATGAGCAGGTCTAGGGAGGTGATACTTCCCCTCTATCTGGCATTAGTCAGGCCATAGCTGGAGTACTGCATCCAGTTTTGGGTGCTGCACTTCAGGAGGGATATGAATAACTTTGAGAGGGTTCAGAGAAGGACTACTCAAATGATTGAGGGCCTGCAGGTAAGATCCTATGAAGACAGACTGAGGGACCTGAATCTCTTCAGCCTTCACAAGAGAAGGCTGAGAGGTGATCTTGTGGCTGTCTACAAACTCATCATGGGGGGTCAGCAGAGAATAGGGGATACTGTGTTTACCAGGGCACAGCTCAGGGTTACTAGAAAAAATGGCTGCAAACTAAAGTAGAGTAGATTTAGATTGGATTTCAGGAAGAAATATATCATGCTGAGGGTTGCCAAAATATGGAATGGGTTTCCAATAGAGGTGGTGATTTCCCCTCAAGAAAAGATTGGACAGGCACCATCTGGGGTTATTTGACCCCAGCACTGTTTTCTGACTAGAGCAGGGGGTTGGACTCAGTGATCTAGAAGGTTCCTTCTGACCTTAGAAATCTATGACATCTACCTAATGTGCGTGTCCTGGAGGTCCAGAGCACCCTCTTGTTAGACCCCAACTCCATGCGGTGCCCAGCAACTAGGAAGATGACCATCTAATTGCCTGTGGATCCTGTTACTCATTAGCCAGAGCAAGCAGGGAACAAACACCAGCACACATTGCTTGCAACAGCTTTATTCAGAATGGAGACAGCTTCAGACAAGCTCCCTCGCAGTCTATGAACACGGGGAGCAGCACTGAATATTATTTCTTTTCACATTTTATGCACCTCCCCAAAAATCCACATTATTGTGACCCTAACACTTCCTCACAGTATTAGTACAGGCAGCACAAGAGAAACCCAGCTGATTCTCCAGAGGTCACTTTTCCCTCACAATACACCCTGTGGTCCTGGCAAGGTAGATAGTGCTTTTGTCTTACTCGGACAACGGACTGACTTTTTGCCCATCATTGGAAATGAGTGAGAAAGCGCTTAGGCTACTTGCTTTTTAGCTTGGGACCAAGCAAGGAACTGGGATGATGGTACCATAGGGATACTTTCACTTTTCCATTGGCATGAATATGCAGCTTGTAACAGGGGGCCTACTGTGGCTGATCTCCTCGCGGCCCACCCGCCTCTTCTTGGGCTAACTGCCCGCCTTCTTGCTCACCATGCCTCAATCTTAATTAATTAGTTGGTAATAAGTAGGAAGCTGCCCATTTTCTGACCTGCTGCTAGGGGGTGCTATGCTATGCCTCATTCCTCCCCTACACTGCAGTCCAAGCCTCGCAGATGACATCATGATGGTCTCATACGTGCCAGTCCCACACAATGGGCCCCCAGAATCCTACTGTAGGACCCCACCTGGGTTCCTCCCTTCAGATAGACTCTGCCACTGTCATACTGTGCCATATCTCTCCCTGCCACTGGTTCCCCTTTGGGTGTGGTCCCCTCACTGGGACCTTTGGCTCACACTAGCCCTGGCCCACCCCCAGGCCAATTGGGACCCCAGACCCCTGGCTCTTGGGCGTCCTTCTCGGTGGGCCTCCTTGCCCTTCTGACCCTCCTGTTCATGGCCCCTGCCAGGGCCAGTCAGGGGAAGCTCTGGCAGGCCCTGATATATGACCCATACTCTTATCCCAGGGTCCTTTACAGACATGGTGAGCTAGGGTATCCCACACCATGACTGGTACCTCAGGGTCTCACAGGGGACTCTCACTCCCCCCCGGGCAGCAGGTTGTGGTGCTACAACTGGTGTTATCTTTGACCCACACTCTGCCTCCCAATGGTGGAGGACTTATTGTGGTCAGGGATCAGCTCTCATTCTCTCTGGCTGAGCTCCCTCTCCCTTCACAGGGCCCCACATCACCGTCTCTGGGGCTCCTCAGCATGGCCCCCTCTCAACTAGGGCTCAGATGTTATATTTGACCCAAACTCTGCCTCCCAGCATTGGAGGACTTACTGGGGTCAGGACTCAGCTCTCAGCTCTCACACTGGGGGCTCTGCACTGTTCATAACACCCCCTTTACTTGGGGTTTTGGGGCTTCCCTCCACAGGTGGCTCAGGTGGCCATAGCCATGCCTGGCCCCAAGTCTCCTCCTCGGGGTCTCAAACCCCCACAACTACTTCTGGTGTACCACAGCCCACTGTAAGGTGAGGGCTAGGGGTTAAGGCACCCCAACCAACCTTTCACTGGGGTGATCACTGACCTGACATTTCCTGGGGGCTCCCACACCACTGGGAGCCCCACCAGGCCACCCATTCCCAGCAGGGTGTAGCTTCTGGTCATGACCAGGACTCTCCTACAGCTCCTCCCTTACCTCCAAATGAAACTCCACAACCCTCAAATCAAGCAATGTTGTTACCTCTCATCCAACAGCCAAACTGCCTTGTTTATATAGGCAGCCCTGAGCCTAAGATGGCTGCCCTCATTAGGCACCTGAAGGCTGCCAGCTCCAGGGCCTTAAAGTGGCAGGCACACAGTGCCCTGCCACACTTGTCATACATTTGTCTAGTGCTGCTTTCTCCTCTTGTTCAAGTTGTAGTGATTGCTTTTAATAGGTTATAGGTGTTACAATGTCTCCATTAACTCTGAAGCTTTCAGTAAAAACATCAACTACTTATGGCATGGTTGGGGCTCATACAATATGGTTCTTTAGGGCAAGGGCAGGATTTAGGAAGCTAGAGGAAGGCAATGACTCCAACCAGATGTTCCTCACCCACAGCAAGATGGTTAAAGACAAATGTCAGGTAACCCCCTCTGGGAATGAAGGGGAAGGGCCGCTTATTTTTGAGAGCACAGAAAAGGTTTAAAAAAAAAATGCAGCAAGACCTATAAATAGAAAATAAAGGGGGGGGGGGGGGAAAAAAAGGAGACACACACACACACACAGAGGAGGAAATCAGTGCAACCCCACATATGGGTAGGTCCAACCCCAACCCCACATATGGCTAGGTCCACCTTTAAAGCCTGGTATTTTCCCAGGTATTCTCACACTTTCAAAGGTGCTATTCAGCCCCAAACCCCTCTCTGCCATCTGCTATATGACCACTGAGAATGGACTGGGATGCTGCAAAGGTCATCTCCCTGACCTCTGGTAACTCAGCTTTACCTACTTCACCCAGGTCTTACCAGCTCTTAGCTGAGCATATTTTGCTTGTCTTGTCATGTACTCAGAAATGACAGGTTCCCTCCCATTCGGAGAAGAGGCCTGCCTGCATGTCAAATGCTCTGAGATTAGAGTTTTCACTGAGAAGCATGCTATAAAACATACCAAAAAGGTTTATTATAAGAGCAAAAAAAAGAACAAACATAAGAAATCAGTAACTATATGTTGAGATAAAACAATAAACAAAGAAAAATAATAATCTGATTTTATCCTATATCTTAAACCCAAAACAGTAGCTTCTACTCAGCTCAAAAGGTAAGAAAGTAGCTTCTAGCTCTGACCTTTCTGCCAAGGCCTTCTGCTTTTTCTCCTATCAGCCAGAATACTCAGCCCAGTGGCTGAGGGACCAAAGCCTTTCCTATGTCTAGGAAAACTGAACACCAAGACTTGCTGTCCTAGCAAGGTTTAAGTATGGTTTCTTATCTGGTCACTTACATACCTTATCTATTAGGCTTCCTGGGGAGCCCATACTATGCATATAACCTCCTGCCCCTCAAGTGTGTGCATGTACCAGACTAGGGCTAGGGACAAACATTCAAAAAGCTGGCACCTGAACTGATTTAATCTTTGCAGGTTAGTATAACCTGTAGAGAGTGAACAAGTTTGCAAGTGGATAGATGTTTGGCACATGCCTGCAGTAGCTCAGGATAGAAACATGGGGGTGCTAAGAGCAGCCCTTCCCTTCCAACAGGGAGCTGAGCTGAGAGGGGGTGTGGGCAGTCCCCAGCAGGCCTAAGTTAGACTGAGGAGGATTTAAAACCCCTGCCTTCCCTGCAGGGCTCATAGGGTGGGGGAAGAGTGAGCGTCTGCTGTGGGGATGGAGAGAGCAGGAGTAGGCTCTGCCCACCCCAGCAGCTCCCTGACAGCTGGGAACAATCTGTACATGCAGGGATGCCCAGCCTCAGAGGCAAACTCTTCCCCCTACTCTGTCCCCCACCACTGCAGGGCAGGGAGGGAGGCTCTGTTTGGTGCTTGGGCTTTCTTCCCCTCCCCCCTCCCCTGCTGCTGTGTGGTGGGGAAGGGGGCACTGCAAGGATACTCAGCCCCAGACAAGGAATCTTCCCCCTGCTTCTCCCCTACCACTGAGGGGTATGGAGGGTGGGGGGCTCCATGTAGTGCTGCCCAGCCTCAGATAGGGACTCTTCTGGGGCACGGAGTGGGGCTCTGTTCTATGTTCAGGGGTACTCTTCCCTTTCCTCCTCCTCTTCCCCTTCCCCCTCCCCTCCTGAAGCACTGAGGGGTGGGCAGGAGGGGCTCTTTGCAGGCTGCCCAACTCCAGAGGGGAAAACTTCCCTCCTCCCCATGGGGTGAGGGTGACCTCTGTTCAGTGCTGGGGGGGGGGGACTCTTTTCCTTCCTCTTCCTCTAGCTGCCCCCACCCCCCTGCTAAGTTGGGGAGGACTCTGTGGAGGCTGCCCAACCCCAGAGGGAGATATTTCCCTCACTCAGCCCCAGCTAAGACAGCTGCTTGGTGGGGCCAGGCAGCACTGGGCCATGGGGGAGGGGCCACCCCTGGCAGGTGCAGCTTAGTGACAGGGAGGCATGGGCAGCTGGGCACCTGCTTCCCCTGTCAGTGATTGCAGTATTGCACAAAGGCGGTTTGTTTCCCTGGAGGCAAGGCAGAGATCACAGACACACAGACATCAGTTGGCACAAAAGGATGTATTTGTTTGCAAACAAAGGTCAGAGAGTGGAGCTTTGAAGCTCAGATCACCTCTGGCAAACTAATTGCATTTGCAAGAGGAATTTATCTTCTCTCTCCTGGGCACGTGTGCAGACACAGGAATTCTTGCAGCTTACTTCCGTTTCATACAAACATACATGTAACTACATCATCACATACATCGCACGTATAGTATAATTAGCTATTTGAGTATACGGAGCAGAGAGGTAAATATGCAACAGCTCATTAAGCATGCTCAATGCTACAAGAGTTCAAAAGTTTATACCCCAAGGCTATGCAGCTGAATTAAAGCCTAAACTGGTTTTTGTAATCAGCATGTGAAAGTCTAAGGAGGATGGGAGAGAGGAGCCTTGGACAGTATTTCTTTCTTATCAGGAGTAAGATGCAAGCTGTGCATTTCTAACAGCAGCACAGCATGCATAGCTGGTGACTAGCCGGGCAGTGGCTTATCTGCCTCGGAGGCACCACAGGCCCAGAGCCTAAGAGCCTGGCAGCCACCCATCATGGAGATTTGTTGAGGCCCCATGAGTCCCCGCTGTCCCTCTGATTGGATCTAGATAAACCACTGACTGCCCAGCTTCTGGGCTGCACTTGCTGACAGGGAAAGCAGCTGCATGGCTGTACTCACCTCCCCATCACTTAGCTGCACTCAACAGGGGTGGAACTGCCGCCATAGCCCAGCCCAGCCAGCCCAGCCCCAACAAGCAGCTGACTTAATGAATGAGGCGAGGCTGGGCAAGGCTGTTAGAAATATTATCGAAAATGCATTATCAATAGTGTTGTTAAAATAACGCAGCTGCTAGCTCTCATCAACAGTGTTGTCAGAACAGCACGGCTGCCAGCCCTCCCTGTCTCCCCGGTGTAAGAAGGAGGGGGTTGGAGGGGAGGACACTAAGGGCTCTTTGTATTAAGGTATCACTCCC
>NW_017728886.1:128585776-128587653 GCF_001723895.1 Crocodylus porosus | reverse complement strand
ACATGCGATGTATGACGTGACGTCGTTTCATACATGTTTGTATGAACCGGAAATGAGTTGTAAGAGTTCCTGCTTCTGTACACGTGCTCAGGAGAGAGGGGATAAAAGCCTGCTGAGGAATGTTCCCCGCGGGCAGAGGGTTTGATCTTTTGTCTCTCCCTCTGACCCTATTTGCAAATATATACCTTTTGTATTGCTAATGGAGTGTGTCTGTGACTGAGAGTTTTTTGCCTCCCGAGAAACGAACCATAGCACATTTCTGCAACAAGGCCATGGGGCCAGGGCCACCCCTGGCAGCTGTGGCTCCATTAAAGCTGCTCCCTGTGCCCCAGCTGGGGTGGGGAGCAGGGGTTGGGGGGAGGAAGAGTGGGAGTATTTCCCCCCCCCCCAATCCCTGCTCTGTAGGGGGAGAAGTGTCCCCCTCCAGGGCCAAGCAGCCTTCACAGAGCCTCCCCTCCCCACCCCTTGACAGTGGGAGCAAGGGGAGAAGGAGGAGAAGGGGCAAGAGTACCCTGAGCATGAAACAGAGTCCCCCTCCCCACCCTGTGGAGGGAGTTGGAGGAAGAGTTCCCATCTGGGCCTGGACAGCACTGCATGGAGCCCTCTCCCCCCCCTTGATGGTGGGGGGAAGCAGGAGAAGACAGGAGGGAGCTCCATTTGAGGTGGCCCAGCTCCATAGGGGGACTCTTTCTCCTGCTTCTCTCCCCCCTGCATGGGGTGAGGGGGGCCCTGTGCAGCACTGTCTGGCTAGGGAAGGAACAGTGGCTGTAATAGCCGCAGCCAGTGAAGGGTGATGGAAGAGTCCCCCTCCAAGGCTGGGCAGCCTCACATAGAGCCTTCCACTCCCAGCCTGGATGGAAGAGGAGAAGGGGGAAGATTCCCCCCAGTACAGAATAGAGGCCCCCTCCCTGCCCTGCAGGACAACCATCCCAGCATGGTGCTGTTAAGGTGAAGCAGGCAGGTAGAAGAGTTAATACCTCCCTCCATCCATTTTTGCCCTTTCTGCCCTGCAGCCAGCTGCAGTGAGAGAGGAAGAGAAGGAGGGAAGAATGAATCTCCACCCTGTCCACCCTCCTCTGGACCCTCTCAATGTTGTTCACATCCCTCCTGAAGTGCAGCGCCCAGAACTGGACACAGTACACCAGCTGTGGCCTGACCAGCGTCGCATAGAGGGGGAGGATCACCTCCTTGGCCCTACTTGAGATACACCTGTGGATACACAACAAGGTCCGGTTAGCCCTGCCAACCGTGACCTTGCATTGTCGGCCCATGTTCATCTTGGAGTCGGTAATGACTCCAAGATCCTTCTTGAGAGCATGGAGGCAGAAAGGGGAGTTTCCCATTTATAAGTGTGCTGCTGGTTACTACTGCCCAAGTACAGCACTCTGCACTTGTCATTATTGAAATGCATCCTGTTTTTGTTAGCCCACCCATGTAACCTATCCAGGTCTTGCTGCAGTCTTTCCCTCCCTGCTAGTGTGCTCACCTCACCCCAAATTTTGGTATCATCAGCAAATTTTAACAGGTTGCTTTTCACCCTGGGGTGATGCCTGTGTCTTTCTGGTCAGGTGCTAGGGGTATTAGGTCTAAGGACCAATACTGGCAGGCAAGGTCCTTTCCTTTGGGTCAATGTAACCTGGTATGTTTTAGCAGATCAATTGAATAGTTAGTTACAGAAATATATCTTAGCAAGCTTTTGGGTTGAAAAACCCTTTGCCAGGCTGAGGAAACACCTGCAGTTGGTGTGTGCATATGTGTGTGTGCATGTTCGTACTGTTCCTGGATGAAAGGAACAGTAAAGAAGCCAGAGGCTGGCCTACAATACAGGCAAGAAAGTTAGTGAAAATGGAAATAGAGGTGCCAGGGGGTGACGGACA
>NW_017728886.1:128582534-128585676 GCF_001723895.1 Crocodylus porosus | reverse complement strand
CACAGTAAAAGTGGAGAGGTACCTGGGGAGTCAGATATCTGGCAGGTTGTAGTGTGTCAGAATTCCAATTTCTATATTGAGTCCATGTGTTTCTGTTTACCTGCACTGCTACATCTATCTCTCCCACCCTGCCCCTATGCCAGCCTATCCCTCACCCCCAATACCTCCATTTCTATTTTCACTGACTAGCTTTCTTGCTTGCATTGCATGCTAACCTCTGGCTTCTTTACTATTCCTTCCATCCAGGAACAGCACACATACCAACTGCAGGTGTTTCCTCAGCCTGACAAAGGGTTTTTCAAGCCAAAAGATGGCATCCTAAGCAGATAAGCTGAGCTCACCTGGAGCCTTACAACTCCACTGCAACTAGCATGCCTCAGGCCTCTCAAAGATCTTAGGGATCTGGGCTTTCCCTAGCTAGGACTGTATGCATGTGTGGTAGCTGGAGGTTATGGCACCTCCTACCTACCCTTCACCAGAGGGATCCTCAGTCCTGGCATTTTCTGGGGCTGCCACGCCACCAGCAGTCCCACCAGACCTCCCCACCCCTTACAGAGTGCAGTTTTAGTGGTCATGCTGAGGACCTGGGGCCGCCTCCTTCCCCATAGCACCAGCCCAAACCTCCAAGTTTGTCCTGGCACAGAAGCTTAGCAAGGACATGTTCTTCCCCTGCTGGCTGGTGATACATTGAGTGCCCCCTCCAGCTCTGAGAGTGGGGCATTAAGCGGCTTTAAAAAATGATAAAAGGAAATAGGTGCAGACGAAGTGAGGAGGGTGGCATTCACTCCATCTGCACCTGCAGCTTGGGAAACCCCAGCAGCGGAAGGTTCACCTTCAGGAACACCAGCTGCTTCACCAACCAGGATCCAAGCAGGAGCGGTGGGGTGTCAGAACAGATCCAGCAATGCTGAACACCCTCTTGCTTGGAATACTGGTTGGTGGACAGGACAGGTACAACCATGGACACCATGGCCGGATCCAGCCATATCTGGCTGTGGCTTGCCCAGTAGGCCAAGGGGTCACACAGCAGTGCCTCCATGTCCTCAAAAAAAATAGAAGCCACCAAGGTCTGAGTGCTACCTGCCTGATGGTGGGGTCTGGTGTGTCTGGACCCCAACATTGAAGCCATGCCCTTGGCCCACATTAGCAGAACCTGTAGTGGAGGAGGAGACTGAATGGTCAATGGCATGCTAGCATGAGGCATTGGATCCCCCTCTTCCATGTCTCCCTACCTCCGCCATTCTGTCTCCCTGACTCTCTTCACCAGCACCTCAGTCCACTGATTCAGGCTTTGGCTACTGCATACGCTGCCCTTCACCCTCAGGTAACACGTGACAGCCAGCACGTGGACTGTACTGGACCTCAAGGGATCAAGCTATTTCCTGATGCCTTCTTCAGCTGCCTCACCAGTGCTTGGACATCTGGTGACAGCAGCTTGCCCCAGCCATGAATACTGATCCCTTAGAATCTCTCCATTTGGCTCTGAAGTTCCCTCACTATGGGGATCACCTGGCTAAGGAGAATATCACCAGCGCTGAGGGTCTCAGTGGCCTCAATGAAGGGCTTGAGGACCACCAAGATCTGGGAGATGGTATCCCACGCAGCTCTGTTCAGGGAGCTGCTAGATCCCAATCTCCCCAAACAAGGCCATTTCATGGATGGCCTTCTTTTGCTCCACCTGCCTCTCAAGCATCAGGTATGTGGCGTTCCACTGAGTCTCCACATCCTGCATGATTTTGTGCTGCAGGATGTTCAGCTCTGCTTGTTTGTCCCACAGCATCTTGTCCCCTTTGATGCTCCGGTGGAAGTAGCCTGCCACCCTCCAAGGTGTCCCTAACAATGAGATGGAACTTGTGTGCCACACAGCAGATGCCAACAAATTTGGCATCACAGACCACTTTGACCATATTGGCCCCATTGTTGGTGACCATGAACCCGCAGGTGAGCTCACCCTACCCAGTGAGCTACCCCTACACCAAATGGCTCATGACCCCCATAATCTCTTGC
This sequence comes from Crocodylus porosus, assembly GCF_001723895.1. Lineage (NCBI taxonomy): Eukaryota > Metazoa > Chordata > Crocodylia > Crocodylidae > Crocodylus > Crocodylus porosus. The sequence continues at coordinate 128,583,669 of NW_017728886.1, read as the reverse complement.
TGTGTGGGACTCATCCATCACCTTGGCTTGAAGGAGAGCCCACCCATGACTTGACTAGTCACACCAGTGCCCTGTGAGGGAGAGGTAGGTGTGATCTCCACCCCAGCTGCTTCAGATGTCCAAGGTGAAGTGCAAGGCCACCTGCAGACCTGCCTTACACAACTCCTTCCTCAAGTACACCCTGCATGCCTTATGCAGGGAGGGCTCCACTGCCCTGCTGAAGGTGGTACATGTGGGCATTTGGTAGAATGGGACCACGAGTGCCATGAGCTGCCTGAACCCTGGCCACTGAACTAAGTAGAAGGGCTACAACAACAGTAAGCATCTTCCCAATGCTCTGGGTGATCTCACTTGCCCTTGCAACACATTTCCTTTCTCTGCCTTTCCCCCACTGTTCCAGGGTGGCCTGCCTCTGCTTTGGGGGGATGGGGGCTTTGGAGTTAGAGGGGGATTTCCCTTTTGGTATGCTCCCACTAGTGCCAAGCTGAGGCAGAGCAAGGGCAATGGGGTGGTGCCTGTGGAGATGCATCAGCATCCCCGTGGTGCTCCTATGTTTTCTTCCCTTGCCCCACCTGGTTTTGGCTTGGCAGTGCAGGCAGATAGGGTACATGGGATCATCTGCCAGCTCAAAAGGACCCCAAGCCAACTTGCTCCTGGGGGTGTGGGTGCTTGCATGGATGCTGCAATTTTCTCCTCCTCAGCAGGCAGAGGCACAACAACAGGAGGTGTGGACTCAGCTGAGCCATTCACCTCTGCATCCTGTACCTCAGCCTTATCTGAAGTGCCTTCTGGGGAAGGAGACCTGGCTCTAGGGGAAACTTGAGGGGTGTTGAGCACAAACTCAGATGATTCCCCCTCCTTCTCCAGAATGTCCCTTGCTAGGGCACTCAGATCCAGCTCCAGCTTTTCCTCTGGCACTGGAAGGCTCAGCATGGGAAGTGAAATGGGGGTGGAGGAGACTGTCATGCTGGTGCTGCTGCTTGTTGTCATGGTGGTCGTGGGAGGTGTTATGGCTGGTGCTCTTGGAGGGGATGCAGTCTCAGGCACAGGCAGTGACACTGGCACTGCTCCTCTCTCCTTGCTGTTTGTGGAAGCCTCATCCCTGCTAGTTGTAGGAAAGAGACTGCATCTCAGT
>NW_017728886.1:128579867-128582434 GCF_001723895.1 Crocodylus porosus | reverse complement strand
TACAAATATATAATGCATCTGCATTCCTATATAAATTCTGCAAGGGATGTAGTCTATGCTGCAAGGGATAAATGTAGAGAAATAAAATATAAATGCATCTCCCTCCCTATATAAATTAAATTCCATAGTGTAATATCTAATATCATTATAAAATTGAAAAGAATAAATCAATTAATATAATAACAAAATAAAAGGATCTAGAAGAAAGCAACAGGTATTGTGGAATGCCACTTGCTATGCTAGGCTAGCAAGTAGGAAATCATTCAAATAAATGCTAGTAGTAGCCTTAATTGTCTAACACTCTTGAGCTGCTGGAAGACATAGCTCAGGAACTGTCAGACCCCAAGGCAGAAAGCAGTCCAGTTCAAACAATGTTGCCTTTTATGCTGTTTTTCCATCCCTCCCCCAGAGCACTGGAATTGGCAGGGATCTCAAGGAAAGATCACAGTCACTGGCCAGCTACACCGTCAATATGAGACCAGTTCATCCCTCCCTCCCCCTCCCTCTCCTTACTTTCTGTTTTCCTGCAGGCAAGCCCAGCTTGAGCGTCACAACTTGAAACATTTTGAAACTTTCAAAATGTTTTGACTGCCCTTGTTTCATTTTGAGTCTGTTTCAAAGCCCTTCATTTGATTTTGATTGAGTTGTGTTTCCAGTGCCTGTGGAGGCTTCTCGCCACCACAGCTTCTAAGCACAGTAATCATAGTTTCATAGTTAGTAGGGTTGGAAGGGGCCTGAGCAGATCAAGTCCAATCCCCTGCCATGGCAGGAAAGAGTACTGGGGTCAAATGACCCCAGCAAGGCGACTGTCTAGCCCTCTCTTAAAGACCCCCAGGGTAGGAGCCAGCACTACTTCTCTTGGAAGTTGTTTCCAGTTCCTAGCTGTCCGACAGTAAAGTAGCACCTCCTGATGTCTAACCTGAATTTACCCTCTGCCAGCTTGTGACCATTATTTCTAGTCACTCCTGGTAGTGCTTGGGGGGAACAGGGACTCTCCCCAATGCCTGCTGGTCCCCTCTGACTAGTTTGTAACAGGCCAGTTGATCTCTCCTCAGCCTTCTCTTGTGGAGGCTGAACAGGTTCAGGTCCCATAGCCTCTCCTCGTAGGGCCTGCCCTGCTGCCCCCTGATCATGAGAGTGGCCCTCCTCTGGACCCACTCCATGTTGTCCACATCCCTCTTGAAGTGCAGTGCCCAGAACTGGATGCAGTACTCCAGCTGCGGCCTGACCAGTGCCACATAGAGGGGGAGGATCACCTCCTTGGACCTGCTTGAGATGCATCTGTGAAGGTTGGCCTTCCTGACTGCATCCACACACCAACAACCCATGTTCATCTTGGCGTCAATGATGACTCCAAGATCCTTTTTTGCCTCTGCACTGACAAGAAGGGAGTTCCCCAGCGTGTAGGTATGGTGCTGGTTATTCCTCCCCAGGTGCATCACCTTGCACTTGTCAGTGTTGAATCCCATCTTATTCTTGTCCACCCACTCCTATAACCTGTCTAGGTCCGATTGCAGCCTATTCCTCCCTTCTAGTGTGCTCACACCCCACACATCTTAGTGTCATCAGCAGATTTGAAAAGGGTGCTTTTTACCCCCTTGTCCAAGTCACTGATGTTGAACAGCGTGTGCCCGAGGACCGAGCCCTGCAGAACCCCACTGCTCACATCCCTCCCGGTCGAAAATGACCCAACCACTACCACTCTCTGGGTGTGGCTGTCCAGCCAGTTGGTGACCTTTTTGACTGTCAATCAAAGCACTCTTTCACCGTTTTGTGCTTGAAATGAATCAAAACAGTGTCAAAATGAAACAGCCGGTGAAATTTCACACAGCCCTAACAAGCAGAGCTATGTTTATTGCTAAGTTTGGGATTCACTGATTGAACCAAACAAAAATGTTATTTTAAAATCTTTGCACATTTATTGAAAAATAAAAAAAATCTTAATTCTTAATGAAATTTAAGCAAGGAAAAGTATTTTGATTCCTGCCAACCAAAGTGTTTCATTTAACCAATAGACGTTATTTACATTTTTGCCCTTGTTAAAATATAGCATTTTTCACATCACTTCAAAATGTCAACAAGTTTGACTTTATGATTTTTTAAATTATTTTGGCTGAAACTTCCTTTAATTTGTGCCTAACTCAGGAAATCATTTTGATTACCATGAATGTGGTATTTTTAGTTAATTTTTTCCAGTCAAACATTTATTTATTTAAAAACCCCAAAAAGTAATTTTAGGGTAGCCAAAACTGTTTGTGAATCCTACTCAAATTCATCAAATGGATTTGGTGTGAAAAAATATATTACAAAAACATTTGGAATAAGTTGAAAACAAAAAATTCAAAATGCTTAATTTTTGGTACCTCATTTTGTAGATTTCATTTCTTATCTAGAAGTGTTATTTTTGCAGAAATGAAACTTATGTAGAAAGTCTGCCTAGCAATTATTAGTTAAAAGAGACTATCCTATCCCTGTATGCTCAGCTTATATCATAGTTAGTGTCACAGAGGCAGTCCAACCAACATCTATAAAGAAGCAAAGAAACAGAAAACAGCAGAGACGACGAC
>NW_017728886.1:128577190-128579767 GCF_001723895.1 Crocodylus porosus | reverse complement strand
TCACCGTGTTACAGTTTTGTACTGTATATCCCATTCATGAGCTGTTGACCAGTTCTGGGACTTAAAGAGCCGGCAGCCGCACCTAGCTTTGGACTAGTTCCACTGTTGGAACGCAAGGGCTGGCTCTGGAACCTCGTGAACTAACAGACATCCTATAGAATAAGAAAACTAACAGCTTACCCTAAGTTGTCTACTTGTGCCAACTCGGCAAACCTCGAGGGCGGCTATAAAGCTACCTCCAACCCCGCCCCACAAGCCACACACTCGCACAGCTCCTCAAAGCCCACGGCTCCCCTAAGCAGTGCTGGAACCGCTAGCCAGGCATTCCGCCACAATAACAAAAAACAAAGATGACAACAACTAGATTTTCAAACCAAGAGCACAAAATAGCGACATGCTAAATTCCACTCCTACCTCTATGTGAAGGGGTACAAATTCTCATCTCCTGTTTCCCAGAAGAATATCCTAGAAACAGATCATCAAATATTTTGAGAATCTTGCAATTTCTCTCTTGTTGAAGCTGCTCCATTTTGTATAGTTCACTTTTCACTGAGCCCATGAAAGACTGTATAACTGAGTAATTAACACAGTCTAAGAGATGAGAGACCTGGATTCAAATACACTCCTCCCTATATTCAGGGCACAAAACAGAATTAAAGGGGATAGGCTTCTGTCACACCATGAGTTGGCACTATGGGTATGGCTCTGCCCCCAAGGTCGAGGTTCCCTTAACTGTCCTGTCATGTCTTGATGGTGTATATAAAAGAAGGAGGGGATTCAGTGGTGTCTTTTTTTTCCCCTTTTGTGCCAGGGCAGGGTACTCAAGGGTGCATTGCAGTGTTCTTCAGGGCTCCAGTTTCCCTACATCCCGTCCACATGCCAACTGTTTGGGTACGCAGGTCTGCAGCCTAATGTGATGCCTACCCCTTGACCATGGGGTCCAGTGTTGAAGGCCATGTTCCCATTTGTTGTCCGGATGAAGATTTGCTCTGGTAGCCTCAACCCCCTATCTTCAGGGTCTGAGCCTTGGATGACAGGTGTCCTGTCTGAGAGGAGTCCCTGCCTGGTTTTCTTTAATGAGAAGGGGCTGGAAACATTCCATCCCCAGCTTGCTGCCAGCCACTGCTCCCATTCAACCACCGCAGGGCCATGATTGTGTAGTCTCTGCTCCTGGCACTCTCCTCTGACCAGTGCTCTCCCACCAGGCTTCTCCCCCCATGCCAGCTTCTGGTGGGGTTTTTAAACTTCCTGCAGTAGCAGCATCAGCTGCTGCAAATCAGCTGCCTACTGCCCCACCTGGGAAGCAGCTACTTGAATAGCCAGCAGAACACCAGCTCGTACAGCTCCTGCTTCATCTCTACCTGTCCAGGCAGTTCCTGGGATGCAGGGGGCTCTCTTTTCCCCTTCAGAAACCCCAGTATTCCCAGTGCTTGTGGGGGCTTCTCACCACCACAGCTAAGCACAGTAATCAAGGCTCTCTTTAAGTTAAGTTATCAACCAGGATCTCGGTTTTTCATTTGCTGCAGAAAAAGCTCAGATTGTCTCCTTTAATGGGGAAAAAAAATGCAGAGAACTGCTGTTCTCTTTCCAGGCTGGCACAGTTCCAACGTGTGAGGTTCTGTTTGGGGCTGGGGGAAATGGGGGCACCATTTGTATGTGCACATGCACATAGCAGCTGGGCAGCAGCTTCTGCAGCCAGGGCTGATCTAAGGGTAACTGGTGCCCTAGCTGAACTGCGTACCTTAGCAGCCCCACCACTTCCAATATAGAAGAAAATAAGAAGTCTAGAATGAACATGTACTTATTTGATATTCAAAATGAACAACAAAAACAAAAAAAAGTTGTTGATTATTTCACACTTATCATTAATCCTAATACAATTATACGGCAAAAACTCTAATAGAATTTATTATAATACATGGAGAATTAATAGGAAATCCTCATGAACACTTGTGTAAAAAATATATAACTTTGCTTTTTGTGCTTTCACTTTTGCAAATTCAGAAATGTGTTTTTTTAAGACAAAGTTTTCCAGCTATTTCATGTTCTATTAACACAGTGGCCAGTCCAACAAGTCTCTCTTGCAGCACAGAAGAACAAAGATATGACTTTATCAATTTTAACTTTGAGAAGTTACACACCTGTTAGCAACAGAAACTGGGAGTGTCAAGAGAATGTGGAGAGCAATGAAGATGTTGGGAAAACGCTGTCAGTTTATGTTCAGAAATAAACTTCAGCATACCTTGAGGTGTAAGACATTTTGGAAGCTGTTGTGAAATAGCCTGCAGTTCACTGCACAGATCTGCAGCAACAGTGTCTTTAGAAAGTCCATGCTGTAATGTCAACTCTAGCTCCAAGCAATGTTCCATTATCTGTTTTCATGTCTTATTTTGCAAATGGTGGACATCACAGGGGAAACCAAAGACTGAATCAAGCTGCTGTATCTGTTCAGACTGCTCTTTAACTGTACTACAGTATTGATGTAAAAATCACAGTTCGTTTCTTTGGAGGCTCAATGAATAATGATCCTTTAGGCACACATTGTCGGTGAAACAAAAGGTATATATTTGCAAATAG
>NW_017728886.1:128560840-128576845 GCF_001723895.1 Crocodylus porosus | reverse complement strand
AGTACCCTTCCCTCCAACCCCCTCCTTCTTACACCAGGGAGACAAGAAGAGCTGGCAGCCGTGCTTATTCAGAGGACAACACTATTGATGGGAGCTAACAGCTATTGATAATGCATTTTTAATAATATTTCTAACAGTATCAAGGACTGCAAAATAGAAATTTATTCTGAATTTTTGTTTTGGGCCCTGAACTGACTCATCTTTTGCTTCATATGTAAACTGCTGCTTCCTTCTCTGAATGTGTACTGGTTCTGGTTCAAAGTTTGTTGGCATGTCTAACTCCAGAAAGCTCATGAGCATCTACCAGTGTCTTTTTAAACCCTTTAACACTCTTGCATTCCTCCAGGAACTTCTTGGTTTGATTCAGTTGTTGGACAACAAGATGTATGTTGTGAGTGACTGGTACCTCCTGAATCTGGGGGGGCACCTGCAGAAGCTGTTGACAGCAGCAGCCCTGTGAGGGGGACACCAGCCCTACTGACAGCAGTGCCAGTTGTTGGGTAGGGGGCACTGGTGCTGTGGGGGAGGTGGGGGGAATGTGCACCCCCTACCAAATCACCCATGATGTATGTTAAAATCCTTTGACTGAAGTTGCTTACTAGTAAGGTTGACACATGCTAAGTGTAAGTGTAAGTGGCATCAGAAGTTTCAATTAGTGCATCATAGATATTGCCAAGGTCATAGCAAAGAGGCTTCAAGGCATCAACTGGACTTTCCCCATCTCATTTCACTCAATGGTTTCAGTTAGAAAATGAACATGGTTACTAAGAATTTCCCAATGACTTGTTGAACCTGAGAACACCACATAAATGCATTACACTAGGTCAAAGACTGGATCAAACAAAGACAGGTATACAATAAATTTTTTGAAGTTATCATTACTAGCACTGTATAACTTTTAATTTGTCCTGCAGAATGCCAGGTATTGCCCACCAAGAACTCACTAAAGCAATCAGTCGCTCCAGTGTTTGCTGCCCATATTCTTCTTCTCACTTAATCCCATGTAAATTTTCTTCATCAATAATTTTCTGTTTCAGCAATCCAACTCCAACCATTTCTAGACATTATAAAGCTGAGAATTAAACATGACCACTCAGGTGTACCTACGATAATAACTACATTTGTAAATCACTTCTACATGATATAGATTAAATTAAATCTACAAAACTGAACCAAGAATTTCCTACTTTGAAGCCTGTTTCCTGAATTATAGGCACAATACATATCTGTACCCGGAGTTGGTGTATATTGGTAGTCTTGATAAAATCTTAACCGCAACTGACAAAATCCAGAATGCTTTAGATTTAAAAAAGGATGGTTGGAAGGGAAAAGGAAGGTGTAAGAAATCAGTGTCACCAGCTGTAAGGTGATATAGGAGATGGGGGTTCATCTTTTAGGACAACTTTGCCAGCGGATTCTCTCTTCATAAATACAGTGGCAGGAAGAGATCTTGGAATCATCGACTCCAAGATGAACATGGGCCACCAATGCAAGAATGCAGTCAGTAAGGCTAACTGCACCTTGCCACGTATCCACAGATGCATCATGAGTAGGTCCAAGGAGGTGATCCTCCCCTTCTAGGCAACGCTGGTCAGGCCACAGTTGGAGTACTACATCCAGTTCTGGGCACCACACTTCAGGAGATATTATGCCAGCATTGAGAGGGTCCAGAGGAGGGCCACTTGCATGGTCAGGGGGCAGCAGGGCAGGCCCTATGAGAAGAGGCTATGGGACCTGGACCTTTTCAGCCTTCACAAGAGAAGGCCGAGAGGCGATCTAGTGGCCATCTATAAAATTACCAGAGGGGAATGGGCAAGACCCTGTTCCCCTGAGTGCCTCCCAGAAGAACAAGGAATAACAGCCACAAGTTGATTGAAAGTAGGTACAGGCTAGATGTCAGGAGCCACTACTTCAGTCAGGGTGGCCAGGACACAGAACCAGCTTCCAAGGGAAGTGGTGCTCGCTCCTACCTTAGGAGTCTTTAAAATGAGGCTTAATAGCTACCTAGCTGTGATCATGAGAGCTTGAACTTACTAGGGGTCATATAAGCCCAGTATTCATTCCTGCCCAGGGCAGGGGGTCAGACTTCATAATCTGCTCAGGTCCCCTCTGATCTTACATCTATGAATCTATGAAAATCCACTTGAGAGAGTTGAAAAGGTAGGAGTCACAAAGAGAGCACAAGAGAGCTGTGCGGTACACTGTCCAATCCCTTGATGTAGCTATGTGGAGGTTGTGGCAGGAAGCCACCTTTGTTTCTCCCCAAAATCTCTGTGCTGTGACAATTTAATTAGGATGGGCCCAGCAGAGGAGACACACATTTACCCCATCTCTTTAGGTAACCTGAGCTGGCTACATTCTTAAGGGGGAGGGGGGGACCTGCTCCCTCTGCCTACATTACTGGTATCACCTACCTGAGTGAGGGGCTTCTGGTGGGCTAGAGTCTGCCCGGCAACTAGTGATGTACTTCAAATTGGTTGGCCAACAGGTGCTGGCCTCCATTGTGACCTCATTCACCTGGTCCAGGGGCTATACAAAAAGTTAAGACTGCCCAGGAGGAGGGGGCAGCAGCCACGCGGGGGACTCAGAGTTAGAGAGGAGCTTTACCATCTGAAACTGGCTCTCTCCCCCATAACTCATGAGCTAGGAACAGCCTGCCTCCAGAGGAAATCTCCAACAGCCTCTGGATGATGCTTGTGAGTAAGCTACTCGAGATCTGGTTAGATATATAGCTGGCAATAACTCAGATGCATGATCAAAAGGCTACCTCAGCCAGACTGTTTTGCTCTATGGGATTTCTATGATATTGCTCAATCTTGTACCCTATTTTCACCCTACCCCTGTAATCAATAAAGTTCTCCTTTGTGAACTGTGTAAGAGACATATTGAGGGGTAGGTCTAAATTATGCCTAAAAGGCCCCTTAGGTCTGAGGACTAAGGGAGACTTTCCTTTTTGCCCCTTAACTTGGAGAAGCGACCCAAGTGCCTGTACTGGGTCAAGTACCTGTAGGACTATTAGGCCTGTATTTCCCCAAGGACACAGGGCCAAGACAGTCCCTTCTCAGGGTGGTGGCAGCTTATGTTACCCCCAGGCTAGTGAGTATGCTCCAGGAAGGGAGTCAGCCAGATGCAAGGAGCCCCTAGGAAGGCACTTGGAGACTGGAAGGTGGTTAGGCACAGGGAGGTGGGTGGCTCAGTGCAGGAGCACCCCCTACTGGCCTGCCACAGAGGTAACCAAAAGTTCTAGCCATGATGGGGGTTGATTTTAGTGATCTTTCCTCTGAGATCTTTTCAGAGGTCTTTCTCCCCTTACTGAACCAAAGGTCTTAGAACAAGGTCAAGCCATAGCTGGCTAGGGCTGTTATTTAGAATGATGTACCTGTTGCTTTGTTCTCCATATAAATTTTGGTGCCCTTGGCAACTGCCTAGTTCACCTAATGGTTGGATCAACTCTCCCTGCAGCTCCCTCCTGGAAAGACTGTGGGAGTGGCAAGGAGGGGGCACAGCTGACACACACTAGGGGGAGGGCAGGAACAGGGGAGCACAGGAGATGCTGTGGAGGAGAATTTGGCCCCTGAGATTTCTGTGCCCACAGCAGGGTACAGGGCTTCAGCCAGGCCTGATCAGCTCCAAACAGGAGCCACAACCATGGCACAACAGGTTGGACCTAGCCATGGTAGCATAGTGCTCCCTCCCAAGCCAGATCCCACCCACTGGCAGCAGAAGTGGCTCCTGCCCAGAGCTGGTCTGGCCAGATGCCGCCCCACATCCTATTGTGATCACAGAAATCCAGGGGTGGCAGGGAAGGAAGGGTACATGCCCCACACCCCTGAACACATTACCTGTGACCCACCCTGTGCTTATACCCCCTGTTTCTCACACACCAGCATGTGGGGAATGGAAAAAAAAAAAAAAAAAAAATCAGCGCCAAAATATATCTATTTAGAATTTATTTTATTATAATGATTGAGGTACTGGTAGGCTTCCAAATTGCTTTAAAATGGTAAATACATAAATAAAACACTGTGTTCAACTGATACCTACATATATGGAAGTGCCAGGAGCATGGGGAACAAACAGGAGGAACTGGAACTCCTGGCTGATGAGGATTTTGATTTGATTGGGGTTAACGGAGACTTGGGATGACACACATGACTACATAGTGAATATTGAGGGCTATAGGCTGTACAGGAAGGATTGGGAAGTAGGGCAGAGCTGTGCCCCCGTATGCGAAAGAGCAGTACTGCTCCCTTCAGGTCATGTTTGATTATAGGGTCCCTTGAGACCCTCTGGGTCAGGATACAAGGGGGACCAGGACAATGAGACCTGATGGTGGGAGTCTACTACAGGCCTCCCTCCCAAGAAGGAGAGAGCAATTAGGCATTCTCCAGAGAACTGACTGAGGCAGCTAGCACTAGAGACACGATTGTCATGGGTGACTTCAACTACCCTGACGTCTCCAGCAAGTCAGCCAATTTCTTGGCAACAATAGATGACCTGTTTCTGTCATGTCTATTAGGGGTAGACCTAGCCTACTAGAGGTAAGGTTACTCTGGATTTAGTGCTGGCCAAAGGAGAGGACATCATAGGTGACCTAAGGATTGGTGGTACTTTGGGAGACAGTGATCACAACTTGGTTAGGTTCACCATCCACCATAAGACTAGGAAATGAGTTAGCAGAACAGAAGTCCCAAATTTCAAGAAGGCAGATTTCGGCAAATTGAAGAAACTAGTGGAAAGGCCCTCTGCAACCAGCAACTGGATAACTTGGGAGTTTAGGAACAGTGGTGCTTCCTTAAGGAGGCAATTCTTGAAGCTCAGAAACAGGCCATCCCCATCCAGACAAGATGTGGGAAAGGAGCCTGGAGACCCACTTGGCTTAAAAGGGATGTTAGTGAGCTGCTGAAAAAGAAAAAAAAAGAAATATATAAGCACTGGAAGAAAGTCTTGGCAATCAAAGAGGAATGCACCTGTATTGCCAGGGCTTGCAGATACAAGACATGGAAGGCTAAGGCAGGCATGGAGATCAAGCTGGCAATCAGAATAGAAGACAGCAAGAAGTCCTTCTACACAGATACAGAGGGATCAAAAAGAGAGTCAGGCTCTACTGTAGGCCTCCTACTGAATACTCAGGGAAAGCCCGCAGTTGATGCCCGCGAAAAGGCAGAACTTCTAAATACATGCTGTGTCAGTATTCCTGAAATCAAGCAGGGGCTGTTCACCTGGTGACAGGCCCGAGGAACATTGGGGAAGAGAATAGGCTACATCAAAATTAGTCCTGGACTGATTTTTAAGTCTGCTGGGGCTGATGACCTGTACTCAAGAGTCTTGAAAGAATTGGCTGAATAGCCCAAGCTATTTGCAGAGTCATGGAACTTGGGAGTGGTTGTGGATGACTGGAAGAGGGCCAATGTGGTGCTCATCTTCAAAGAAGGGAAGAGGGATGACCCTGCAAACTACAGACCCATCAGTTTGGCCTCAATCCTATGCAAAAATCTTTGGGGGGGGGGGGGGGGGGTGCATTAAGGAGGCCATTAAATCACAAGCTGGTAACTGATGGGGTGTTAAAGTAACCAGCATGGCTTTGTGGACGGTAGATCATGCCTGACAATCTGTATGTCCTTCTATGACCAGGTAACTAGCCATCGGGATGAGGGACATGATTTACTTGGACTTCAGGACAGTCTTTGATTCCATTTCCCATGGGATACTCTCAAAAGTGGAGGTTTCTGGGCTGGACCTGTCTACAGTGAAGTGGTTGGACAGTTGGCTCAAAGGCCACTCCCAGAGGGTGGCAATTGACGGGATGGCCTCATTCTGGAGGGCTGGCTCCAGTGGTGTCTCCCAGGCTCTTCAATATATTCATTAATGATTTGGATGAGGGAGGTGGAGAGCTCAGTGATTAAGGTTGCAGATGATACCAGCTGTGGGGAAACATGCACATTGGAGGATAGGGCCAGGATTCAGGAAGACCTTGACAGACTGGAATCTTGGGAGAAATGAAATCGGATGAAGTTTAATAGGGATAAATCCAGGGTCCTTCACTTGTGTAGTTGCGTGAGGGTTCTTCCTACTCAATGGGTGGTGGTCCACTGGCTGGCACTGCATCTGGAGAAGACCTGGGGGTCACAATTGACTAAAAAAATTGAATACAAGCCAGCAGTGCAATGTGGTTGCCAGAAGGGCAAATAGAACTGGCATACATCAGCCAATGCATGGCCAATAAATTCAGGGAGGTGCTCCTCCTTCTCTACTCAACACTGGTAAAGCCTCAGCTGGAGTACCACGTCCAGTTCTGGGCACCACACTTCAAGAAGGACACGGATAAGCTTGAGAGGGCACAAAGAAGGGCCACCCATATAGTCAAGGGAAATGGAGGATAGGCTGTATGAGGAGAGACTCTGGGAACTGGGCCTGCTCAGTCTAACAGGTGACTTAATAGCTGCCTACAAGTACAGAGGTAAGCACCAGGATCTAGGGGAGCAACTCTTAAGGAAGGCACCCCAAGAGAGGATAAGGACCAATGGGTATAACACAGTAGAGGGTAAATTCAGGCTAGATACAAGAGGAAAAAATAAATTAAAAAAAAAAAATTCTCTCGGTAAGAGTCACCAGAATCTGGAACACACTCCCAGCAGAGGTGGTGTAATCACCCTCTTTGGAGGTGTTCAATATGAGGCTGGATAGGCACCTTGCTGAGCTTATCTGAGCCCAATAACTGCCTGCCCATGGCTGTCCCAGACTTGGTGATCTTACAGGTTCCTTCTACTTCTATGATTCTGTGATATAGGGGCATTTCATTCTAAATCACGGAAAAATGTGGATTTTTTTTTTTTTTTTTAAAAAACAATCAGAGAATTTGGGATTTTTAAACAGATCACCCTTATCACCACGATCACCTCCTCCTTTTACAAAAAGTAAAAAAGCTAAATATTCTATTCCCGATTCCCCCAACTCAGCCAAGACAAAAAAAAAGTCAAAATATAGTTGTGTGTCAATTGACACCATTTTTAATTTCTGGCTTAGCTGCCAAATAGGAAAAAAAAAAAAATATGGGTGTGCCCAGCCCTACTCATGAATGCTTTTATGTTTCCTTTGACACTGAAGCTCATATTTTTTATAGCGGTCTCTTGCAATAAAGCAGCTTTCCCATAACAAAACAGTGAATTAGTGCTCAGGTATTAAATGTTGTTAAGATCAATTCTTGTAAGCATTCAATCGAATAAAAAGCCACTCTATTTAGAGAGAAAAGTATAAGCAAGAATGCAGACAAAGTAAAATTAATTTTTAAAGTTAAATTGAATACTCAGTCCAGGGTTCTGCAGTGCTCAGCCACTTACACTTAAGGATGTCTGATAAGGTCAAATAAAGTGATGGAAAACTATAATAATTAACACGGCAATTTTGTTCTGTAAAAAGGTACGACGGATATTAGCTGTAGGAAAAAAAGTCCTCCCATACATCGCTCTGGGATTTAACAGATTTAACTAAGCCCTGGCCTCTGTTTCCCAAAGATCACAGGCACAAGTATAATTTTCAAAGTCACCAAGATAAATTTTACTAACAAACTGGATTCCAGGACCACATTTACTAGGTAAGACTAATTTTATCTAAAGGATGATCTAAAAGACTATTTTGTAGTCTATGCTTCAGAAATTAAACCTAACATCCTGGTATTCATTTGTATGCATAAATAGGCATAAACTGAGTTTGAGAACTACCAGACATGAACTCCAAACAATATTGTACTTTCCCCAACTTGTGGCAGCAGTTTCAGAAGCCAAGTTTAGGCAAATTAATGTTTTGGCTTTGTAAACTAACAATGGTTTGTGTTCTTTAAATACCAGATGCAACCATAGCTTTGAAAAAAGGTCACCACATGGAAAGCAATGACTAGTAGATTTTTAGTAAGTAATTTAATCAACTGTCATAGTTGTAACATGTTACTTTTTGCTAACTTCACAGCATTTACAGGTACCTGTACATGCAACAGACCTCTGCTCTGTGTGCTAATTATCATGCATTGAAACAGACTCCATTAATCAAGTCTGTGAGTCTGCTGGACTGGGCTAACAAGCTTCAGTTAAAGAGCCCTCACTGTCATTTTGAAGCTGAATACATATAACAATACAGGTACTTTAATAAGAGCAATTCTCAGAGCACTGAAGCAAGTATATCAATTAGTTTTCAAAAAGCTTGCTCTACCTCAAGGGTCTTCCAGGTGAAGAAGTGTAATATTGAGGAATTACATTTTTTTTTTCCTTTGACTGTGAAGATGTGCTATGTATAGCCAGAATCCACATTTCCTTGCTCCCCTCCCAAACAAGAAGTGCATGCATGTGCACTCTTCTCTGTGTCTAGTCACAAGAGTAAAGCAAAAACATTTACAAGAGGCTGGATCAAACCATGATTAATGTGCCCTGTTTCTGAAACAACCCTTGTAATTTTCATGTTGGTTTCAGAATTACATCTTGTCCAATTAATAAAGCATTCTCTCTGTCCAAAATCTAATTTAATACTATTAGTTTGTAAAAAGTGTTGCATAGAAAGCATTCTGTGCCCGCCGGGCTTTATTCACTCCCTTTTGATGTCATCCTGCCCCAGGACCCTTGAGGGTAGTGCAGGTGTTCTTACTCCACCTCGCCACCCCCATTCTTGCCTGCCACATCTTGCTGTACAGTCAGTGGGGAAGGTCATCTAGCATGTCCCTAGTAGCCCGGGTGGGTGTACACAAGGCTCCAACCAGCCCTGAACCCTGGGGGGGTCACACCACCTTCAGAAGCAGATCCCAAGGAGGAGACACGTGGCTCCTCTTACCCCTCCACAGCCTTTCCCTATACCTAAAAGGTCAAGCCTCTACACTTACAGGTTTGGCTCCGGACCTTCGTCCCTAATAGACACCGGCACCTGTGGTTCCGGCGGCAACCCTGCCTCGATCCGGCTCCTCCCTCGGGACCCTTGCCAGCCTGCCGTGCCCAGTGTGCACCTGGTTCCTGTGGGTCTTCCACGACGCCTCTTCTACCCCATCGTTTTGTCTGGATGCCGTCCGTCCGCTGCCGACTCCTGGCAACTATTGACAGTTTCCCCGCTCCTGCTCTCCGTGCTCCGGCGGTGACTGCTGCCACCTGGCTTGCTCCTCTGGCGGTGTCAACTGCAACCCGGCTTGCTTCCCCTGGGTAAGGGGTCGTTCCAGGTCCTGCCCCTGCTACAATCCCTACAACAACTCCTCCCTCGGGTCATCCACCGCTCCCTCTGCCGCTGCCGCCGCCGCCGCTTTTGTCCTCGCCGGCCGGCGTCTGGTGCTGACGTCACCGGCCGGCCGCAGCTGTATAAAAAGCCGGCTCACGAGCCGCACAGGTTTTGCCGGCGTGTCGTCCCCTACTGCAAGTAAGTGTCTTATTTCACCTCGGTCTCCGGGACACATTCATAAGAAAAATGTATTTGCTAATGTTTTCTTAAAACTTTTCATGCTATTTAATTTGTTTGTACCTGCTGACGAAGTTTTAGTCATACAAGTCCAGAAGGGAAAGCATGCCATTAACAACATTCTACCCATGTTGCTTTTGCTCAATAATTTGCTCTGAGTTTCCAAAAAGGGGGTAGGGAAAGAAACTAATGCAAAGCTTTTGGCAGTCCGATCTCTATTCAATAAGAACCAGCTGTTCACAGCATTGAGTCACTAAAAAGAATTTGTGCAGAACCTTGCATTGGTAAACCTCATTTCGTAAGGACTCACTGCAGCACTGTTTTGGCAAAGGAACCGTGTACCCTTTTGTTGAAAATTACAAGATAACTGAGAAAGTGTGAAACCACTGAGATCACTTGCAAGTGAATCGTTTTCTATTGCCACCCAGTTCCAAACCATTCTCTGAACTCTATTCACTACATTCTAGGAAGTCAGCTAGAAGAGACTTAAAGGCTGGAAAACCCCAATACAATTAAGGAACAACATCAGCTGCTAATGCACAGCAAGTGCTGTGTTTTCATAAGCAATAATGTTATTGCCATGGTGGAGCAAAGTTGATTTCTCATTACAATTATTCAACTTAGCAGTTACAGCTTCTAATTATCATCAGTCAGTCAGGGGCTGTGGAGAGGGAATGATTTGGTTCTCTCTGAAAAGTATCCAAGTAATTTTGATTTTAGGCCTCAATTTTCTGTGTTTCAGAGATTTAGGGTGAAACCAGATCACAGGCTTCAGTTCTGGCTCATCTCTAAAAATAAAGGAAAATCTACCACATTTTCCTGCCTCAACATTTAAAAAATTGAACAACAGGAAGAAAAATAAAACCCATTCACCAGTTTCACTTCTAATTAAGTTGTCACTCAGCCAGCAGGGAAAGATTAAGTTGACTTATGTATACAACAAAATAATTACATTTAAATAGAGATTTTACCAACACCAACATCGGCAAGAAACATCAGTTCCTCTCAGACATTGCTTCTCCTCCCTGGCTACACAACATCATCCTGAACTTAAGACTGGATCCAGCCCCACTCCCACTGAAAATGAAGGAAAAAGCATCTCATTAACTTTAGTGAGAGCAGATTTATGCTCCTCTCTCTTTCTCTCTCATTTTTTTTTTTTTTTTAATTATCATTGACCATGAACAGCCATCTTTAAGACTTCTTATAATTGATTTGTTATGGCTAGGGTAAGCAAAAGGAAAAGGGTCATACCAGGGTATAAGCCACCATGAATAAGGAGCAGGGGATGGTTCCAGAAGGCGAGGGGGGGGGGGGGGAGGGGTCAGGGAAGTGAGTTTTCACATGGGTAGCATGAGAAAAAAAAAATCTATTCTACTCCCTCTAAACATCCCTTTCTTTCTCACGTTCTGAATAACTAACTCATTGTGTTATGAAAGGAACAATGGGGAAAGCAATTCCCACCTGTCTGCATCACTATATAGCTTGAGGTATATTATAAAGAGTACAACCCCTGGCGTGTACACCGCCCCCCCCCCCCAGGGGTTGTACTCTTTATGACATACCTCAAGCAACCTGTACCCTTTTGAAAAGCCTCTCATTTTTTCTTTTATTTATTTGTATCCTGCTTAACACCTTCCCACCACCCTCATATTCTTTAGACTTCTCCTTTTCTCCATAGAAACCATGTTCTTGCTCTGTCTCTCTTACTCCTTCCTGGCTTCCTCATGTGGATGTATATCAGTAGAGGAGATGATACAAACAAATTGATTCCCCTCCCAAAAAACACTTGCACACAAGTAGGCTGACCATAGGAAATCTGGGACATTGATCTGAGACAACGCCCCTCCTCCCATTTTCCTCCGCCCCCAAATCTTCTCTCAAGTCAGCAGGGTCAGCCTGCCCCATTCCTTCCTGCCCACCTGCAAGGTGTTCCAGCTCCCAACCAGAATGCACCTTTGTGCCCCAACATTTCTGGGACACCCATTATAATTCTCAACAGCCAGCTGGAACTAGCTTCTGAAATCCAGGACTGTCCAGGCAAAACAGGGACATACAGATACGCATAAGGCAACTGTCATCCGACTGACGTCACTGAAAAGTTCAGGAGAGTACATCAGTGCTACTGATAAAGCTAGAAGTGTTATCTTTGGAACTGTGGTGGTCCAGAATAAGAGACAAATCAGATTGGTTAGGTGAGGGACTGACTACCTGGCATGTCCAGAAATGTGTTCACTTTTTCCACCAGAACAAATACTGCCAGACAAGAGCAAGGATGATTGCTTTTTCTCAATGGTGTGGCAGCACCATATGTTTTTTTGAGGTGAGTAGCTCTTTTCTAACCAGTGCCCTAAGTCACATCACATGGTATATTTTGGATGCCTGTCTTGCTGGGATCCTTTGACCCTAGCTGACTTCCTGCCTGTAACAGGTCACCCTTCCCAGCACCATCTTCGAAGTACTCTGCGCCTTGTGTGGGCACTGTTGGATCCTTCTTTGGGGTGCACCCTATACTTTCCTGCCATATCTTGATGGAAATTAGGATGATATTGTTGTGAGCAGGAGGCTGCCTATTGTATTGGATATGCTGGGGCCTTTCCCTTATGTGGGACTGACCCCTGATTTTCTCTAGCTAGACCTCCCTGTCTAAACCCACTAAACAGGATTTGACTTTGAGGTTTTAGCTTTTTCCATCATCTCAAGGCCTGGGGCCGCTTTTCCTGCTCTAATCTGGAGCCTGGTCCTAAGGGTCCGGGCACCAACCCCACAGCCGGAGGGCCACAAGCCCAAAACCAGGGGATGACCCCAAGCCTGCTGCCTCCCAGGCCACACAAACAAGACCAGAATAATGCTGCACCACAGGCACACCAGGGCTCCCTGGTTTTTAAGATCGCACCTCACTGGTGCTGGGGTTTGCACTCCCCGGGGCTTCCTACTGCCCCCTCTCTGGGACTGGGGTTCCCACAGTGCCAAGGAATCCCTATGAGGCCTCCTCCAACCCCTAATAGCCTCACCCAAATCTCTGGTATAACAGCAAACAAAACACAAGTCCCTGGGCTATAACATAACTTCAAACCATCCAGCTAAAATCTCATTCACACCCCCAAGGGTTGCTCCATCCCTTACCAGTTTCTGGAGCTGCTCATATAGTTTGCGCTTCTTTCTTTTACTCATTCTGGCAAAACTCCTTCCCCCTCTGGTTGCCAGCAGGAAACTACCTGCTTAGACTCAGTTCTGGGGTTTAAATGGGAGCCAGGCCCTGCCCCTTCCAGTCAGCTGACCGCTAGCAGGTGTGGGTCACTGGCTCCCTCCGGTTGCCCTAGCAACTGGCACCTGAGTGGTTATTTACCTCTACAAGTAGCAGGCACCTTAGTGCTGCTCCTTGGGTTGGGGGTTGGACTCGATAATCTTACGAGGTCCGTTCTGGCTCTAATGTCTGTGAAAGCTGTACTACCTTCCTAAGATCATTGTTGTTCTATAATATAAGCACTGTCCCAGAGAGATGATTAGTTGTACTTCAGACACAGAAAACATTCCTTATAAGAACACAACAGGACAGAAAACTTATTCCTGAAAACATCTTTCTGTTTTAATAACAAAGTGATAAGTATGGTCCTACCAAATACACAGTGAAAGTGAGCTGTTCGGCAGCTCCTTTAATCTTGAAGATTCCCCTGTATGCTGATTTTTGGATGGGCCCTGCTGCTCACCACTCATTCCTGATCAGCTGAGAGGCAAACTGCACAGTTTTTAAGTATGATGCCATTTTTGCCACTTGCTGCTGATGGGCCAAGGGTCCCTGGCAGCCCTGTTGTTTGTTGTTGACTGGTTGGGAGGCAAAAACATCACCATATTTAAAACAGTGGTTTTCACCTCCCCACTGTTTAGGAGTAGGGGGAGGGGACAGGGGGCAAGCTTGCCCAGATGGTGTGGTCTGTGGCTGTCCCTGTGGTGCTCTGCATGGAGCCAAGCCTTGCCCAGCCCGTACCATGCTCCAGCCTGTACCTGCAGGCCTGGCCTCAGCCAGCATGCGCATCTTCCAGCAAGGGTGCTCCCAGTGTTGTTGCCACCTGGATGCTGCTTCACTCCCCTTGCCTCCAGCAGTGGCTCCTCCTCTTGCTGCACTGCTCCAGGCTGAGAGGAAGCTTCAGCTCCTGCACCAACGCACAGATCTCTAGCTCCAGCTTCCAGCTGCCTTCCACCCACTTTGCCTACCCAGTGCAATAAGCAGCACAGGCTGCCCTGGGCGAGGCTTGGCTCCATATGGAGCACCATAGGGGCAGCTACAGACTACACTGCCTCGGCAAGCTCTGCTACATTCGTCCCCTGCCCCCTCCCTCTACTCCTAATCAGGGAGATGAAAACCTTGGTATTAAATATGGTACTGTTTTTGCCCCCAGCCAGTCAACAACAAATCACAGGGCTGCCAGGGCCCCTCAGAGGCAAGCGGCAAAAATGGCACCATATTTAAAACTGTGGTTTTTGCCTCCCAGATGACCAGGAACAAGCAGCAAGCATCAAGGCCCCTCTACCAATCAGAAGTGTGGGGTGCACAGGGGAGCCTTCAAGTTAAAGGCTGCCCACTCCCACTGTGAATTTGGTAGATCCCCAGCGATAAAGAAGTCTTAAAGCATACCTATATTATATTGTTACCAATACTGGCTCTTTCAGTCTGAGATGTGCATGCCCACACTCTAACTCATGGGGCATTACATAAAGAACTGTGAGTTAGACCACTCCCACACCTACCCACCCAACAGATGCTCACCTGTTGGGTTGAGGGAGGAGGTGGGGAGAACTGAGCCTGGATATAGAAGCCCAAGGAGCCTGCCTGCAGCCAAGGAGCTGCCCCTCTTCCCCAGCCCTGCTCCCCCACCCCAGCTTTGGGGGCATCTGCAGGAAGGGAGTGGGGAGTGGGGGAGGGGGAACCTGCTGCTGCTGCTAACTAAGGTTTGCTTAGCCTGAGCTAGGAGGCCAGGCAAAATCCAGCTCACTGCTCACTCCCCCTCCCCCCTCCCTTCCTGCTGAGAGCCCCACCACCATCCTTATTTTGTTACTCCGTATTTTAGTAACATGATAATCCCTAGCAGTGGAACAACATAACATTCTTCATATGTCTGCTTTGCCCAATATCTAATTTAAAAAATGTATCCTCTCCTTCCCTGAAGAATGCATAGATTCTTCTCCAAACCACATTTTTATTAACAAGAAATCAGAGCCCAAAAACATCTCCCCCTTTCTAGAGCCCCAGAAATTTGCTTTACTTAAATAAATTCCAGCACAGGAGATCCCACTAGTATGTCTAGACTACCATTGGCATTTTAGCTAAACATCTTTAATATAATTGCATTAGGAAAGTGCACAGATAGTTGAGACTACTTCTTTATGTGTTAAAGAGATTAAAAATAAACTCTCCTGGAGAAACAGCTGGCACTGTGTCATTCATTTACTAGTCAAAATTGGGTTGTATTCTATGCTGCCTTTCATAAGCAGCACCACTAAAACATGCTTCATTGCAAAATGTTCAATTCTAAATACAACCGCATTCAACATCTGCATATAAGGCCACAAAAGCAGAATTTTAGAGAGACTAATGGAACTGTTATTCAAAGGATATGGCACAAGCCAGGGGCAAAGCGGCCCCATTGGCTACCTCAGCATTTAAATTTTCTTCTACCAAAGTTTCATTACCCACAGTAGTATACAGGCTCTCGGCTCCTCAATGCAAATATGACAGGTGGGCGGGACCGGAAGTCCCATGCCCTTGGCCCCACCCCCATTCCCCATGTATGGTGTGTGGCGTCACCGGCCCCACCCCCCTGACCCCAGTCACTTGGTATGTGACATCAGCAACTCTGCCCCTGACCCCAGTCATGTGATGTATGACAACACCAACCCCGCCCACTGACTCCAGTCACATGGTATGTGACATCAGCAACTCCGCCCCTACCCCCAGTCACATGGTGTGTGACATCACCAACCCCACCCCCACCACCAGTCGCATGGTGTGTGACATCACCAACCCACCCCCAACCCCCAGTCGCATGGTGTGTGACATCAGCAACACCGTCCCCACCTCCAGTCATGTGGTGTGTGGCCTCAACAACCCCGCCCCAACCCCCAGTCACGTAGTGTGTGACACCAGCACCACATGGTCCATGACATCAGAAGGACAGCCCATGCCGACCCCTAAGCCCCAACCCCTCAGGCTGCAAGAACCACCCTAGATCACGTGATGTAGTTATGGCCTATCAGGGCCCAGACTGATCTAGCCCCCCCCACCGTCAGAGCACAGGCATGGTCCATGGGGTGGCAGGGTGGAGGTGTGACCCCTCTAACAACCTGCCCCACCACCCCACAACCAATTGGCAGAGGTTTCAGAGGCCTCGGACCTCCTGAGAACGACGCTGAGCCAATAGGAATGAGTAGAGGGGGGTGGGATTTCGGCGGCAACCCCACCAGGTCTATCTGCTTTCCCAAACGACCACTCTGTTTATCTGAGCTGTGCTAAGGCAAGCAGGGGCGGATATGGATTCTTTCACAATGCCTGTAGGCCCACTCACTACAACCCTGAGACGG
>NW_017728886.1:128558934-128560740 GCF_001723895.1 Crocodylus porosus | reverse complement strand
CCTAAGCAGAAGTGGGGTGGCTGCTTGGCTTTCAGATCAGGATTCTTACACCCTACACAAACCGGCAAGAAGACGCTTTAAAAGAAACAAGACAGTTGTTTCAGATATTGATGCGCAATGGCAGGCAGATTTGGTGGATATGCAGCAGTTTTCCAAACACAACGATGGGGTTAAGTTCATCTTAACAGTGATAGACATATTATCAAAGTATGCCTGGGCCTTGGGTCTAAAAGCCAAGTCAGGTGGTGAAATAGCTCGGGGCTTTAAAACCATTTTTACCGAGAGCCGTATACCTCAAAAATTACAGACTGATCGGGGAAAAGAATTTTTAAATAGGACTTTAAGCAAGCTGTTAAAGCAGTATAATATTCACCATTTCGTGATGAACAGTGAAGTGAAAGCGGCAGTAGTAGAGAGGTTTAACAGAACATTAAAATCAAAGATGTGGAAGTATTTTACAGTCTGCAAAACCTTTCACTACATTGATGTGTTACCAGAGTTTATAAAGAGCTACAACCACAGTTTTCACAGAACTATCCACACCAGACCTGTTGACGTGAACTTCTCAAACTCTCAAAGGGTGTGGAAAACCATGTACGGGGACTATTTCAAAATAAAACCAGCAGCCCCCGTGTTTAGAAAAG
Organism: Crocodylus porosus; assembly: GCF_001723895.1. NCBI lineage: Eukaryota > Metazoa > Chordata > Crocodylia > Crocodylidae > Crocodylus > Crocodylus porosus. Next base: position 128,560,096 of record NW_017728886.1, on the reverse strand, counting down.
GAGACCACGTGAGAGTGTCTAGGACCAAAGGGAGGTTTGAAAAAAATTATGAACAAACATTCACCAATGAGATTTTCATAGTGGATGAAGTCCTTAGACATGTGCAGATGCCTGTATACTGCCTAAAAGACTATGAAGACGAACCTATCGAGGGTTCTTTCTACCCTGAAGAACTACAAAAAGTGAACCCCAAACAGGACAGAGTTTACAGGGCTGAAAAAGTTCTAGCAGCGAAAGGAAAGGGAAGAAAGAGGCGGTTGTTGGTGAAATGGTTGGGGTGGCCGTCCAAATTTAACAGCTGGGTGGAAGCCAACCAAGTTTGTAACATATAGGGGTACCTCAGACAGAAGACCGAAATGTGTGATGACGACTTTTACATTACTTTGCCCAGTAACGCATGCACCAGCATTTTTCCGCAGAACACCAGCTCGAGCTTTACCATACAGCTGGTTAAATCTCTGGATCTGCTGGGAAACTGGGAGATAGGGTTAGCAGAAATACAATATCCGCACAGCTGGAACAACATCAATGAAGGCATGCCTTTCAAAATCATTTCTGGGACTAAAAAATGGGGGTACAGCGTGCCTCGGGGGTATTATACAACCATCACAGAATTACTGGATCTTTTAAACAATACAATTACCAACCATCCTGCTCCGCCCAAACTACTTATGCACTATGACCAAGCATTCGGGAAAGTGAGACTTAAATCCAAAGATAACACTTATGGTTTTTATACGCATGGTGAGCTAGCCTATATTTTGGGGATGCTACCCAGAGTCTCTTCTGAAAAACCACCCTTCCCTGCTGATATTACCGGCGGGTTCAATTCGCTGTATGTCTACATGGACATTGTGCAACATCAGCTTGTTGGGGAGTTTTCGGTACCTTTGCTACGTTGCGTCCCTATCAGTGGGAGCAACAACGAGTTTGTCACCATCACGTATGACAACCCGCATTATGTCCCCATCAACCAGCACCACATCGACACAATCAGTATTGAAATAAAGATGGATCAGAACAAACACGTCTCATTTTGCTTTGGTAAGGTGATCGTTAAGCTTCACCTACGCCCCCGGGAGACTTTGAGATTTTAAAATAAGTAAAGGCACAATGGTGATGGTAAAAAACTATGGGGATCCTAATTTGTACAGAAATTATT
>NW_017728886.1:128537797-128558923 GCF_001723895.1 Crocodylus porosus | reverse complement strand
CTTATTATCAAGGGGGGCTGGTTCTTGGAGGAGACGGGCTGCTCTTTGTTGTTGTATGCATGCTTCAATAAAGAGCTTTGAGATAAGACCTTGCTGGTGTTGCCTGTCTCTTGCGGTCAGACAACGGACCTGGGAAGTTGGGGTTCGCATCCCTGACATTTTCAACCTGCTGAATTGTGTGTGCATATTATGCATTAGGGTTTGTATACACTGTAATAATCTAGATCCCTCAGTGAATAATGGCAACTATGAATGAGGAAGACAACAAACCTTTAATGATACCACAGCAGGAGGTTCCTCGAGCACAGACCATGTGGCTGCCTCCATTTGGTTTCTCCTTACTCTCCAGGGATCACGTTCAAATTCCTAACATAAGACATTCCCTTGCAAGGGACTATCTCCAAAGTCTAACCCTTCTCACTACATCTACTCTTTTAAAAAAAAATGAAAATAACCATCACAGTATAACAACAAAAACTATATAAAGCCAGTAGTGCTTTATATAACTCCCCTCCACTGTCCAATGCTTTTTTCATTACGTTTTTCACCATCTGAAGGGATTGCTCTGCAAGGCCATTCGATTGGGGATAATTGGGACTTGACATGGTGTGACGAAAATCCCAGTCCATGGCAAATTGCCTAAACTCTGCACTGGAGAACTGTGCCCCATTATTACTGAATACTAATGCAGCACATCGTTTGGAGCCATGCTGCATTCCACACCGGCTGCATGCTTGCCTGTACTCCATCTGCCCCTTAGTAGTAGTTGTGGTAGCTGGGGTGACCTCCATTTGAAATGGCCTTTTCTGTCTGTCTTTACTACGTATTGTGTGAGCAACACCCTCAGGTGCGCTCAGCTCTTTGGCCTAAGCCTTCAGTTTCAGCTGCTCTACAATTCTGTATAGCTTTTTCAAGGGATACGTCTCCTTTCCATAGCAGCTTCTCTCTTAATCCATTGTTTATAATGCCACATATGATTCTATTCCTGATTAGTGAATCTGTTACATCCCCCAAAACACAGATCCATGGCATTTACTTCCTTTTGATGGAAGCAATATTGAAAATCTTATTGCCTAAAGACTTAGACTTAAACTGTAGGAGCAGGCTCAAGCCAAATACTCATGTGCCAAACAGATTATACGTTGCAGGTGCAGACAGAATAATCAAGAAGGTTCCCAATTTTCACATGATCGTAGCAACTGAGGAGATGTGCCACAAGCCAATGGACCTGAGTAACATGCAGGAATTTTAAGGGTAAAACTCACTATTGGCAAAAATGATGAAGTGAAATGTTGGCATGTCTTAATCTGCCCTGGCAAAGGATTATTTTCTCGGTTTGAGGAAATGTACTCTGATTTAAGTAAAAAGTTCAGAAGGTTCACAGATTTACTTTTGAAATGAAAATAAATTACATGTGGGAATTCTTGCTGGAAGCAGATGAGGAATTGGGAAGGCACAGGAGTGGGGGTATAAGAGAAGAAAAAGAGTTTAGGCAATAGGGTGAATTGGGTGATGGATCAAGAAGGAAGTGGGTGTCAGAAGAAAGTGCAATTGTGAGGGAACACTGATAACATCCAGTCCTGGAGTTAGGTGTAGAGTTCCCTTCCTTTCAAACTCCCTCTCTTCTTCCAAAAAAAAAAACAAACCCAAAATTTAAGATTATCCTGTGCTGGAGATCTGGATATATCAAAACAAGGTTTTAAGGTTGAGAAGATCTCAGCTCAGAGATCATGTATTCTAAAATCCACATGAGTTTTCAGATTATCTTGAAACTTTCTGGGATACAGGATAAAGTTTATTGATGCAAATGTCTTGTCATTTGAACTTAAGAGTTAAGAGAGAGATCCTGATTCTAAGTTAGAGGGAAAAAGGCTTGAAGTTCAAGGATTCTACCAGTGAATGTTTTGCAGACGCTTGGTTTATCAGTTGCTAAAGGTGTAATGGGGTGAGAAGGGCCAGAAGAACTGGAAACAGTAGTGGGGCCTCTTTGTTGTGGTGAAAATGACAGAAAGGTCAATGAAACATAGAAGATACTAATTTTATCTCACTTTTTGGTTTCACTGTGTGAAATCATAAAATTTGATACGTGTCTCACCTCAGCCAAACATCTGAACTTAATTCACTTGTCACTCTCACATAGCATACGTAATAAGAAATGGTCAAATTATACTCCATTGCATGTAGAAAGTAGTTTTCACAGATTATTTCGTTGCATAGTCTCATTACAACCAGGTTAATGGCCTGGTAAGTTTTTTCTCCACATATTTCTTATTACAACCTGTCATTATACATGTTCAAAGCATGAAGCAGATGCATAAGCTTTAACACTAGAGGGCAACAGACTCCCTTTAATGGGTGTGTAAAAGAGATGTGTTAGACCCATTTAACATTCAGCAGTCTTCTGTCCTTTTCTCTGGGGTTTTTTTTTTTTTGGCTTCTTAGAATAATATTAAAAATGTTGTTCTTTGAAATAAATTTAAAATATCCAAATACAATAAGAAAGAACCACCACCAAAGATCAGAATACATATATACGCAAAACATGCACATCCCTTGAAATCCAGCTATGCATGTTTCCACGCCACAAAAAATATGAACATAGAAACCCACGTTCAATCTTTTCCATTATGCACATCACTCAATAAAATATAACTATTCATAACCATAAATTACTAGTCCACCAGGACATATCAGATGAAGGAATGAGCTCCTGAGAACCAAGTTGAAACGATATTTGAAAAGAAAAAACATGAACAGAGGAGCTTTGTTAATGTTTTGATTATTTATGCAGTAGAGCAGGAGGCAGGTCCAACTTTGTTGAACGTGCAACCTACACCCCACTCTGTATCTTAAGCATCAGTATAAGCTATCATTGCTGCATGATATCACACTGATCACTGACGAGTATGTTAATACAGATAAGACCTAGATGAATTCTATCTTGAATTAGGAATCAGATAACTTTTTCCCCAATATATTCCATGTTTCTGCTTGAAAAAACTACACACTGAGTTTGCCATCCATATGACTTCAGCTACCCATGCATGTGACTAAACAAATGTATTATAGAGAGGCTGTATGTAAAATCCGTCTTTCTATAATGTGGAGATGGAAAACATTTTTTACTTTGGGAATACCATGCAGGAAGTCACAACCATGTACTTTATTATCATTATTTGATAATAAATATTCTTCATTTTAGCAACATAAAACTAACACTCTTAAATCATGTTATGTTGTGAAATTTCTTTATGTAAGAGGTGCCATGTTTCTCCAGACAAATCTTGGAAAGATGAAGCATCTTTTCCATTTCTTTCATATTCCTAGACTTCTTCGGAGGTTTTTAATCAGAAGGTATAAACTAACCTAGATGCTCAAAATAATTAGCAGGACTGGCAGAGAGGTCTATTAAGATTGCCTTAACAGAATTCAAAATTGTCTGGGCCAGAAACTAGGTGAGAAAGAGACAGAAACAGGTTCAAAGGGGCAATAAGGAAAGAGTCAAGTTTGAGAGGATACAAGTAAGGGTACATCCAATAGACAGGCTTCCAACCAGAACTGAGTGGACCCAATATTTCCACAGCTCTGCTGTCATCTTATATCTGTAAAAGCCACCAACAAAATGACCTTCTAATGTTGTTCAACAGAAAGTAGCAGTAGGATGTTAAACCTTTCAGTCCCTTAGCTAACACCAGTGGCAGATGTCTGTGGTACTAATCTAAAAGTTTCAACTTGACAACCACAAGGGAAAATACACTGCTACATGAAGGAATTTGTTTTTTCAGCTTGTTTTTTTAAAAAACCTTCTAGAAAACTGAGTGCAGAAAATATTTTAAGAGAATACTTAAAGGCTGCCAATGCAAGCATTCAGTACTTAGGCAAAATTAAAGCTGCCTGAGTAACATGAAGTCACTCTCCCTCAGGTACATGCATTATGACTATCTTTACTTAAAGAAATTGTGTTATTCCCTACCACACCCTCAGCTCAGGACCCCTGCAAGACCCAAGAGTGACCTGCTCTGGGGACCAATCAGAGCCCTATAGTCTAAGGAGACTGCTGTCTGCAATGAACAAAGCAGGGCACCAAATTTGGAAGCTTTGTATTGCAAGGCTTGCTGGAAGAAAGAGGATGCTCCATGGATAGGTAGCTGGAGTCTGTCCTAGAGTATCAAAACTCTGCCTGTGCTGAAGAATTCCTTTGTACTGTTAAACACTGGACTTTTCACAGGTAGTCGTTCATTCCATGTTTCATCTTGTCTTGGCATGTGACTTGATAGCATGGGTTTAGTTTCACAGAAACATTGAGCACTCACAGCTGCAACTGGGAGCAATGGATGCTGTGCCTTGAATGCATAGGATGTGCTACATACATGGTAAATGTTCAGCAAAATCAGGTCTGAAGAGTCTTAGACTGAGGGCCCAGTTTTACCTTTAATCTCTGTACCTTGGTTCCTCATCTATAAACTGAAGACGTTACCCTGTCACTTAACATGTGCTCTTGTGGAAGCGAACCTTTGGAAAGAACACTACTATAGAAAAACCCACTGGAAACAATGATTTTACCAATAAGTGAGCGAGCAATGAATGAGGCTTGAGACTATTTACTGAATGAGGCAAAAAGAACATGAGCAGGTATTATTAAATGAGCACGTTCCTTTTCTTGAACTGAATGAAGTAGTGATCCTGTGGGAGAAAACAACAGTGTGTGAACTTGTCATTGAAGACTATATTGCAATATGCACACACTTGGTTGCAAAAGAAACTTAAATTCCAGCATTGCCTCAATTTTTTAATACCATATGGCAATGAGACAGTTACTAAATACTTTGAAATTTACCCAACATTGAGGAAATAAAACTGAAATGTTATCCATATACTCAAATGGACAGCAGGAGAGTAGCCAGGAAAAAATCCCAGTAGATGTGAGAGAGATTTCCTCTTTGTCAGTTTCTCCAGCCTAAAGCAGATAATTTTTGGTGCATTGAGTTCTGTTGGGTTGGACACATCCGCGAATGTGTTTTCTGCTTATAGTCCCCTCTGATGACTTATTGCAGTAATATCTAACTGCTTTTCAGGCATTCAGTAACTGAATTCTCTTTTTTTCAATTTTGTTTGGTTCCAGAGAGTTTTCATTGAAAGCCAACTGCTGGACTTTTCCTCATTGTTTCTAATTTGCTTCCTGGCAGTAGCTTAGCTGTTTTGCAGTCTCAGCATATCACTGACAAAAAGCTATTCCTGTGAGAAATGGGGCCAGTTACTATCATCATATAAAAAGTCTCATTTGTAAAAATTATTTCAAGTTGTGCTTTGAGGGAAGATGCTGACAGCAATGGGCAACAAGCCTGAAACAAGGGAATTGGTACAGTTCTGCTCTGCAGGGATATTCTATAGAAACTGGCCTTAGAGTCACGATAGCAAGGACAAACAAAATATGGCAGTAATTTTCAACTAGGGTGCTGCAGTACGATGGGATGCCTTGAGATTCTAGGGAGCTGCTGGGTGCCATGCAGTGTTAGCACTATTAGGTGTGCAAACATAATTTGTGGCAAATGCAGAGGTTTCAAAAAGGAATCTGTACTGTCAAAAGTATTCTGAACTGTTGTGGTCTTTCTGACTTCTTTTCAACATTCTATTATTCTTCTATTATTTTTGTGTGTGTAGTGAAAGAACAAGTGAAAAACATAAGAGCTGACATTTTCCAAGGGGTGCCTTGAGTCTAAAAAAATTGAGAATCACTGAGCTCAGGGTATGAATACACCAACATTGTGTAGGGTAGCACAGAAGCCACGAACAGCAGCTCTGATTCTACAACTGACTGCATAATAGACCCCTGAAGTCTATGTGAATTCCCACTTGAATTAAGGAGATTATAGATGGTGATCCATGGTCAGCAAGTTGCAAGTTTACAATCATAGACCAAAGAAAAAAAAAGAAATAGCAGAAACAGGAGTAGCAGCAGAAGCAGCGGGAGCAAGAGCAGGAGAAGCAGAAGTTGCATAGCTCTCACTGTGCTTTAGGGGCTAAGAATGGACTTTACCACCAGCTTCTTGAAGTAGGTCCCTCCAACCAATCATACATATGGCATTAGTGATGTGGGCCTCTGTAACTTACACTTTCCTGATGTGTATACAGGGTTCCCTCACCAACCATGGTTTTCAGTATCCATAGTTTTGCTCCCCCAGCCCTGCCAGAGGTGGCCCCCAGCTGTCAGGGCTATGGACCCAGGTCCACAGCCTCCTGCCCCTGTTCCCCCCTGCTACGGGCTTGAGCAAGGCAGCTCCCCACCACCACCACACACACACTTCCGTGGGGCAGAGGGGATCTGCATCCCCAGATCTGTACATGAGTCAGGCACAGGTTATGGGTGGGGGTTCCCACCCTGCTTCGCTCCTCTGGGGCCTCCGCCACCCAGCAGGCATGACCTGGGATGGCTGGGAACAGTGGGGCCATGCAGGTATCTTGCCACTACTCATCCCCCACCACTGCCTTGGCAATGTGCCTCCTGTGCCTGCTGCTGCTTTGAGGGGTACAGCCCCATGCCACTGCCTTCACTGCAGCCCTGTGCACAGAAGGTGCGTTGCCAAGGCAGCATAGAGTGAGCAGTGGTGGGTGAGGAGATCCCCATGCAGCTTCTTTGAACCCTGACAGGCTGGGTGGCAGGGGAAGGAAGCAGGGCAACAGGAAACAACAGGCTCACACTGAGAAACTGCTTGCCACTGTTCCCTGCCGCCCTGCTTCCCTCCCTGTCTTGGCGATGCGCCTCCTATACATGAGCCTGCAGTGAGTGCAGCAGTGCGGGGCTGTGCCCCTCAAAGCAGCAGCAAGTACAGGAAGCACGTTGCCAGGGCAGCAGGGGGGCGAGCAGCAGTCAGATCCTTGCATGGCTTCACTTCCCCCAGTCACACTGTGTCGTGCCCTCTGGGGCCACCGCCACCTGACCAAGTGAAGCCGGGTGGGAGCCCGCACCCACAACCTGAGCCTGCCCCATATACAGATCTTGGGGGCACAGGTCTCTCCCCTGCCTCAGGAGTGCACATGGTGGTGGGGAGCTGGCCCTCCCCCAGACAAGCCACCTGTGGCCCTGTCCTGCTCCCTGCTGGGGCCTTGCAGCCACCCATTGCTGCCCCAAGCACTGCCCAGCTCCCTTCCTACAGGGGCCACAATCCCCGCTCCCCACAATTTACCTGCTGGAGCTGCTCTGCAGGCTGCCTGGGGCCACATGCATGTACTGTACATTCACATGGCACCCCTTTTCTCATGCCTCCCTTTCACTCCCTCCTAGCTCCCTGCAGGCTGGAATTCATATTCAAGTCCCTAACCCCATTTTACCCATAAGCCTTTCATCTTACCCACCATGGTTTTGCCAACCACAGGAACTTTCACGAACCTAACCCCCATGGTTGGTGAGGGAAACCTGTAATGGATTTGCTGGGGGGAAAGGGGGAAAGGAAGAGGACTAAATTTAACACCTCACACCAATAAAAATCTGAACCAGAAAGCCTTTCTTTCATCTCTTTAAATTTAGGAGAGAATATAGAGGAGTGAAATAAATTGCTGGTACCTCTTAAATATCTTTCAATGCTCTGTTTCTTCTTCTCCTCCAAATCCCTTTAGGGAATTAAGTCTATAGGTTATTTCCTGTGTATTTTCTCTAGGCTGATAAAGGGGAAACCATGAAGGTAAACTAGGTGGTTGCCTAGGGTGCCAAAATTTGGGGGACAACAAAATTATATGCAGAACAAAACAAGTACATCATTCTAAATAACAGCCCTAGCGGCTATGGCTCCACCTTGGTCTAAGACCTTTGGTTTGGTAAGGGGAGAAAGACCTCTGAAAAGATCTCAGAGGAAAGATCACTAAAATTGACCATCATCACAGCTAGAACCCCTGGTTACTTCCACACAGCTACATCAAGGGATTGGGCGTGGCTCTAAGTGCACTTCATGGCTCTCTCGTGCTCCCCTTGTGACTCTCAAGTGGACTTATGACAAGAGCATACTGCTGGCAATGTCATCCTAAAAGATGAACCTCTACTCCTATACCATCTTACAGGTCATGACACTGATTTCTTACACCTTCCTTCTCCCTTCCAACCACCCTTCTCCTTTCTACCAATTGTGCCTGCAATTCAGCAAACAAGCTTCAAAGCAGGAATTTCTTAGTTCAGTTTTGTAGATCTCATCTAATTTATGATGTAGAACTGATGTACAAATGTAGTTATTAATGTAGGTACACCCGAGTGATCATGTTTAATAGTCTCAATTTTATAATGTTTATAAATGATCGGAATACGATTGCTGAAACAGGAAACGATTAATGAAGAAAATTAACATGGGATCAAGCGAGAACAAGAATACTGGCAGCAAATACTGGAGCAACTGATGGCTTCGGTGGGCAAGAGTTCTCGGTGGACAAAACGTGGCATTCCATGGGACAAACAAAAAATTATACAGTGCTGGTAATGGAAACTTCTTAAAATGTATTGTATACCTGGCTTTGTTTGATATAGTCATGAAGGAGCATCTGCGTAAAATAAGTGACTGTGAAACACATGTTCGTTATCTTGGGAAAAGGTTGCAGAATGAACTGATTCAACTCCTAGCAAATACTATTAAAGAGAAAAATCTTAGAAGCTGCCCATTCTGCAAAATACTTCTCAATAATTCTGGACTGTACACAAGATATGAGTCATGTTGAGCAGATGACAGTGATCATTCGCTTTGTAGATGTGGCAAAATCTGCAGATGTGGATAATGCTGAAGTGATCATACAGGAACATTTTGAGGGGTTTGTATTGCTGAAGGAGATGACTGGTGCTTTTATGACTGAAAGCATTCTAACAAGAGCTTGAAAGAATATCATTATCTGTTGAGGGCTTATGTAGCCAAGGCTATGACAATGGAACTAATATGAAGGGTAAAGACAATGGTGTACAAAGGAGAATAATAGAAATTAATCCTTGGGCCTTTTGTGTTCCTTGCAGTACACATACTCTGAATCTGGTTGTCAATGATGCTGCCAGATGTTGTTTGGAGGCAAGTAATTTCTTTGACCTAGTGCAATGCATTTAGGTGTTTCTCAGGTTCAACATACTGTTGGGAAGTTCTTAGTTGCCATGTGCCTTCTCTAACTGTGAAACTATTGAGTGAAACAAGATCGGAGATTCGAATTGATGGCTTGAAGCCTCTTCACTATGAGCTTGGCAATATCTATGATGCACTAATTGACATTTCTGTTGATACTATTCTCACAGCATTATCTGGCAATATGACACATGCTGATGCAGAAGCTCTTGCAAATGGCCTTTCCACGTTCAAATTTGTGGTTTCACTCATTTTGTGGTATAACGTTCTTTTTGAGATCAACCTTACTAGTAAGCAACTTCAGGCAAAGGACTTTAACATACATTCTACTAACCAACGACTGAAACAAACCAAAAAGTTTCTGGAGGAATGCAGGAGTGATAAATAGTTTGAAAAGACACTGCTAGGTGTTCGTGAGACTTGCTGAAGAGTTAGAGATACCAACAAATTTTGAACCAGAACCAGTACACATTCGGAGAAAGAAGCAGCAGTTCACATATGAAGCAAAAGATGAGTCAGTTCAGGACCCAAAACAAAAATTCAAAATAAGCTTCTATTTTGCAGTCCTTGACACTGCAATAACAAGTGATTTGAACAGATACAGCAGCTTGATTCAGTGTTTGGTTTCCTCTACGATGTCCACAGTTTGCAAAATAAGACTTCAAAACAGATAATGGAACATTGCTTGAAGCTAGAGTCTGCATGACATCATGGAAATTCTAAAAGATATTGATGCTGCAGATTTGTGCAGTGAACTGCAGGCTATTTCACAACTTCCAAAATGTCTTATACCTCAAGATGTACTGAAGTTTATTTCTAAACAAACTGACAGACAGTTTTCCCAATATCTTCATTGCTTTCCACATTCTCTTGACTCTCTGAGTTTCTGATGCTAGTGGGGAGCATACCTTCTCAAAGCTAAAATGAATCAAGACATACCTTCGTTCTTCTATGCTGCAAGAGAGACTTCTTGGACTGACCACTGTGTCACTAGAACATGAAATAGCTGGAAAACTTTGCCTCAAAGAACTTGTTTATGAATTTGTGAAACTGAAAGCACGAAAAACAAAGTTCTAATTTTTTATGCAAATGTTCATGAGGATTTTCTTTTAACTGTACATGTATAAATTCTATTAGAGCTTTTGCAGTATAACTGTGTTAGGGTGAATGAAAAGTGTGAAACAATCAAAAAAATTGTTTCTATTATTTTATTGTTCATTTTGAATATCAAATAAGTATATGTAAAAGTTCATTCTAGACTGCTTATTTTCCTCTATATTGGAAGTGGTGGGGGCAACGAGGTACACAGTTCGCCTAGGGTGCCCTTGGACCAGCCCTGCATGCAGGTGACCCCTGTAATGAGCTAGTTTCTTACACACAATTGTTTGATTTTCCCCACATACAAAGTAGCAAGATTCATATATGTAATGGCCACATAACTATACCAGACATCCTTTCCCTCTGAGAAAATTTTCTGCTCCTGACCTATTTACCTACTCACTTCCAAAGTCCTCAATCCTTTTATGATTTTTATTTCAAAGGCACTGGAGTCTGGAAACTCCCACTAAAATTCACAGGATTCACCCACATCTGAAATTAAACGGATTCAATTAATTCTTTTGAGAGAGAGGAGATGACCTATTGAAACAAAAATCAAAATAAAAGATTAAATATTTTTTGTATAGAGCTCAATATCACCTTGAAGACACAGCCCTGTTGCAGATAGTGAAGCTACTGTGTTAACAGCAGAAGCTTTTAGCAACACTGAGCCAGATTCTGTCCCATCTATTAGAACAGTTGCCTCTAAGTGGATCTAGGTGCCTATGTGGATTTGGGTGCCGAAATGAGATTCTCTATTCCATCCTGTTCATGTCTCTTAAAATTCATTAACACATTATCACCTTACCCTTAGGACTGAGTCACAGAAAGCAGGGAGGAAGGGAAAGACCCACCCACCTTTTGCATTTAACTGTTTTTCAGGGATGCAAGCAGGGCAGAAAGGAATCACACTTACATGCCTAAGTCCACTTACACACCTAATAGGTGGAATAGGCACATTGGGAGCCTATACACATGCAGAGAGGCTGCTCCAATGTGCTGTAATTACAATGCATCAGAGCAGACTCAAGTTTCAGCCAAAATAATTTTTAAAAAAGCGTAAAAGTCAATCTTGTTGACAATTTGAAGTGACTTGAAAAATTTACATTTTTGCCCTAATTAAAGTATAGCATAACATCTACTAGTTAAATGAAACATTTTGATTGACAGGAATCAAAATACTTCTCCTTTCTTAAATTTCATTAAGAATTAAGAAATTTTCATTTTTAAGTAAATGTGCAAAGATTTTTTTTAATTATTTTGTTTGGTTCAATCAGTGAATCCCAAACTTAGCAATAACTCTGCTCGTTAGGGCTGTGTGAAATTTTGCCAGCTGTATCATTTTGACACTGTTTCAACTCGTTCTGAGCTCGAAACATCAAAATCAAAATGAAATGAAGGGCTGTGAAACAGCCTGGAAATGAAATGAGGGCAGTTGAAACTTTTCAAGAGTTCTGAAACGTTTTGAGTTACAAAACTCAAGCTTGGCTTGCCTGCAGGGAAACAGAAAGTAAGGAAAGGGAGGGGGGATAGGGGGGAAGAGCAGGGAAGGACTGCTCTTACATTGACTGTGTAGCTGGCCAGTGACTGTGATTCTTTCCTGAGGTCCTGTCCAATCCCAGTGCTCTGGGGGAGGAATAGAAAAACAGCATAAAAGGCAGTATTGTTTGAACTGGCCTGCTTTCTGTCTTGGGGTCTAACAGTTACTGAGCTGTCTTCCAACAGCTCAGGAACATTAGACAATGAAGGCTACTACTAGCATTGATTTGAATCATTTCCTACTTGCTAGCCTAGCCTAGCAAGTGGCATTCCAGAATACCTTTTTCTTCCTTCTAGACCCTTTTATTATTATATTCATTGATTTATTCTTTTCAATTTTATAATTATATTGGATATTACACTATAGAATTTAATTTATATAGGAAGGGATATACATTTATGTTTGATTTCTGTACATTTTTACCTTGCAGCATATACTACATACCTTACAGAATTTATATAGGAACACAGATACATTTATATATTTGTATAAAAGACACTATGAAATGAAGCTTGGTGGGAAGGCAGCTAGCAAGCCTTCAGGGAGGGGCGTAAGAGGGGGTAGAGGGAGAGGTGTAAGTTCCTGCCCCCCCCCAACTGAGATGCAGCCTCTTTCCTACAAGTAAGAGGGATGAGGTTTCCCCAAGCTGCAACAGGAGGGGAGCAGTGCTAGTGTCATTTCCTGTGCCTGAGACTGCATCCCCTCCAAGAGCACCAGCCATAACCCCCACCACCACCACGACCATGACAACAAGCAGCAGGACCAGCACCAGCAAGACAGTCTCTTCCACCCCCATTTCACTTCTCATGCTAAGTCTTCCAGTGCCAGAGAAAGAGAGATGGAGCTGAGTGCCATAGCAAGGGAAATTCTGGGGAAGGAGGAGGAATCAGCTGAGTTTATTCTCCACACCCCTTGAGTTTCCCCTAGAACCAGGTCTCCTTCCCCAGAAGGCACTTACGAGGAGGCTGAGGTAGAGGTTGAGGAGGTAGGTGGCTCAGCTGAGTCTACTCCTCCTCTTGCTATGCCCCTGCCTGCTGAGGAGGGAGGAAGTGCAGCATCCACACATGCACCCACACCCCAGAAGTGAGCAGGTAGTATAGTCTGGAATCAGTCTGAGCTGGCAGATGATCCCACATACACTGTTTGCCTGCACTGCTGAGCCAAGGGAACAAAACATGAGCACGACGGGGATGCTGATGCATCTCTGCAGGCACCACCCCCTTGCCCTTGCTCCTCCTCAGCCTGGCACCGGTGGGAGTCCCCCTCTCACTCCAAAGCCTCTGTCCCCACAAAGCAGAGACAGGCCACCTTGGAACAGTGGGGGAAAGCTGTAGAAAAAGGTGTGGCACGTTGCAAGTGACAGCAAGGTCACCCAGAGCATTGGGGAAATGGTTGCTGTCAATGACCAGTCCTTCTCCTTAGTTGAGTGTCCAGAGTTCAGGCAGCTCATCCTACCAAGTGCCCACATGCACCACCTTCAGCAGGGCAGTGGTGCCTTCCCTGTATGAAGCATGCAGGGAGTACTTGAGGGAGGCGCTGCACAAGGCAGGTCACAGGTGGCCTTGCATTTCACTTCGGACATCTGGAGCAGCCGGGGTGGAGATCACGCCTACCTTTCTCTCACAGCGCACTGGTGAGACCTTCAAGCCAAGGTGATGGATAAGTTGCACACAGCAATAGATATCATGGGGACCATGAACAGCTTGGTACAGAGGTAGCTCGCTGGGCAGGGTGATCTCACCTGCAGGTTCATGGTCACCAATGAGGCCAATATGGTCAAGGCCATAGTGGGGGAACTTCAGAGCCAAATGGAGAGCTTCCAGGGGATCAATGTTCCTGGTTGGGGCAAGCCGCTGTCACCAGATGTCCAAGCACTGGTGAGGCAGCTGAAGGAGGGCATCAATTAGTGGCTCAATTCTGTATGGTCCAGTATGTGCTGGACCATGTGCTGGCCACCATGTGTGACCTGAAGGTGAAGGGCAGTGTATGCAGCAACCAAAGCCTGAATCAGTGGCCTGAGGTGCTGGTGAAGAGAGTCAGGGAGACAAAACGGTGGAAGTGGGGGGACATGGAAGAGGGGGATCCACTATCCCATACTCGCACACCATCCACCAGACAGTCTCTTCCTCCACCACAGGTGCTGCCAATGAGGGCCAAGGTTATGGCTTCAGTGTTGGTGTTCAGAGGCACCAGACCCCACCATAAGGCACATAAGCAGCCACCAAGGCCTGAGTGTTCTCTCACCAAGGATGTGAAACTCTGCTGTGCAACCCCTTGGCCTAAACACTGTTATCGATTTCCTGCTGGGTTAATCAGTGTGTCCTACCAGGGCCTGACCCCTCCCCCCCACCTCAGTTCAGTGGTGTGGAAAGAAGGGAGGGCTGTTCTAGCACCCCCTGGCTTCTAGCCTGAGCCACGGCAGTCATGTTCCTGCATTTCTACTCTGTTTGTCTGGTTACAAAACTGACTTAGCCTAGCCAGGTTAGACTAACCTGCAAAGATTGAATCAATTCAGGCTCAGGCTTTTTGAATGCCTGTCCCTAGTCTCATTGAAAAGAGATTTAGTAAAGAAATGAAGGCAGAAGGTAAGACAGGATGTCACCTTCATGATTAACTGGTTCAGAGAGGCATGTGCTTTCATAGGCAACTCCTACCCCATCATTTGCCATTAACAGACAGTCAGAAGGAAAGATAAGGAACAGGGGGAGATGGATGTTAGTAGGAGGCTGGGTTTATTAGCTATATTGAGATAAACAAGACAGCTAACACCTCGAGAGACACCAAGTAAACAGCTAGGTCAGGTAATGAAATAAGGATCCCTACTCCCTGTTAAAGACATGGATAATGCAATCAACCCTGTGAATAAATTTAAATGTCCTGCAATTTTGTGTTCTAATTGGTCTTTAAAGGTTTTGTTGCTGTTGTTCAAAGATGCCCTCAAGTCAGTGAGGAAGTGCCCAGGGAGGTTAAACGTGTTAATTCATGGGATTCTGTGCATTTCTGAAATTCATTCTCTTATGTAGGGATTGCCCTGTCTGGCCTGTAAGCAGAGGGACACTATGAGCAGGTGATGGCACATATAACATCAGTAGAAAAGCAGCTGAATGAACCCTGGATGATATACAATTCTTATTGTTTGGTGTAGTGATGATGTGATCTGTGTTGATGAGAGGGAACAATTGGCATCTGAGCTTGGTGACTTGGCGAGAAGTGCAGTTACTGGAAAGATGTCATTTGAGGTTGGGAGGTTGACTAAGCCAGGACAAGCTGGTTCCACAGTGTACTTTGAGACAGTCACCATTTTCCAGGAGAGATTTAAGATGATTAAGTGCGTCTTAGGTGGGGGTTTTAAGTGGGCAAACAGAGAAATTCCTTGTCCTACTCATAGGGTTGATTGTGTAGCAGGTCAGAGCTGGGTCTCAGTTTGGCTCTGTTGATTTGACTGATGTTTGGGGATTGTATCATAAGCATGGAAAACCCTGCTGTAATATCCCCCAGGGTGTAGATCCCTGTCAATAGGAGCAGAGTACAATAAAATGAGGGAAATGAACGTTGTTTTAATAAAAGGCCACATTTCATGGATAAAAGAGGACCCCTTGCACAGGATCGTAAAGTGCCACATACAAAAGTGCTGAGACCTTGACCACAGCTTCTCCCCCAACACCTCCCCTTACTTGACTTGCCAATCAGGAACATCCATTTTGCAGATATTTGGTGCTTGTGATTCATGATGTCGCATATGTCATTACTATAACAGTACCCAAGAATGCATATAGGTGGATTTACTTTGCCTAAACCTATATTTTTCTTGTGCTACTTAAAGGAAGCATCTCAAAAGCACTTTGTACACATTAAGACTTAGAAACATCTTTATTAATTGGATGCATTTTTTTCTTGTGTTGAAATGGAGACAAAAAATTAAGAGTTACCTACTTCTTGTAAAAACAGGTATCTTGATTGACAGCCTTGAACTCCAAACACAAGATGACAATGATCTGAGAATCTATCTGTGCACAGCTAATTCTGGTTAATGTTAGAAAGCTGTTATAACAATTGGTGCATCATAGATACCTCTAAGTGGATGTGCAATCCACTAAGTCCTAGAACATCTCATCTATTGTACTGAATAGGGCTACGGGGTGGGGAGGGGGGTTCCTAACCTTCTTACCCCGCATCCTCACCACCTTCCCCTTGGCACCTTGCACCTTCCCTGCAGCAACTCCAGGACATGTATCTTCTTCTCCTGAAAATCAATGTCAAACAGTCATTTAAACATGCCAGCAACAGAAAAGGAAGTGACATCCCCCCCCACCCCCATCACAAAAGGTCATATGCTCTGGTGAGACTTATTAGCCTGGGAAAAAAAAACCCAGCAGAATGAAAATGAGCCATGGAAAACAAAGTCTTGGCAGCAATGACTGACATGTCTCATGCTGAGGTGACTACAGCAATCATGGGAACAAAGAAGAGAAGGAATAAGAGAATGTAATTGCCCTCCTCTCAACCCAGTATATTTGGACAAAATGGCACTTTTATCCCCAATCTGGTACCATGCTATCATAGGCCTAAAATAAGAGGTTATAGCTTCCTTGTTTTCTTTTAATAAGTTTTTTTACTTACTAAGGAAAATGAACAAAATAAACAACCTATTCAAAAAGGCAAATTGGAAGTTCTCTCCCCTGGCTTTTTGATTATAATTGTGTATTTGCCTGCCAAATTAGAGAAGGCACTGTCTTCAGGTCTGTAAGAGTATGCAAAATTAGCTATTATACCCAGGGTTGAACCCTAGGAACTTTTGGCATAGACCTCTGGTGTTCAAGCTAAGTTACTAACTGCACTAGATGGCAGCAGAAAAAAAATATACATAACATATTACAATAGTTTATATGTATTATGTGATGGCTACATATGAATGAGTGGAATTATGAGTTATGACAAAATCAGAAAAACAATGCAGCTGAGTGGCTAAGATTTGAGTCTGACACATAAGAGATCTGATATACAGGCATACCTCGGAGATATTGCGGGTTCAGTTCCAGACCACTGCAATAATGCAAGTCACATGAATTTTTTGGTTTCCTAGTGCATATAAAAGTTATGTTTACACTATACTGTAGTCTATTAAGTGTGCAATAGCATTATGTCTAAAAAAAAATGTACATACCTTAATTAAAAAATACTTTATTGCTAAGAAATGGCACCGATAGACTTGCTCAACGCAGGGTTGCCACAAACCTTCAATTTGTAAAAAACTCAATATCTGCGAAGCGCAATAAAGTGAAGCGCAATAAAATGAGGTATGCCTGTACTGAAGATCTGTGATTCATGCCAGCTGGTGTAAGTTATCACAGCTACAGTACTTTATGCCTACTGAAGTTTTTATTCCCAAAATGAATAGTCCCCTTCCAAGTATGTAGGGGGCTTTGCTTTGGAACCATGTTTGTGAGGGAGAAAAGTTGTGGTATCAGTCAGAAGATGACTTGCACTCGAAATTATAGCTTCCTGGTTTCCAGTAAACTGTGTACTTCCTAGGCTGAAAGTCATCATTCCTTTCTTGCCCTTCTCTCTCCAAAAGCCATGTATAGCATCATAGTGCAGGGAATCTGGCTGATTTTATGAAATTGCCTGCAAATGAATGCCAGAGCATACTTTAAGTCAATCAATCATCAGTTATCAGGGCTGGTATCATCTCTGCCCAAGACAGCCATTTACCATAAATAACTCAGTCACATGGGGATTACTTAATAACAAATAGGATTGCTGAAAACCCATAGAAATTTGCAAGGAATTGTATCAGTGGAATTTCTCCAGAGGGAGAACAAACAAATCAGATGTTAGTCAGGAGAGGGGAATCTTTGACTGTGGGACCTGCCAAGGGTACAGGAAGCTGACTGCAAGTCACATGCTCCATGATTCCAAAGAGAAACCAGATTTGATGGAGTGCAGGGAAGAATTCTGAGTTGAGAATCCCGTCAACCCAGATCCCACAGAACTCTCAATATTAGTGGAAAAACTAAAGCAAAGAAGCAAACAAGCAAAATTAGATGCTCCTGCATTGTATCTGAACCTCTGTCATACCCTATAGAGCAGGCATCTTCAACTGGTGGCCTCCAGGTCTCATGCAACCCACAAGGGGTTAATGCACAGCCCCTGAATTACTAAGCCAGTGCTCCCCCTACTGCTCCAGCTCCTGCAAGTCTGGGCTTCCCCTTCTTCCCTTAACTTTTTCTTCCTGCCCCAGAGGGCAGGGCAGCACAGACCATGACAGTGGGGGATCCCACACTGCTGTGCAGTGAAGAACTGAGGTGGGGACCACCCACATGCCCAATGCGTGTATATGGAGGCTGCCTGAATGCATGGTGCATGTAGGGCAGGGAAGTGAGGGGAGAAGCAGCCTGGGGGTGCATGGCTTGCACTAGTACTGGGTACTGCTCTGGCCCCTTAGAAAAATCAGACAGCCCTGATGTGGAGTAAAGTTTTCTTATGTAAGAAGCTCCAAATCAAACCAATTTAGTGCGAGGGCTACATGTCCCTGACAGAATAAAATTGCATGCCCACAAGGCTGCAGTTGTACAAAGTGTGCACTTAACCTAGGAAATGTAGGTGAGCAGGGCCCAGACAGCTGAGCTGCAAAGTCTCATTTTTCAGAAAGATTACTACTAGACTGAAGTGGAGCTTTTTCACTAAGGAAGTGCTTACAGACCCAAAGCCATGGGAAGTGCCTGAACTGCTTTCACACATCAAAATCATTTGAGTAACATAGGAATCTGAAAAATATTGCTGGCAAGTGTGCAGCAAGTTCACCTTTAACACCTGTCAGCTGCAATCAGAGGTCAGTCAGCACTAGAGATGACCAAATGTTTTACTGAACTTCCTTTCCCCATCCAAAAAAAAAAAAAAGAAAGAAAAAAAAAGGATTTTTGAAGGAAACAATTTTTCATAGGAAATATTTGTTTTTCCCCCCCGATTTGAAAAAAAACAAAACAAAAAATAAAAAACCTCAGATTGTTTAATAAAAACAAAAAACAACTAAAGGCTGGATAAAGTTTGGTAGAGCTTTAGAAAAGGACAACAGAAGTCTAACAAAGAAACTGGAGTGAAGGGTTATAGCTGAACAATTTTTATTCATAGGAGGTTCTGAAACAGGGAAAAATGAGTTTTAAAGTTTCAGAAAAAAAATAAAATTGAAATTTTTAAACCAGTAAAAACTTGCAGTATCAATAGAATCAAAGTTTCTGGCACAAAGCCAGAAGATAAAAGATGCCAAGTTTCAGCCAATTTTGAATTTTAAAACTTCATTGCAGAACAGCAAGAAAGATCTTTTACCTACCTGCCTGCCATCTAACATCTCCAGAGAAGAAAAAAATTCTACATGATCTACACATCAAAAAGCTACTCAGCGCAGCTCACGATGACATTCTCGTGGACCCAGAAGGACAGCCTTCCATCTTAAGCTCCCCCTTTGCAAAAACAAAAGTTTATTTTCTACCTATCGGGACTTTTTACTATCTTGTACCATCTATATTTTTCCCAGAGCCTGATGAAGGGACTTTGATCCCAAAAGCTTGCACAAAAGGACGATTTTATTGCGATTTCCCCGTTGGTCTAATAAAAGGTATCATTTCGGAACCAAGAGTTCCAGTTTTTTGTACGTCTTCTGAGACGAACTTGGCTACCAAGTACACCCCTGCCACAAAGCCAGGAACAAGATGCAAAACAAAGATGATAAATAATCAATTTAGAGCAGTTAACTGAGATCTGAACAGATGTTCAAAGAGCTAGCAAGAAGCATATTTTCTGTGCCTACAGCTATGCTTTTGCTAAATTTCAAGTTTTTGCTGCAAGCCATAAAGATTCAAGTAAAAAAAAAAAAAGACATCACAGTTCTTTTCTAGACAGGCAAGGAGTCAGTCTGAAGATTTCTCTTTAAAAAGCCAAAAGATGTTAAACATCTAAGCTACTCCCCTACATCAACAGTAAGCAGGCAACAGCCTCACACTATCACCAGAAACATTTGTACCTTCAAATCTTATTCCAAAAGAGTATGTTCCAACCACTTATTCAACAAGCATCTAAACTAGAAACAAACCTTTGTCTCCAGGACTGAATTCAACATCTTTCACCAAACACCAATTCCAAAGATACAGTTTTTGTTAGCAGTAATAAGTGTGCAAAGAGGTTATGCCCAAAACAACCAGATATGTAGATTGGACCTCCTACTCTAATGCCAATGAAATATTATGGTAAAATTTTAAAAATCTTCATTTATTTTACCTAGCAAGAACGATCCTGCATTAAGTCTAAAAAGTATTGAGGCATATAGGTTCTTTCCAGATAGGTATGTGAGAGAATAGTTATTGCTCCAGCATCTAAAAGCATACTGAATACTCTCAAATACACTAGACACAAAACACGTGTAAAGATTCACTTCCCTCCTGGCCAAAAAATCTCATACATCTTCATGACAAATGTATCCTCAGAAATTCTAGAATTTAGGGATGTAGACTTCTCCCTCAGGCAATGTGGGCGATTTACACATTACATTTAACAACACAGCAGACATTCAGAAGCTACATTTTAACCTACCTCTATTTTTTTTTTAAACTAGTTATGACGGCAGAAACTTCCACCACTAACCATCTCATTGCATTATGTGCAGTTACCACAGTGGTAATTGCAGGGAGTTGTTCTGAAGAATGAGCAAGTTTATTTATTGGTATCTGAAATAGCATTTTTTCATACTTTAAACCAGGCAGTCTCCAAATTGGGAAATGAACCTCATCTGGTGGGAAGCAGGAAATGAAGAATAAAATCTGGAAACCAATGAGTGGACTCTCTTGGCCGCTAAAACTGTTTACAAGGAAACTTAGTTTCCAATATATTTTTATGTCATTCCCCACTAGCAATAACACAGGGACTCTAGGGTTCTCCTTTATGTTTTGCCTTGACCTCAATTAGGAGGATTACCAAGTATACAGTGATAGCATTGACAAGAGGCAGATAACAGGCTTAACAGGACTCAGGCAGCAGTGCTCATGTTTAATGTGGAAGCAACAGTCATGAGAACAATAGCTTGATTTTCGTAGGTCCAACAAAGCTTTTACCAATATAGCTGTATCTGCTAGGGGTGTGAAGAGATCAAAAGCCCTTTGCTGGCACAGCTGTGCCAGAAAAGCCATGTGTCACGGGGTGGGCCCACAAGCAGCCGTGAGCTCGCTAGCACCCCCTTGCCGTGCCAATTAGGGCTGTCTGGCACCCTCTACTCGCCCGCCACGTCTTTGCTGTTGAGGTTCAGAATGGGAGGCTGCCTACTTCCACCTAACGACACCTTGCTGGTATCACCTCCGTTCCAAAGTGGGGGTACTCTCACCCCAGCCTTATGGGCAAATGCATGCCTCCAAACCT
>NW_017728886.1:128500301-128537542 GCF_001723895.1 Crocodylus porosus | reverse complement strand
CTCTGGGGCCTGTACCACGCTCTCCGCACTGCGCACTTCCCGTGCTTGGGGCTCAGGTGGCCGTAGCCGTGCCTGGCCCCTTGACCCTTTCTTGGGTCGTTTGCCCCACTGGGCAAAGTGCCGCCCTTACGGCTGGGGTCCAAACCCCGTACACCACGCCACTCCGGCACAAACAGTTGTGCCTCGCAGGCACTGTGCCCCTACTGGACACCTGGAACCCCCGAACTGTTGGGGAGCCCCGCTGAGGCTTCCTCACTCCCCTACAGCCTCACCCGGTCTCTGGTGCAAACTGTAACAAACTCAAGCCACCCGGCTGTAACAAACCGCACCGAGTCTCCCCGCTCCAAACATAAACACAAGCCCCACCAAGGCTCTCAAGCCTACCTCTTGTCAGGGTGTTCTCATCCCTAGCATCATCGCAGCCGGTCAGTAAGGTAAGGCTACAACCCCCAACTCTGGCCACTCAGCTCAGCCACAGAGCTCCTGCTCCTGCGGCATCCAAAAGGGTACTGCTAGCTAGGCTTTGGCCTAGCTGTTTATAAGGGCCTAGCCCTGCCCCCTCCTGGCCACATGACCTGCCTGGTTGCCCTAGCAACCCCCCCATCTGCGTTGCTCCAGGGCACTTCAGCAGCCCTATTCCTCCTGCTAGTAGCAGGCACCCTGGACCTCTCCCTTTCCCAGGGTGGCATCTCCTTAGGAGCGGGGCACGGGAGTGCCCCGCGACACCATGGTTGTGGAATCAGTTATGCTTTAGCTTTGTTAATTTGGGGAGGTGATTTACTTATTTGACAGAAAAAAGTGTGGCTAGTAATATCTATGCCCTAGAGCAGTGGTTGTGAACCAGGGTATGCATACCCCTAGGGGGTACTTAAAAGGGTTATAGGGGGTAGACAGAACTCTGCGTGCATGCATGCAGCCACAGCATAACATGTGGACAGCCAGGAGTGCAGCCCAGCCATGTGGAGAGCAACTCAATCCAGTTGGTAAATTTGTGTGGGTGATGCAAAAAATTTGCGGTTCGTTTCTTTTGGAGGCTCGCGAATAATAATTCCTCAGGCACACATTATTAGCAACACAAAAGGTATATTTGCAAATAGGGTTGGAGTGAAGACAAAAGACCACTCTGCCCCCGAGGAAACCTCTCAGCCGGCTCTATATACTCTCCCTCCTGGGCACGTGTGCAGAAACAGGAACTCTTACAACTTATTTCCGGTTCATACAAACATATATGTAAATACGTCACTTCATACATCGCATGTTCATTATAATTAACTACTTAAGTATGCGGGGCGGATAGGCATATATGCATTAGCTAATTACGCATGCTTAGAAAGCTCTCCAGGTTACCAAAAGTTCAAATCCCCCTCCCCTTCAAGGACACAGTGAATTGAATTACAGCTTCTGTAATCTACATGAGAAAAGCAGAGGGAGGCTGAAGGTATGTGTGATTTAGTATAGGAAAAAGACAGTAAATTAGCCAAGAGGGAAAAGGGAGTGATACTTTAGCACAAAGAATCCTTGGTAGTGTTTTTTTTTTTTTCTTATCAGGTACGAGATACAAACTGTGCAGTTCTAACACTCTATTCATTATGCATTCCTAATAATATTTCTAACATGGGAGAGGGAGAAGGAATGGGGCTGGGGTAGGGGCTGGCCAGCCAGAGTGGGGAGCAGGACTGAGCCACGCAGGGTGGATACCACCATTATGTGCACCCTGGGAGGGAATGGGGGGTTTGTGCCCCTGGATCTGCATGCAGGCCAGGGTGGGCTGCAGCTGGGGCCAGGACCACGCTGGGCTCTTCCTGGTGGGGGCTGGGCTGGGCTGCACTCAGGTTGGGCGGCGGCACTGGAAGCAGGTTGAAGGGGCTACAGCGAATTCTGGTGGGGCTACAGTCACCCTCTTCCCCGTAACCCCACTCCCATAGGCCCCCATGGTGAGGGAGGATGTGGGGCTGGGCCAAGGCTGAAACAGGGGAAGTACTGCCCAGAAAGGGCAGAGTGTGGGACAGAGCCATGAGAGGTTCATGTGGGGGGTGGCGGCTCCTGCTACTGCATGCACCCCATGAGTGCTTGGAGGGGCATGGACCCCCAGATCTGTGTGCAGGGTGTGGGCAGGCTGGGGCCAGGGCATTCCTGGGCTGTTCCCAGCAGGGGTGTTGGGCCGTGCTGCACTGAGAGTGGGGGTTGGGAGGGTATGGCAAATTTTCGGGTGGCTGCAGCCCCTCCCATAGTCTCCCTCCCAGCACCGCCACCACCTGCCCCAAGTGCAGCCTGACCCAGCTCCTGCCAGGAAGAGCCCAGCACAGCCCCAGACCTAGCCTGCCCACACCTTTTGCAGAGATCCAGGGCACATGCCCCCCCTCCCCCATGCCCTCCCAGGGTGCATGCAGTAGTGGGAGCACCCGTTTCCACGTGACTCAGTCCTGAACCCTGGCCCAGGTGCAAAGCCCCTGCCCCATCCCCACTCCCTCCCCCACTGCTGAGGCCTTGGTCTCCACCCCCCGCAAAAAGAAGAAAAAAAAAATATAAAAGGGGTACATGACCTGAAACTGAGACAAAAGGGGAACACTTGTTTAAAAAAAAGGTTGAAAACCCCTGCTCTAGAGCTCTGATAGCATAGCTATAGAAGCTAAGACTTTACTATAAATGGATCTTTACACTGGGATACTACTGCTGCTAAATAAAAGCTCTTCGATCTGAAGACATTAATTCTTGGACACTGGTCCAGTTTCCAAACCAAGTCATAGAGGATGCTCTAAGCTACTGTATGCATCTCAAATAAAAGCCAGTAAGTCTAAATACTGAAATAAATTTGAGCTCTACTAAACAGAAATGAACTGCTCAGCTACATACAATTAAGTAACCAAAGGCCTGATCTATATGGGTTCCACAAGTGCCGCAAGAGGACCCGAGGAAAATTTAGGTACCTAAGCCACGGCCTGCGTCACAAGGTGGGGCCGCAAGAGTGGGCTGGAGCTGGCCGTGTGGGGTGTGGGGGCCTCAGCAACCTGCGCATGTGCATGCATGTGTATTTATGTATATGCATGTAGATGTACTTGGGTATATATGTTGTTGTGTATACATGTGTTACGTTTATGTGCACATGAAAAAGCAAGTGTATGGGGAAGGGGAAATCAAGGAGAGCAGCAGGAAAAAAAAATGAACTTGCAAAAAGCAGACTTTAAACTCAGGAAATTGGAAAGATCATCCCACAGATTAAGGAGTGCAGAGGAACTGGCAGTTACTGAAAGAGACTATATTAAGAGGTACAATAGCAACCTAGCTCTATGTGAAAGTAAGTCAGGAAGCATAGCAAGAGACTGTTAGGGCTGCATCACAAGCTCTTCAATGACCTAAAAATTTAAAAAGGAATTGACGTGGAAACATAAAAGTATGAAGGATAAAAACCTGAAATGCCAAGGCACCAAACAAATTCCAAGTAGCAAAGAACATAACAGGCAGCAACAAGAGGGGAGTGTACATTAGAAGAGGAAGATACCAAAATATGTGCTAAAAAGGAAAGGAGAGAGAACAACAGATGATGCAGAGAAGTCTGTAGTATTCTATGCCTTTTTTATTTCAGTCCTAACTTAAAAACTTAAGTTGTTAAATCAATTTTAGTATCTGGTCACAAGGAGATGAAAATGTAGGCCAAAGTACAAAAAGAACAGGTTAAAGAGGTAAAAGGTTAAAGAGTATTTAGAGGAGACGCATGTTTAAGTCAGCAAGGCCAAATGAAATTCAGGGTAGAGTACATCAGCCACTCCCTTAAGAAAAATCACTGAACCCTTAGCAATAACTTTTGCAATATTTCTTCTAAGACATTTAACAGAAATTAGCCATGAGGCCATTAATGCACGCAGACTGAATTAGATAGATAGTATACCAAACTAACTTGAACCTAAGTGTACTTTGATGGGTATACATTGTAGCCAGCTCCTAGGTGCTCAGCTCCCACCTAAGCCCCCACTATGATTCAATGTGCTCAGGGGTGTGGGGAGTGCTTATGCATTTTTGCTCAAGTCCACAGAAAGTCCCATGCCTTTATGTGCTTACAAAGCACTCCCAATCACACTAGCAACATTAAATTCAGCACAGATCTGAACCCACAATCACTCTAATGCAACCTGCCCTGCCCCTCCCCACACGTGTTCTGCATTTTAAATGATTTTCAATGCAAGTTGCACAAACAGTTATTGGAGCAGAAAACTCACAAAGAAGCACCCCTACCAACTGATACAAGACATGTTCCATCTTACTTGCTCTTTTTCTCTGACCCCATGACTTCACTCTCTTTCTATCCAGTGTTCCAGCATGAACAGAAGTGGGAAGGGATCCTCCATATAGCTTTCTTTCTATAACTTGGTCATTAAGACATTTTCCTGGGAAGCAAGGGATGCAGGTTGGAATCTCCTCAGGCCATAAAAGGCCTAAAATCCCAGGTCTGCTCAGAGAAGTATTCCTACCATTGCTATGCATGAGGCTTACCACCACCGATCCATTAGATGTTAATTCCCAGAAGGAAGACAATGCATCTAGACTCGGAAGGGGTGGGAGTTGTTTGTCTATAGGTGGGAGTTGTTTGTCTATAGGTGTTTCCAAGTTCCCAGAATTATCTTTTGGATGAATTTAAACTCACACCATTCGATGAATGGAAAACCTAAGCAGCCTGTGGATCTTCTCAACTAGTGCGGTTTAGATTGCCCTCCTGAGGCCCTAGTTCTTAAAAGGTGCAGTAATAAATCAATCTAGATCTAGCCCCAAATGCTCAAAGCAGATGTGGTAAAGAATGCCTTGCATTCAAAAGCATGTCTTCACCCCAACTACACAGGTGATCCAATAAAACATATCATCCACCAAAGACCTCCATCAACATTTACCAGGCAAGTATAAAACATGGACTGGAATTTTGGGCATAGGGTCCCACATTTCTAATGAGCTAAAAGCATCCATATACATATAAAAGGTAAAATGGCTTTTAATTTTACTTGAAAACAAAGGAAAATCTGTCTATGAAACACCCTAACGTGTTTCTCCTGTACATCAGTCTGGAAACTCTGAAAGCAAAGAAGTTGCTGTCTCTGCTTATCGAGATAGTTCTTACAAATAAGGTGCAATAGTCCGTGCACAAAAAGGTCTCAACGGGGGTTTTTTTTTTTTTTTTTTCTTTCTTTCTTTTTTTTTTTTGAGCAGGGGGGAGGGTGTTATATAGGACACTATTCCTCATTCACAGTTTGCCCAGGTATCAGCTGTTAGCTGCCAGTCCCAATGGACCTTTAATGCAAATACAAATGCAAAAAATGCAAATTCTCTCAAGAGAGCAGGAAGAGGTACCATAAACTACAATTTACATTAGCTTCAGCTGAAAATCATAGATTAGCCTCTCTTCACCAAGGATTTACACAAGAATTCTGCCACTAACACTGGGAATATACAATTAGGGGAAGGGCACAGTATCACAACCACATACTCCTTTAAATGCTTCCCAAGTGCTAGTTCAGAATCTGGAGAGAATCTTCCCAAGACATGAACATCAGTGTACACATATCCTTTTTGCCAACTAAACCATGTATTTGCTCCCACACATGGATACAAACTCAAACCTAAATACGTAGTTACTGAATTTTCAAGAGAAATGCACGTGTGTACATTTTTGTGGGCACACCCACTGCGCCTAGCTTTTCAAGTTTGGCCCTGACTGTCCTACCCTTTTTAATTTAAGCCATTTCCACCCACAGACCATTTCCATTCATTATGCCAAGTAAAACTCCAAAAAAGACATGAAAAAGTATTTATCATGATACAGGTTGTTTGGGAACTGAAAGGACATGTTTACTCCATTAGTGCTTTGCCTCAGTTAATGTTAAAAAAAATCAACTGACAAAGGGAAGAGAAGAGTAAAAGCTATTTTCTTCCGACCAGGCTAATGCCAACTAACTCCAGAGCAATAACTTGTTCAAGAATAATAACCTATTATTTTGTTTATGAAACAGGTATGTAAAAAGTTAATGATAAATAAAGTAAGACCAAAGTAAGCATCTCCTCAATTAAACAAATGCAATTCTGCATGCAGAGTAATAGAGGTGCTCAGCTGAAACTGGAAAAGTGTTGTCCTGCATCACACTACTCTGTTACTGCAGTGGTTTGAAGTGATCTATAAATTAAACTAACCTTGAAATAATTAATTATAGGATGGTCAGTATGCCACCATTTACAGTCTCTTGCTCCCTTTCCAAGCACAACTAAATGAGACAAGAAACAACCAAGTCAAGTTAGCAAGGACATTACCCTTATACGAGTTAGAGCTAGTATCAGCTCTAGAGGCAGTCCACAGAGAAAAACTTGCATGTTTTAAATGAAGGACAGCTGGAAAGGATGGGCCCCTGCAGGGACTGCAGGTTCAGAATAAAAGAGCTAAGAATACAGTTCTCAGTGTTGGGGGAGAGAAAGGCCAGGATTGGGGTTTAGAAGTACTCATGCACAGTAGGTTTTATAAACAGAAAAAAAGCTTTACAGTTTGAAGCCAGTTTGACTTTTTTTTACTTTAATGTGCTCCAAAATCCTTCACCATCCTGCAATATTAATATTAGCTTTCTGTTTGGATGTTTCCTGTAGGCATTTTTTAAATTGACATTTTAATTTGAATTTTCTTATAAGAGCACTTCTATATAATAGCCAAGGTTGTGCATATCAAAGGATCTCTGTTAGGGTGATCTCTATGTGTAAGACTGAACAAACTAATCCGACATCGGGTGCAGAAAGACATAAAGGCCTGCAACAGAACACTTCAACCTTCCTGAGTACTCCATCTCTGACCTCAGGATTGCTGTCCTCAGGCAAAAACCCCCAAACAAACAACAAATTAGAACCAGTTTGAATGGGAAATTGCAGAACAAGAGATCATCTACTAACTGTACTACGTTAAGTCTGGTTTAAATCAGGACTAAACAAGATTCTTATCTCATGACATGAATTAGCTTTTGTGACCTTTGCTGCTTAGGTCTACTGCTGGTTTGCATCTCTCTCCAAGCACTGCTCCCTTCCCATCTACCTCCCTCTCCACCTCCCCTCCGCTTGCCTTTTGTATTCTAACATCTCTGTCCTTATGCACCGCTTTTTAAACATCCTTTCAGGGCATCTGGTGAAGTAAACTTGGGTTCATGAAAGCTTGTGTCGTCCCCCCATTTTATTTAGTCTGTAATGGTTCATACGTACCCTGCCCACTGAAGGACATATTGCCTAGAAATCTGAAAAAAAGATGGTAAGAGGTGTTTTAGAAGGTTCTTTACTCTAGTTTCTTCTGTCGCTCTCAAATGTGTGGTGAAAGAATAACAGCTACCTGCTCACATTTGTCTAAAAACAGACAACCTGGCTTGGGTCTTATCTTACTGCAAACCCCAGACTTTATAGAGCACATGCCCATCATCTCTCGTTAAGTACCTGTGAATTATTCATATTAACTCTGGGTTAATTATTCATTAAAACTCTGCTTTGGAACAATCATGGTTAATTCACTGGGGCTGGACCCAATGATCTGTAACTTCCAGCCCTTAATATCCATGCAACTATGAAACTTAATTGTCATTTAGGCCAGGTGTGCAAGCTGTTGGGGCTTGCCTGTTTATATAAGTGGTAACCATACTAAAAAGGTCTTAAAAAGGTCTTTTTCTGATCCTGGAAATTCAGTCCACCTGTATAAGTATAGTACAGTAGATACTGTGAGACAACTATTGTCATCTTAATTTTGAGCAGACATATCAATATTATGTTATTTTTGTAGGAAGTTCTTTACTAAAAAACAAAAGGTGCGACTGCAGCTCCTGTTGACACATCCAAGCTTTGAACTAATTGATAGCAGTGTATAACAAGGGCATAGGTGTAGCAAAACGTAGGTTTTGCAGCCTATTTTGAACCCCATACTGCCATGGCTAAATTTGCCTATACACGTGTAGTGAGGCTACTCCAATATGTTTTAATTACAGACTCAAATTGAGTCTGCTGGAGCATGGTAATTACATCTCGTGTATCAGTGTCCCCATGCTGAAAAATGGCAGGAGGGGTGCTTTAACTAAAGCTCATCAAACAAGCTTTAATTGAAGCGCCCCTACTGCCATTTTTCAGCATGGGGACATTGATAAACGTGACATTCTGGGTGCCATTCTCATGAAAGCACTCCTCCCCTCTTCTTCCCCCCCCCCCCCACACACTCCCAAAGCATATGTATAAAACACCTTCCATACCCACACCAGCCAGTTTAAGCCTAGCTCAGGTATATCTATGTAAGCCGGAGACATAACCTTTGACTGCAGTGTAGACGTACCCTCTGATTAGTCATCAACTGTTCTCACTAACTTACTACACAACTTTCAAGATTTTATATTTTTCCTTAAATCCATTTCAAGTTTTCAAAAATAGACTGCCTGAAAAATTAGATGCCAACCAAGAGCAAGAGATCCTAGATGTTGTTTCCTTCCCATTGCTTTAAGTGAAAAAAAAAGAAAGCTAGCAACACTATAGTTACTAGCCAAGCTACCTTAACTCTCCATCTGGAACAAAAGCTTAAATAACACAGAAGAGGTTAAAATGTTCCCACAAACCATATCTATACAACAAGAATGAATTTATTTGTTTTTCAAATATCCAAGTCTTGTAAAATGTGGTCATTGGAGTCTACTAAATGCACAGTGCCCTAACACTGTGAACCACGTGCTGAAGAGCTCTTTCCACATCACCAGGACCTGGAACAGCTGCAGAAGTAGTTTAAACATTTTAAAGATAGTTCAAAGACTAAATACAGGTCCCCTTTCCTGCACCAGCATATTAAAACTGTCAAATATGAGCATGAATGTGGAACAATGGTTTGCACACAACAGTTTCACAGAGATTTACTACATTTGGTATTAGTTTCAGTGCTTGAATAGCTGAGGAGTCAATGGCTCATATTATCCAAAGTATGGTGGAACCAATGATCACTGTGAACAGTTAAGCCAAACAAAGGAGGCAGGTAGTTAATAGGGCTGTGCGAAGCTTCGCTCTCCAATTCAGTTGGGTGGAGATTTGGCCCGATTCGGTGGCCAGATCTCTGAATCTGAACCGAATCAGGAAACCCTTTAATCTCTCCAAATCCAATCAGAACCCTCCAAATTGATTCAGAGAGATTTGATAATTTAGACAGAGACACAGCTTTAAATGTTTTTTTTTGTTTGTTTGTGGGGGGGGTTTTTGTTTGTTTGTTTTTTTACATGCCTCAAGGTACCAGGCAGCTCATGAACATGGTGGAGGTGGTGGGGCAGATGGAGCATCCTACAGGAGCACAGGGTTGAGTGGGGGGGGTGGTCCCCAGTACACTCAGTGGTGGACCCAGAAGTGAACCCAGCACACTTCTGGGTCTGCCACGGAGCATGCAGGGGACTCACCCCCTCCCCTCTTCCCCCAGCTCAGCAACTGGTGCCTCCTGGGTCTGGGGGAGGGCACCCGGGGTCACCCCATGGCTGATTGCCGAGCCAGGGGGGCTGGGGCGGTCCCCCATGTGCTCAGCAATGGACCCAGAAGTGGACCATAAGTACTTCTGGGTCTGCTGCTGAGCACACGGGGGCCCCCACCCCCACGCTCCTGTGGGATGATCCATCCACCGCACCATCTCAGCATTCACAATCCGCACCTGGTACCGTGAGATACATAGAAACAACAGCATCGAATCTTCAGGTTCGGCCAAACTGAACTGGGATAGTGATCAAAATCAATTAATTGAATCACTTTCCCCTGAACCAGGCCGAATCCAAATTTGAATTGAGTACGGCCCGCTTCGCACACCCCAAGTAATTAAGGTTTAATTCATCTTAGTTTGGCAGTTTCGTTTAAACCACTAGATGGTGTTAACACATTGTGACCCATCCACAACATTTTTGTGTTGACATGGCACGTTTAATAGCAAAGAGTCATCAAACAATATACACATACATATACTACATACAGTGTGTGGCTGAGGAATAGTAAGGTGCCTAGTTGCATCTCTCATTTGTCAGCATGCATTAAAGAGGGAATAAGTCATCTTCTGCTTATTTTGTCATATTAAAGAAATAAAAAATGTGACAGAACAGTAATTCTGTTTTCTAATGCCTTTTTTAAAGGCCCAGTAAGACACTGTTGCAAGACTGCATTCCTGCACACCAGCTGTAATGGTATTTGAGAATACATTTAATCTTGACATTCTCTCGCTCTGCTCTGAAATGGCTGAACTTAAACAGCTTGCAAAGTAAATGTTTCAAAATAATGTTGATTCTTTCTTGCCCATGTCATGAAATGGCTATCTGATTAGTATGGAAACTTCAGAGATCAGATCAAACCACCATTCTATAATGTGTTTTATTATTTTGTAATTACTGCTTCTCAACATGTTTTTCCACCCAAGTTTCAAGTCCTGTTCTTTTATTTCACTGACTTTTTCAGAGTACTAGTGCCTGGCATTGTTCAAGCAGAACAGCACTCTCTCCTGAGTCAAAAAATCTCTTCCTCTAGGGTGGGAGCGTTCCCTGCCAGGTACTGACCTATGTACACAACTTCTTTAATGCTCTATGTGAAACTGGAGGTTAATTGCAACTGAAAGTCAGCAAACATTTTGATTCCAAAAACACTGGAAAGGACAGAAAAACAACAAGCTATTTATTAAAACATCCTGTACCAACCAGCTGCCAGAGATGGAAAGGGAACTTGTCAGGTTACTCAAAGTCAGGAGTATCAGGCTTATATCCCCCTAGGCTGGCTCTGGACCCAGCAGCAACGGCAGTGGGACAATCAGCAGTTCAGGGGTTAAGCACAGTTGTTGCCTGTCCCCTTTTCTCCAACATGTACCGCCAACACCCAATGGGATTCCATTGCTAGAAATTCACTAACAGGCCCCACTCCTGTGCACCTCACCTTCAAATTCCTGGTCCCTTTTGGGATCCCCATGGACCTGATCCAGTCCATAAGCTATCATTGATACCTTTACTCTAAACCAAATCTTCAAGACAACAAAAAAGAGCTGCCTACAGACTTCCAGGTGCAGCCTACATCTCCAAAACATCAGACTTAAAAGCACTGAATTCTGGAACTTGCAACAGTTGGAAAGAATTAGAATTGTTCATTTGTTCGGCATGAAAGACTGTTAATTTAAGTGCCAAGCAGGTGAATGGGAACCAACTGCATGTGCTGAAATATGATGGTCTCTACCATAAAAAGGTGCCATTCTGTCCAACTCACACAATCAGTATCATATCCTGCAGTAGAAGCACCAGCTCTGTTCACTACTGAAGGTCAAACTAAAATAAACTCAAACACAGCAAGTTTGCAAAATAAGATATGCCAAACTTCAGAAGGAGTCAAAACATCATTTCCTTCTAAACAAGAAATAAGTCACTTAAAGACTAGAAATCGCCTAGTCGAAGAGGCATACTGTGATCTGTGCACTGAAGCAAGTGCACTCTGCTTGTTCATGTACATGCGATTTGTTCATCTGGAGGACAGTGTGAAAAAACTCACAGCACAGGTCAAACTGTTCTTCAAATTTGTCATACTTACAGACCTGGTCAACTAAACAAAATAACCCCCTTGCCCCTCCACCTAAATTATTTCACCCCATTCTAGCCCACACTTTACCTTTGGTAACTCATGCAAACTGTAACTCACTATTGTGAAGTAATTTCCTCTTATTTTAAGCTACCTTCATACACACAATAGACAAGTGAACAAAAAGAGCAATGGGGCGGCGATGCCCCAGACGTAGCGGGAGAAGTGACGGCCTGAACAGGCCCCATTCCCAGGGGATGCCAAGTAACAGCTTTTACTGTAGTAAGGTTGACTCTGATTTCTACCTGTCTGACGTTCCAAACAGAATGCTTAGGTATTTCAACCTTGACATATAAATTACTAAATGTAAGTGTTGTGATGATCTGCCAGAATAGATCTTATAAGAAAGGATTATGCAGCATGAAAATAAAAGCACCTGTAAAACCATTACACCAGCAGCACCTGTTTGGTTCCTGCACCTCTTTGCATTGACCAGTGGGGAATGGCATTTAGTATTTCAGAGAGAGAACATTTCAAATGAATTATGCTGCCAAACAACAGCCGATATAAATTCAATGGATCTATGCTCAGGGTATATTTGGACCAAGGCCTCTCAGTGATATCACTTCAATTTCCAGATTGAATGCAATTTCTTGAGTAAACCAAAGGAAAAAAAAGTCATCCCTCCCACTTCCTTGATTTCATTCAGTAGATTTTATTTCAATTATCTACCTATCTATCTAGGCAATGACCCTTTTACAGTTCATAGAAAGTGGCATCATTTTCAACAAAATAAAACAAAAAAAACTTGTATTATGGCAGGAGGCCATTTTGGATCAAGGCTGGCAGGCACATTGAATGCAGGACAACCAGCAGTAGACAGTGCAGAGGAAGGGACAGAATCAAGGGCAACAACTAACCACAAGTAGGAAGCAGTCTATTTTATGAGGTCTTTGGATATTTTTATCCTCAACTCTGGACGGTAAACACAGATAATGAGACTGAGACTAAACTGTAATTATACAGCATTTTAATGATTTAAGTTGTGGGAGGAGAGTGTGGGAGAGGGAAAAGGAGAAGGGGAAAAACAGAGCCAAACAGTCTTCTCTTCTTGGTTTCTTCAGAAACATCAGTCTTCCAAAATTTTGTCTTTTTCCTTGCCTTTTGCTTAGCGTAAGAGAAACATTGATAGTCACTTTTAAAGAAACACAGGTTGGAGCAGCACTTTTAAAGAAACACATTTTAAAGAAACATAGGTAACAGCTGCCAAATATAGATCCTTGCCATACGTGACAAGGGTGTTTTAAAAAAATGCTAGACATACTGAAACTGCTGTTTTAAGAAGTCATACAGAAGACAGAATCCCCTTCCCCCACACACCTATTTGCTAGGTGAGAAAAATATATGATTGGGGTGGCTCCTGTCTAACCTAACATTGTTTTGCTATCTCAAGCAATAAAATATTCTGAGAATGCTAAGACATGCCTGTCACTGTAGAAATGTCAGCTAATTAAAATACAGAAAAGTGGGTTAGAGTCTATCTATTCAAAATGAAAACTTATCTTCTACCTAATCAAGGTATCTTCTACCTTCAGACATCCAAACTTAGGTTCATCCTCCTTATTTCTCCTGCATCTCCCCCCTTATCATAATCTAACCTTTCAAATTATTTTCATCATTGTTTGTGCTATTGTGTCATTAGAGATAATCTTTGGAAAAATACAGTTCTTACTTTTTTGTTCTGAAAACAATTGCATTTGGACAAGTTCCAGCTTCCTCCAAGTGAGCTGGTTATCTCCTTGCAGAAGGCTTAACAAGAAGACTTTGCCTTTAGCTTTCTTGGGTTTCACCCTCAGGTTAGTGAAGCAGAAAGCTCTGCATCTTTCTTTGTTATGCTTTTCAATGTGATTTCCAAAATGTTGAATGCAGAGAAACAAAGCAGTCCTTTTTGTGACGTTCTAATCCAACATTATTGGATGTGAATATAACATAAATCTCACAGTCCTGAAGTGTGAAGTGATGAGTACTTTGTCACAGGAGAAGCTTATTTGTCTGATGTTGTTCCCAAAAATAAAATATGGAACATCAAAAGTGAATCAGATGGGTAGCTCTCATAGCAAAACGCTATTTGTCATGCCAAGCTATGTTGCAACAACTCTATTCCTCACAATGCCAAGAATAGTAAAACATGCTGCTGCCTTTGTTATGTTGTTGCGTTCACCTATCTGCTTGTAGATTTGCTAAGCATTGTTTAATTTTTCTGTCAGTTCATTTATTTTCACAGGTACTGGGTTAAATTTAAAGGGTTATCAAGTGCTCACATTGAATAAACTGTCCAAGATGCAGTTTATTCTTATACTCATACATTTACCAGCTTCTTATAAATTCAGTGCCACAGAAATGCCCTCCCCTCAGCACCATATACCTGAAAGCCCCTGTATTCCCACTCAAGAGAAAAAACACCCCTGTGAACTCTAGCTGGCACTTTGCCCAACTTCAAGGCATCCCAACAAGTAAACTGAGGTTCTCCACTGCCTGTACATGAGAATTGTGAGTATTCATTAAGAAGCTGCAATCAAGCCAATTGAGGGATGACAAAAGCTATTTAGCCAATGCCAGATTGAGATTTCTAGCCTCCCTTATGTAAACCTGGAGGCCTGATAAAGACGTTTCATCGTGAGGCACCAGTACATTTTTTATCAGGTTACATTTCATCCAGACTCACTCAGCCTTCTGGAACTGGAGTGTAAAAGCTGCCAGTCAGTTGGCAAAGTGTTAGTATGTGGCAATTTTATAGCTACCAACTGGACTGTTTCCTAGTGCGTCTAAGCAAAAAATACTAATAGTTAATACCAAGTAAAGAACTCATAAAATGACAAAAACCTAGCTGGAATTATTTAACCCTCTCAAACTATAGTGAATCAGTCGAACTCTTGTTGTTTTAGCATTAATACTAGCTCAAGACAGTAAATTTGATGCAATGTTTTAAAGCTTTATTCTTTCATTTCACTATTAGTAGGTATAAAAAAAGGGTTTACTGGAATTGAGATGTATTATTGTACTTCTCTCAAAATCTTGAACCAGGATAACTTCTACATGCACTCATTTCATTATTGGGGGGTTTTTTTGTTTGTTTGTTTTTAAAGGCAGTCTTTGGAAAACACGGGTTTATTACAATACCCCCACCAAAGTCACCTTCTACGGGTTCTTTTAAACCCAGGAAAATAACTTAAGAGGCTTATGAAACCACAGACTCTACAGAGTTCCCTCAGTCTTCAGTTACATCAACAGAAAAACAGCCATTGGTATCATATGTTATCCACTAAGTAGATTCCCTGGGAGAAATACCAGCCCCAAGTATGCTCTTCTCAGCCAATAAGTACACCACCTTGCTTAACTGAGACATGAGGGAGACTTAGTAAAGACAGGCTGTATTTTCAAAAGAATACAGAAGTTTTACTGAAGCATTTTTCAGGGTTATGAAGTAATTAAGACAAAAATACAGTACAAAAATACATAGAAGTGTTATGAGATGTCAACAATAACATTTATATGCATTTTAGCATGAAAATTTTCCCAGTAATTGACAGTTTTAGAAGGATTTTAACTCTGAGACCCATATAAGCACTGTCATTGAACTTGGGTAAAACAGCAGCTCTGAGAATGTTAACACTCATTTGACTTCTTTGCACTCCAGAATACTCAAATAATTAAACCATTTAATTCCAGAAAGTACCAAATGAATTCCATTAAGTTTTACATTACCAGGTCTACGAAGTATGACAATGCATTAACAAAGTATGTTAATGGAGTAAGTGAAAATCTGCGTGTCACAATGGAAGACTAACTGTGTCCTGGCTTATTTTCACTCTCCCTTAGGATGCCTCCTCCAGACTTCAGGTTTCTTGATTTTGCCTTCCTCTGGGAAAGAATCTACAGTTCTCTCTCAGCCTTGACACTCAGCTACCGTACCCTCCACACACTACAATTATCCAGTGGGTCCAACATGGTTTGGCTCCCTGTCATTCTTCTCTTTGGGAGCTGTGACCAATTTTCTTTATAAAAAAGCATTGTTTAATCTGAACATTATTGACACTGCATATTATAATAGACAAATAGCATCTCTGACAATCTATACACATCTTTCTTGGCCTCTGACGTGTCTTGACATACCATCTCCATTAGTTACCACTTTGCAGAATTGGGACCTTAAATCCAGTTACCTTAGGAACAGTACTGACCTTCCCAGTTTGCAAGGACACCCCACCCTTTACTAGGATTCTCTTATGAACAGTCTAAGTTTATAGTTTGCCTTCTGCAAGACATACGATAGTTGGAGTACACAAGACAATTACTGCAAAAACAGATGATAAACAGATTGAAAACTGAACTCCTTCAGGTCTTTCCCTGACCCAGCTTCCCTACCACTCAGGAACATTCTTCAGCAGTCTGCTTTAAGAAATAACTCCCTAATGTGCCTCGTCAGAGGATTCAGGTATCCCATTAGACATTGTCACTTGGCAGTTGATTATTTGCCAGCCTACTTGGGCATACTGGTTAGCTTGGGCTGGCCACCTCCTTCATCCAATGGGGCTTCCATATTAAAAAACAAAAAACAAAAAACCTCACTAATGACATGACATTTAGACAGCCTAGCTGTTGTTGGCTTTCCCCAACTACAAGAATTTTTTTAACAGTTCTGGATATTCCAACACAAAATGGAGATGATAAGCACCATTTTACTAACAACATGAAGGTTTCAGTTGGACACAGAAAATATACAGACATCCATTAATGTCAATGCTTCCCTTATCTCTTATCCAAAACTTTTGCCTAATTCCAATAGAGTTAGTCTAAATCAACCTAATTCCAATAGAGTTAGTCTAAAATTGTAGCCATAACAATAGGCGGTAAAAAATTGTTCCACTTTTTTCGCAGTGGATGTCTGTTTGCTTTATGGCAGGAGACTGCACACAAACCAGAGCTGCCTGCATTCTCCAGCTGCCCTAGGTGGGTGATTCCAGTGCTTAAGAGAACCAATCCTGCATGCCCCAGGAAGTCTCCTTCAGGATTAGGCCCCTGAAACCCTGGGAGTGATTGTTCCAGTTTCTCTGCTTACCAAGGTTCACTCCAGGAATCCTCCAGCATGCACACTTCCCAGGTGGTGTGCATATCACACTGTTGCATCCTCACTCGAGACAACAGGCAAACAGTGAAACAGAGCAGCTGTGCCAGGACACATCCTGCCACAGTTAATGCCATCCCAAGGACAAAGCTGTTTAAAGTGTCCCCATAGAAGTTCCTGGATAACAAAATATGCTATTAGAAAAAAAAAAATTGGCAAGATAGAATTAAGCTATAAACTAATTTATTCTTGTTTGTATGCATGTTTGCTACAGTGCATCAAAAAAAAAAAAAAAAAAAAAAAAAGGACTGTATACGAATTTTGACTCCAAGCCTTCTTCAGTATATCAATTTTTAAAATTATAATCCAAGAAATTACCCAATGTATTTTGCATTATCCAAACTCTGCATTATCCGTTTTTTGCATTATCCAAAACCTGCTCTCAATTACTTCTGTGTGCAGGAACAGCTGGTAATTTGACAAAATTGAATAAATAATCCAAAAACTTGATCTTGCCAAGAAGTAAAGTGTACTCCATCTAAGGACAGAGCCTCAGACCTGAAAAAAGACTGTGTAAGTGCAATTATCCAAATCATTTAAATGATGTTCTGCCAGTGCACAAAATTATCAGTTCTGAGCTATTAGCAATCCCCAACAATAACTAGTTCCACTAACATTCAATAGTCAGTGGGTGTGTCTACATGTGTACATTTACTGTGCAGTAACCAAAATTACTGTGCAGCACAGGCACACATCTACATGTGCATGCCCATATTGTGCAGTAGATATGGTGGCTTATGCTGACTTGAGCATAAATCTGATACCTGCATCATGCAGGAATCAAATGCATGTCCAATTAGTACTACTGTGCAGTAAGGCATCTACATGTGCTTTACTGCGTAGTAACTATGTGTGGACTGATTAACTTCAGTCTGAAGTCAGTCTACACACAGCATTAATGTGCTTTAACACCTGCATGTCTAGACGCTTGCCTATTCCCCCTTGCTGCTCAGTAACTTACTGGTTCTAGCCTCCCTCATGTAAACCTGGAGGCCTGGTAAAGACATTTCATCATGAGGCACCAGTACATTTTTTTTTAATCAGGTTATATTTCATCCAGACTCACTCAGCCTTGTGGAACTGAAGTGTAGAAGCTGCCAGTCAGTTGGCAAAGTGTTAGTATGTGGCAATTTTATAGCTACCAACTGGATTGTTTCCTAGTGCATCTAAGCAAAAAATACTAATAGTTAATACCAAGTAAAGAACTCATAAAATGACAAAAGCCTAGCTGGAATTATTTAACCCTCTCAAACTATAGTGAATCAGCCAAACTCTTGTTGTTTTAGCATTAATACTAGCTCAAGACGGTAGATTTGTCATGCCAAGCTATGTTGCAACAACTCTTTTCTTCACAATGCCAAAAATAGTAAAACTTTCTGCTGCCTTTGTTATATTGTTGTGTTCACCTATCTGCTTGTAGATTTGCTAAGCATTGTTTAATTTTTCTGTGAGTTCATTTATGTCTAGACTCTTGCCTATTCCCCCTTGCTGCGCAGTAACTTACTGGTTCATCAATCCCTATTGCCATTTGTCCAGGTAGATCGAAAAAAGGAACAAGTCCACTTTCGCCTCTCTCACACCACAGCCCAAAGGCACCCTTTAAAAGCCTACCATATGTAGCCCGAGTACATCCAGCAAGTGGAAGGGATGGGGTGGTCGGGTAAAAGTGCTATGAGAGGGGCCTGCCACCTGGGAGCAGTTCTCTCTCTTTTCTATAGAGCCAGGCCAAGAGAAAGTGCTTAACTATATACAAAGTTATTGCTACACAAAATAAATATGAATAAGAGACATTAAATATTTACAATAGAATTAGTATGGGACACCATATACAATAACTTGCAAATCAACACATTGCACCACTTGGCGGGACTATAAAACATAATCATACAGGTGGTTCACATCGTAGGCAATAATTAACCCACCTGCACAGAATGAACATTAACACTCTGGAATAGGTCAGCCAAGGCATCAACACAATAAACACCTATAAGCATCAACTTAGATAAGCCCAGGTAACTTGAGGTAGCAATGAAATATTTTGATAATAGGCAGTAAACATATATAGGTAATGAAGACAGGTAAACCCATATAAACCTCTTTAAAGAGTACTCACTAATGTATTAACTTCTACAGTAGAAAGCAACATCAATCACAGAATATGGGGTGCACTCAACACCCCACGGGCTGTTCCCTGGAGCCCCTCCCCTTTAGGGCCCTGGGATATGGACATGCCCCCATTCCACAACGGAGGGGGGTGGAGGCTGCAGACCCTTCTCTCCCAAGCCTGCCTCTCCTGCAGGACCCACTTCCCCAGCAACTCATGTTCCT
The DNA here is from genome assembly GCF_001723895.1 of Crocodylus porosus. Taxonomy (NCBI): domain Eukaryota; kingdom Metazoa; phylum Chordata; order Crocodylia; family Crocodylidae; genus Crocodylus; species Crocodylus porosus. The sequence continues at coordinate 128,518,482 of NW_017728886.1, read as the reverse complement.
GCTCCGAAGCAGCCAAGGCTCATCCCCTGGTGGCCAGTCCCACAAGAGCCTCTCTCTGGCAATGCCTCCAGCTCCTCTTGATGGCCTGATGCCCCGTACTGGGCACGCAGGGTGCTCCTACAGGAACTGAGCCCTTACTGGCTCCAGTTCCATGGCCTCACACTGGGTGAGGAAGGGTCCTTCCCTTTCCCAGGCCCTGCTCTGGGCACCGAGTCTTTTAGTTTAATGTGGAGCCATGCTGTGGGGCTTTGGTTATTCAGCCTAGAACCAGGGCTAACTTGAGCAACCTCAAGCTGCTCCCAGAGCCAGCTCTCCATGCACCGAGCCACACATCACCTACCCAGCCACTTGCCAGATTCACAGGCTCAAGCTGCCTTGAATGGCTTCTAGAGCCTGAGCACCATGCACCAATCCGCGCACTGTTGAGCCTCTGAGGATCCAGAGGATGGTCGCCTCTGGAGCTCCTCTCTCCTTGCTGTGTCTCTCCTCTAGCGTGCTGAGCATGCTCTACTTTTATCCATGCTGCAGACCACAGTCTGGTCGGGGAGCTCCTTTCTCTCTCCTGTCAGGAAACGGGCAGTGCCCACTTTCCCCCAGCTTGTTTCTGATTGGTGGATTGACTCCACCAATTGGAATTGAGGCTTCTCAAGCCCCTGGGCATGTTGGAGCTCCATCAGGTAAGTCTGTCAGATATATATCACAGATACAGAGCAGGAGAGATAAGAATGCCTCCCTTGGGCACAGTAACAGTGGGGAATTTGCTATATATTCCAGCATGTTCAGTTGATCCTAGGAAGACCACCATACCCTATAATATGCAGGAAGAGAAAAACCCAGATGGCCCTTGTCCTTCTGAGACAATGGAGAGAAAAAAAAAAAATCTTTCCTAATTGCCTAGATTAGTTTGACCCTATGCATGAGCAGGACTCAGGAGCTGTACATATTAAAGCTTACTAATGTCTCCCTGTTGTAATCGCGCTGGTGCATGAGGCAACAAGATGGCGGGAGTCCCCACCCTCCATGCCATGGGACCAGGGAGGGGAAAGTAAAAGCGTGCGCTTTTTTGGGGGGGGGGGGGAAATCAGCAGGTGATAGGGTAACTTACCGCTCATCATCACATGCGTCACCTAAGTAATAAAAGGGAGCGCCTAGCCACACCGGAGCGAAGTCGTTCGTTACCCACTCTGTTGTTACAAGGATCATCTAGCCTCCACCTCCCGTCCACGCCTAGCAACCGCCGGACGCTGTTTGTACTTACTGTGACATGTCAGCACGTTTATTCTCCTCGCTTGCTTCTATCTTCTCTCACCCGTGGCTGCAGCCATAAGTAATTAAAAACCCTTTGATTTTTTCTCATCACCCCACCTACTCCTTGTCAATTGGTTAATCACAACAACGTGCAAGCTGAACTTGCATGACCCTACCGCCCACTAAAAGTCCCGAAGCTTTATCTCTGGTCCTCACGCACAGCTGTAGCAGCGTGACAACTAATACCTTGAGAAGCACCAGAACACACTGGAAAAAACTCAGCAGCCCAGTAACATGTTTATAGGGGAGGGGGAAAAAAAAAAAAAAAAAAAAAAAAGTCTTCCTGGCCCTTGTAGTCAATCAGCAAAAATCCTGAATAAGATTTCACGCTACCTCATTCACAGAGATAGTTTCCTTTCAACTGCATCAAATACTCAAATGTTTCATAAGCTCTTATTACTGTCTCAAGAGTATCCAATCCTCTTCCTTCTGTAAAGATATCAATCTCAGTGTCATACCAGGTCATGGGCAGCCAGGTCTGAGGGTCACCCGGGGTGAAGAGAAGTAACCAAGACCCAGTGGAAGTGTGCAAAAAACAGGGGAGCCAAGAAGCCAGAAGCCAAAAGATCTATCTTGAAAACCAAGTCAGATATTCAAAGAATGGGGCAGAGCATGGAGTCAAGAGGCCAGCTAGGTTAGGTATGCCAGAGGGCCAGGCCAAACTCAGGGTTTGTGGGAAAGCCAGGTTGTGTAGCCAAAGAATCCATCAAAAATTTATTCCACAAAACTAGAATTTTTTTTTCTAGTTTCCAGTCTAAATTGGTTTGTGACTAGTGAAGTGAATTTAGTCAGGCTTTGGCCTCTCTGACTAGAAAAAAAAACAGACAGACACCAGAAGTGTTAATACTGCTACAGTTATATGTTTTGAGATTTAAAAAAAAAAAATTCCTGCATTATTACTCTGTGCACAGATGTCCAGTTAAGTAAGTTTGTTTTAGTTTCTTCAAGGTCGTATTTTTTTTCTCTTTATCAGTGTTAAGTATAAAAATGCTTAGAAACTGAGGGAGGGGGAGGATTCCTTTGAACAGACACGTGAGTGATTCCCTTGCTGTATGGAATTCTCCCTGTGATCACAGTATAGCCCTCAATAAAGAAAAGCTGGCTCTGTCAGTTCTGATTCAGCCACAACGCAAAGTTTGATTTCTTCCACACTAGTTTGTAGACATTTGATTTTGTGCCAGTATTGTTCTTTAGCTTAAATAGCTCTTCTCTGTGCTTGATATTCAGCTTGTGAATATCCATACGAAAAAGAATTAGATCTCCTCTCAATTTTCATTTTGCTGAGATAAACAAGCCAACTTTTTAATCTCTTCTGAATGGATAATTCTCCATTCCACTAAATATAATAGTTGCATGTTTATAAATATTCCATGTTTACCTACTCCAGTTTAAAGAGTCCTCTTTTGTAATGTAGGTGACCAGAACCACCCATCATTTCCTATATGGGAGCTCACTAATGCATCATACAGTGGCATTCATCCTCTTAACCAAAGATACCCTAATCTAATATGCCCTTAGAATTGTGTTAGCTGGTTTTACAGGTTCATCAAAGTCAGGTCATGGTCACCCTGTAGTCAATCAGTTCTTCTATATGCCTCTATTTCTCTGTTGTCTCCCTTTCAGATTATTCTTTATTCACTTTTCATACCCATCTTCTGCAGCTGAATTGGTAATTATCCATGAGGCATCATGCCAAATACTTCACTTAAATCTAGACAGATAAGAGCAATGCAATAAACAACTAATCAGATCAATTATTATATCGAAGGATTAGGTCTTCTGACATTGTATTTCTAAGAAAACCACATCGAACTTTGACGTGCATCTTCATCAATGATGTGGCCACTGGTGTCAGAAGCAGACTGGCCAAGTTCGCCAACAACAGCAAACTCTGGGGTAAAAAAATCACCCACACCCGAGGATAGGAGGGTGATCCAGGCAGATCTGGACAGACTCATGAAATGGGCAGACTAGAACCTGATGGTGTTCAACACTGAAAAATACAAGGTTCTCCACCTTGGGAGGAAAAACTTGCAGCATGCTTATAGGCTCGGTAGTGCTACATTGGTTAGCACTACAGATGTAAGGGACTTGGGGGTCATGGTTGACCACAAGATGAACATGAGCCTTCAGTGTGATGCTGCAGCTAGTAAAGTGAGCAAAACACTGGCTTGCACCCATAAATGCTTCTCAAGCACATCTGCCCCAACCCACCAGTGGGGAAGCTAGCTCCTAGCTGTCCCACTGGCAGACTGCGGAAGGGGGCTGGGAGCTGCCCCTCCCCTGCAGCTCTTTTCAAGCCCCACACCCATGATTAGGCACCCAGGGTCAAGAGCTCCCTGCTGCCAGGGTGCTCCCATCAGTCCCTGACCAAGCACCCAGGGGGAGCCTGGAGCTCCACCCAGTGGCAGCAAGGGTCTGCTGCAGGGAACTGGGTGCAAGTTTGCTCCTTATTCCCGCAGCTGGAGTACTGCATCCAGTTTTGGGCTCTGTAATTCAAAGAGGATGTGGAGAAGCTTGAGAGAGTCCAGAGGAGAGCCACGCGCATGATCAGAGGTCAGGAAAACAGACCTTATGATGACAGGCTGAGAGCAATGGGGCTCTTTAGCCTGGCAAAGCACAGGCTCAGGGGTGATCTGATGGCCACCTATAAGTTTATCAGGGGTGCTCATCAGGATCTGGGGGAACATCTGTTCAGAGCCTCCCCAAGGGATGACAAGATCAAACGGTCACAAACTCCACTGTGACTGATTCAGGCTGGACATAAGAAAGAACTTCTTCACTGTCCGAGCTCCCAAGGTTTAGAACAGACTACCACCGGCAGTGGTTCAAGCACCCACTTTGAACGCCTTCAAGAGACATTTGGATGCTCATCTTGCTGGGATCCTATGATTCCTGCTGACTTCCTGCCCCTGGGGCAGGGGCCTGGACTCGATGATCCTCTGGGGTCCATTCCAGCCCAAATGTCTATGAAACATTTTCTATTTAATGCTATATGCTAAATTATTCTTTCCTTCAGTATGCTAAAGATCTTGCATAATCAAGTCAAGCCTATAACGACCTACGTCACTATAGTTCTCTTCTTTCAAATATAGACACTACACTTGCCATCCTCTGATTCTAGGATTCTATGCCAAAATTGACAGATTCATTAGAAGTCCATGAAATGGCAATCAATATTCCATGTGTTGGTATTTTCCATATTTCATAGATGTTATAGATTTCATAGACATTAGAGCTGGAAGTGACCTTATGAGATCACCAGGTCGAGCCCCCTGCCCAAAAGGCAGGAGTCAGCTGGGGTCAGATGACCCCATCAAGATAAGCATCCAAATGTTTCCTGAAGGTATCCAAGGTACATCCTCGCACCACTTCTGGGGAGAGTCTATTCCAGGCTCTGGAGACTTGGACAGCAAAGAATTTTTTTCTAATGTCCAATCTAAAATGATCTTCCAGCAGTTTGTGACGTTGCCTTACCTTGGGGTGCCCTGGTGAATAGATGTTCTCCCAGTTCCTGATGCATACCCCCTATATACTTAAAGACTGCCACTAAGTCCCCCCAGAGCCTTCTCTTCTCCAGGCTGAAGAGAACCATGCCTCTCAGCCTCTCCTCATAAGGCTTGAACTCTTGAATTCTAATCATCCATGTGGCTCTCCTCTAGACTCTCTCAAGCTTCTCCACATCTTTTCTAAGGTGTGGAGCCCAGAATTGGATGCAATACTCCAGCTGTGACTTCACCAAGGCTGAGTAAAGTGGGAGGATGACTTCTTGGGTCTTGCTTGAGATACATTAGTAGATGCAAGCCAGAGTTTTTTTGCTTTGCCAACTGCAGCATCGCATTGGTGACTCATTTTCATCTCATGGTCAATCATGACCCCCACGTCTCTTTCAATTGTGGTACTAGTGAGTGTAGCACCACTGAGCCTATAAATATGATGTGAGTTCTTTCTCCTGAGGTGGAGCACCTTGCATTTCTCTGTGTTGAATGTCATCAGGTTTTGATCCACAGACCTTGCGAGCCTGTCCAGGTTGGACTGAATCACCAGTCTATCCTCCAGTGTGACTGGACTTCCCCATAATTTGATGTCATCTGCAAACTTAGCCAGTCCACTTCTGAAACCTGAATCCACATCATTTATGAATATATTAAAGAGTAATGGTCCAAGTACTGAGCCCTGGGGAACACCACTGATCACCATGTGCCATGCTGACTCAGTTCCATTGACTATCACTGTCTGAGTCCAAACACAGAGCCAGCTCCCCAGCCATTGAACCTTGAGTTGTCAAGGTCACAGTTCCCCAGTTTTACCATGAGGACATCATCGGAGACCAAGTTGTCATGGCGCGGGGTCCTACGGGATGGCCATGATCTCCCCAAGACCCCCTTACCGTGCCAAGTTGGCCCAATGGGCACCCTGAATTCTCACCCACCATGTCTTTAATGAAAAATGTATATGTATATGGGAGGCTGCCTTTACGCCCTCTTGGTCGCGGTTTGTTGTACACTCTGGCCGCGTGGACTCCCGGACCCCTGGCGGGTCCCACTCCAAGGTAGATGACACAACAGGTGTTTCGGGGCACCCTAGCCTTATGGGCTATGCATGGCTCCAACCACCCTTTTACTATGTCTCAAGCCTCGCAGATGGTACCAACATTGTTCAGTCTGGGCCCTGTTGTAATGTGGCCCCCTTGTCCCGCACTGCACCTCGCTGGCACTCAGGCCCTGTTGTAATGTGGCCCCCTTGTCCCGCACCGCACCTCGCTGGCACTCGGGCCCTCCGTGGCCCTGTCCCACACTGCACCTCGCTGGCACTCAGCAAATTGTTGCACCCTCTTGTTGGGGCTTCTTGCTGCCCCCCTCACTGATGCTAGGGTTCCCACATTGCTGTGGGTCCCCTGAGGCCTCCGCCATCCCCTTATAGCCTCACCCAAGCCACCAGTATTAACAGCTAACAAAACACAAGCCCCTGGGCTATAATATAAACTCAAGCCACACAGCTATAAGAACATCATTCAAGCCACCCCAAGGGTGCCGCATCTCTCACCAGTCTCAGGAGCTGCTCGTGCAGTCAGGCCTCTCCCCTTTGCTCACTCAGACAGAGCTCCTTCCCCCTTGGTTGCTAGCAGGGGACTGCTAGCCTGGCCTGAGCACTGGGGTTTATATGTGCCAGGCCCTGCCCCTTCCAGTCAGCTGACCGCTGGCAAGTGTGGGCCTGTTGCAGAGCTCTCAGGTGCCCCATGACTGAAAGCAGAAACGGCTCAGGAGAGACCCCTAGTGGCGGGAAGGGAGAAGCACAGCTGCCAGTTACCAGGACTGCGCAGGTGCTGGTTTCCCTAGCAACCAGGGAAGCCTATAGCTAGGAAGGGGCAGAGCTTAGCCCTTTTTAAGCCCAGGCAGAAGGCCAAAGAGGGCAGTTCCCCTCTGCCAGCTGAGGGAGGAGGAACTCAGCCAGAACAAAGGGGAGAACTCTGATGGTTGGAACATCCCCTGGTTCCTGCTGGGGGTTGATGTTCTCTCTCTCTCTCTCAGGGAGAGATTCATATTTTTGACCAGAATGGTCTAGCTTTTACGTTGTAGCGCAGGGGCTTTGCGTTTTCTGTTTTACTGGAGGACCGGGTGAGGCTATATGGGGTTGGAGGAGGCCTCATAGGAGCTCCATGAGAGCATGGGGTCTCCTGGCACCAGAGGGGGTGCAGCTTTATTTGGGGGTGCATTGGCCCAGCCTGGAGCTAAGGGGGGCAGTGCGGAGCCCCGGAGCTAGGAGGACAGTGAAGAGTCCCAACTAGGGGGCAGCGAGGCGCCCCACGTTAGGGAGTAGTGAGGAGCCTGAGAGTGAAGAGCCCTGTGTTAGGGGGCGACAAAGAGCCCCAAGAGTGGGGAGGGGCAGCAAGGAGCCCCGAAAGTGAGGAGGGGGGCGAGGAGCCCCAAGAGCAAACGAAGGCCCGAGACCTAAGAACATGGCCCGAGTCGGATCATACCAGCACCATCTGCGAGGCTTGGGCTGCGGTGTAGGAGAGGAAAAGGAGCTGCATACAGCGCCCCCTGTCATCGGGGCGCATAAAAATGGGCAGTCTCCCACTGATTCCAATCATCTATTAATCACAAGTAAGATCAAGGCATGGCAGACGAGTAAGCAGGCGGTTGACCCATTGCAGGAGGGCAGAGCCACACGCGAAGAGGGGCTCTGAGAGTAGGACTCCTGCTACAGGGCCACTAGTTAACTCTGGTTGCCCTGGCAACCAGCAGCTGGGGCTTCTCACTCACTTCTAGGGCTCTTTCCCTAGCAGTTTCCCCTCTTTAAAAGGAGCAGGGCACCTAAGTGCTCTATGACACAAGTCAAAGGCTTTTTTGAAATCTAAATATATGACATCCACCTCTTCTCCCTTGTCCAGGTGATGTGTCACCTGGTCATAGAGGTTGCGAGATCTACCTGCAGTGAAACCACGATGGCTGTCTCTCAGAAAGTTGCTTTCAGTAAGCCTGTTGTTGATAGATTCTTTGATATTTTTTTTTTCCACAATCTTCCCAGGGATCGTGGTCAAACTGATTGGCCTGTAGTTCCTTGGAACTTCCTTCCTTCCTTTTTTGAAAATAGGCACCACATTGGCCCTCTTTCAATCTTTTGAGCCTCCCCCAAGCACCACAAGTTCTCAGATATCCTCGTCATTGGTCGTGCTGTGATGCCAGCCAACTCTTTTAGCACTTTTAGGTGCATCCCATCCAGGCCAGCTGACTTGTGGATGTCCAGCCTCTCAAGGTGTTCCTTCACAAGATCTTTGCCAATTAGAGGTGTGTGATTGCCCTTACCCTGATAATCCTTCATCCTGTCAGGCAGGGTGATCCCTTTGGGCTGGTGGAAAACCAACGCAAAGTAATCATTAAGGAGATTAGCTTTTTCCTGGGTGTCAGTTGTCAGCTGCCCCATTTGGTTCATCAGGGGTCCAATGTTGCCCTTGTTTTTTTTTCCTGACTGCCCATGTATCTGAAGAAGGACTTTTTATTGTCTTTGATTCCTGTAGCAAGTTTGAGTTCAATTTCAGCCTTGACGTTTTTGGTCTGCTCCCTACAAGTGTGGGCCAGTGCTAAATAATCCTCCTTAGTGGTATTTCCTGACTTCCAACCCTTATGAGCTTCTCTTTTCAGATTCAGGAGGTTCATGAGTTCCCTATTGAGCCAAGGGGGTCTCCCAGCCCTTTTGCTACCTTTCCTACAGGTCTGAATGGACTTCCATCGTGCTTTTAGAATTGAGTTCTTAAGGAGTGACCACTCATCACGGACTACCCTCCCTGTCAGATCATGATCACTCAGGACCTTGACAACCAAGCTCCTGAGCTTGTGAAAGTCAATTTTCCTAAAGTTGAGGATTTCTGCATTGCTGACTGATTTGCCAGCTTTGCAATGGATAGAGAAAGTGATCAACTCATGAACACAGTCACCTAGATTCCCTTCGATCCTCAGATCACTCACTAGATCATCCCCCTTTGGCCTGAACCAGATCCAGCAGCATCTTACCTCTTACCCATAGACTTCTTGAGTCAAACAGAGCTCATCAATGCCAGGATGGTTGAAGTTGAGAGCATGCAGCTTCTTTCAGTTCCCTAGAAAATTTGTGGTCTAGCTCTTCCTCCTGGTTTGGAGGTCTGTAATAGACTCCTACAGTTATATCCCTTTCACCATGTTCTCCTTGTATTTTAACCCAGAGGGTCTCAAGTCACTCTTCTTGGGTGCCAATCTCTGCTTGTAGGAGAGCTACAAGCTACACCCCCACCCTCACATACAGAGCTACACCCCCACCCTTTCTTGCAACATGAACCTTCCTGTACAAGGTATATCCATCTATACCTGTGGTCCAGTCACAGGTAGAGTCCCACCAGGTCTCCATTATCCCTATGAGATCATATTCATTTTTGCTTAGCAAAAGAGCCAGTTCCTCCTGTTTGTTCCCTATTCTCCTGGCATTTGTGTACAGGCAGCTAAGCCTGCCATCAGAAGCCCTGGGCTTCCCTGTGCTCTTGGAAGAGAGCACAGAGATCATATTCTCTGATGTAAATTATGCTCTGATTTAAATTGCTATTACCACACATAAAGTACACACATTTATACTCTAAATTTGCTAAGTATTAAATCACATGCTGTTTTTTTCTCATTTAGTCAGGCGAAATAAGTAGACAACATTGTATTGTGCTGTAAGGACAGTTCACTCAATTGTAGAATAAGCAAGCTTTCTTCTTGCAGAAATAAGGAAACAGGTACTTAAACCAGAAGCGATGATGCTCAGATCTGTAAGGATGTGAAGTGTTTTCATTCACCGCTGCCTTGAGAATTGCAGGGACTGACATCTTCCAAGAGTTGTATAGGACTTCACAAAATCAGGAAGATAACATCAAAATGGCATTATGGTACAGTTGCCTCTCATAACTGTAATATTATCTTGAGTAGGTCTGGAAACTATTACAGTCATGAGATGCAACTCACCAAGAGTAAATTTCCTTACTATAGTTGTCTTCCAAGGTCTGATATAATGCATTTTCCAGGGAGGAAGTTGCAGACGGGCTTAATCACTGGTGATGACCCATTGCAACAGTCTAACTGCAGGAGTTATTTTTAAACAAATCAACTTCCCAGCTATGTGGATAGTACCACAGTAGAGAGAGAGTTTTGTATCTTCTGAATTCTCAAAACAAAGGCAACTATCTATGATGTGTTCTTCAAACATACACTATTCCATATTATCATAAACACCTTGGAAACCCCACTTTCACTGGCTTTATTAGCTTTCCTTAATGGTACTTTACTTATCTGTAATTTGTTTTACAGGCACAATCTGCTTGTGCTTGTCAAAAGGTGATGATTTTGAAAATTTTATACCAAAAGAAAGAAAGAATTAGCTGGTGAAAAAGAGAGGACCCCCTCCCAAAGAATAATTTGTGCAGAATGCTGCCCAGTTTTTTGCCACCTGGACTGTTTATCCAACTGAAAAGTCAACTCATTAAAAATGACAAGCCACCAAATCTTTGTAGGCTACTTTTGAACTACCAGTCACCCGTTTAAACTCCCTTTGGAGCTCATTCAAGCAAGTACTTTAAGCACTTGAATAGTTATTTTGCAATCAGTGAGGTTACATATGTGCTAAGATGTATTTCAGCACCTTAAGGTGCTGATTATTATGGAAGAAACTGGGATTTTTTAGGGTGATATCTTTTATTGGACCAACTGTATACTTGGGAAAGAGAGAGACAAGCTCTCTCTGAACTCTGAATTTTACTCCATAGCAAATTTACTCTGTAGTAAGGAGTAGACATATAACCATAGGGCTGTGAGAAACGGAACTGTTTCGTTTTGACCCTTGTAAGATAGTTTCACTCAGTACTTCCCAGATACAGGGTGGGTCTACACATACATTTACTCTGGCCTAGATTTACTTTGGTAAGCCAGAGTAAGGGTTTTTGGGCAGATGTCTACACATGCAGGAATAAGGGGCAAACTTGCACCCAGTTCCCTGCAGCAGACCCCTGCTGCCACTGGGTGGAGCTCCAGGCTTCCCCTGGTTGCTTGGTCAGGGACTGATGGGAGCACCCTGGCAGCAGGGAGCTCTTGACCCTGGGTGCCCAATCATGGGCATGGGGCTTGAAAAGAGCTGCAGGGGAGGGGCAGCTCCCAGCCCCCTTCCGCAGTCTGCCAGTGGGACAGCTAGGAGCTAACTTCCCCACTGGTGGATTGCGGCAGATGGCTGGGACCCACTCCACCCCACCCCTAAAGCTCTGTTCAAATCCTGTTCCTTGATAACCTGTTTGGGGCATGGGGCTGGGACCTACCTCTGACCAGGACAGTTCCCAGCCAGCCACAGGCTGCACAGGGTGGGCTGCAAAGTGTAGTCTGACTGGGAACTGCCCAAAACGGGACAGTCCTTAGCCACCTCCAGGCTGCAGGTGCTGCCCTGCAGTCTAGGACTGGCTGAGAACTGTCCCAGTCAGGGGCAGATCCCAGCCAGCTCCAGGCTGGGCAGGGAACTGTCCCAATGCAGAAGACACTGTTCCCCCATGCAGAGGGACAAGTTCCCCAGCCTAGTTCTGTGAGCATAGAGGTGTGGGGGGAAGAAGCTCCCAATCCTGTTCCCTTCCTGTTCCCTGCACCCTACCCCCACCCCCCAGCTCCACACTTGCAGAGCTGGGTCAGGGAACAAGCTCCCCAACCCCTGCCTACAGGGAACTCCCAGCATCGACTCCGTGACTGTGGGGCCAGTGCTCGCCCCCCCGCCTCACCGGGTAAGTGAAAAAACGATAAGAGTAGTGGTATTTCACCGGCAGCCCGGGGGCCTCCCACTTATTCTACACCTCTTATCTCTCATCTTGAGCTCCACGGTTGCAGGACTTGGGCTGAAAGACCCTTATCTCCCAGTGTTGGCTCCGGTACTGGGAGATAAGGGTCTTCCAGCCTGAACCCCACAACTGAGGAGGTCAGGCTCGCTGATTGCAATCTGTCTCTGTCTTGGCAGGGAGGTATTCCCCACCCACTGGTTGACGGCTGACCAGGAACAGATTTTTCTCTTGGTCAGGCATTTACATGAGCACTACGGTGCTGTTACTAATCCCAAGTAAATTTTCTACTTGCATTTTCAGGTAGCAAGTTTACTTGGAATTAGGAAGGTTTACTGTGAAGTAAGCATGTGCACATGTAGATTCACATGCTTACTTCACAGTAAACTATGTTGTTGCAAAATTAGGTATCCCATGTAGATGCACCCACTGTGTACTGTAGGAGACAAAATTTATCTCAGTTCCTATCTAAGGAAACAGGTGTTCCACCCCTACAGATATCGTTACCCACAGATTTTAGGATATTTTTAGGAAGCAAGCAGCATCCACATTAAAATCTTTCATCTCTGTTCCAGTCAAGCCAATATCAAGCTATTTCATTCCTAAAGGAGGTAGGCTTCTGAGAGTTCCTGTGGCACGCCTCTGAAAGAACACATACTGGGCACAGCTACATGTGTGCTTTAATGCACAGTAGACTACTTTACTGTGCATTAAAGCATCACAGAAAAAAACCATGACATTACACTAATGCACAGTAAAATAGTCTACTGTGCATTAAACATCAGTAAAAAAGCATGCAAATGTACATTAATTTAGTACATCACATTGGAGATACTAAATTTAATGTGCATTAGAAAAGGTGTATTCATTCATGTGTAGACACACCTGCTGTGTGAAAGACCCTAGGCTTCTACCACAGATCTGAGGCATGTCAAACAAATATCCAAGCTTCTATCCCACCAAGATACTTCCAACAAAATACCCACAAATCTACTATTGTCAATGAAAGAAAAATAATCAGTCATGGAAGTCCAGATACCTGTAACAAAATATTCTGAAGATTTTTGTTCCTTCACATGCAAGCTCGCTTCTGTTTTTTTCCACAGAAGGGTTATTTATATTGTGATTAATCTTTTTGGTGAACCCACTGATAAAAGGAGGAGTTTCATATCTGACTTAAACACCTTAATTCCAGGAAGGCAGAGTATAGTTGCACTTTCTATACTAATTAATTCAAATATGCCTATGGTTTCCTTAACTGAGGTAAATTCTTTGTGAAGCTCTTTTCCTGTAAAATATACCTTAATGCATGGGATGACATCTGAAAAAGGGAATGCCTGCATGCTGATTGTGACCACCTCTCTATACAAACTAGTGTACAGGGTTTAAAAAATGAATTTGCACAAAGGAACAGGTGCACAACATCATCTAGAAGGTCTGACAAGAAATGCTACTGCTTAGTAGGCCTGTGCAAAGTGGCTAGTATTCAGTCAATTCAGGGGACAGTGATTTGATTTGGTGATTCAAATCACTGTCCCGAATTGATTCAACTGAATCTGATTTGGAGATTCAGCTGTTGCTGAATCAGCCGAATCTCAAAATTACACAGGCCCCATCCCCCACCAGCTGTCCCAGCTCTGGCAATGGCTGCCCCACACACCCCAGCTCCCAGCTCTTTGGGGGAAAAAAAGCCCCCACTCACCAGTTGCTGCCTGGAGGGAGGGCGATCCCCACTGCCCCATGCTTCATGGGGGGCTCTGTCATGAGCTGCCCAACTCCCCCCCACTCTCCCAGCCCCCCCATGGCTGCCTCGCCTGCCCCAGCTCCAGGTCTTAAAAAAAAAAGAAGCCCCGCCTCACTGGCTGCTGCCGGGGAGACAATCCCCACTGCCCCCACTTCCCTGCACCATTTGGGGGGCTCTGCATGATCCTCCAGAAGCCCCAAGACCACTGCAGAAGCTGGTGAGGCTGGAGTGGGTGAATTTTAAAGGGCTGGAGCTAGGGCAGGTGGGGAAGTCATGGGGAGCTTAAGAGAGTGGGCAGGAGAATGGGGGGCTTATGACAGAGCCCCCAACACAGTGTGGGGCAGTGGGGATTTTTCTGCCCCCCTCCGGCCTGGCAGCATCCGGTAAGCAGGGGTTTTTTTTTAAAGGGCTGGGAGCTGGGGCAGGCAGGGCAACCATGTGGGGGCTGGGGCAGCAGGCGGGGGTCAAGGGGACTGGGGGAAAAGGCAGGGGATGGAGCCTGGCATTCCCCCCCACCCCAGCCCCTCCTTACCAGCTCAGAGTCCGAGACCAGCTCCCTGCTGCAGTAAGCAGGGACTGCTCAAATCACCAAAGCTCTCCGAATCTTTTTTGAATCAATTTGGAGAGCTTTGAACTGATTTGGACCTTTTAATTAGTCCCCTGACTCAATTTGGATTTGGAGATTCAGCCACCAAATCAGGCTGAATCTCCTCCAAATTGAATCAGCATCTAAAGCTTCACATAGCCCTACTGCTTAGCAGAAGGACAATAAGCTCAATTTTAATTTAATCTTTGTAGCCTTTTCTCAAGTTTTCCAGAAGTTTTTAGTTAAAGCAGTATAAAAATTACAGGCAATTGCATTTTTTCTTTTCAGCTAAAAGCTTTCTACAGCTTTCATTTATTTTCTTGCAAAATTCAGAAAAAGTGCATTTTTGGGATAGGTCTTAAAATCATCTTCTTTCACTTGTATCATGTCAGTTATTAGAAATTCATTATAGGATATTAAAAGGCAGTTTCAGCTGTGTGTGAAAAAACTCCATGCTGTGATCACCTATGTTTTAGGGTACTTTGAAAATATTTTCAAGTATAGGGTACATAACTTCTTGACGAGCATAGACTAATAACAGAATCCCCACTCAGGCTTCATCTTAAGTTAGAAGTCTTCTCTGAAAGGAATTTGTGCATGTAATCAGAAAAGCACCCTATAGCAGGGGCATCAAAGTTAGAGTCCATGGAGCCCTTAGATCCAGGCCATGGATCTTGGACTGACCCCATCCACAGCATGTGGCATGTGTCAGCCCTAGCCCTGGCCCCACATGCTGCTGGTGATGTGCAGAGCTGGACCTGGTGCCACAGGTGCTGCACACAGCACAGGGGGCCAGGCTGAGGCATACACTGCATGTGCCACCCGTGCCAGACCAGCCCTATGCATTGGCCTTGGGGTCAGTTCAGATCAGTTCCAGAGATCAACCCCATGCACCAGTGCACAGGGCCAATCTGGTGAGCTGCTATCTGTAGCACATGCCCTATGCAAGTTTCATGCACAAGCTCTGGACCAGGGCTGGTGCACACTGCAAGCAACATGTAGGGCCAGTCTGGGATGTGCACTTCATGAGGTACCCACACCATACCAGACTTGTCCACTGGCTCCAGTGTGTGGGACTACTCTGTGGGTCCAATCCAGGGGTCCTGCAGGGCCAGATGAGTTTGACAGCCCTACCCTAGCATGCATGACCAAACAAAGAACACAGAGACATACCAACAGGTCTATTCATACAAGGGTAAAGTCAGTGCTGCCTCCGCCTCTGTTTATACAGTCTCTTTGAATTCGTAGCAGACAGCAGAAAATTATAAGCAGATAGATACAAGTTTATTTTAAGCAGAACCAACAGTTTCCAGAACAGATGCTCATACATTATAAGGTTTATGAAGATGCACCACAGAACACAGTTTCTGGCAGATGGTCCTGGTTTGAGGAGGAGATTGAACTAGATGACCAAAAGGTCATCTAGTCTCTTCCAACCCTTATTTTGTATGATTCTCTGATTATAGTGCCAATACATTCACTGGCTCAGTGCTGATTTATATCAGCAGGGAATGTGATCTAGATCCTGCTTCTGATAAAAAATCTTGTGTAAAGAATGATGTGGAGCTGTGTTGCTTTGGGAGGCTGTGCTTCAGGAGGACCAGTATGCTTTGGCTGGTATGCCCAGGGAAGCAAGCCTAATTAAAAGTAAACAAAAAGAAATATTTAAGTTGTTCTTTGTGATGCATGATGATTTGGCCAGAAACAGGGTCACATGTAGGATTCTGGCTTTTTCATTAGCCATGCAACGGCACAGTAAAACAGAAGGTTCTGTTGATTCAATTCACATATATTTTCCTTTGGGAAATGTAAATCTGGAGCATAGGAGTCCTGAGCCCACCTACGTCACCCATAGTTTCACATAAATAGGCTTGCTTCCCTGGGGAAGTAATCAGCAAAACAGCCAGAGCACACTGGTCCTCCTGAAGCACAGCCGCCCTAAGCAACACAGATCCACATCAGTCTTTACACAAGATTTGGCATCAGAAGGATGTGATCTAGATCACGTCCTTGGCAGATATAAATCAGCACTGAACCAATAAATGTATTGGCATTATAATCATAGAAAATTAGGGTTGAAAGAGACTAGATGAACTTCTGGTCATCTAATCCAACCCCCTGCTCAAAGCAGCTCGTGCACCCTCAACTCTACCATCCCAAAGCAGCTCTGGGGACTCTTGCATCTTCAGCTATACTGTCCCAGCTAAGGCTTGATCTACTTGGGTCTTAAAAACCTCCGAAGATGTGGAGTCCACAGCCTCTCTGGGTAACCTGCTCTAGTGGTTTATTACTCTCCTAGTGAGAAAGTTTTTCCTCATATCTAACCTAACTTTCCCTTGCTGCACCTTGAGAAAATTGCTCCTTGTTCTGTCACCTGCCACCACTGAGAACAGTCTTGCTCCATCCTCTTTGGAACCTTACCTTCACGTAGTTGAAGGATGCTATCAAATCTCACCATAGTCTTCTCTTTTCCAGACTAAATAATAATTTACATAGACAGCAAACTGCCCTACCACCCTCCATATATAAGGAAAAAAATGTCAGACAGACAGAGACAGAGACAGAGAGGGAGAGAAATCTACAGATTTCAGTGCAAGTCAGTCACTCTTAACAAACCTTGAAGGGAATACCTTCTTTTCTGTGCTCCTATAGAATAAAGCTAGAAGACAACCATTTTAATGCAAGTGTAACAAAAGGACCTCCAAAATAAAACAACTGCTTGGCCTTTGTTGTATTAGTAATAAATGCACCAAAAAGTATATTTTATTCATATCAAAGTTGTCTACAACAATTGTCATGCCTTGCTGATTCTATTGTAAATGAAGGGACATCAAGGACAAAGATGGAATAATGCGAAGAGTCACCTTTTCCACAATGGGAAAATTATTTTTACATATTGGGCAGCTCACAATAGCATAAGCTTAGTTTGCATGCATGCCTCAGGCTCTCCCAGAGCCTAAACTGAGAAAGGAAATGAAAGCTCTCTTCAGGGAAAAATCTACCTTTTTCTATTTAGTCACACCCTACAAAGCTGTACTGTGGAAAATAAAACTCCTTTTACTTCCTGTGCTAACGAGGCAGAGTCTCAATGACAAGAGACTTTACATGCCTCTTTGTCAGGTACCTACCATTAGACAAAGTGGGTTTAGTAGTTCTCAGTATTTCTAAAAAATTCAAAGGAATCAGTGCGACCTGTAAAAGGTTATGACCTCTGTAAATCATTTAGCAGATACTCAAAAATTGATTAACCCAACTTCTGCTCAGAGGCAGATTAGTGATCTGCTAAACATTCTTCAGCAGGTCAATGACTCAGTGTCACAGGAGCACTTGAGGTGTCCTGTGCCTTAGATAAGTAAGTAACAGAGCTGTCAATCAACAGGGCAGCGCAGCTGTGGGTTGCTATGGCAACCAGCCGGTCAGGTGACCGGAAGGGGGCAGGGCCGGGCCCTTTGTAACAGCTCAGGCCTGGGCCCAGGAGTAGTTCCCCTGTGGCAGTTGCAGCTCTGTGGGAGAGCTGAGCAGCAGGGTCAATGATGGTGGTTGGCTGGTTGCAATGATGAGAGAGAGAGAGAGAGAGAGAGAGAGAGAGCAAGCAGCCTGCTCCACCAACTCCATGCAACCGTTGCAGCAATACCTCCGGGAGCCTGGGGGAGGCTCCTGCCGGGCCCTGCCAGCCCAGGGAGGCGGGGGCAGGTCCTTCCCGGAGCCCCCCGGGCCTGGGCTGGGAGCCCGCTCCCCCAGCTCCAGGCGCCGGTTGCACCATTTACCCCGGGAGCCTGGGGGCCTATCCGTGTGGGGCCGGAGCCCGCTTCCCGGGCTTGGGCAAGCACAGGGCCAGCCCCCAGCCCGCCCGGGCGCAAAAGGGGCAGGCGGCCTACGGGATTCCCAGGCGGTCTCCCATCCAGGTACTAGCCGGGCCCAGGACTGCTTAGCTTCTGAGATCACATGGGATCAGGTGCAATCAGTCCAGTCTGGCTGTAGGCAGGAAGGGAAGGGAAGGCGGGGGGGCAGGAGGCTTGCCGGGGCTTGCATGACAGTGCGCCAGAACCCCCCACCATAGGAATACATGGGGTTGACCTGGGGACCGAAAAACCCCATAGGAATACATGGGGGTTGACATTGCGCCTGCAAGTTCCCATAGGAATACATGGGGTTGACATTGCGCCCACAAGTTCCCATAGGAATACATGGGGTTGACCTGGGGACCAAAAAACCCCATAGGAAT
>NW_017728886.1:128498523-128500189 GCF_001723895.1 Crocodylus porosus | reverse complement strand
GAGAGCGTATGGCAACGTGGAACTCTGCAGCGGGCCTGATCCCGGATCGAGGCCGAGCGGGCGTTCCAGGAGGCCGGCCACTATTCCGGCTTTGCCCTGGCGACCCGTCTGGAGGTCCCGCGGGCTGCGTTGCTACCTCTGGGGCCCCGGAGCTAGAACCGGGTTGACCTGATGTCGGACGCGGGACTTAGAAAAATTTCGCCGCGCCGCGAGGCGGCGGTTGACCTGGGCCCTCCGGCGCGGCCCGGAAGTCTGTATGAGGTAGCTTGTGATCATGGCGTCTGACCCTTCGATCCAGGAGGGTGGACACTTTCAGTGGTTCGCCCCGGTGGGGGGGCCGGGTGCCACGGACTCAAAACTCCTAGGAAATGTCCATGGAGATTTTCAGGGACACATTTTTGGGACCTCAAATGCCCATCTTCAGTTCCAGGAGGGCGGTGAGAGAAACCTCCGGGGCACAACTGGGCAGCTCCGGGCAGGGGTGTCCGCGTCCAGTGCCCCGGTGCCTTGTCAACCGGGGGCCCGATCCCGGCCGGGCGGGAGTTCCAGGAGGCCGGGCATGATTCCGGCTTCGTCCCGCTGACCTGCCCTGGAGCCAGGCAGGCGCGGGGCGGCTGCCAGGGCCCCGGCAGGCATGAGGGGCTCTGCGGGAGGGGGCGGATGGCCCGGCCTGAGGCGGCAGGGGCCCGGGCAGCCCTCTGTGAGTGGGTGTCTCCCCGGAGCTCCGCAGGGGACCACGCCGGTAGCGAGGCCAGGCGGGAGTTCCAGGAGCCCGGGCACGATGCCGGGCTCACCCCGGTGACCCGTGCAGAGGTGCAGCCAGCCGCTTTGCTGGCTAAAGGGCCGCGGAGTAAGAACCGGGTTGACCTGCTGTCTGACCTGGGACTTAGAAAAATTTCGAGGCGGAGGGGCACCCGGAAGTCCGTATGAGGTCGTTTTTGAACGCGGCGTCCGACCCTTCGATCCAGGAGGGCGGACACTTTTGGTGGTTCGCCCCGGTGGGGGGGCCGGGTGCCACGGACTCAAAACTTCTAGGAAACGTCCGCGGAGATTTTCAGGAACACGTTTTTGGGACCTCAAATGCCCATCTTCGGTTCCAGGAGGTCGGTCAGAAAAACCTCCCTCCACAACCGGGGGCCCGATCCCTGGCGAGGCCGGGCTGGAGTTCCAGGAGCCCAGTCAAAATTCCAGCCTCGTCCCGCTGACCTGACAAGAAGCCGGGCAGGCCGGGGGCGGCTGCCAGGGCTCCGGCAGGCGTGCGGGGGCCCCGGGAAGGGGCGGCTGGCCCAGGCCAAGGCGGCGGGGGCCCGGGTAGCCCTCCGCGAGTGGATGTCGACCCAGAGCTCCGCGGCGGGCCCGATCCTGTTTCCGGGCTGGAGTTCCAGGATCCTGGGCAAAATTCTGACCTTGTCCTGCTGACCTGCCCCGGAGACGGGCAGGCCGGGGGCGGCTCGGCGGGCCCGGGCACTGGTGCGGGGCCCCGCGGTCGGTGCCCAGCGACCCCGGCAAGGGGTGGCTGGCCCGGCACGAGGCGGCAGGGGCCCGGGCAGCCCTCTGAGAGCGTATGGCAACGTGGAACTCTGCAGCGGGCCTGATCCCGGATCAAGGCCAAGCGGGAGTTCCAGGAGGCCGGCCACTATTCCGGCTTTGCCCCGGCGACCCGTCC
>NW_017728886.1:128495454-128498423 GCF_001723895.1 Crocodylus porosus | reverse complement strand
ATTTCGAGGCGGAGGGGCACCCGGAAGTCCGTATGAGGTCGTTTTTGAACGCGGCGTCCGACCCTTCGATCCAGGAGGGCGGACACTTTCGGTGGTTCGCCCCGGTGGGGGGGCCGGGTGCCACCCACTCCAAAACTCCTAGGAAACGTCCGCGGAGATTTTCGGGGAGATGTTTTTTGGACCTCCAATGCCCATCTTCGGTTCCAGGAGGGCGGCGAGAGAAACCTCCGGGGTACAACCAGGCAGCTCCGCGCAGGGGTGTCCGCGTTCAGTGCCCTGGTGCCTTGTCAACCGGGGGCCCGATCCTGGCCGGGCAGGAGTTCCAGGAGCCTGGGCACGATCCGGGCTTCGTCCCGCCTGGCCCGAGAGAGAGAGAGAGAGAGAGAGAGAGAGAGAGAGACCGGACATCTGAGAGTCAGCACTGTGTGCAGTTGGGATTGTAAGCCGGTAGGCCTTTTGGTATGTTGTAGCCGGCTGGCTGACTGCTTGGTTTATGATTACACTGGAGGACCGGGTGAGGCTGTAGGGGTGTGAGGAGGCCTCACAGGAGCGCCCCAGAGGCTTGGGGGGCTCCTGGTGCCCAGCAGGGGGCACGGAGTGTGTGACGCTGTCGGCACAGCAGTTTGCGCTGAGAGGCGTGGCACAGGCCCCGGAGTGGGGCAGCGGGCGCGAGAGGCGTGGCACAGGCCCCGGAGTGGGGCAGCGGCTGCGAGAGGTGCGGCACAGGCCCCAGAGGGGGCAATGGGTGCGAGGGGCTCGGCAGAGGGCCCCAGCAGGTGCAACAAGCACAGGAAGTGCGGCAAAGGCTCCACAGAGGGCGAGGAGTGGGATAAACCAGAGAGACAGGCCCTATGGGGCGAGGCCTGGGCACGGCAAGCCCCAGAGGCGCCGGTAGTAGTGTGCAGGTCGCAGCAGCGGCCCAGGGGCACCGGTATCAGGGGTGCAGGTTGTTTAACCGGCTCAGGGTTGCAGGTAAAAGGGCAACAGGCACATGACTGACCCAGAGGTGCCAGTAGAGGGGTGCTAGTAGTGTGGTAGGCCTAGGTGGATTAGAGAGAGGTGCCGGGGAGTAACAATCCCCAGGGGCACCAGTGGGCGACAGGCCCGGGGTGCCAGAAAAGGGCACCAGGGCAGGATGAGCCCGAGGGGTGCCGGAGCGGGCACTGAAGGGCAAGAGACCCAAACAACATCCAAGGAACAACTGTGAGGCTTGGGGCATGCTAAAAGGGAGGTTGGAGGCACGCATTGCCCTTAAGGCAGGGGTGCGCTGAGGCACCCCATATGGAGTAGGGTGGTAACACTCACACCGTTCACTAGGGGATAAAGGCAGCCTCCCTTCTGAACTAATTGTCATCAAAGACGTGGCGGGCAAGAACCAGAGGGTGCTGAATCACCTTGAGTGATGGTAGGGGGTGCTAGGGAATACACGGCCGCTCCTAGGCCCCACCCCCTCACACTCAGCTAAGAAAGAATCCAAGCATCTTCAGTCCTTCTCCTCATGCGACTACATTATCTGCTACAGCAGTACCCTAGATTTTGGTACTCTTTTCTCTGTGAAAAAAGAAAACAATCTCTCTCACTTGTCACTCTCCTTTGCCAGTTACAATCCAACAGCATCATGTGTTACAACAGTTATAAGCCTATCAAAAATAAAGACCCATTTAGAGGCATTAGAATAGATCTCTGAAGATCACAAAACTCCCTTCCGCCATCTGCAACCTCTTGACAGCACAGCAACACAGAGCTGCTAGCTGCTTTGCCTGGCTGGACCTGGGAGGGCAGGGTGGAATGGAGCCCCCTCCCCTCCTGAGCCTGGCCTAGCTCCCTGTAATACTTCATCCGGAATAGCTGGGGGAGGCCTGTGAGGTGAGGGTTCTCCATTCCACTTTGCCCCCCTCCAGCTCTGACCAGGCAAAGCAGCAAGCAGCTCCATGCTGCTGTCTCCCTGTCCCCCTCCCTCCCCCACTGACAGTCCTGGAACTGGAGGGGGAGGGGGGTGGTTAGGCTAGGGAGAGGGGCAGTTTAGCAGCCTTCTTAGAGGCTACTGGAATGTCCCTGCATGTTTGTTGGGTCATGGGGTGGGGGGTTTCTTACTCATGGTGCTTTGTGTAAAGTGTCATGAGTTAGGCTAGGTACAGACAGTCAAAAAGTCCGAGGCTGAGTTGATTTAATTTTTGCAAGTTAGTCTAAGCTGCATAGATTGAACCAATAAGCAAGTGAGCAGACATTCGTTTTTGATTTCAAAAAATGCCACATACCTTTAGTGGCCCAGGCCAGAACAGGGGGCGGGGGGTGCTAAATCAGACCTCCTTGCCCTGCTGGAGCAGACAGCTTGGGCCAAAGCTAGCCCACCCCCCCTGCACTGAATTTCTGTTGAACTGGATTTGGTTTTAACCACTTTTCAATCACTTATACCGGTTTGTGTGTAATTTCTGTCCCTAGCCTTAGAGCAGAGCTCTAAACATCTGTAGGCATCCAATATTACAATATACTAGGCTCAGATACTATTTGCAGACTTGCGTAGTGGTTGAAGTATAAAGACTTGAAGTAAGAACTCAAGTTATCTTCCTGATTTTGGTTTGCAGTGTGTCCATGGACAAGTCATATGGGCTGCTGACAGACATGGGTGGGGGAAAAAGTGCTTTACCAAAAGAGGTAGCTTTGGCACTTGTATCTAAAGCTAATTCAACCAGCTATTAGATAAAAGTGTCAGAAAAGCCCTACCAAAGCACGCAGTCTATAAAGACATTGAACAAGCTGGGCCCCACTAACATGCTGCCTCCTCTGGGCATACACTGCACTGAGTGCAGGAGCACACTGACTTTAAAGTAAAGCACCATTTTGGTTATTTTTTAAACTTCTGTAAGCAGCCTAAATGTCTAGGGTTCAGTTTTGCCTCCGTTTGTTTCATGGGGCTGTTGGAGCAAAATTTTAAGTATAGGTGCTGCCAATGCATGAACTCAGTTTGA
>NW_017728886.1:128482515-128494699 GCF_001723895.1 Crocodylus porosus | reverse complement strand
ACCTAAGCGTAAGTCAAATAAATTTCCACCTTGTTTAAGAAACCGCTACGCTTCCCGTGCCTCAGTTCTCCATAGCCAATAGAACCCGGCCTGTTATCGTGTCTAATTGCCACCCCGGCCCACCGTGACTCTGGGGTCTGGTTCCCCACCCCGGGACAGGGGCAATACTATTTACCTGTTTCACAGAGGTGTGCCTGATTATTTAATGATGAATTATTTAAGATCTTGGCAAAAGAAAGCTGTTCAAGGGGGGGGGAGGGGGAATTCTGCAGCTGGAAAACCTGGTAGGGCTTTTTTAAAAAAAGGAGCGAGTCTGTACCAGAGCATAGATGAGCATATCCAAGTTTGCATCACTTCATTAAACCTAAGCTGCAAACTATTGGCTATCACCTGATCAAACAGAAGTGCAAGTATATGCAGTTAAGTCCATGTGCTGAATGGTTACAGTTAGCCTGAAAGTATTTCTAATTTTTGTAAACCCTAGAACAAGCAATTCATCTGCATTCCAATCAACCATACATTGCTATAACTTTCACATATAAAAAAAGAGTGTATATGGGGTAAGAGGAGAAGAAATTTACCCTTGGGTAGTTACATAAGCAAGGGTATATGGGGTAGTTACATAAGCAATTTACCCATGGGTAGTTACATAAGCTGTAACTATTACTTCTGTAGCCACACAAATGAGTTAAATTGCTGCTCACTGAACTCCGAACAAAACAGGGTTAAAGCAGCAACAATTTTGCTATGCTTGCATCACTATAGAAGCATGCAGAGATTATAGCCATAGTGTACAATTATTAAATCAAGCATGCTTGTGTAACCACACATGGGTCAATGCAGTTATTTGGCATTCTACACAGATTTCATAAAGAAACTGGGCTCCGTTGACAAGCTCCCAGCAAATAACATATTAACTACCATGAGGCCGCTTCTACATGAGATGCTGACTTCAAGGTTGTTAATGCACAGTACTTTTATAAACAAGCAGTGCTTTTTTGTGACACTGACTGTGCTGTAGTCCTGGTTTCTATGCAGTAGGTTTCTGCCATGCAACACTACTGTGCAGTAGTCTCGGGCTACTTTGCAGTCAGTATCTCATGTAGATGCAGCCTGGATGTCATATCTCTGTACAACAACATTCCCCAGGAAGACAGATTATAATCCCTAAAGAACTTTGAGGTTGCCTATACATGTACTTGGAGGGGAGGCTGGGGGAGCAGACTTGATTAATTGAGTCTGTTTCAACGTGTTCTAATTAAAACAGGAACAAACACATGTATAGGCAGTCTGGGTGCCTATAGATGTGCTGAAGTGGGGAGGACATTTTAATTAGAGCGGTTCCTGGAGAGTGGCTCTACTTAAAATGCACCTTACTGTCACATGTATTAAGCATTCAACATTTCAAAATGGCCACAGAGACACTTTAACTAAAGCTCATTTGATGAGTTTTAGTTAAAGTGTGCCCACCACCATTTTGAAATGTGGGACACTTAACACACATGACAGAAGCATACTGGAGCACTAATCAAATCTGCTCCAATATCTTCTAACTAGAACAGGTCAGAGCATGTCTATAGGCACCCATTATCCCCAACAAAGACATTGCTTCTGTTTCCTTTATACTCTCCTGCTTTGTCCACACACAATTATTTCAGATTTGGAGACTCCCTATGTGGCAGGCCAATAGGGGGCACTCCTGTGCTGAGCCACCCGCCTCACTGCGTCTGACCAAAAAACGAGACTTGAGTGCCTCCCCTGGGGTGCCTACATCTGGCCAATCCCCTTCCTGGAGCACACCCGCAAGCCTGGGGTAACCACTGCCACCACCCAGGGTCCGGTCTTTGTCCAGGCTCTGTGCCCCCTGGGATACACAGACCTTGTAGAACTTGAGGGTGCTTAACCCACCATGAGATCTGAGGGTGCATCCTTTAGCCTGAAGCATAGAAAGTATCCTCCCTTAGTCAACTGAGCAAAGGGAGCAAAAAGGCTTGCCCAATCCCTCTCAAACATTTACTGTCAGGCTTGCTATGATAGACAGATTTATTGATTGGAGAGGGAGGACATAGGGAAGGAATACAAACCAAAAACAAATTTTGAAAGAAAGCGGCCTTGAGCAAAACAGTACAAAGGGCTTGTTGGCCCTTTCAGTACATGTCTAGAACACTTACGTCTAAGTTACTGGCTACAGTTCAGATAAATTACTCACAGCAGCATCCACAGGATTCTGGAGGTACACAGCGTGATTCAATGACCAAAAGATCTCTCTCACTCTCTCAAGATGAAGGGACCCTAGTTTAACCTCTCTGACCTCCCTACCTGGATCCAACCAACATCAGGTATTTTCTGAGCATCACTGATGATGTCCAGTGAGTTTGAGTAACATTAGACCTCACCTTGAGGAGCAACCACTGCCTTAGGACTGCCCTCCCAGGTCAAAGGCAGGAAGTTTAACAATACCCTGGCCACAGGGAGAGGGAATCTCTCCCTCAATAGGGGTCCCCTTAGGCAACCAGGTGGTTGCCTAGCAACTGGGTTGATAGACACATGAGTAGAGAGAGAGAGAAAAGGGGGAAACAGATGATCCAAACAGAGGTGTTGGGATGGAGTTCTCACACCCTATACCTACAAACAAATGGCACTGCCATGGGCCTATGTACAGATTTCCAGAAAAAGCATACCTAGCATAACAAACAAGTTTTAAATATCTCACCATAGAGAACACCATTTTATTTCTTGCACAAGGTGTCTGCCAGTTCAACAAGAGCCAGCAGCAACAGAACAGCAATTGCTATTGATAGATTAGAACCACAATTCTCAACCATGCTAGTAGGGCAGACTGGAGTGCCATAGGAATTGAGGAGGTGAGCAGATAAGGGCAGACTGTGGGTCTCCCTGCCTGGTTGTCTGTTGCCCAGTACCCACTGCCTTGTCCTTCAACAAGGAGGTAAACACTATAATAAATAAATTAACTTTTGAAATGGGGTTAAAGTTATGGAGGGATGCCTTAAGTCTAATAAGGAGTATAAGCAGGTTGAGAATCACTGAACTAGAAGGACCTAGAAGGAGAAAAAGTTTCATACTCCACTCATCTTATACTCAAAAATCCATGGGCAGAGGAACACACACTCTTAGATCTCTACACATTCTTTGTTGGGTGCTTATGTTACAAAATAATCTTTAATCCTGGGAAACACAGACTCCTTCCTCACATCCCTTCTTTCCCCCATCTTCCCTTCTCCATACAACCTAGACAGCAAGTTAACCAGCTAGACTATTGTACCAACCAAATTAGTTACATTTGGTATTTCAGTCATATTATTTGTTCTCAGACTCATCATCTCCTTCATATTAGATTTTATGCCTCAAAAAAATCACACTATCCCAGCATCATCCTCTCCTCCCTCAGATTGTTCCTGTAGTCCAATTTTCCTCCTTTCTCAGGTGTCAGCACCAGGGGAATGTGTTAATTTTCATCAGAAGTCCTCTCCTGTGTTATGTGCAAAGCTACTAGTTTTGCCCACAATTGACAGAGCCCAGTGCTTCCAGATCCTGTTTTAAACTGATTTTAATTTTTCAAATTTAAACAATTCAGATTAAGATTACTAATGCTGAACACCTGAGTCTAGGTTAACATTATTTGTATTCACTAAGCCAGTTCTAAGAACCAGATTAAAATGAGGGGCCTAAATTATTTTTTTCTCCATTAAACACCTACAACATTTACATAGATAAACTAAAGTATCCCAGTGCTCTAGAACAGTGATCTCCAAACTTTTTTGATCATGCACCCCTAACAGTAAAAAATGTGAGCGTACACCCCCAATATATGTATATTTATTTATTTATAAATTATATACAGGTACTACTGTACTAGTATATTATCTACATTATAAAACATACACAAAATGTTAAACCAAGATTTTCAAAAATAATGAAGCATATTCAATCACATTGCTCTCACTAAAAAATATTATTATTAATAATAATTTTTTTAGTGAGAGCAATGTGATTGAATATGCTTCATTATTTTTGAAAATCTTGGTTTAACACTTTGTGATACGGTGATTCGAAGGTCTGGTTCTAAGTTCAGTTTATTTCGATACTTGGTTTTAATGGCTGTCATAGCTGAAAAAGATACCTCACAAAGATGCAGAGATCCAAATGGAAGAAGTGCATCATTGGCTGCACTTACTAAATTATGATACTCATTTTTCAATCCCATCCACCAATTATGCAAAGGGAAGTTTCATCGTTAACGATAGTGGATGTAAATCCATATTTCAAATAGTCGTCTTGATAATTTCAAATTTTTTTGGCCAACTTCTTGTCAGATCTGATTAGATCATCATTGTTTTTACCTCATAATGTGGCTGACAAAGAGCTTGTATTAGGAGTAGAAGAAGCGTCAGCTCTGGCATTTTCTTGTTGTTCACTTGTGCTCGCATTATTAGTATTATCTTCGATCCACAGTTTCTTTGCAGGAATCTTTTTAAGCCACTTGTCCATTTTGTGACGGTTAGTTTAGTTAAAACTAGATAATAAAATCCGTAAATCCACTTAACCGGACACACACAAACTGCAATATGTCGCAATACGCTGAAAACGAACAAACGAGTGAGGGCGCCACTGTCAACCCCTCCGTGTTGTGGAACTCCCGTCTTCCCTCAGGATACCTAGCGTACCATATGTGACATGTGACCATCTGACATACAGACTGAGTGAGGGTGCCAGTGTCAATCCATATATTAAATATTAGTAAAGCTTAATTTCTTTCTTATTTTTTGAGATAAAAATAAATATAAATAGAAGTTCTAATATTTTCTTCCTGCACCCCAATGGATCCCCTTGCACACCCCCTGGCATGCATGCACCCCACTTTGGAGACCACTGCCATAGAAGGCCAAGGTTGGTGGGTTATGAGGGAAGACCATATATGGAAGACTATCCTAATTTGACCAGCCATTTTAACCCTTCTGCCTGGCCCTAGTGGCAGTACAAAGATCAGGACCAATATTAGGGGGTTTTGGCTCAAGCTCCCACCCAGAAACCTGGAAAATTTCACCATTACTGGAGGTCCTAAAAAGACAAACTTCTCTCCTCACAAGCAATCTGGATATCAAACTGAATATAAGAGTTCATGAAATAGAAAAATAGATAATTAAACCTTTTCAAACACAACTATAAAATACCCCATCTATTAAACAACACCCAGACAACAAATAATACCCAAATACCAACAACACTTCAAAATATTAAACACTTCAAATATTAATTACACCAACTGTTAAACTCCCCAAAATATCACATACCATAACATTTTCACCTGGTTAAAATATTACACACTTTAAAGTACTGAACACCCAAATACCAAGCACCTTAAAATCTGAATTTTTGGTCACAGCTTTAACTGCAAAACCCCACCCTGAGAGTTGCCACATTGCTCAATCCAAGGGGAAAGAGGATTTACTTCCTGGGCCACAGAGAATGATTTTCTTACCGCCTGTCCTGCTTTGGGGATCTTTGTTGCCTGCCACCTCTCAGCATCATCGCCATATAAACAAGTACTAAATGACTGTGCAGTAACCCGAGTTACTGAGCAGTAGCGCCAATGCACATCTTTTTCATGACACTACTGTGCAATAGCCCAATACTACTGCATAGTAGTGTCACATCAGGGATTTTGTCACACAACGCTACTGTGCAATAGTATTGGGCTACTGTGCAGTCAGTGTCCTACATACATATAGTCACAGGTTCTTAACCTTTTGACCCTGCATACCTAAGAAGGGTATGCACATTTACAATGGAAGAGTGCTCTAGTTCCAGAACATATAAAAACACACATGTATATTACACACACACACACACACACACACACACACACGCATATATATAAAAGCAGGCTTACACCATAAAACTTTACAAGAATCTTGTAAAGTAAAGAATCTAGCTTACATGTCCTCAGGCTGTTAGTTTTGCAGCTACATTGTCCAAATACATTATATCTGTTCAAGTTACGTAACTGAGCAAGTCTTTTCCTGTAATTCATGGTTCTGTTTATTGTGGGCTATTGAGTAAAGGAACTGGGGCTATGGAGACCATTACCTCCACTCATTGGTGCCCATTGAAAGCACAGGAGACATACTGTGGAGGTGGAAATACATCACTGAAAACATAAAGGGCAAAATCTAAACCTGTCGAGAAAGGAGCCAGCAATTGGAATGAAATGGGACAAGGAGAAGCATGGGTGAGCACGGAAAAACTGGAACCAGAAGCAGAATCAAATCAACAGGAAAACGATCCTGCAAGAGAGAGCAGGGATGGTAAGAGGAATAGACAAAGGAGGAAGAATCACTAGCTCACTAGAGTAAATGGTCCCAGAACCTATGATCCCAGAATGTACAAAAAAGGTCAGAGCTAAAAACATCCATAGAGAGCAAGGGAAAGAAGAAAGAGAAGATAGTGCAGTGAATGGAAGAGTAAGGGAGTCAAGGCTAAGCAGTCTTTTCTGAGGGTTAGAACCAACATCTAGAACCAGAATACAAACTGAAGAGCCCAGGAAAAGAACTGAGACACCAGAAAAGTAAGCACTGGGTCAAAAGCTGCAGGTTGGTGCCAAAAAATCAGAAACTGAGATACAAACTGAACATGAGGTGCCAAGGACAGGAACCTGGGAACAAACTAAAGGTCTAGAAAAGAACTCAGAGCAGTAGACAGAAACTCCAGTGTAAAGTACCTAGCATGCTACTATCAAGTGTTGCCTTCAAAAGCTGGGCTAGGGGCAGAAGTTACACATAAACCAGTTTATGTGATCAGAAATTGGTTTAAACCTGTACCAGAACAGAAATTCAATGCACATAAACCAGTTTCGAAATGGCCAAAACTGGTTTAAGATAAATCTGGTTGAATGTAGTATCAGACTTAACTGATTTGGATCAAAGCAGTTTATGGAACTTCTGTTCCAGACCCCTTCCTGGTTCAAATTAAATCATAGTCCCCCAGTATCCCAGGATGCTGTGCTGTCTGCTGGAGCAGGGCAGGGTTGGCCCAACCCCTCTGCTCCCTAGCTAGAGCAGTGAGGGCTGGCTGACAAGGGGGTGGGAGTAGGAAACCTGGTTGAGAACACAGCCCAGTCTGCCTGACTGGGGCAGAGCAGCCCCTGCCAGATTTTTCCCCATGAGAGTGGAGGGGGTGGAGGTATGGGCCAGCAGGCTCAGGTGGAGGGGAGGGGGTTGAACCCCCTCCATGGCCCACAAGACCTCAGCCCAGGTCTGTGGGAGGCAGGTCTGCCACACTTCTGCCCCCCCACCTGCTCCAGTGGAGAGCAGGGGGCATGGCCATGCCCCAGCCGAGGTGGGCAGGGGGGTCAGTGGAGGTCTGCCTGGCTTTTCCACCCTGCTCACCACTTGAACAGCTGCCCAGATGGCACCCTGTGCAGTGCCTCAGGCAAAGGGCAGGAGGAGGGGGATTAAACCCCCCTGCTTCTCCTCTCCCACAGGCATGGGACCCCAGTCGGGGTTTGCCTGGCTTTTCCCCCCTGCTTGCCACTCAAGTGGTGGGGGGCATGGACAGGTGGCAGCCCAGGCAGCACCTCAGGTGAAGTGGAAGGGAGAGGAGGATTAAAACTCACTGCCTCCCCTCTCCCACCCACATGGGACCCCAGTCAGGGTCTACCTGGCTTTTCCCCCCTGCTTGCTGCACAAGTGGCAGGGGGTGTGACCAGACAACTGCCCAGGCCATCATCTGTCCAAACCTCTTGCCACTCAAGCAGCGAGCAGTGGGGGGGGAGGAAGCCTGGCAGACCCTGGCTGGGGTCTCATGCCAATAAGAAAGGGAAGGCAGGGGGATTTAATCCCCCGCCCTCCCCCGCTTCACCTAAGATGCTGCCCAGCCCACCTTCTGGCCATGCCCCCTGACACTCAGAGACAAACCAGGCAAAGGCTGCTGCTTCTCCCTATCCCCCTCCAGGCACATCCTGGCTGGGGTCCCTGCAGGCCAGGGTGGGGGTTTAAACCCCTCACCAATCATACTCAGCCTGCCAGGGTCTGGTCGCACCCCTCCACAGCTTAACTTCCGTCTGACCTTCCAGTCACTGCCAAAGGGAAGGGAGGGCTCACTCAAGCACCCCTTAGCTTCTAGTCTGAGCCACTGCAGGCATGTGGCTGCATTTCTGGAATCAAAAGTGAATGTCTATTCACTTGCTTCTTGGTTCAATCTATGCATGTTAGACTAACCTGTAAAGATTAAATCTATTCAGGCTCAGGCTTTTTGAATGTCTGTACTTAGCCCTGGGGTGCTGTTTTTAGTAAACAATCCCCAGTGCAGTTAATCCTGTAGAAATCCCAAGCTCAATTGCAAAGCAACCTTGTTTGGCCAGTGATTGATTGGATCCAGCTGGGTCAGACTCCAGCCCAGGCTGACTGTCAGCTATCCTGAAATCCTGAAAAGACAAACTCATCCCCCTAAAGGAAAGGGAACTCCCTCAGTAGAAGCAAAGAAAATCAAGTAGAAGAGCAAAAAGAGAATAAGGTGAAGGGCCAAGCAATAGAGAAAGGGCAGCAAAATGGGGAGCTGCAGAAGGTGGTAAGGGGATCCTGAACAAGAGAAGGCTCCCCTACCTACTTGCCTCCAGCTCAAGCAATAGCAATTGACAAGAAATGCACAAAGCTGACCCTGGCCCAACAATGTGCACAGTGCCAGCCTTGCACCATGCTAAGCAAAAGGCCTCAAAGCCTGTTTCAGAGTGAACTTCCACAGTTGTTAAAACTAGCCGGGTCACCAAAATAAAATAAAAAGACTATGATAAGTAGCATTCCCAGATGGTCAGGGTCAAGGATAAGAAACGTCAGCCACTTGGCAATTTCTAAACATGTAGTTCAATCCAGGTCCTGAAGTCTCAGTGAAAGAAAAATATTTGACTACAAGCAATCAAAAACATTTATCAAAATAAGCCATATATAAATACCAGATATAACCTGGGAGACATTTTGGAGACCTCAGCAAATTCAGGACGTCCTCCTGCCAGTCTGCATGCCCCTTCTTCTGCCTCCCATGTCTTCCCAGATAGTAAAGGTGAAAATCTGTATTGTGCTGTTGCAGGTAGCTAGAGAGATAAGTCTTTATTTTTATGCTTTGGGGATGTAAACAGTAAAGCATCATACTATAGAGCTGTCTCTTGCATTTTTTTCTGACTTGGGTAGTAGTGATGCCCTGTCCACTAAGAGGAAATGGAATCACAAAGTTCTAATCCTCAAAGGGAATTTACAAAACAACTTTCATAGACGAGCCTATGAACTTCACTTCATAAATCTACTGGATACAAAAAATCATGGAGTAAATATAGACATTGGATTTATGACATATTATACCTAACTGCCATCCGGTAACCCCAGGTAACCTCTCTACATTTTACCAGCTACATTCTGTCACTAGGTAAACATTCCCCCTTCCCCCCCCACACCTACCTGTCTCACACCTATTGTCTCCCATGGCTTCTGGTCCTCACTGCCACTCATTTGCATTTTCACAGACTTGTATTTTTGCATATTGGCTTCTATTACATCCAGGAAAACACAAAACAACAACACTCTCCCTATGCATGAACAAGGGTGGTTGTGCCCGAAAGCTTGCAAAGAACAATTTTTTCCAACTATTCAGTAGGTCTAATGAAAAATATCACATTTACCCAAAGAACCTTGTCTGCCAAGAAGAAATGGAGAATCACTGATAACTATTAGTGTATCTTTCTTTGATATATAAAAATGATAATCATTAAAAGAACCATAGCTGTACCTTAATTCTGTGTCTAAGCTTGCAAAAGGTGTCCTGATCATAAACAGGCTGTAATTTTGTCTCTCTAAAGACCAAATGGTCTTGGGTTTTTCCTAACATCACCTGTTCAGTGGACTGAATGAGATGGGATGACATGTAAGAAAACAGATTATCAACAGAATGTATACAGACAAAATACTGTAAAAAGCCTATGAATAATTGCTTTGTCCTTATCTACTTTTCTGTTCACTATCTATTAAGTTTCAGGCAAGCAAATTCTACTGGCATACATCTTCCAGGCAGAGTTTCAACATTACAGCTATCATATCAGATGAAGCCAAAAATTTTACAGACAAGTATTCATGCCATATGAGCTTGCCTTCTTATCAATTCAGGGAAGAGCCTCAAGGTTATGCAACTTACACTGGTGTAAAACACATCTTAATTTTTAAATGCATGGTATTGAATTATGTGACAGGTGGATTCATCCTTGCAGTGGAACTGGACTAAGAGAAGGTAATTTGCACCTCACTTAGGGTGCAAATTCTCTTCTGGCAGGGAAGAGAAACTGCAAAGACTACCCTAAGTCTCTCCCAAGACAATACTTAGAACAGTAAAGAAGTCAAACACCCCAGCTGTGTTTCCTCTTGGGTTCCTTTCTTTCTTATATGGTTCCTTTCATGAACTATCTTAGAAGCCCTTCCCTATGACAGCGGCTGCTGAAAGGGGAAAGAAATCCAGACTTGGCTGTGTGACAGATATAGACACACATTGTATCAGTGCTATATCCACTGGGTACCTAGAGGAACTAAAGTGTTGTCCCAGGAAGAATGTTACAGGGACTGACCCAGCTCAATTTTGAGGCCATCAGTATCTTATTTTACCCTCACTCAGAGGATCTTCCAACTGTGAGCACTCTTAGGTGGTTGAAGTGACTCACCTATCTGACCAAGTCCCAAAAGACCACTCCATCTAGCAGGAATCAAGGTCCAAAACAAGTACAGGTTTCCCTCAATTTATGCTGTGCACGTGTTCCTGGAAAATGGTGCGTAAGTCAAATTTGTATAAAGCAAGACCCACTTTGCAATGTAACAAATAGGGATAGGTTCCCATGGTGGTGAGGGAGGGAGGGAGAGAGTGAGGCTGGGACTAGATAAGAGGTGGGGGAAGGGGGCTAGCTCCCAGGGCTGCACAAGGTAGCAAAGCAGAGGGAACAGAGCAGCTCTCACCCCAGCCCTGGCTGCAGCAGCCCCAGCAGTGGCCGGTGCCAGCTGCCTGCAGTTGCTGGGTTGCACTATGCTCTGGCTGTCCCCACTCACCTCTGTTCCTGGGCTGCACCGTGCCCTGGTGGAGGCAGCAGGTGTCGGCTGCTCCCAGGGCTCCTGCAGCTGGGGCTGCGGTGAGTGCTGCGCCCCGTGCCACTTGGAGTTCCACTTGTCCGCACTCACCCCAGTCCATGCTGAACCAGCCCCAGGAGCAGCCAACACCAGCTGCCTGCACCACGGCGCAGCCCAGGAGGGGAACAGGCGAAGCATGGTGCAGCCCAGTGGCTGTAGGCAGCTGGTGCCAGCCACTCCTGGGGCTGCTGCAGCCAGGGCTGGGATGAGTGGGGCCATGCCCCATTTCCTCTCCCCACACAGACTTACCTGCTTGGGCCGGACATCTATGCTGATCACATAAGAGCAAATTTACCTTGCATATAATGAATTATGAGTCTAAATATGCTCATCACGTAAGAATAAATTCGCATATAAAGAACCCGCATAAATTGAGGGAAATGAAATCTTCAGCTCCAGCTTCTTAACATGTACAGTTCTCTCTATCAGGGCTAAGCATGTTCCACAGAAAAATTTAGAGCAGTTTTATGAGCTTAACTTCTCACCCTCCTAGGCTAGATTCAGTCCTTTCCCCTATTGACAATGCCTGTCCCTATTAACCCCAAACACGGCAGCATTTTTCTCTACCTTTCACTTGTCCTTGAACCTTAAATGGGGAAATAGATCATTTAACCTATGTAGCAAGACAATGACACCTCCTACCAGCTTAGGGCAAAATCTATAACAGCAGTGTTTCTGTCCTTGAATGAAGAAGACTTTTCTTGGAGTCACTGTCTTAACTAAGTTCAAAGTAACCTAAATCTAACAGATGCATTGGACTCTCAACCCTTTACACGGCCAGCTCACCCAGTGGCATTTTATAGACATTTCATAGACATTAGGGCTGGAACGGACCTCGGAAGATCATGGAGTCCAGCCCCCCACCCAAAGGGCAGGAAGTCAGCTGGGGTCATGGGATCCCAAATAAGCATCCAATTTGCTCTTGATGGTGTTCAGTGTAGGTGCTTGAACCACCTCCGATGGCAGGCTGTTCCAGACCTTGGGGGCTCAGACAGTAAAGAAATTCTTCCTTA
>NW_017728886.1:128480782-128482415 GCF_001723895.1 Crocodylus porosus | reverse complement strand
CAGCTTCCCATCAATCACTAGGTCACCGATTAGGTCATCCCTTGTAGCCAGTACCAGGTCAAGCAGTGCTTTGCCTCTCGTTGGCCCATAGACTTCTTGAGTCAAGTAGAAGTCATCCACAAACGAGAGGAAGCTTTGCGACTGCTCGGATTTTGCTGAGTGATCCTCCCATGAGATGTCTGGGTAACTGAAGTCACCCATGACAACCATGGTCCTGGAGCATGCGGCCTCAGCCAGCTCCCAGGTGAACGCCTGGTCAAGCTCAAGACTTTGGGTGGGAGGTCTGTAGTAGACTCCCACCATTGTGTCCCCTGTGCCATGTTCCCCACAAATTGTAACCCAGAGGGTCTCCAGTCGTCCACCCTGATCACCTATATCAGCTTCCAGGGACATGTAGCTTTCCTTAACATAGAGAGCTACACCCCCACCCCTTTTATCTACACGATCCCTCCTGTACAGGGTATAGCCATCTATACCCGAGGTCCAGTAATGGGTGGAGTCCCACCAGGTCTCTGTTATCCCTATGACATCGTAATTATTTGCATTGAGCAGAAGGACGAGCTCCTCCTGCTTATTCCCCAAGCTCCTGGCATTTGTGTACAGGCAGGCAAGTGTCCGCTTAGGGGCTCTTGCCTTGCCCACAGATTGTACCAGGGCTGGGGCAAGGGTGGGCTGCCTTAAGTGCCTTGGCTTGCTGGCTTTGCAAAGGTTGCTCAGCAGGCCAGCGGTGGCAGTAGTCCCCCCGTCCCCCAACGAGCTTTGTTTAAAGCCCGGTGGAGCAGGTCAGCCAGTCTGGCGGAAAAAAGCCTTCTCCCCTGGGGAGAGAGGTGGAAGCCATCTCTTCCCAGCAGCTCGCTGCCTCTCTCACCAAAGAGCGGGCTCTGGTCATGGAAGCCAAAGCCTTCCCAATGACACCAGCGCCACAGTCTTTGGTTGACTATGTGGATCCTCCTCTCCCTTCTCAGCCCATAGCCTGAGACTGGGAGGATAAATGAGAACACCACCTGTGCCCCCAGACCCTTTAGCCCCACTCCCAAATCCCTGTAGCACCTCATGACCTGGCTGGGAGTACTCTGAGCCATGTCATTGGTGTCCACATGAATAAGGAGCATGGGATAGTGGTCTGTGGGCTGAAGGAGCTTTGGGATCTTCTCCGCAATGTCCTGGATGCGGGCCCCCAGGAAGCAGCAGACTTCCCGGGCTAAGGGGTCGGGGCGGCAGATTGTCCCCTCAGTCCCCCTCAGGATGGAGTCTCCCACAGCAAACACCTTACCTTTTGTCTTGGGGAGAGCGGGGATGGTAGCTGCAGTTGAGCCTGTGTTGCCTGTGGACGCTGGCAACTCAGCAGGCTCTGCTGGAGCAGCAAGAGGTGTGTACCTGTTGCTTAGCTCCAGCAGGGCAGGGGCCTTGGTGCAGCGGGCCTTAGGGCCCTTGACCACCTTGGTCCATGCCCCTGACTGGACAGACTGGACAGAGTGGGAGGTCCTGGAGTTCTCCTTTGTCCTGGAGGGAGAAGGTGGTCTACCCTCTGGCTCCCGGGGGAGACGGGCCTGGCAGTAGGAATCAATCTCCTGCTCACAGTCCCTGATGGCACACAGTCTCTGGACTGTGGCCTGGAGCTCCTCCAGCTGGC
>NW_017728886.1:128477665-128480682 GCF_001723895.1 Crocodylus porosus | reverse complement strand
ATACATCGCATGTGTATTATAATTAACTACTTAAGTATGCGGGGCGGATAGGCTTATATGTATTAGTTAATTGCGCTTGCTCAGAAAGTACTTTAGGTTACAAAAAGTTCAAACTCAAGGACAAGATGGCTATTATTCTTATCTGCGTGAGAACGCTAAGGAGTATAAGCTTTACTGTAACAAAGAGATAGTAAATTTGCAAAACAAAGAGAGAGTGATACCTTAATACAAAGAGCCCTTAGTGTCCTCCCCTCCAACCCCCTCCTTCCCATACCAGGGAGACAGGGAGAGCTGGCAGCTGCGCTGTTCTAACAACACTATTGATGAGAGCTGGCAGCTGCGCTGTTCTAACAACACTATTGATAATGCATTTTCGATAATATTTCTAACAAAAGGATGAAGTTTGTCTCATTATTATAATTATACGGGGGCACAAGGCAGCAAGATGGTGATAATCCCACCCTTCATGTCAAGAAACCTAGAGAAAGAATGGTTAAAAGTGCGTGCTTTTTTTGCGCCAAAAGGGGCATCGTTTATGCAAAGTAGGGGCGACATTTATGCAAATTAAAATGCAAATGAAACCGAAGCGGTGATAGGGTGATCTTACCAGCTTGTCACCCTACCTGGCACAAAAGTGATAAAAGGAGGCACAGAGCCACACCCGAGTGAGGTTATTATTGCCTGCTTTGTTTATTACAAGGGATGCTTGATTAATTACATAGTTTAGATGCTCTTGTTATTGCACTCATATGTCAGCATGCATTGTTCTTTATGCTCTGCTTTTTTGGTTCTCTTGCTGCTGTAAGTAATTAAACATCTTAGTTACCGTTATCCCACCTGTGCTTCTACCTCTGCCTCTTTTTCTTCCTTGTCAATTACTTAAAGCAATTACTACAAGCTGAACTTGCATAACCCCACTGCTATCTAAAAGCCCTGCAGACCTTATTCCCAATCCTTGCACTTAATAAAAGTGTGACAAAGTTAACTATGCTAATGATATTGCTCAGGATTACAGATAATTTCCTCCTATGGGAAAAAAAAAGTACACCTCAATAGCTCATTTTTAATTTTTGCTTTTAGATATTATTTGTCTAAATCCCTGTGTACTTCAACAAATGCAATGTTTCATTAGGTTGACAGTATAAAGAAATTACTATGCCTAAAATACAAAGGGTCCAGTTTATTTCCTTTTCCACAGACACCATAAGTGCCAGGCTTAACATTTCCCTTTCCAGAC
The DNA here is from genome assembly GCF_001723895.1 of Crocodylus porosus. Classification (NCBI taxonomy): domain Eukaryota; kingdom Metazoa; phylum Chordata; order Crocodylia; family Crocodylidae; genus Crocodylus; species Crocodylus porosus. Next base: position 128,479,445 of record NW_017728886.1, on the reverse strand, counting down.
AGGAGATTCCAGTCCCACCATTTTCACCACAAAGTTGAACGGAAGCACCAGTCTCACTCAGCATGATGTGTTATCCTCCCAGCCTTTCCCCTCTGATGCAATCTGATATTTTCCTCGTAGGCCCTGGTTCTAGTGAGATTACACATGCCATCTGGATTCATTTTATATTTTCAATAAAATTAGAAACAGGTTTCCTTTCTGATGAGAAAAGATGTGCTGCAGTAAATAGCTTTTTGTGCAAGTGTTCTTGTTTTTGCTTATTGCAGTGTAAGATATTACTCACCCCTCCCCATCAACATCCCCCATAAATGGAGAATCTTACTTTAGATCAAGTCTCTTAAATGCAAGGGTTCATTAGCTGTATGCCTCAATCCTATCCTTAGAGATTTCCAATATTGGTCTTCTGTGAAAGAAATTAATAGAATTTCAATGCAAGATGATATTCAGAAGAGAAAATGAGTTGGGGGGTGATGTTCCCCATGATGGAACTCAGTCAATGAAACTGTGTTAAACATGGCCATACTCAGCAGGGGGAGAGGTAGGAATTTTGGAACAAGATGATAAATGATCAACTCTACACTGAGTCATTTATTATCAATTAATGTGCATCCTTGAGCATCTCTGAAGTGCCAGTCCATGTGTGAGCTTAAACGCTGTTGTTAAAGTCTGGACACATATCCATTTGAAATTGAACTGAGAATATCAGCTCGTTTCACACAGGCCTTCTGACTGTCATTCCATTTGGATGTGAATGACCTTTACTGTCATATAACCTGGACATGGGGGATCAGAGTTTACAAACTGAGGTTCAACAATACCAGAAATCCAGAAGCAAAAGCCAAGCATCATGAGACAAGGTATCAGTTCGAATCTCATGAATTATTTTAGGTGTCAAAGGAGGTCCACAGAAGAGACCAGGTCAGAAGTCAGGAGCCAGGGAATCCAATGCAGAACAGGAGCAAGGTACTAGGGTCACAGCAGGCAGCAAAAAAAGAAGAAATAAGGCAGGAGCAAGGCTTCATAGAATCATAGAAGTAGGGTCGGAAGGGACCTTGTAGATCTTCAAGTCTGACCCCCTGCCTGGGCAGGAGAAAAAACTGGACTCAAATGATCCCAGCTAGGTAGGCATCAAGCCTCCTCTTAATGACCCACAGGGTAGGAACCAGCACCACTTCCCTTGGAGTTGGTTCCAGATCCTAGCCGCCCTAACTGTGAAGTAGTTCTTATGGATGCCTAAGCTAAACCTACTCTCCAAAAACTTATGGCCATTATTCCTTGTTATGCCAGGGGGCACTAGGGCAAACAAGGTCTCTCCCAAACCCTTCTGGTACCACCTAGTGAGTTTATAAACTGTCACCAGGTCCCCCCTCAGCCTTTTCTTGTGAAGGCTGAACAGGTTCAGGTCCCACAGTCTCTCATTGTAGGGTCTGCCCTGTTGTTCCCGGATCATGTGGGTGGCCCTCCTCTGGACCCTCTCAATGTTGTCCACATCCCTCCTGAAGTGGGCCACACAGAACTGGACACAATACTCCAGCTGTGGCCTGACCAGTGTTTCATAGAGGGGAAGGATCACCTCCTTGTCCCTGCCAGAGATGCACCTGTGGACGCATGACAAGGTGCAGTTAGCTCTTGCAACCGTGACCTCGCATTGTTGGCCCATGTTCATCTTGGAGTCAATAATGACTCCAAGATCCCTTTCTGCCTCTGTGCTCTCAAGAAGAGTGTTTCCCATCTTATAAGTGTGCTGCTGGTTACTACTGCCCAAGTGCAGCACCCTGCA
>NW_017728886.1:128464381-128477262 GCF_001723895.1 Crocodylus porosus | reverse complement strand
ATATATATATATATATATATATATATATATGTTTATCTACTGTGCCTTCTACCTTACTTCAGACTATATGGCTAATTACATCTCCACTTCAACAGTATATTACAGTCTATTTCATGTTTTCTTAGTCAAATAGCTGAACATTCAGCACTGTGTACAAATTACCTACAAACAGGACAATTATTTTGCAAATTTCTGTTTTCTTATGTGAGAAATGTTTTAACAGGCAATTGTCACTACAGGCCTTATAGTTACATTTCTGCTGTAATGTCTGTCTGATGTTTATGTTTCTTATGTTCTGCCATGCAATATGATGCCGTTAGGTTTTTTATAAATTCAGAAGGAACTTTCAGCTACCTCTGTTATGGACTGAAATGTTTATAATGTTGCTGTTGTTACTGTTTAAATGACTGAGGTTTTAAGGACAGGAAAGAGTTCTTACAAAATAAGGTTTTGAAACATGACCAAACCAAAAGCTCAGCAAAAGTAACCATGGCTTCATGACTGTAAAACAAAAATTGAAATTAGTGTCAGTCCACTTCCTAGGTTATAGCTGCACTGGTGACGATACCAACTCACCTCGGCACTTAAGAGGGAAAAAAAAACATAAGTTCAGCAGCTGAACACAATTCTTAAAGCTTTCCACATGGCAGACTTACCCTATTAAATGACGAGTTGCTTTTCTGTTCGATTCCTTTTTAAAGAAGGTATGCATGACAGTCAGGTACCATTTCATCCAAGTATAATTTGCAAGTAGGAAGACCATGTCTGCACCACTTAGGCATTCATTGACTTGGGTGTAGTCACTCCAGATTTACATTAGTGCAATCAAGTTAAAACTAGCTCCTCCACTTATTAAGGGGCTTGTTATGCAAATGACATGACAGATAAATTAAGATTTAGATTTTTTAGAACATCTAATTCTTTCCTTCATTTGGAAATACTTTTTTCTCCAGTGCCCATTGAACAAAGACTCCAAATTCAGACTAGATAACATCAGAATTATAAAATCAAATCAATGGCTGAAAAAGAAACCCCCCAAACCCACAACATACAACATTATCCTCATTTCTCGTACGTCAAAACTATTCAGGATATGACAATTAAATGGAAACCATGTTAAAACGGATACACAAAAGTCTTGAGCTTAGCTGTGAAGAATACCACAAAAACATGGAGATGGCCACTTGATGACTATGGACAGAGAATTCCAGACCTCTGAGCCCTCACTGGTTCCTATCCATATGCCCACACACATCCTCTCTATTTTTCTTGACCAAGCAGCAGAACAGAAAACTAAGGGGGTGAGGGGTTGGGGAAGGGGGAGCATGGAAAGAATTATGAGTGAAAAGGGGAAAATAATATCTTTAAAATTCACATATATTGCCTGGTCTACACAAGCATGATGGAAGATTGCTTTGGAAGCGTGACATACAATTATCTGTGGTTGGAAGGAAATGCTAGGAATTTTCATAGTATTATGTTTATCAGTGAACTCTCCTGACTTCTACTAAAAAATGTAAACTCTATCCACTTAGGAAGAAGCTGTGGCTTAGGTGTCAAAGAGTTTACAGCTTTCGGTCCTGCTATATTTGCTCAAAACAAAGATGACTTTGAATTTAAGGTGATCCCCCAATTAATAGCATCTATTTATTTGTTATAATTTGTTCCAATTTTCCATGTATACATTCTAATTATTGAGAAGCTGTCTTAAATCCTATGTCCTTAAACCAACATGGCTACAACCAACAGCTCCCTGCCCCCCCAAACTGCTACAGCATGGAAGATGGGGGGGAGGGGTGCAATTAACCTGACCCCCACCCCTTACCCCCTGTCCGTTGCTTGTCTCCCACACTCAGTGCCTGCACACCCTGGTGCCTTCCTCCTGCCACAGTGCCTGTACAAGTTGCCATGTACCTCTGTGATGCCTGCACTTTTGCCAACTCCTGACCTATGCCTATGCCTCTTGGTGGCATCCCCTCATGGTGCCTGCACATCTATCTGTCTGGTCCCCTGTAGCCTCTGCTCCCCTCTGCCTTCCCCTGAAGCCTCTGCTCCCACGACGGCTTACCATCAGTCATGGCTCCAGCCCCATTTCAACCCAGGGCATGGAGCATGTAGTAATTTTATCCACAGCCCAGCCATACAGTAGTGGTTGCAGCAGCTCTGTCCTTGCAATATCTACCCCCTGCCTCTACCTTATACTCAAATCCAAGATGAGGGCTCCTCACCATGTTGAATGGAGGAAAATCCTACTCTGGGATTTGAGTAAATACAGTAATAGCCATTATGAACTCAACATTTACCCATTAAATAGTATCAAAGGATGCAGTTTTTGCTTACTCCAATGCATGGGCAACTGGTAGAACCTAAGTTGGGGGAGAACTTGCCCCCTAAGCAGCCAGTCAGTGACCAGAGGTATGCAGCCATTTGTGCTGATCCAGAATTTTCAGGCCAGATCATGGAGGCATAAGGACAAGGGACATGGTTGTCATGGATGACCTAAACTACCCAGACATCTGCTGGGAGGATCAGTCAGCCACGTCTGAATGCTCACGTAGGTTTTTAGTCTGCATACAGGACCTCCACCTAACCCAGGAGGCACATAAAACCACCAGAGGAAATGCCTTGCTGGACTTGGCCCTTGCCACAGGTGATGACCTAGTGAGGGATTTGTGGGTGCTTGACTATCTAGGCATTAGTGACCATCATCTGCTGGAATTTACTATCCAGCGCAGGTTGGTGAAAGCAAGCAGTAAGGCAAAAGTCCTTGACTTCAGGAGGGCCAACTTCAGGGAGCTAAGGAGATTAGTAAGAGAGACATTGGGGACTTGGAGCTTCTCCCTCGGAGATGGGAGTCCAGGATGGGTGGTTGTTCCTTAAAGAGACAATCCTCTGAGCTCAGAGGGAGTCAGTCCCAACGTGAACCAAAGGGGGTAAGAGTGCTAAAAAGCCCCACTCAAAGGCATCCAGGAGGGTCTGAAGGCAAAAAAGGTGGCATAAAATCAGTGGAAGCAAGGGGCAATCACCAAGGAGGATTACACCTCCGTTGCTCGTGATTGCAGAGAGGCAGTTAAGAAGGCCAAGGCAGAGACACAAACAGAGCGTGCAAACAGGCACGCTCTGTAAGAGCGCGCTGGCATTTGCACCAGTGTTCATGTAGGCGAGCAAGCAAAAAGAGCCAGGAGGTGGTCTTCAGCAAGGGTAAGGTGAAGGCACCACACAGTAAATAAATAAAAATTGTATCGACGCAGAGTGCTGCTAGAGCCCCTGCCCAGCTGGCGCCACCTACTCGGGGCTTCTCTGAGGTCTCCACCCAGATGGAGCCCATGGGAGGGGCTGGCATCACCCTCCTCCCTGGCCTGTGGGGGATGCCTGGCAGTACCAGGGTGGGGCAGGGAAGGGAAGCCCCCACACTTGTCCTGCAGGAGCCCGTCTTAGGGCCTTGGAGGTGAGGGAGCTCCAGGAGGAGGTTAGCAGGCTGAGGGGGAACAGAGAAGTGGAGGATGAAACTGATAGTCATTTCCTTTCCCTGCAGGGCCAGACACCAAAGGGAGAAGTACCCCAGGTGGTGCCTTCCTCAGAACCTGGCAGAAGGTTCCCTCCAAAGCCAGGGCAGCTCACCACAGTGCCCTACCAGTTCCCCCAGTCCAGCTGGAGAACAAGTATGAGGCCCTGGCATCATTAGAGGAGGAAGGAGAGGAGGATAACCCTGGAGAGGAGGCCACTTCATGCACAGAGGAGGCTGAAGGGGGCAAGTTGACCTGGAAGAAGAGATACCGAGTGCTCATCATAGGCAACTCCATTCTGAGAGGTACAGAGGGTCCCATCTGTCGCCGGGATCCCTTGACACGTGAGGTGTCCTGCCTACCCGGAGCGAGGATTCAGGATGTGACAGAGAGGATCCTGGCCATTATTCAGCCCACGGATTACTACCCCATGGTATTAATTCATGTGGGCGTGAATGATGCGGCTGGGAGAAGCCCAGATCACCTGATGAAGGACTACTAAGCTATGGAGGGCAAGCTGAAGGAGACAGGGGCACAGGTGATCTTCTCCTCTATCCTTCCAGTGAGAGGATGGGGATGATGCCATGAGAACTGCATCAGAGAGGCCAATTTGCAGCTTTGGAAATGGTGTCTCGAGGCGGGCTTCGGCTTCCTTGATCATGGCCCATACTTCCAGACAAGAGACATGCTCGGGTGAGATGGTCTTCATCTCTCCCCCAAAGGTAAGCATGTGTTCTCTTTCAGGTTGGCTGATCTCCTCTGGCGGGCTTTAAACTTGGCTCATCAGGGGAAGGGGAGGATGAGGTCAGAGGGAGCATCAGAACACCAAGCACAGCCCAGCCAAGACTGACAACAAGCTCATGAAATACCCAGGTAAGTGGCAGGGGCCCAAATAGTCCTGGGGTTAGGAAGGTGGGCCATTCACCTTCAGGAGGCCTTAAATGCCTATATACCAATGCTCTTAGTATGGGGAACAAGCAGGAGGAACTTGCCCTCCTGATAGATAATGCAAACCCAGACATAGTGGGGCTCACCAAAACATGGTGGGATCCAACGCATGACTGAGTGGTGAATATCAAGGGCTATAGGCTGTACAGGAGGGATAGAACAAGGAGGAAAGGTGGAGGCGTGGCGCTCTACATCAAAGAGCAATTCACATCCTCAATGAGCAGCACTGGGTCAGAGGAGGGGCAGACTGAAGTGCTCTGGGTCAGATTACAAGGGGGTAGGGGGGAAAAGGACTTAACAGTGGGGGTCTACTACAGACCACCCAACCAGGAGGAAGAACTTGACCAGGAATTCTCAGGTCAGCTCACAGAGGCAGTTATGTCAAAGGATGTGATCATCATGGTGGACCTAAACGATCCAGGCAGGTGCTGGGAAGAGCAGTCAGCCAGGTCTGACCACTCACGTAGGTTCCTACCCATGTTACAGGACCTCCATCTAACCCAGGAGGTGCACAGTTCCACCATGGGAAATGCCTCGTTAGACCTGGTCCTGGCCACAGGCGACAACCTGGTGAGAAGACTGCGGGTGCTCAGTCACCTGGGAGACAGTGATCATCGCCTACTGGAATTCACCATCCAACACAGGGCAGCAAAGGCCTGCAGCAAGACAGTAACCCTGGACTTCAGGAGGGTGGATTTCAATGAGGTAAGGAGATTAGTCGGGGAGAGACTGAGGTCCCGGAGGGGAGGGGAGTTGGGAGTCCAAGCAGAGTGGTCGTTCCTGAAGGAGACGATCTTCCAAACTCAAAGGGTGGCAATCCCAACAAGGGTGAAAGGCAACAAGAGTGCTCAGAAGTCCCCTTGGCCAACAAAAAGCATCCAGGAATGTCTCAAGGCTAAAAAGGAGGTGTACACCCAATGGAAGGGAGGGGCCATCACTAGGAAGGACTATACAGCCGTTGCTCAGGTTTGTAGGGGGGCTGTTAGGAAGGGTAAGGCGAAGATGGAACTGGGGCTAGCAACCCAAATCAAGGACAATAAGAAGTCCTTTTTTAAATACATAGGGGGTAAAAAGAAGGTTCTGGGTAATGTAGGGCCTCTGCAGGACACACTAGGAAGTCTGGTGGTCACACCAGACATCAAAGCTAACTTATTTAACAACTTCTTTGCCTCCATTTTTCTGAGCAGGGACCATCATGTTCCCTGACAGTCACAGGGGAGGCACAGCCAGGCCAAAGGTCGGAGTGGACCTGTCAGGGACCTCCTGGTGGGACTGGAAACATCCAAATCAGCAGGTCCTGATGATCTCCACCCCAGAGTGCTGAAAGAATTAGCAGAGATCATTGCGAGTCCCCTGGCACAGCTTTACGAGCACTCGTGGTGCTCTGGCAAGGTGTCAGAGGACTGGAAGAGGGCCAGTGTGGTCCCCATTTTCAAAAAAGGTAGGAGGGAGGACCCAGGAAACTATAGGCCTATTAGTCTTACCTCGGTCCTGGGGAAGCTCTGTGGTTCTATTAGAACACATTTCACTAAAGATTTAGATTTGTGGATAAAATCTTCCAAAGAATTAGGGAGATAAGCTTCTAGCTCCCACAGAGTTCCAGTACTACAAGTGTGGACAAAATATGGCCCACAAGCCAGATTTGACACACTAGGCACTTTCTTCTGGCTCGCAGAGCCCACCAACTAATTGTACCCTGCCCAACCCTTCCACCCATGAGGGTGGAAGCAACACAACCATGTATACAGACCCACCAACATACTCTATTGCACCACACTCCCACACACACACACTCTGCTAGGCGGAAGGACCCAGCCGGGCCAGCAGGCAGTTTCCAGGCTGGGCTGCTGCTGCCGTTGTAACTACTGGGGACCTGCTTGGCTTCCCCAGCATCCTGCTTGCTCCAGGCAGCAGGAAGTGGTGAGGGCAGGGGCAGCAGGGGAGCTGCAGCTAGGCAGGAGCGTGGAGCATGGGGCTGGAGCTGGTGGCAGTGTGGAGCCTGTAACCAGGGGGGTAGCAACAGCATGGAGCTCAAGTGGGCAGGATGTAGATGTAAGGGAGGGTGGGAGAGATGTGGGGACCCCCCACACACTCCTTCCATGGTGAATAGCCCCCACAGGTGGGCTATTTATTCAGGAGTACATCTGTGAGGGACCAGCAGGGAGTGTATGCTTAGGGGCAACCAACATGGGTTCATCAGAGGCAGGTCCTGTCAGACCAACCTGGTGGCCTTCTATGATCAGGTCACTAAATCCTTGGATGCAGGCATTGCAGTGGACGTAGTCTTTCTGGACTTTAGAAAAGCCTTCAACACTGTCTCTCACCCCATTCTCATTAAAAAATTAGGTGACTGTGGTGTTGATCCCTACATGGTCAGATGGGTCGCCAATTGGCTGGAGGGCTGTACGCATAGTGTGGTGGAAGGATGTGGGCAGTGGGGTTCTGCAGGGCTTGGTCCTCGGGCCTGTGCTGTACAAGATCTTCATCAGCAACTTGGACGAGGGGGTGAATAGCACCTTGTTCAAATTCTCAGATGACACTAAGATGTGGGGGAGGTGGGCATGCTAGAAGGGAGGGACAAGCTGCAATCAGATCTGGACAGGTTACAGAGGTGGGTGGATGAGAATAGGATGGGTTTCAACACTGACAAGTGCAAGGTACTGCATCTGGGGAGGAAGAACCAGCAGCACACCTACAGGCTGGGGAACCACCCCCTCTCACCAGCACAGAGGCAGAAAAGGATCTTGGAGTCATTATTGACTCAAAGATGAACATGGGCCGCCAATGTGGGGATGCAGTCAGAAAGTCTAACCGCACCTTGTCATGCATCCACAGATGCATCATGAGCAGGTCCAAGGAGGTGATCCTCCCACTTTACGCAACTTTGGTCAGGCCGCAGTTGGAGTACTGCATCCAGTTCTGGGTGCCGCACTTCAGGAGGGATGTGGACAACATGCAGAGGGTCCAAAGAAGGGCAGCAGGGCAGGTCCTATGAGGATAGGCTACGGGATCTGAACCTGTTCAGCCTCCACAAGAGGAGGCTGAGAGGGGATCTGGTGGCCGTCTAAAAACTCACCAAGGAGGACCAGCGGAAAATAGGAGAGTCTCTGTTCCCTTGGGCACCACCTGAGATAACAAGAAATAACAGCTACAAATTGATTGAGAGCAGGTTCAGGCTTGATATCAGGAGGCATTACTTTACGGTTAGGGCTGCCAGGCTCTGGAATGAGCTCCCTAGGGAGGTGGTACTCTCTCCTACCTTAGGGGTCTTCAAGACTGTGCCTCCACTCCCCAGCTACCACTCCCGGGGGGGCACCAGCACTCCCACCTGCCCCCCCGCCCATTGCTGAAGCAGAGAATGCTAGCTGTCCAGGGGTGCCCCAGCATTCTCAGGGGGTGCACATGCACCCCCGTGTGCCCTCTATGTGTCGCCACTGCTCCAATGAGCAGGACCCATTCCAATATTTCAGATATATGTTTCTTAATTGATATACAGTAAAACTCCATAAATGCTGGTTTTGGCACCTTTATGTATTGTACACAGCTACAGGTCTGTCATATCAGTGTTTCTCAGGCTTTTCAGGGTGACAACCTTGTTCAAATTTAGACACGTCTGTGAACCCATAAGAATAAAATGTCATAGTAACAATACTCTATATCATTTATCTTTGTGTTTTGAGATATTGACAGATGACATGACAGTAAGAATGGATGTGGGAAACTGTGTGGGAATTGTATTAATACATCAACCTAGTTGCCTTTATGACCTAATTCACTTTGAGAATCATGACTCACTTGTTGCATATATTGTGGGCATGTCTACACATGAGCTTTACTGTTCAGTACACTAATTTGCTGCCAGTAAAGCGTCACTGTCTATTCATGTGTAGATTAATTTACTGTGCTGGCAGATAATCCTGTCAGAAACAAGTACTGTCCGACAGCAGCATAATTTACTGCACTTAAACGCATATGTAGATAGTGATGTCCAGATTAGTTTACTCTGGCTCCTATTGCCCCAGAGTTTATTCAGTCTCATTAATTACACATGTAGATGACCCCAGTATATCTTATTATCTGGTATAATACACAAATATTTATAACTTAAATTCACAGTGATATGATCTTCTTTTGAACAAAGAAAGGAGATTTCCACTTAAACATAATTCAGAAAGAAAAATTCTATTTCTATTACTAAACATTACAGTGGGTGTGTCTACATGAGATGGTTTATTACTTAGTAGACTAATCTACTAAGGTAATCTAGACAAACTTAATGCAGGCAGAAGCAAGTGTTCCTGCTGCAATTGCTTTCCACTCTGGCTTCACATAAGGCACACCAGTCACACACAGCACCATGGCGCCCTTGAAAGGGTATCACAGCACCCTAAGTAAGAACCACTAGCCTATAAAATGCTATAAAGAATTCTCTAATGAAAGAAATACTGGGCTACCCTATTTCCTAATTTGTCGTCTATTAAAATCACACATTTAAAAGTTATTTTCCTGCTATTCAGTTTAAAGAACAAAGAATACATGAAGCCCTGGGGTCCTTGAGAGTTGCTCACTGAAAGTCAGTGTCAGATGTACAGTAGTTGGCCATCTAAATTCATTGTTTAGAAACGCTGAAAGCCTGAACACTCTGCATATCATAGCCATTATCTAATAGTCAGGGTCCAGTTCAGGTTTGTCATCTGCCCTCAGTTACAAGTTAAAGCTCCTAGAGGTGGGAGGGGGAGGAGAGCCAGCCAAAATCTAGCCTTAATTTCTCATGTGATGAACAATTAAAACCTGTAAGTTGAAAGGTAACAACTTTGAAGTGGAAAATCTCCACATACAAAAATTATATTTGGTATGTTAACTCCTGATTTCATCCTAGGATGCTGGCACAACATTTCAATGCCTGGAGTTATTGACATATACATATTGCACTCATGTAACCAAAGTAATTTATTTGCTGAGATTTATAAATACAATTCCTTATAATCAAAACTAAAGCATTAAAACCAAACCTGCTGCTTTCTTTGGATAAGTGTGAACGTTTTTTCACACACTGATGAAAGATACTGTTCATAGTTGTAACCCCACTATCAAAAGAGCTTGAAAAAAGATAAATTTGTACAGCATCTGAAAGTCATCAGTCCAGCTTCTAAGCTTGCTAATATGGCAGCATCCAACTGCCTAATTTAACCTTCTCTTTTCCATTCCTAAAAAGTAGATGTAAGGACCTTCTGTGTTCTCTAATTAGTATTTACACAATACAGTGGAAGTCTAATAACAGGTCTTTGCTTTTGGTAATTATGGCCCAGTTAGTGTCAAAGGCATTAAATGGAAGGAAGAGGAGGGAGAGGAGAGAAGGAAGAAATAGTCACCACACCAAAGGAAAGCATCAGGAAGTTTTCTGTCTGAGGGAGACAGAAGGCTTCCCAAAAGTAGTAGATTAGGTTAGGAAACCTTACTGTGGAGTGCAGTTTACTATTGTAACTTAATAATATTGGGCCACCTCTGCTAGTGGGTGCCTGGGACAGAGTGAGTAAAACAATGTTTCACCCCACAGCAACTGACCTGTCCCTGATAGGCCATTGAGTAGGGAGAGAACACAATCCCTGAGCTCACCTAAGCAGGGCCAGATTAACACATAGACAAACTAGGCACATACCTAGGGCCTTGAGCTGCAGGGGGGCCTTGGTCTTTCCCTCCATGGCAACAGCACGAATGACCCCATCCACCTCCTTTCCCTTCCCCTCCCCCCCTCTGCCAGCCTTGCAGCCACAGTTGCTTCTTCCTAGTGGCAGCTCCAATCCCCTCTTCCCATGGGCAGCAGTGCCAGGGTGGGGAGGTGGGTCTTGACCAACCTAGGGCCCATGAGTTTGTTTTCCTAGGGCCCACAAAAGGGTTAATCTGGTCCTACACTAAGGGAAAGGATAAATTCCTGATACGTCTATGTGTAGGCCTGGAAAAGGAAGTTAAAACTTCCTCATACTCAAAGCTGGGATCCTTGGCATGTCCCTAGAACAGTCCTGTCCTATTCCATCACAAAATAGAGGTGATATGAAAACTCTTCAGTTTTCTCAGAAACAATATTGGGCCCCTTCATTTTGAGAGCAAAAAGGGAACAGAAGTCCCAAGGGGTTCCCTTAAGAGAAATGAAGGAACAGCAGTGAAGAGACTACCAGTATTACCTCAAGATGACTATTTATTTACTTAGGTGGATGGGTGGGCTGGAATTCTGCCTGTCCTCTTCCTGCCACACTGATTCGTCTTCAGAATGGAGCGAACTGTGCTTTTCAGATCTATGGGCACCTATACAGGTGTCCAGCACTTGCTCTGACACATGCTAATCAGCAGTTAATTGATTTAGCATGCTAAGTGGCATGCTCCAGCAGCCTCAGCATCAATGTATTCAGCATCCCTGAACTTCAAAATAGCAGTGGGGGCACTTTAACTAAAGCATGTTAAGCACGCTATAGTTAAAGCGCCCCCACTGCCATTTTGAAATGTGGAACACTGAATAAACAAGGTGCTGCGGGTGCTTTAGAGCAGCTCCCGAAAGCCACTCTATTTAAAGCAGTCCCCCCACCCCAGAATACATATAAAGACACCTGATGAGTCTTAAGCTAGGTGCAGACATTCAAAAAGCCTGAGGCAGAATCAAATTACACTGTTTTCTGTAAACAACATAGTTAGATCCATAGTGAATAGAACACACATTCACCCTTTGGTGTTGGGGGATGATGGGGAAAAATCTTAGACAAGGTTTTACCATTTTTAAACCAGTTTATATTTTTGTTTCGTCACAGGCATAGACCAGTTTCCAATCACTTATACCAGTAAAAGTGTCATATCTGTATCTGGCCTTAGCGTTAGCATCTTGTAGAGATGCAGGGGACAGTATCTATGTCTCAGAAGTGTTGTATGAAGTGATCTTAGGAAAATGGCTGCATCAGGACTTCAGTGGGTATTTTTGAAACAGATCCTCAGTTTGTGAAACCTGGCAATATTTCTATTAAATTCTCAGAATTTTAACAACTTACAACAGCCACAGATCTGCCCCTTCATGCATTTCTTCCCAAATTTGCCATGTTTTTTTGTTTTTGTTTTTTTCAAATGAAATCTCAGTTTCCAATGTAACAACATGACATAAAGAACTGGTGCCCCAGCCATAAACTCCTAACCTTGGCAAACCTTTTGTCTGACCCCTGCCATCTCTCACTGAGTAACTCACTAATTGCCTATGACAGGACAAGGTACATCTGACCCTATGTAAAAGCTTAGGGACAAACCTTAGGGTCCTGGAGGCGCAGGTGAGGGAGCTCCAGGAGGAAGTTAGCAGGCTGAGGGGAATCAGGGCGGCAGAGGATGAAATTGACAGCTATTTTCTTTCTCTGCAGCGTTATGCACCCAAGGAAGATGCACCTCAAGAAGTGTCCTCCACTGCTAAGTGGCAGATGGTCACCTCCCGAACCAGGGCTGCTCGTAACACAGCAGTACCAGTTCCTCCAGTCCAGCTAGAGAACAGGTACGTGGCCCTGCAACTCTGGAGGAGAAGGAAGGAGAGGAGAAAACCGGGAAGGAGGCAACACCATGCTCTCCACGTCCCAAGCAGGCCGAAGGAGATAAGCAGGCCAGGAGGAGAAAGCATTGTGTGATTGTCATAGGCAACTCCATCCTGAGAGATACAGAGGGCCCCATCTGTTGCCAGGACCCCTCGACACACGAGGTCTACTGCCTACCTGGACCAAAGATTCAGGACATGAAAGGGATGATCCAAACCGTGATTCAGCCCACTGATTACTACTCCATGGTCCTAGTCCATGTGGGTACTAATGATGCAGCCAGGAGAAGCCCTGATCGCCTGATGGACTACCATGCTCTGGGGTGCATGCTAAAGGAGATAGGCACACAGGTGGTTTTCTCTTCTATCCTACCAATGAATGGATGTGGAAACGTGCATCGTGGAGACCAACTGGTGGCTTCGGGAATGGTGTCTTAAGGTGGGCTTTGGCTTCCTCAACCACGACCAGCACATCACGACAAGAGACATGCTCGGATGGGATGGGCTCCACCTTTCCCCTAAAGGTAATTGTGTTTTTTCTTCTAGGTTGGTGGACCTCCTCCAGTGGCCTTTAAACTAGGCTCGTTGGGGGAAGGGGAAGACGAGGGTGGAGGAATCGCCGGACTGCCAGACCAAGCAACACCCACAAGTACAGCCCAGCCTAGACCAATGAGCGAAACATATACACAGGTAAGCGACAGGGGCCACGGCAATGCTGTGATTAGGGGGCCAGTACACACATCCACAGGAGGCCTCAAATGCCTCTACACAAACGTTTGTAGTATGGGAAACAAGCAGAAGGAACTCACCCTCCTGCTAGCTGACACCAACCTGGACATAGTGGGGATCACTGAAACGTGGTGGGACTCAAC
>NW_017728886.1:128462794-128463865 GCF_001723895.1 Crocodylus porosus | reverse complement strand
GCCCTAGATTTCAGGAAGGAAAACTTCAATGAGCTAAGGAGAATAGTCGGGGAAGCACTGAGGTCCCAGAGCGGAGGGGAGCCAGGTGTCCAAGCAGAGTGGTCGCTCCTTAAAGAGACGATCCTCCAAGCCCAAAGGGGGGTAATCCCAACGCAGATCAAAGGGAGCAGGAGGGCACACAAGCCCCCATGGCTCACCAAAAGCATCTGAAAATGTCTCCTAGCTAAAAGGGAGGCAGACACCCAATGGAAAGGAAAGGCCATCACCAGGGATGACTATACTGCAGTTGCTCGGGGATGTAAGGGAGCAGTCAGGAAGGCCAAGGCAGAGATGAAACTGGGACTAGCTTCCCTGATTAAGGACAATAAGAAGCCCTTCTTTAAATACATAGGGGGTAAAAAGAAGGTTCCGGGTAATGTGGGGCCCCTGCAGGACACATTAGGAAATTTGGTCGTCATACCAGATGACAAAGCCAACATATTTAATTATTTCTTTGCCTCCATTTTCCTAAGCAGGGACCGGAACAGTCACCCCTGCGCTGTGTCCCCCTCAGGCCCCAGGAGAGGCACACCTAGGCCAAGGGTTAGTGAGGAACTAGTTAGGGAACTTCTGGAGGGACTGGATGTGTTCAAGTCAGCTGGTCGAGATGATCTCCACCCTAGAGTACTAAGGGAATTGGCCGAAGTCATTGCAGGACCCCTGGCATGGCTTTATGAGCACTCGTGGTGCTCTGGTGTGGTTCCAGAGGATTGGTAGAGGGCCAACATGGTTCCCATCTTCAAAAAGGGGAAGAAGGAGGACCTGGGAAACTATAGGGCAGTTAGTCTTACCCCAATCCTGGGCAAGCTTTTTGAGAAAATTATTCTGGCACATATCCAGGAGGGGCCAGCAGGGGAGGTCATGCTTAGGGACAACCAATATGGGTTCATTAGTGGCAGATCCTGTCAGACCAACCTGGTGGCTTTCTATGATCAGATCACCAAATCATTAGATGCAGGGGTAGCAGTGGACATAGTCTTCCTGGACTTTCGGAAGGCCTTCAACACTGTCTCTCACCCTGTTCTCATTAAG
>NW_017728886.1:128445895-128462694 GCF_001723895.1 Crocodylus porosus | reverse complement strand
AGGCACTGGGGAAGTCCCTGTTCCCCCGAGCACTGCCAGGAGTGACCAGGAATAACGGTCACAAGCTGGCAGAGTGTAGATTTAGGCTAGATATCAGAAGGCGCTACTTCACGGTCAGGGCGGCTAGGATCTGGAACCAGCTTCCAAGAGAAATGGTGCTGGCTCCTACCCTTGGGGTCCTTAAGAGGAGGCTAGATATACACCTTGCTGGGGTCGTTTGACCGCAGTACTCTTCCCTGCCGTGGCAGGGGGTCGGACTAGATGATCTACTCAGGTCCCTTCTGACCCTAGAAATTATGAAACTATGAAATCCTTCTGCATTCATAGTTTCATAGTTGGGGGTCTGATGAAGAATGCCATTCATTCTTGCTGACAATATTAATTAAGTCCTTCATTTGCCAGCACTGGCAAACAGATTAGGAATAGAAATAAGTGTAGTCACTCTGCCTTTGCTCCATTGGTGAACCATACCTGTACAGTCTCCTTCTTGAATTAAGGTAATGCATTTTTAAAAAGAAAGCTGAAAACAGTGATAAGGTGAGCTTTTCTCTTCCTTCCACTGGCAAGGAGCTTTTGTGACTTATGGATAAAAAGATAAACATATTGTTACAGTTAGTATAGGCCCAGCTAAGCTATACTATTAGCATAATTTCTGCCTGGCTACTTTTCAGCCAGATGGGTGGGATAACTTCATTCAGTAATATAATTTCAGCACAAACAATTATAAAATCAGACATAAACACTGCAGTTCTGCTTAATGTGTAGAAAATAATACAGTCTGTGCTCCCACCCTCCCCCCATACCACATCATTAGACCTGGTAAACACAATCACTATCACTTCTGCTCAAGAAGTGCAGGATTACAGTTCACAGGATTCAGTCAGTACATAGTATGATTACAAGAAGACTATAAAGAAGCAACTATAGACAACCTGACAACCCAGGTGACTTGCAATCATGAGCAGAATATAAGCTCTTACATGTGTTGCTTCCTGCTGGCATCAGCAAATTCAAGCACTGAGATAGCCTTTCCCTCTATCAGGAGTTTTCATTTTCATGTGCTTTTCAGTTGTGCTCATTGAAATATAGATATATTTTCCTTCATTATTTCTTAGATTAACAATTTACCTTTCAAGCCCAGTTTTCATTACTTAGGTGAACTGTGTTAATTGCATTTACATTGCAACTACACAATGCAAATGCAAGATTGTGCACCATACAGAAATGAGGATAAGTATCAAGACTGAAAACAGGTAATCTACTGGATTTGGGATCTGATCCAGGTACCGTTACTCTTCCTAGAGTAGTGTCATGGGACTTCAGTAATACCACCTATGTGAATATAGACTACAGAATGCTATCTTCTTTAACTATAAAATAAATAACCTACTGGACATTAACTGAGGCCAATATGATTGAAATCCATCAGCAGTGCATAGATTTTCATGCTGCACCTTTATGCAAATGGCATATCTCCTTTTGAAAAAGAAAATGGAAGACATCTCAAGACACTATATTAAAACAATCAAGTAACAAAGTGGAAGTAGAGAGGAATATAGATCACATGCACAAAAAGAATTATATAGGAGAAGCATGATACTGTATGTATCTTGCCCCTCTGCCCCTTCATAATCAACCCCCCCCAAAAAGGGCAAGGCAAACATGATATCATGATCAGAGGCAATGCATACGGAGTGCACTGGGGGAGGGAGTGCCCAGCCTCCCCTCCCCAAGAGTGCTGGTGCCCTCCCTGACAGCAAGTGCTCTGGCTGGTAAGGGGACACAGAGAGTGCTTGTGCTCCCCCTAATATTGGCTCCACTGGCAGCACATCAGTGGTGGAAGTGCCGGCAGCAGAAGAGCTGGGGCAGCACCAGGTTCTTCCCGGGGGGGCTCACCCAAGCTGCACAGCAAATCAGGTCATAGATTTCATAAATTTCATAGACATTAGGGCTGGAAGGGACCTCAGAAGATTGAGTCCAAGCCCCTGCCCAAAGGGCAGGAAGTCAGCTGGGGTCATAGGATCCCAGCAAGATAAGCATCCAATTTGCTTTTGAAGGTGTTCAACGTAGGTGCTTGAACCACCTCCGATGGCAAACTGTTCCAGACCTTGGGGGCTCGGACAGTAAAGAAATTCTTCCTTATGTCCAGCCTGAAACGGTCTTGCAGTAGTTTGTGACCGTTCGACCTTGTCATCCCTTTGGGCGCTCTGGTGAACAAACGTTCCCCCAGATCCTGGTGATCACCCCCAATAAACTTATACGTGGCCATCAGATCACCCCTGAGCCTGCGCTTTTCCAGGCCAAAGAGCCCCATGGCTCTCAGCCTGTCATTGTAACGTCTGTTTTCCTGACCTCATGTGTGTGGCTCTTCTCTGGACTCTCTCAAGTTTCTCCACATCCTTTTTGAATTCAGGAGCCCAAAACTGGACACAGTACTGCAGCTGCGACCTCACCAAGGCCGAGTACAAGGGGAGAATGACGTCCCGGGATTTGCTTGAGAAGCATCTATGGATGCAAGCCAGCATTTTGGTTGCTTTACTAGCTGCAGCATCGCATTGCAGGCTCATGTTCATCTTGTGGTCAATGATGATCCCCAAGTCTCTTTCTTCTGTAGCTCTAGCCGAGCCTATAAGGATGCTGCAGGTTTTTCCTCCCAGGGTGGAGAACTTTGCATTTTTCAGTGTTAACCACCATCAGGTTCTCGTTCGCCTATTTGCTGAGTTTGTCCAAGTCAGCCTGGATCACTTGCCTGTCTTCTGGTGCAGATGCTTTTCCCCAAAGTTTGGTGTCATCGGCAAACTTGGCCAGTCCACTTCTGATTCCAATGTCCATATCATTAATGAAGATGTTGAACAATATGGGTCCAAGGACAGAACCTTGGGGGACCCCACTGGTCACAGGGCAACATGACAATTGACTTCCATCAATTACCGCCCTCTGGATCCGACCACAGAGCCAATTTCCCAGCCAGCAGATTGTGGTGGACCCAAGGCCACAATTGGCCAGTTTCGCCAAGAGGTGATCATGGGATACTAGATCAAAGGCTTTTTTGAAGTCAAGATATATGACATCAATCTATTCTCCCTTGTCCAGTTGATAGGTCACCTGGTCATAAAAGGAAATGAGGTTGGTCAAGCAAGACCTATCCACAACAAACCTGTGCTGGCTATCCCTTAGGATGTTGGTGTCGGCCAGTTCATTAAGAATGGCCTCTTTAATAAACTTTTCTAAGATCTTCTCTGGGATAGAAGTCAGGCTGATGGGTCTGTAGTTTGCCAGATCCACTTTCCTCCCTTTCTTGAACCACATAGGTCCTCTTTGGGCTGCCCAGCTGCACTGTGCCAAGTGACAAAAGACACCACTGCCAAGTACCGCCGCTGTCCTGCTACTGCTTTACTGCTCTGAGCTGCCAGTCCCAAGCTGAGGGTGGCCTGTGTCAGCTGTGTGGTGCCAGGGCCAGAGGCGGGACTGGAGGGGGCAGTGGATCATCATTGAGGTGTACTGGCAGGTCTGGGGGGAGTGGCTTGGGAGTGAAGAGCACTGCCATATCAGAGCTGCTCAGTGCCACAAAGCAGTTTGGGGGACAGCTGCAGTTGGACCCACATCCTGGTCCAGAGGGGAGCTGCTGCCAGGAGGTAGTGAGTGGAGGGTAGGCAGGGACTGCGGGTCTGCATTGAGGGGCACAGGCAGGACTGGGGAGCTGTGGCTTGGGAGTGAGGAGAACCAGCATATCAGGGCTGTTCAGCACCACAAAGCAGCAAGCGGGGGCAGGGGGAACAGCTACAGCTGAACCTATGTCCTGGTGATCAAAGGGGGAAGGGGGAGTTCTGATTTTCCATGTTAAAAAAACCACCAAAACACCAAAGTATTTAGAATTTTTTAATAAAATGCTTGAGGCACTGGTAGACTTCCAAACTGGTTTAAAACTGGAAATATATCAATAAAACACTGTGTTCAACTGATACCTATATATGTATAGTGGTGTTTCATTTTAATTACAGAAAAATGCAGATTTTAGGTTTTATTAATAAAAGAATTTTGGATTTTTATCAAAGAATTTTGGATTTTTGACAGAGAAAACCAGGATCCCTGTTTATCATGAACATGTTTAAGAACCCAACAGATATGTCAAAAAGCTACCACAAAAAGTGAATAGCACCCCAAAATCAACAATTTTAGTGTTTGTCTACAGGTTTTGAGGAAAGAGTCATAGCTTGTTGCAGAGAAACACTGAAGTTTGAAAACGATATGACCTGAGTAATGCTCTCCTTTAAAACCTTGTAATGTTTTTCTTAAAGTATGAACTGGGATGAGGTCCAAGTTATCTGAAGTATTTCCATCACTCCAGATTGTTTGGCAACCATGGCAGACAGTTTACTAAGGCTGATGTCATCAGTTTTTTTTTTTTAGTAACAGGCAAAAATATTATTTTAGTACCCTTTTTCATGCTTCAAGATATAATTATACTTAATACTTCTCAGCCAGGAACTGGGATAGTCACAGCTCTAATAAACAAGGTTAACCTTTTATTCCCATTTTAATAAATATTAGTTTATCATCTGCAAAGGAACTTTCCCAGTGCTGTTTTGGAAATCAGCAGCTCAAGTAAACACAGCCTTTGTCTGTCCCAAGGTTTTCCAAAGTGACTGATAATTTTGTGGGGAGGTAGAACCCAGTTGCAGACCCCATAAAGAACTTCCAATTCTCAGAAACTGCTTTGGGTCTGCCCTTGTAGCTCCCAGTGCCTCCTTCATTGAATGAGGCTTCACATGCAGGAGAAGGATAAACTGTTTTCTGAGAAGACTGTCAGAAAGATAGTGTTCCTTCTGAATTTTGCCAGTGACAGCCACTCAGGTTGAATAAGAACTTGGAATTATCCAGACATAAACAAAAATTCAAGGTTAAAAGCTCTGATTGGTAATTTTAATAAACCTTAACTTTTCTTGGAAAATAAACTATTTTAACCTCTAAGCAGGAGTCAGAAGGACCACACCTCTAGCCGTAACCCATATACTGGAAAAAATGTCATTTCTGGTCCAGACAGCCACAGCAGTTCTAGCCTCTAGCCATATCAGGCATTACAACCAAAAGTGGAAGATTACTGCAAAGTGAAGTGGGAAAGCCACCATGGAAATTCCCAGCTGCCACACTAACAAATAAAATGGGTAAAATACTTATTAACTACAAAGGATTTTGAATCTAAGTAGAAGGCATATCTAATTCAACAAAAAAAATATCGGTGTTAAAAGTCTTTGGGTCTGATTTCTGATGTAAAACTCCTTTTAAGACCAGGACAACTACTGGCCATAGCAGCTTCAGTCATCATTTACATTAATATAATACAGCAATAATTTTTTTCTTGGGAATACAGCCGCACACCTTTCTCCATATTTTGCCTTTTATAAACTTACAAACATATTTGTTTGATCATTGTTTGACCATCAAAAGGCAATTCAATTAAATTTCTACAAAAATCACCAATTTATCTCTCTCACCAAGTCTCATCCTTCAATAAGAAGGATAATCCATAAGGATTTCTAATTTTAAACATATAAAAGTCCAAGGAGGATTACTGGTTAAAGGTGCTTGAGCTACATTTAAAAAATCCAGGAAAAAAGATATAAACACATTTGGTGTGAAGTTTTCAATCAAGATTGTTAATTGAGTTATAGAGTTAATGCCTGATTCTGCTCCCAAGCCCAGGGGGAAAATATCCAAGTCTGACTGCAGAATTTTTGCATTCTAGAAATTCCTAATAACTTCAGTGCAATTATAAGCACAAGGAATCTGACTGCAGTCACGTAAAAGATCAATGTTTGACAAATTTGTAGGGCTAGGGACAGATATTCAAAAAGCCTGAGCGTGAATTGATTCCATCTTTGCAGGTTAGTCTAACCTTGCTAGGCTAAATCAGTTCTGTAAGCGGACAGACATCCCAGGAATGTAGGTGCATGGCCTGCAGTGGCTGAGGCTAGAAGCTGGGGGGTGCTAAAGCAGCCCTGCCTTCCTTCCACAGCATGGAGCTGAAGGGGGCATGGCCAGGCTCCGGGGGGGGAGCTCTGATTAGCCCAGCAGGGAATTGACAACAGTGTTTATCACCCAATTAAGAAAACAACAGAGGGACATTACCAGCTACTTGTTGATTCTGTCTGTTGATTCAGCAAGCCAGCATGTGGTCTGCTAGCTAATACACAGACACCTCCTCAGCAAGGCAAAGTGGGGGGTGGAATTCTGCTTAGCAGAGGGTGGTAAGAGGGGAGCAGCCTACAGTCTCTGGACCTGCAGCCAGGGAGCAGAAGGGAGGGGAGGGGTGGGGAGGGGAGGAGCCAGCCCTGCTGTGGAGCAGAGAGCCCTGCCCAGCCCAGAGAGCATGCCGGGATGCTGGGGGTGTCTGGTTTATCTTAAACCAGCAAGGGGTCTGGGCAGACATTGTGTAAACTAGTTTGAGCCAAATCAGTTAAGTCTGATACTACTACATTCAACCAGGTTTATCTCATACCAATTTTAGCCATTCTCAAACTTGTTTATGTGCACTGAACATCAGCTGGTGAGTCCATCAAAAGATTACATACGCACACACAGAATGCAAAATTATCATAATTGTGCTGCATTCTGCATAACAAAGGCAACTTTCATCTACAGTCACTTAAAAATCAGAGGCTATAGATAATGGATATTAGAGTATTGTGAGCAAAATAACTCCAATTACAGTCACAATTAACTATCTCCGACTGCCTTTTAAAGTTTTTGTTTGTTTTTCTGTTTATTTTCCACACAGAACTGAAGTTTCTCTGTTGCACTAAACTCATCAAATCCATAAAGGCACTGATGTCTATTATTACAAAATACCCCGTTGCATGATTTACTCCCCGCTTCCATGCAACACAGAAGAATCAAAGCCTGGGAAACCACGATGGAATAAAAATAAACAAAACACCCACTGTGCTCACCCCCAGCCCCTCCTGCTCCACAAATAAATAAACAAAAAAGAATTGATCAGCAATACATAGCAGTGATGTTATACATAGCAGTGTAATACTGCTATATATAGCCAAACATGCTGTTATACATAGTAGTGCAATACATCATGTTGCAATACATAGTAGTGCATCTTTAATCTAGCTAAGTGAATATACTGACATAAAAGCAAGTGCAGGGTGGTTGCTGTTAAGCAGCACTTTATGTGCTGTTTCATACTACACAATGGTTGACTATATTAAATGCCAAGGGTGAAAGTGGTAGCTGTGATACCACCATGTGGTAGTGGTCAGGAATTGCTAGATTTGCTGGTGACCACAGTCTTAATGAGCTGCAAATTTTTACTGACAGATTATTGAAGAGAAGCCTCACATTTTAAAGCTGTTTTACAAAAGTGTGATACTATATGTAGATCATCATTGTAACAGAAATGCAACTGCACTTGTCAAAACCCATGAGCAAAACCCAGTTTGCAAGGCATTCAGTGTTTAAGTGGTTTCTGGTCAGTTTTCTAGCTTATTGATCTATTACAGTAGTATCTACTGTATGTTGCTAATCTGAACAAATATATGAACTCATAGGGCGCATCCACACATGCAAGCGCATGTGCTTGCAGCAGCTCAAATAGAAGTGGTGCAAATCTGAGTCAGGACTTTTTGCCTCAGCGCACATCCCCAGACATGCACTTTGGCATGAGACAAATTGTGCCACTTGGGGCAAAATAACTCTGCCTGGCTCCTTCTGGATTTGCAGCCAGGGGGAGCAGAAGCCCTGTCCCCAGCAGTATAAAAAGCTGCCCTGGCAAGTAGTTCAGGGCTTTTCGCTCTCAAGAGCTTCTGGGGGAGGAGCCTCTGGGAAGAAGTTGGCCATGCCCCTTTCTGTCCCAGGGTGTTGGTGCAAGCTTGGTCTCAGGAGTGTCTGGGGAGAAGACGGCCAGGTCTCTTCCTGCCTCTGGCTAGGCTTGTTCTCAGAGCTTTTGGAGGTAAGTTAGCTGCACCCATTCTTGCCTTGGGCTGCTGCTGTTGCTACCCTGCCCTGGGGAGTTCCTCTGCTGCACACCACTGCTCCCCACCCCCTCCAGGGAGGGGCCCACCACACTGTACTGCACCCCTGCCCAGCCCACCACCAAGCTAGGATCGGGAGACAGCCTAGGGAGGGAGCCTGCACTGCCTGTGGGCCCCTCCCCCAACATCACTGCTGGAACCTAAAGGTGACTTGCCTGCCACAGCTGCCTTGGCAGACCACCCCTGCCTTCACCTCTACTTTCACCTAAAGCACACCCTGAGTGGCTGAACTGGACGGCTGCTACCAGCGCTGCTGCTGCTGCTGCTGCTGCTGTTGCTACTGCTACTATCTGTTCTGCTGCTGCCCCCTCTCAGGAGAGATGGAGATTCCCTATTGCACCACCTGACACCACACCTGTACTGGATTACTCCCTAATTGACTGAATGCTCCTGCACTCCCCCACAGCTGCCTCACTGCATCTGATCCTGCTTTGTTTTCCTGACTATTGCTCTGGTGGTGAGTGCCTGGCTGCAGGCTTGAGGGGCTCTTGGACTGATCTTCAACAAACAAAACCCCTTCACTGCTCCAGCCATCTTTTACATCTGCCTCAGCAGCCTTCCCTGTATGTTTTTTGCCCTTGTGTGCTTAGTGCTGTCGTCTACTCACCCTGCCCTGGTGTTTATTGTGTGGCTGAGTAAGCCAACTCAAGTATCGTGTGTGTGTGTGTGTGTGTGTGTGTGTGTGTGTGTGTTCCCCCTCCCCCACATTTCCCAAGCATAGCCCTCCCACTTTTTTTTTCCTGTGGGGCTGTAGTTCAGTGAGTTTCATCCCCCTTTCCCCCCTTTCCCCCCACAACCCCAGCATGCCCCTATTAGATTCACCAGCCCCACTGTATATTTTGGTTTTCTCCATTATTTTCCCCTCCCTTGTATGAAGTGATGGCAGGGCAGAAACCTTCTGTGGGGGTAGATTCCCCTACAGAGCTTCCTGCAGCCTCCACTATGGCGGCAGATCCTAGTCAAGTCCCCAAGGTGATGTATAACCCTGCAGCCCCCACCCCAGAGGCACAGTCCAAATGACCTTCTCCAGGGATGGAGAATCCTGAGAACTCTGCTGTAGGGGCAGGCAAGAGTCTGACAGGGAACC
Organism: Crocodylus porosus; assembly: GCF_001723895.1. Classification (NCBI taxonomy): domain Eukaryota; kingdom Metazoa; phylum Chordata; order Crocodylia; family Crocodylidae; genus Crocodylus; species Crocodylus porosus. The sequence goes on along the minus strand of NW_017728886.1, from coordinate 128,453,565 downwards.
AGCAGGGCCAAGGGGCCCTGGTCAGGCCCCTCCTGGAGGGGGTCCCAAGACCGCTTCCCCACAATCAAGGACCAAAGGCAAGAGCAGTAGGAAGAGCTCCTCTTCAGCCTCCTCCACTGCTGGGGATGGGAAGGGCAAGGGCCCTCCTCCTAAGCCTAGACTACCAGCACCTGAGGGGACCAAGTGCTCCACACCAACCAGCACACCCACTTAGCTTGTCCCTGGCCCTAGCCCCAGCCTCAGCCCCAGCAATGCAGCCCCTCAACAGGGAAACCACAGCTATGCACAGGCAGCTGTGGGGCGACCCACAGCTGCAGGGCCTGGACCCTCCACCAGCCCTTCTAGCTCAGGCAGTGAGGCCCCCTTTCTGGCACTCACTTGCAGGCACAGGTTGAAATGCCAGCTTCCCAAGTGGGAGAACCTGCATTTGGAGACCTGGGTGCAGGCCCTCAGGTAGTGGGGGCCCTCAAAATTGTGGCAGCCTCCTGCTTTCATAGCAAGAGGTCTTTTTCCTTGCTTCAGAGGCTGCCGCATAAAAAGCAGTGGAGAGGGGGCTCCTTGTGGAGGGCGACTACATCCCTCTGGAAGAGCTGGGGACCACAGTGGTCCTCAGCCAGCTCCATCCCACCTTATACCCCCAACTGGGCCCCGCTCCCCCATCTCAAAACCCTCTCACTGGGGTTCCGAGACCCCAGCCTCCACTACATGTGCTTATTCCATCATCAGGTCATGATCCAGATGCCGGCAGAAGCGTGGCTGAAGGCCGAGGGCTGCCTCATGATTCTTTTTCAGGGGGCCCTAGTGAGGATTTTCTAGATGATGGGGGGCCTGAGATGCTTCCAGTGACATGCTCCAAGGCATTTGCATCATAAGTGCCCCATGGACCAGATGGGGAAGGCATCCAGGGGCCCCACTAGCAAGAAGGGTGCCCCTACCACCAGTGCCCCTCCCCCCTCAAGTCCCCCTGGCACCCCAGCCTCAACTACCAGCCGCCCCATGAGCTCAGGGGACCCTGCTCCCAAACCAAGTTTGGTGGAGTCCTGGGAAGGGAAGTGCGCCAGGCTGCAGCCCCTCCACCTCCAGAGCTTCCTCCTGAGGTTCTGCTTGAATTTCACTCCCCAGCTTTTTATTTTTGGTCACCCCTTCTCCAGCCCCACCAAGTCCTGGGACCTCCTGGTCAACCTCCTCTTGGCCCTGTAATTGACCAGGAGCCTCTGACTGGGAAGGTGCCAAGAGACTGTGGGGCCACTTTTCTCTCACTTGCCTGTGCTTGTTTCTGGAAAGAGCACCAGTGGGCAGCATTTACCGTCTCCTTGGATGCCTTTGAGGACTGGTGTGTGCAGCCTGGGGGACTCTGCTCAGTGTTCCCCTCCAGAGAACTTCTTTTCACATTTTGAACCTTTGATCTCCATGTCACTCCTTTTCTTCCTTAGTTGTCCCACCAAAAAAAGAGGAAAAAAATTATCAGTTGTATCTTTCAAACTTTGGCCTCACACAGTGGGGGCTATTAGTTAACTAGGTGGGCCTTAAGGCCTATGATCTCTGAAAGACACAAATAGACAGGAGCTTCTGGGGCCCAGCCAATTAGTACCTGGGGACACTATCCCTTGTGCCAGCTGGACTGCTGAAGCAGCTGAGAGTTCCCCGCACTCTCTACCCAATGCAGCAGTCTGTCAGTGGGTGATGCTGCCTCACTATGACCTGCTCTGCACCTGCCAGATCTGGATGGAGACTGCAGTCAGTAGAGGCATCTGCCTCTCTGGGCCAGCTGCCAGTGGGCTGTGGCTGCAGGGTTGGCCTTTGTGTGGCACTACTGCCATATGTGCCTGGTCATTTGAGTAGCTATCACCTGGAAGATATTCCCAATGTGGTGGCCTGCTTTGAACTGTCACCCACCTCCAGCTGGGTCCAAGGTGCCAGCTCTGTGCAGGCTCCTTTGCCTGGGTCCTGCCACTTGTCTCCCTAGGAAGAATTCTGGTGTTCCCTATTTGAAAACTAAAAAATCCCTGATAAAAAAAATCTGTCACTCTGTAAAATATGCTGAAATCCATGTTCCTCCACAATTAAAACAAAAGTCCACCATATAGAGAGAAAGCGTAAGAGACAGAGAGACAGTGATCAGTTGAGAAATGTTTTATTGATATATTTACAGTGTTAAAGCAATTTGGAAGCCTACCAGGGTCTCTATCATCATAATAAAATGAATTCTAAATACCTATATGTTTTGCTGTTTGCCTTTGGCTTTCTTACCATAGAGCAGTTAGAGCTCCCCCTGACCCCTTCACTAACCAGGATGTGGGGACAGCTGCCCCTGCAGCTCTCATCCTTTCAGGCAGCTGGGAAGGCAGATTGTGCCGGGGGAGTGAGGTTTGCAAGAGTGGGGTGAGAAGGGAGGTGGGGGATGTGGATGGATGTGGGGTGTGTGGGTAGGTGTGGGTGGCTTGTGGGAGGCTTCTCAGGAGGGGTGGGTCCTTGCCCCCCACAGGGCGCAGCTCCCCTGCACAGTTCATGGACATGTGCTACAGCCCCACATGTGCCATAGCCTCCCCCAACAGGGGCCACATGTCCCCAAAGGGGCTACTCCCCCTGCAGGGCCCACATGCCTCACCCTGCTTGCTCCCCCAGCCCCCCAGATTGCTGCTTTACCTGGCCCCATGGCCTGCCAGCTCTGGCTGCCCCACCCAGCCCCAACCCCTGCTTGCACCCCCAGCCCCCTGATGGCTGCCCCACCCAGCCCCACCTTCCTTGCACTTAAAAAAAAAGCCCCAAACTCACATCCAGTAGTGGGCTCTGGGGCCATGTGGCAGAGTCCCCATCGATGTCACCCGCTGCCCAGCCTCAGCAGTCTGGGATTAAAAACAAAAAAAACAAAAAAGCCACACTCACTGGAAGTATCAGTTGCTGTTGGGGTCACTAGGGCTTCATGGCAGAGCACCTGCCATGCAGCACGGGGCAGTGGGGCCTGGCTGCACTGCCACTGCCTCATCATGTGGCTGTGGCTGGGATCCGCAGGGTACTGCATAGCTTCACACACTGTCAGGCAGCTGGGGCTGCTGTGGCTGTCACCCAGGCCCCGAGCTGTCTGGGGGGGGCTCTGCCAGGAGGCTCCAGTGACCCCATGGCAGATGCTACTGCCAGTGAGTGCAGGGATCTTTTTCCTTTTTAATTTTAATTGCCAAGATGCTGGGGCTGGGCAGGACATCTATCAGGGAGCTTGGGGAGCAGGTGGGGGATGGGTTGGCCAGGGAAGCAATCGGGGGGCTGGGGCTGGGTGGGACTGTGATTGTGGGTGCTGGGTAGGGGGAAGGGCCTGCAGGGTTCCCCCCATGGTCTCCCTCCCACCCCTTACTTTCTGGCATGGAGCCTGGGTCCAGCTCTCTGTGGCTGGCATGCTACCTGACCTCCATAGGCAGGCAGCATGCTTCAGTACCAGGGCAAAGGCCAGCTAGAGATACTCTGGAAGGATACCAGACCATCTCTGAAGGACCAAGCCTCCAGTTGGTCTCAAGGCACAGTCCAGTTTTAAAGTATTCTAGGGGAGTATTTGCTTGCCTTGTACCAAGACATTTGGAGCATTTCTTTTTAAGATACCAAAATATTTGCTCCAGGAAGAGATATTGCCAGTTTCCAACTCTGACAACTTAAAAAAAAAAAGAAAAGAATGAAACCACTTTATCTGTAACAGAAAAAAACAATGCCTCTGACCTTGGATAATTAGAATGTTCACACACAAATGCCTTTGTTTTTTGATTTCACAGTTATCCTTGTCCTTGAAGCCCACACAAATAAGCAAGATTAGACCCCATCTTGGTGGGAATTAAAATCCTAACTTTTATCACTTTTGTCAAGCAGCACCACTTGAATTGAGCAGAATACTCCAACTGCTCTATTGCACAAGGGGAAAGATGTCTTTCAGTCTTCTGTTTCATTGCATGATCCACACAAATCACTTCACTTTCCTGTGTAGCAGCCTCCTCATCTGTAAGAATCACTTGAATTAATTTATTTCAAAACAGATTAATGTTATACAAATGTAGGTTGCAAATTCTAGAAAAGGACAGGAAATTTTTATTAACAGTTCCTAACAACAGGTGACAAGGAGCTAGGAACACTTTCTGCTCTAAGGTTAAAAACAAACAAACACTTTTTATCTTACAAAGTCAGAGAGTTTCCTTAGCCTACCAGCCTACTGGGCTGGCATAGTTAAGGCACATTAAACAGTAATATGCATAGCTGGCCACACTTTGTCTTCCCAGTCCCGGACCATATATCCATTTACAGCTGAGTGAACAGAATCGGCTTTTAGGAGGAGTCTGGAGCTGGGCTTGAATTCATACCTTTGGAGCTACATCAAGATGCCTTGATCACTTTGCCACTGAACCCTACTTTTTTATAAAAAATGGTATTTAAACAGCAATTCTGATTTATATACTGAACTGAAGCTACTATCTGGCCAAGACATTGAAAAAGCACTAAATGTTAAAGATGCAGATAACAAGGATTTCCAAGCTGTTAAGATAGTTTGGAAAATACTGGCACTGAAAATGAATATTAGAGAAGGTTTATTTTTAATTATGAAACACTAACAAATCATGTTTAGGCACCAAAATGTTGTTATCTACTAACAAATCTGCTAGCATATTCATAATTTTATTATACATACTGTACAGTAGCAGTATTTGCTAGACTTGACCATAAAAGTAAATATCTCTGTTTGACAAACCAAACATTTGGGCAGTGCAGCTAAAGAGTGATTTTCAAGTCTCCAGAAAATGGTCCCATCAGTGCATGGATTTAGGTCTTGTAAATATTAGTATACACTTTTCTCAAGGATTCCTTATCCTTTTGGCTAATGCTTCACCACAGGAATCAAAATATCCTCAAGAACAAGACAAATAGTCTCATTTGTCCTTTCAAGTTGTCAGGTGGTTCATAGCTGCTGTGCATGCTGAACTCCTGAGGCCAGCTTGAACCATACTATCCATTACTCTTGCTTTTGCTGCTTTCCCCTCCTAAATCTTTGGGGAAACCATGTATGGACATCTTCCACTCCCACAGAAAGATTAGCTTGGCTTTCTTCTCACAAAAGCCAAAATGATAGAAGCAGGGTATGACAAAGATGCACAAAAACCGGGTAACCAGAAGGAACTAGGAATTCAAATCTATGTAAACATTTTACACAGCCCCACATGAAGAGTCTTGACACTCTGCCCCAGACTATTGCTGTGGGACCCTGTGCCCGCCTGATCTCAAGAATATGCTCACATGCCGCTTTGGTACTTGCACCTAGTATAGGCTGCTGCACAAGTTCCAGCAATCTCTGATGGGATCCACAGTCACCCTGGAGAAAGCCCAGAGACTCGTCTACCATGACTTTGATCATACCTTTAGTGGTGGGCTCCCCTTTGTGGACTCCCTCAGATTGGCTGCAACCCTTGGCGGGTATCCATGGGGCTCCACCTCCCCTATACTCCATCCATGCACCAGCCTTCAGGATGGCCACTTGGTGTCAGTGCAGCTCACCCTTCAGTGTTGTCTTTCTCTGCTCCCCTCGTTGACTGGGCTACAGTTGATTCATCCCAGTCGCTGTGTCCTTGGGGCATCTTTGAGCTGCCCCGCTTTTCTGCTGTGTCTTTAATGATGCCTGGCTGCTTGCCATGGCTTCCCAGCTGCTCCTATGCTTGGAGCACTCACAGTGCTCTGGGCCTCCCCTCAGGGCCTCTCTGGGCCATCCCTGGCAGAAGGGAAAAAAATAGAAAAAAAAGAAGGAAAAAACTTTAACAGCAGAATAAGAGGTAGGGCTGTGACCCATCCCCACTCACAAATATGATGCTAGTGGCCCCAGCTATCCCCCAGTGTCATCCCAGGTCCTCTCCCTTCTTGTGGGTCTGGCTCTCTGTCCCATGTTGCATGCTGGTGCTGCTCTTACCCGGCGTGGGAAACACCTTCGTCGTCCATTCCCTGTAATGCCTCCCTGGCACTCCTCCCCATGCCAGGCCTCTGGCTAGGCAGCATCCTGGGATGTCGTCACCCGCCCATGTTGGCTCCAGCTGGAAATAAGCATGGCTCACAAACTATGCAGGTAGCTCGTGCTGGCACAGCTTGTTTCCCTCTCCTTGGTCTGAACCTGGTAAGTTGGCCCTGGTTGTAGGGCTTTTCTTGCAGGGATGGGCTGTCCCCAACTTGAGCCCTACTCTGGGAAGGATCTCCTGTCCCCTGGTGTCTGTCCCCCTGGGACATAACCCACCCCTCAAGATGCCTTGGGGCATCTCAATTTTCTATTCTGGTTTCCTACCTCGCACTTTGTGTGTCTTCGTAGTCTGCCATCCTATGTCGATGGGTCTAGTCTCACCCCCACATCTGGATAAAAAATCTGCTATGGTGTTATTTTTCCCCTGTTGGTGTAGTATGCAAAATATAAATGGCTGTAAGACCAAGGCCCACCTAGTGATTCAAGCATTATCAGTTCTGGCTGTGCTTAACCACTTTAGAGGTGCATGCTCTGTCACGAGTTTGAATTCCCTCCTGTGACAGCTAAAAATTATGTCCATGTGATAAAGATGCTTGCTGAAGGCTCTATGAAGATTAGACCAAGTGTTTTTCTGTCATTTGTTCAGATATTAAGCTATATGTTGCTGCTAAGAGCCTAATTAAAGTCAAAGATGTAGTAAGGCCTAGTAAACGTAGCAAAGCCTTATAGAAGTGATGGTAGGCCCTTTGGCGTAGTTAAAATTAAGCTTATCAGAAGAATGCAAGGCTTGTACTGCGATTGGTCAGTCTAAGGACAGCTGAAGTAAAAAGAATCTGAATGGCTGTAAATTATCAGCATAGCTCAGAAGTTATAATTGGCTGGCACATCCAGAAATCATTTAGAAGGAAGATACAGCTCTATGAAAGGAACTACAGATTAGCTGCTGGCCTGGATTCAGTGAGCCCGTGGATCTCAAGGAGCCCAAGGACTGAATACCAAGGTCCCTCCCGGTACCTCTAGGACAGCGCTGATGAGGGATGTGTGACTTCTCTGAGCTTTGTGGAAAGAGAAACTTGTCATATATCAAGCATCAGAGGGGACTGCCAATAAGTTGCCGACACTAATTATTATCGTCTGTCATTATCTTAGTATACTACGTGTAGTCATGTTTTTGTTAAGTCAATAAACCTTTCTTACCTTTCTACCCCCGACCACACTCTCAATCCTGAACCTTCTACAGGCGGCTGGGACACCTCCCCATCAGGTAGTACCAGAAATACTCTACTTCCCATCAGATTGCTAAACATTCCCATTCTATTGTAGCATACCATGTCTCCACGGGTAGTAGTTTCTGACTCGCGTATGCAATGGATCTCTCCAGTCCATTGTCCTCTTGGGTCAGGACTCCTTCAATGGTGGTTTCTGAAGCGTCCATCTGTAAAAGAAAAGATTTATGAAAGTCAGGAGTGTGTATCATGATGTCCTCACATAAGGCCTTCTTTAGAAGTTTGAAGTTACATGTCATCTCTTCAGTCCATTTTATGGCCCCTGTCTGTCGTTCTTTCAAGGCTTCCGTGAGAGCATCGCTATTTTGGAGAAACAAGGTACAAACCATCGGTAATAGTTTCATAGATTCATAGATTCATAGATGCTAGGGTCGGAAGGGATCTCAATAGATCATCGAGTCCGACCCCCTGCA
>NW_017728886.1:128427701-128445884 GCF_001723895.1 Crocodylus porosus | reverse complement strand
CCGCCGCTGCCTCGGGTCAAAAGTTAGTTATGGGGCACACGTGCGTGCGGGACACACGTGTGCCTAACTCCTCTCCTTCCCGCTGCTGCTAACCCCAAGAAGGACTGGAGTTGTTTGCTATTCTGAGGTGTTGCAAAATTATGGAGGGCCTCCACTTTGTCGGCCAGTGGTCGGATGGTCCCCCACCCAACTAGGATGCACAGGTGCTTGGTTTGCCTCTGGGCTAAGGCCCACTGCCTTGGGTTTGCTGTCATCCCTGCTCTTCATAGCTCAGATAATATTGCCCAGAGGGCTCTTTTGTGCTGCACCCATGTCTGCGTAAATACAACGGTGTCGTCTATGTATGCTGTGGCATACTCAGCATGTGGAGCCAGGATCTGGTCCATCAGGCGTTGGAACATAGCTGTTGCCCTGTGGAACCCAAACATACATATGAACTCGTAGAGGCCCATGGTGTTCCATATACCGTCTTAGCTACAGGGATTTGTCAATACCCTTTGGCAAGGTCCAGCATTGTAATGTACTGGGGCTTCCCTATGCACTCCACTAACCCAGCTATATTGGGTATGGGGAACACACCAAAGACCGCCATTGCATTTAGGCGCCAATAATCAATGCACAGCCGCAAGGGACCCATCCAGCTTGGGGACTGGGACCAATGGACTCCTAGAGGGACGCATCACTCCTTGTTCGAGTATTCTGTCAATTTCCTTGCAGATCTCCCCAAGGAGATGATGAGGTATCGGTCACCACTTTTCCTACACTATTGCTCTGGGAAGTGTTTCTATTGTGTGACAGTTGTCCTGGACCCATCCTGGCTCTTTCATAGAATCATAGAAGAAGGGTTGAAAGGGACCTTGCAGATCTTCAAGTCTGACCCCCTGCCTGGGCAGGAGAAATACTGGGCTCAAATGACTCCAGCCAGGTAGGCATCAAGCCTCTTCTTAAAGACCCCTAGGGTAGGAGCCAGCACCACTTCCCTTGGAAGTTGGTTCCAGATCCTAGCCGCCCTGTGAAGTAGTTCTTACAGATGTCTAATCTAAACCTACTCTCCAACAACTTGTGGCCGTTATTCCTTGTTATGTCAGGGGGCACTAGGGTAAACCAGGTCTCTCCCAAACCCTTCTGGTACCCCCTAATGAGTTTATAGATGGTCACCAGGTCTCCCCTCAGCCTTCTCTTGTGAAGGCTGAACAGGTTCGGGTCCCACAGACTCTCATTGTAGGGTCTGCCCTGTTGTCCCCGGATCATGTGCGTGGCCCTCCTCTCGACCCTCTCAATGTTGTCCACATCCCTCCTGAAGTGGGGTGCACAGAACTGGACACAGTACTTCAGCTATGGCCTGACTGCTGTTGTGTAGAGGGGGAGGATCACCTCCTTGGCCCTACTTGAGATTTATCTGTGGATGCACAAGGTCCAGTTAGCCCTTGCAACCATGACCTCTCATTGTTGGCCCATGTTCATCTTGGAGTCAATAATGACTCCAAGATCCCTTTCTTGCTTCGTGCTCTCAAGAGAGGGCGTTTCCCATCTTATAAGTGTGCTGCTGGTTACTTGCCCAAGTGCAGCACCCTGCACTTGTCAGTATTGAAATGCATCCTGTTTTTGTTAGCCCATCCCTAACATCGTCCCCTTTGCGGAAGATGTCCTTGAATTCCTGTACCATTGCCTGAATTTCGTGTCTCTGGAATACTGAGAGTTTCTCTTTGATCTGGACTTGGTCTTCCATCACAGTCTTTAGCTTTTCCCTGGCCATTCCCTGGGGTCTGAGATCCTCTGAGTTGCCTTCTGTAAACATGGCCCATCCCTTGGGATCGCACCATTCCCATAAGAGATTTGCATGGTGGAACTACCTTTCTTGCTGGTGGCCTGGTCTGTGGACCTCGTAGTCCACTGGGCCAACTCGGCAGATTATTTTAAATGGGCCCCGCCATTGGGTCAGGAGTTTGCTCATGGATATGGGTAGGAGCACTAGGACCCTCTGGCCAGGCTCAAACTCCCTCTCTCTGTCATATTTTTCCTTTTGGCAGTGCTGCATTTTGTGCACGTTATCCCTGGTGAGGCTCTGGGCCACCAGGATCCACTGTTGAAATTCCTGTTGGTAGGCAGCTGGGCTCCTCGCACTTCCTGTATCCTGTTCCCAGTTCTCCCGAAAGACTTGCAGCAGACCCATGGGGCGGTGAGCCAGCATAAGCTCAAATGGCGGGTTAAGAACAAGCTCTTCATCGACTCCTGTGGGGTGTCTCAAATTGCAAACAATACTAAAGGGAGGAGCAAAACTCACTTCCGTGGGTTGCCCTAGATGCATTGCCATAGCATCCGTTTTATGGTTCCGTTGAGGTGCTCCATGAGACCGCTGGTCCGCGGGTGGTATATGGAGGTCCGCAGGTGTCTTATCTGTAGCGTGTGGCACACAACCCATAGTACTCCTGACATAAAGTTCCACCTTTGGTCGGTGAGGATCTCTTTTGGTATCCCCACCCTCGCAAGCCACTTGATAAGCTCCTCCACTATCTGTGGTGCTGTCACTGCCCAGAGAGGTATCACTTCGGGGTAGCATGTGGCGTAATCAAATGAACACCAGTATATACTGGTGTCCCATGCTGCTCCGGGGTAGGGTTCCGACTATATCCATAGTGATCCTCAAGAATGATGTATCAATAATGGGTAGGGGCTGGAGTGGGGCCTGTTTTGGGTGGTCCTCCCTTGTCTTCTGGTATTCAGGACATGTCACGCAACGGTGGGCTACCTCCTCCCCTAACCCTGGCCAGAAGAACCACTTGGTCACCCTGGCAATGGTTTTATCTTGGCCTAGGTGCCCCACTGTAGGGTTGGTGTGGGTTAGCCTCCATATTACTTGACGGAATTGGGTGGGGACTATTAACTGCGTTTCCTCCTGTTCTGCCGTACTCCGCTTCTGTACCTGATACAGCAAAATGTCGCATGCCAGTCAAGGTACCACTCCCACCAGTAGCTCTCCCTGGTGTTCCATTACTCAGAGCCGGATCCACTGACACTCAATCTGTTCAGCCTCTCCATGGAGGCAGGCCATCCTCACAGGGACTGCTTTGCAGTTCCTCTGAGGTGTAATGACGTTAGCCCTTACTAAGAACTGAGTGCACCAAGAGTTTAATGTGGCCTTGACAGGGCAATTTTGTATCCAGGCCTCCACGACCAGATGGCATTGTCTTTTCCTGATGCATACCTGCAATCCATCGGCTTGCTTACATCCAGGTCCTTCCGTACTTTGGCTTGTCCTCTTGAGGTATTGTCCAGGTACCATTGTTCGATAAGGCCATTTGGACATTCTTGCAAGAAGCATCTAGTCTTTCCACATCAGAAACAGACCGTGTCTTTTAAGCTGCCTCTGTTGAGAGGGGAGGGGGATCACTGCCTTTCTGCCTCCCTAGGTGGTGGTGTCATCAGGCTAGGGATCTGCTTCTCCCAGCTATACCTATACCCCACCTCTGATGCTGCAAAGGCCTCAGCCAGCTTCAAGACTTCTTCGTAAGTGTGTGGCGAATGCTAGCAGACCCAATGCTGTGTTAGCTCTTCCAGATCATTCTGGAATTGCTCTAGCAGTAACTGGTCTTCCAGGGCATCTTGGCCATAAACAGCAAGGCTCACCCACTTGTTCAAGAGATCCTGCAGGAATTGTAGCAGGATCCTGGGCCATCTCTTGTCTGGCCCTTTCTTAGCCCAGAACAGCTTTCAATAGCGCTCTGGGTAATTCTTGGGTCTATACAAGGTAGCTGCCTTGACTCGGTCATAGTCCCAGGCCTCATCGGCTTGGGGTTTGCCCACAATGAGTGCGCCCAGTTGGCTGGCCCAATACCCTTTATCCAACCTAGTCATGACTGGGTGACGCTCAAAGGCCTCAATATGTGCCTCTGGGTTATCCTCCCAGGTCATCTTCGGCATCTTGAATATGACCAAACTATGGTGTAGCCAGTCTGCTGCTGCATGTGCAGAATCTGTGTGAGAGCTTGCAGGTTTTGTCTTAGTGTTGTTCTCCTACTATGCCCCTAAGGATTCCTCAAATTCCCATATTTGAGTTAAGTAAATCCCAATAGTAAATCCACTCCCCTATTACTACATTTGTTCAAGAAAGGAGTCAAACCCACTTTCTTCTTTAATAGTGACAAATATGAATTACAATAAAGTTCAAACCCTATTTCTTTTGCTGACTTCTTAAGTTTTAAACTCCCACTGACTTTTCTTTTAAATTACCTCTGAATAAGGAACCAGTTTCAGGCTCTTTTAAAAAGGAAATCTGCTATGATCAAGTTGAAATAAGGAAGTAGGACATGGGACTGAAAGCAGAGATGTCCATCTCCTATTTTCTTCCCAAGAAACTCTTAGGGTTGCAGGGTTAGGAGCTAGAACCAGAACCCATCCTTTACATGTAGAAAGCCCAGACTCTTTATCCCCTCACAGAACAACTGCAGCCAATCTGACAATTTAACAGGAAGACAGAACTTGGCCAAGCCTTGTCCTGGGGCTGGCGGTTGACCTGGGACATGGGACATCAGGAATCAGCCTGATGCCAGGAAAATGGTGCAAACAGATCTCTACACATTTTTAATCTTCTAATCTTCTAGCTCTTCTACTCATTTCTAATCTTCTAATCTTCTAGCTCTGTATTGTGGAGCCCCAAAGGGCTTGGGCAAGAACTTCTTCATTAATCTTGTTCCTTTAACTATTAAAAGGAGTGGAGCCTTGGACACTTACACCCTTTCATTTCTGGAAATCTAAAGGTACAGATATTAAAATGGATCCTCTGTAAGGCATGATCAGGGCATAGGCAGTCAGTCTTAGTGATTCACACTAATTCATGGGTTTATCAGAGTGGAAGCCAATGTCAAAGTTGAGTATCAGCCCATGTCTCAGAATGTCAAGACAAGGGTCAAGACAGGTTCATGGTCAGAGCAAGAAGTCAATCCAAGCTCAGTGATTTAAAGCAACATCAAGGTTTAACTGGAGCCAGAGTAGAATGTGTCTAAGCAGCTAGACCTAGTAGTGCTATAGCAGAGACAAGGCACTGAAGTAAGTGGGAGGGTCTTACAGCTCTCCAACCACAGGTTTATGGCTCCACCCAGATCACCTGCTCCGTAGGTGATCTCATGGGAGGCCTGATATGCTAGAGCTGGCATTCAGTTAGCTGTATGGTGGTACTGCAACCTGAGCTTCTACCTTCAAGAGACAAAGGTCCAGATTTAAATTCCAGGGGCCCTGAGATCTATATAGAGTTAGAATCTAGTGTTACATTACTTTGCCAAGTTTTTTACCCAGTATCAGAAAGGTCAATAAGCCTCAATGTCAGCAGCAATTTGCAAATAGACCTATATCAGTTTTATCAAGTGATCTATGTAGAATTCATCTCCCTGGCCAGGATTCTCCCATGGGATGGGATGAGCTAGATCAGGGGTCCTCAACCTGCAGCTCATGGGTCAAGTTTGGCCATGCCATGGATCAGGAGATTTGGCAAGGGAAGTAGTGGTAATTAGTAACATCACCCTCCTCCACTGCCAAATTCCCAAGCCCTGTGTGGTGGCGTTAGAGCCAGGCCACATCCCCTCCCCATGTACAACCAGATCAGGGCAAAACCATGCCCTCTTCCCTCCATGCGCCTGGATAGGAACCAGGCCGTGCCCCTTTTCCCCCACAGCCAGGTTATGCCCCTGCCCCCAACTGTGGGGAAGGGTTGGGGCCAAGCCAAACCCCCTTCCCTCACCCGGCTGGATTGGGGCTGGGCTGCCTCCCACCCCCCTCCATGTGGCCAGATGGAGCCCCACTGCTTCCCAGATCAGGACCACTGGCTGGATCTAGCCTGCAGACAGACTGGGCACTGCTCATCCAGCACACCAGCCAAAAAGGTTGAGCACCACTGAGCTAGACCATTGTTCTATTAAAAATAAGAAAATGGCATCCAACTTCCTGCCTTCTTTTGGGCATATTGATTATTCCATTAAAACAGACAACATCTGGTAAATGAGTAAAAAGCTTAGTTTAACAGAAAATATGGTCTCTAATATAAATTTGGAAAAGAAGTTATTACTAATAACTCCCTTTGGCTTAGGATTGTTAACAGGAACCATTTTCTTCAGTCCATCAGTTGAGGAAATTTGAAGACATTATCCCTTTACTCCAACTATCCAGATGGATATAGCAGTGCCTGTTGCTGAAGTTTCTTTCCAGATCAGGTACTAAACTATGGTATTTACCACACAAACAAAATAACACATGCACCTTGTTTTTGAGAAGACAGAATGAAAAAAAACCCTTTTCTAGATTTATAGTCACATAGAGCAGGGACAGAGATTAACCCACTGTGACTAAACCACTGTGACGTTCTGTAACTGTGGCAGGAATGGGGAGGTGAGAGCTGAGGATTGGTCTTAAGTAGCAGGATAGCAAGTACTGAAATGAGCTAACGCGGGGTGGGCAAATAATTTGGCTGGAGCGCTGCTTGATGAGATTTGGTGAGCTGCTGAGGGCCGCAAGGGTGGCTCCACCCCTTAACAGGTGCCTTGTCCCTGGTCACCATCTTGGGACCAGAAGTCCTGCCCCTAACCCCTGAACTTTGCCACTGGAAGTCCCTCCCCTTGCCCCAGAAAGTACTCTTTTTGGGAGGGGAGGGTTGCCATCTTGGAACCAGAAAAAAAAAAAATCATATAGTAAAAGTCAAACACCTACTAATAAAATATTGTAATTTTATTACAAAAAATAGTCATGATTTGTGTTTGCACAGTGTATATAGAGATGATTAAATAATAACTCAAAAAATAAAGTCTTACTCTTCTATATTGTTTGTGGGGGTGGTTGGGGATGTATGTGTGTGTATGGTGGGGTGTGTGTGTATGTTGTGTGGGGGGTTTCTGAGGGAGTGTGGCAGTGTGGGGCGTCATAGGTATGTTGCAGTGGAGTATATATGTTGCAGGGTTTGTGGGGTCTGGGTGTAGGTGTGTGGGGTTTGTGGGGTGTGAGGGTGGGTGGAGGGTGTGGAGACCCCCCCACACACATTCCCTCTCATGGTGCACAGCCCCCACCGCTGGCAGCAGGCCCTCACGGTGCTTGTGGCCCCAGCATGCACTGCTGCCCGGTGGTGCACAGCTCCAGCTAGAGCTGCATGTGGTGCCAAGGAGCAGCGTGAAGCCAGCCTACCTCTATCATGCAGGGCTCCCTGTGGTACATATGCAGCTCCTGGCACTCGCATGCCACTGGGAGAAGCCCCGTGTGTGGAGCCAGCTGCTTTTCTCACTCCCTGCCACTACTTGCAGGTCCCGGGACTCTGCCAGAAGTGAAGGGTAGGCCTGCCCCCTGCTTCCCAATAGAGTCCTGTGAGCTGCATGTGGAGCCCCATGAGATACAGATGGGCCGGCCTGGTTCCTCTCCTTGCCACCATGTGCAGCTCTGGCTGGACCTGCATGCTGCCAGGCAGCAGCACCTGCGCAGGCCACGAGTGTCTCGAGGGCCTGCTGCTGGTGGCAGGGGCTAGGTGCCATGGAAGGAGTGTGGGGAGGGTCCCCACACTGCTCCCCCCCATACCCAAGTACCCACCCGATCTCCACACTCCCACCAGCCCCAACCTCATACACTGCACTTCTGCCCAGCTGTGGCTCCCCCTCCTCCCACCCCCGCTACTTCCTTACTTGCTGCCTGGAGCAAGCACTGCAGCAGGGAGTTGAAGAGTTGTCGCTGGATGGTGTGGAAGCTGAGCAGGTCCCTAGGCAGCTGCAACAGTGGCAGCAGCAGCCCTACCTGGAAGCTGCATGCTGGCTGATCTGGGCCCTTCTATGCACCAGAGTGGAAGCAAGGTGTGGGGTACAATTAGTTGGTAGGTGCTCTCAGGCCAAATTAAATTGCCTGGTGGGCCAGATCCAGCCCACGAGCCATAGTTTGCCCACCTCTGAACTAATGGCTATAGATGACATCTACACTAATTAGAATACTGATCATCAGCCAGGGTCCCATTGCACCTTATGGTGACAAGATCCTTCCAAGTGTAACATGTAATATTAGTATTGTTAGGTGTAGAAACACCAACACCTGATTCACAAGATAAATCCAGAGGTTTCAAATAGAAATCCATAGAGTCAATAACATTCTGATCTATTAAATTTTTTCTGAGTTCTTTGCAACAGAAGAACTGTTGTATTATTTTCCACAGTGAAAACTAAGAGCTGGCATTTTCTAAGGGGTGCCTTGAGTCTTAAGATGCATGCCTTGAGTCTAAAAAATGTTGAGAACCACTGAATTAGACTTACAATAGTGTAGTTTTACCCAAACTCTACCCAAGACTGAAGTAAGTCATAGTTGTGTAATAGTTTACATTATCTCTCTGTGTTTTGCTTGCAGGGATATAAAAGCTGGTTAAACCAGGTAAATGTGTCACCTACCCAAGCTACAAAAGCTTATGGATATTTGTGTTTGTTTTGTAGACAGAGAAAGGGCATAGTCCTCAATCCTTGATCAGATTTTCCTCCTACCTTTCTGTCACTCACAAACAGCATTCTCTCTAAAATAACAGAGGGACAGAGATAACCAAAATGCATATTTTCCCTGTCAATTAATTCACATGTAAAAATATGTCTTCATAAACGAAGTCATTCTGTGACCTTAAGTTACACTGTAGATTTGGCTCTTATGAGAAAAAGAATTAGGAATTACGTGAACTGTGGTGAAATACAGTCACTTCTGGGTTGTTGGTTGTAGCTGTGTTGGTGTAATGACATGGGCAGACAACATTCTTTGGGTAAACGCGAAAACTTTTATTAGATCAACTAAATATTTGGAAAAATTGTTCTTTCCAAGCTTTCGAGTACACACACCCTTCGTGTGTACTTGAATCTGGCAAATTCTCCCTCTGCCTGAAGAAGGCTGTTTGTATCTAAAAGCTTGCAAAGAACAATTTTTCCAGCTATTAACTTGGTCTAATAAAACATTTCACATTTACCCAAAGAGCCTCATCACCTCTGGGTGAAACTTCAAATGGAACTTGATGCAAGAGAATTATACATGAAGTGATCTTTGAGGTAGACCCAGTTCCTCCTCAAAAATTCATGAACTTCCCTTGATGCAGAGGAAGGTAGGAGGGAACCAGTAAAATGAGTCTTCTCTATGGATACTCCAGTACACACACACACACACACACACACACACACACACCCTCTGCATCAGACAATTACATAGTGACTGAGGGCACTACAATTGTTAGACAAGCAACTACAATTGTTAGACACACAAACAATCTTTGGGCCAGATCCACTCATAACCTATAAGCCTCCCTGTGTTTCTAGAGTAAAGGCTCTAGAGTAAATGTAGAACAACTGATTATTTGGGACAACTGAAAAAAACAAGGATGGGAACATGTGTCAGAGTTTCATAACAAGTGCTCCAAGGTGGGAAACCAAGCAGAGCACACTGGCCAGTGCCCACTGCCCCTCAAATGAGTCCAAGGAGCCAGTGAACACTGCCCAGTGAAACTCTGTCTGGAGGTACGTGCAGATGAGGGACTTAACAGTTGCCTGGGGTTGCTCCCAGCCAGAGCCTCCTTCCTAGTCTGATTGATGTCTATCTTATAACTAGGGTGAGGAGGAGGTTGACCAGGAGGTTCCTGGACTTAGTGGGGCCATAGATGGGGAGCGCATAAAAGAAAAGGTGCAAGAGGAAGCACAGCCAGAACCTGAAGTGCAGCCAGGAACCTTACCTGGAGGTTTCTGAGGGGATGATAGAAGGGCTCCAGGTAAATGTGCAGCAGGATTTCCCTCTACTGGAAGAAGGGGCAGGTGTCAGGGATGTCTGTGAAGCATACCAGATACACATCTGTGGAGACAGCTCCATTCAGGAGCCACCAATGGAGGTCCCTAGTGGCTGCTGGGATCAAGGTGGACTATACATTGGTCCACAATATACCTATGCCCTCATTGACAGTGTCTGCCACTTGGTGTCTGGGTGGGATGTGTGGGTGGGATGGTAGAGGGCTTGGAGCATGGTTATATAAAGCTGGCAGTGATGGGTTGTGCACAAGTTGACCAGTTTGGTATCTTCCAGCCTGCTGAGCTGGAAGAGACTCCCTTGACAAGCTGTGAAAGGGTGGGGGATACCAGTGGCCAGGGACTGCCCTCTCACAGGAACTTTTGGATGTAGGTGAGAGCAGTACCTCGCAGGGTGGCCTTGACCTCAAGTAAACATCAGGACACATGGAGTGTGGGCAGCTCCATGTGCTGTGCCAGCGCAGAGGGATCTGCCCACCCCAGCCTGGCATAGTCCAGGAGGTTCCCGATATGGGTGATTTTAACCAGGACCATCCTCTGGGGCATCAAGGGGACATCCACTGCTGGCACCACCAGCTAAGAGTTTCTCAGCAGGGGCTCAATCAGGAGGTCTGTGCCCTGGGCAACTGTGTCTGAGGACTTGGAGGCAGAGACCAGCCTCCAGGCCCTGAAAAGGTTGTGGTAAAACTCTGACAACTTGTTGAGGCCTTGTATGGGGTGACCTCTCAGACAGATGAGCTGCTGGGCACATCAGAACTCTTGGAGGCAATCGAAAAAGGCATGTCCCATGTGGCACCATGCCATCTAGCTACTGGCATTGTAAAGGAGCCATTGAAGACCCCAAAGGTGGAAAGTGTGCAAAGAGAGGCTCAGGACACCTGCAGAGACCCAGTACTATCCCAAACCCTACTTTTCAATAACATTTTTTTCAAGAATTACCCCCTTCCTCCATGTCTTTCTCACTTCCCATGCAGTGCCTCTGGGTGATGCTGAGGGAGCTCACACCTTCACAACACTGACCAATATGACAGAACTCAAGAGTGAAAACATTCACCAAGGTCTCTGGAAAGTTTCCAAAATATATAACACTTGAACTAACATTTTTATGTGGTTTTGTTTCCTCCTTTTCCAAATAGCAAAGTCAAATAGACTTTTTTTTTTTAAACAAGACTCTGGATTCTGATTCCAATCAATAGATAACCCCATTGATTTCCAAGAGAACTGGCCCAGCTTTCTACATTCCATTACGCAGAATTTGAACAGCCTTTGAAAATTTAAAAATAAACTAAAAATGACCATTTATCAGACAAACGCCCCTATGTCTAGCATTTTCTGACAGTAAAACAATAGGTTGAGGGTCCGCTGGTTTGCTTCAGTTCCACAAGTCCTCTTTCCAGCCATTAATTGTTGGGAAATGCCTTTCCCTCAAGAAAAGTTTATATACAACAGTATTCTAGAGTAAGGATCACACACACCATCATTAACAAAGCAAGCACAGATCCCAGGCTTGAGACAGACCTGAGGAGACTTGCAACTTAAAGGCTGGCTCCCCTTCCTCCTCTGAGACAGGACCAACCAACTTAGGCCTGAAGTGCTATGAAGCCCAAGAACTTACTTGAGCCTTATGTTCTTACTTGAGCTTCACAAAACCTAAAGCCAGAGCTGGGAAAAGAAAACAAACAAAATGGAAGCAAACCATTTACAGCAGGAGTATCAAGAGGCATGGGTGTCAATCTGTGGGCAGGATTATGTCCACAGACTGGCCCCATGTACAGCATGCAGTAAGCACCAGACCCAGATCAATGTGCTGCATGCAGCATGCAGAGCCAGCCCATGACACACACTGCACACGCAGGTGGTCTGGGGTGTGTGCCTGGATCTAGCATACAAGGCCGGCCCAACATAGCCACCACATCCAGCATGTGCCAGACTGGGGCTGAGGTCAACGCATGCTATGTGCAGCATGTGCTGCTAATCTGAGATTCACGGACAGCACTGCAGCCTGGAAGGCAAGGCTCTGAGGGCTGGCTCTTTGATACCCCAATTTACAGACTTCAGAATAGCACAGCTAATTACCTCCTAGTAAGTGGCTTGTGCTGCAACAATACAAAAGGGCAAGGGCACCCTAAGGGTGATGCTCTCATGGCCATCCCACTATTGTTTTACCTAATACTCAGATTAGCCTGCTTTTGCTTTTCTCTAGACCAGTGGTCTCCAAACTTTTTTGATCATACACCCTATCAGTAAAAAATGTTTGAGCACGCACCCCCAATATATGTATATTTATTTATAAATTATATACATGTACTACTGTACTTATAAATTACGTACATTATAAAACATACACAAAAAATAGAAATTAAAAAAGGATGAGACAAAGATGAAATAAACAATATTTTAAAAATGATTTTTATTTTATTTTATTAACAGTACAAAAAACCTTTTTGCTCTTACTAAAAATTATTATTAATAATAATATTTTTATGAGAGCAATGTGACTGAATATGCTTCATTATTTTTGAAAATCTTGGTTTAACACTTTGTGATACAGTGATTTGAAGGTCTGGTTCTAAGTTCAGTTTATTTCAATACTTGGTTTTAATAGCTGAAAAAGATACCTCACGAAGATACATAGATCCAAATGGAAGAAGTGCATTGTTGGCTGCACTTACTAAATCATGATACTAATTTTTCAATCCCATCCACCAATTATGCAAAGGGAAGGTTCCTCATTAACAACAGTGGATGTAAATCCATATTTCAAACAGTCTTCTTGATAATTTTGAATTTTTTTGGCCGACTTCTTATCAGATCTGATTAGATCGTCATTGTTTTTACCTCATAATGTGGCTGACAAAGAGCTCGTACTAGGAGTAGGAGAAGTGTCCGCTCTGCCATTTTCTTGTTGTTCGCTTGCGCTCACATTATTAGTATTATCGTCAATCCGTGGTTTCTTTGCAGGAATCTTTTTAAGCCACCTGTCCATTTTGTGAGGGTTAGTTTAGTTAAAACTAGATAATATAATCTGTAAATCCTCTTAACCAGGCACACGTAAACTGCAATACATCACAATACACTGAAAGCGAACAAACGAGGGCGCCACTGTCAATCCCTCCGCATTGTGGAACTCCCATCTTCCTTCAGGATACCTGACATATGGACCGAGTGAGAGCGCCAGTGTCAATCCGTATATTAAATATTAGTAAAGCTTAATTTCTTTCTTTTTTTTTAGATAAAAAATAAATATAAATAGAAGTTCTAATATTTTCTTCCCGCACCCCAGTGGATCGTCTTGCATACCCCCTGGGGTGTGTGCATACCACTTTGGAGACCACAGCGCTAGAGGACCAGAGACATTTTCTGTGAAAGCTTGACTCTCAACACCCAATAAAAGGCATGACCCATCACACCTACCAGGAGTCAAATGATGGCTCTTTTGTACCCTGGTGAGCATAGCCCACACTACTGAAGGTGAACAAATAGGCCTACCAGAAGTCATGGGTTCAGAGCTGGGCACAGGGCTCTGACAGATGCAGACTACACATTCCCACTGGGTGTCACAGGTTTGAAGCTGAGGAGAGTGCTCTGAAACAGGCCACATGTGTTCTCACTAGGCATGATAGCTTTGGAGCTGGCCACATGGGTTCTCATCGGGTGTTATGACACAGGCAGGCCACATGTGTTCTCACAAGGTGTCATGGGTTTGGAGCTGGGCAAAGGGCTCTGAGATGGGCCACCCGTGTTCTCACAGGGGGTCATGTATTTGGAACTGGACAGACAGCTTTGGCAGACACAAGCCATGTGTGTTCTCCCCAGGGTGTCAGAGGTTTGCTGCTGGGTAGGGGGGGCCACCCGTGTTCTCACAGGGGGTCATGGATCTGGAGCTGGGCAGGTGGCTTTGATAGACACAAGCCACATGTGTTCTCCCTGGGCCTCCCAGGTTTGGAGCTGGACAGAGGGCTCTGAGGCAGGTCACCAGGTGTCACAGGTCTGCAGCAGAGTAGGGGACTCTGACAGAGGCAGGCCACACACATTTTCCCTGGGCATCATGGTTTTGGAGCCGAGCAGAGAGCTCTGGAGCTGGACGGGTGGGGGGGCGATAGGGAACTCTGAGAGGCACACCACCAGGGTGCAAATTATGTGGGAGCTTGGGGGGGAGGGGCTGAGCCACCTCCGTAAGAGACAAAAGCCCTCCTGTAAGATTTGAAAACCATAATCGGGGGGTGGATGTCTCCGATTTTATTAGGGCATGGCAATGGGTAGCCCGATTTTTTGCACATCCTCCAATGAGCAAGCCACACGCTCTCCTGAGGCAGCATACCTTTGGAGCTGGGCAGGGGGCTGTGACAGGGCCTGGTGGCTCGTGAAACCAGCTCCACACGCTCCCTGCGGGCAGCCCAGCCGAGGAGGCGGGCAGGGGCTACGCCAGGCGCAGGCCACATAGGTCCTCCCGGGCGGGGTCGCTAAGGGTCTCTGCAGCGTTAGGGCGGCAGCAGTTGCACATCCCGGCCCAGCCTCGGCGGGCGGGGCCTGCGGGCGACGCAGGGCAAAGCGGCGCCCCACCCCCGCCTGGCCTGGCCCCCTGGGCATGGCAGCGTTGGCAGCGCCCGGGCCCGGCCCTGGCGGCCCCCGCCTCCTTCCTCCTTTCCCCCCCGGGAGGAGGGCGGCGGGGATGGACTTGGGCTTGGGGCTGCCTCGCTAAGACGGCGGCGGCGCCCGCAGCCAGGCACACAGCGCGCAGCGGCCAGGGCGGGTGAACGCGGCTCCCGCTGGTGCTCCCGGCCCTGCAGACCATGGTGCAGTTCCCGGCGCTCACGAACTACTGGCCGCTTGTGCGCTTCCTCGTGCCCCTTGGCATCACCAACATCGCCATCGACTTCGGCGAGCAGGTAGTGGGAGCCGCGCCGGGCCCGGGGGGAAGAGCCAAGGGCAGCGCGGGGCATACGGCAGGACACAGGCCCACACACGGATGCACACAGCAAGACACACGTGCAGGCGCACACAGCAGAGCACACTGCACAGATATATATACGCAGAACACAGATAAACATAGTAGGACACACACACAGCGCAGAAAGGTACACAGCACACAGATGCACACAGATATACACATACATGCACACAGCAGGACATAGCCCAGGCACACGCACAACACAGGCACACACACAAAGCACAGGGTGGGGTCAAAGGCAGCCTTCCTCCCCACCCCTTTGCTAGTCAGCGAGAGCCTGTCAGTTGCAGCTCTGTGTTTGCCAGAGCAGATCCCAAAAGGCAGTTGAAGATGGCAGCTCGCAGCCGCAGCAGCTGCTTTAAAGTCACTGCAACCGCAAAGACAGCTTTAAAAACAAAAAGGAATAGGGTGGGCTGGAGGCAGAACTGCAGCAGGGATGGGTTTGGTGGAGCCCACCATGCAATCGCCTGGAAAGGGAGATATTAATGGGGTGGATGTCTCTTGTCTTTATAAATGGAAAAAAAAGAAAAGCAAAGTGGATGGCTGCCATGGAGTTTGCACCCTCTGTGTCTGTGCATGGTGGAGAGAGCTGTTTACTGCTTGTTTATTATCCTGACTTTCCCTCACTGCCGCTCTGCTTTCCACCATGAATATGAAGACGTGATCTAGTTAGAAGCCTAGGGAAGGATGCACAGCTTTTCAGTGCACTGTGGGTATTATGTAATTTGGGATGACAGAAAGCATTTAGCTAGATTGTTTCATTAAAAAGGACACTGCTGGAAAGCCCTTGGTACATGGTTTTTGCCCATTGCAGAGGTGAAAGGGGATTGAAAGGGGGAAGACAAAATTGCAGAGCAAAGCTAGGTTAAGCAGATGGTCTGAGTCTTTTAAATAAATGCTGGTTCTAGTGTTGGACAGATACTACTGCTAGCTGCTGCTTGTTTTGCCCTTGTGAGTAGGCCCCAGTGACTAGTAGTTTTATAAGGCATATTTCTTCTCTCTCTCATGCAATCTGCCTCTCCTTTTCTGCACCCATTTACCTCTCTCCATATGGCATCATTGAAAAGCCTGGGCTGCTGCAACCTCTCCAGGAGCCAGTGAACCACTGGTAGGCAGCAGCACCTACCACCTTTCTGAGGTAGCCTTGTGCTCCAAGCACTCTTAGATGCTGTGGTAAGGTATAGTCATTAAAGGGTGGGTTTATAAACAAAGCAAAACACGGCCAGAATCTGCAAGGGGTTGGGGGGCCATACACTGACAAGAGAGAAGCAGTGAAAGAGGAAATAAAGGATTTAACTTTCTAACAGGGGACTGACTTTGTAACTGAGCTGTTCACTTGTAAGGAGCTGGTTGTAATGTTTTGTCAGATACTTAGTTCATTAGAGAGAGGCCATGGTGATGACTACTGTGTAGAAAGGTTATAGGAGCAGCGTTTTCCAACCTTTTTCACCCAATGGCACACATACATGGCCTCCCCCACCCCACGGCATACTGGCTGAGCAGGGGTAGGTGGGTGGGGGCGGGAAATCAGGTGGTGAGTGGCGGAACACCACAGAGTGGCAGAAAGTGGGTGGCGTGGCATTTGAATCACTGGCTGGAGCCACAGCCCACCGTCTGTCTGCCTACAGTAGCAGCAGGTGGGTGGCATGGCTCCGTGTGTGTTCTTCAGCCAAAATGCCACGGCACATCTGGACGTAGGCTGTTGCTGCTATGCATTAAACCAGCTGAAGTTAGTTGCGAACAAGAATTCACATTTCCTCCCCACCAAGTGAAGTCCTCCACCCCTTCTGCTCATCGTATACTGAGCTCTGCTTTGGCCACCAGCAAAAGATAAATCTCATGGTATTTCCTGGCTTTTTAATCTTATTTAAAAATACTTCCTTTCTTGTTTTTAAGTGGCTGCACCTGCACAAAACTTTAATTGTTTTGACTTGATAGAGCAGGAGATTACATCTTTCCTTCCTTGCCTGTTTTTTTAATTCAGGGTGCATATTCATATAAGCATCTCAGTGAGGTGGTGTAAACTCTTCTGTCTCTTTGTTAACTATAAATGCCAGTTGAAACCCCAGTGAGCACCAAGTAGAACAGAGTACAACACAGTACAAACTGGACCTGAAAATATATTTTGGCAGGACAACGTGTAAGATGCTGGTATGTGCAACTAGTACAGTTACTGAATACTTCCTAACTAAAACTTATCCTTGCCACAAATTGCTCGCATGCTCTCCAGAGGAATTTTATATCTACTCCTTAGCTTCACATGCAAGCAAAGCTGCAGCACTATTAATTCAGTACCTTGGTCTAAGAGCATAATTGGGTATGATGTGACATGTACCACATCTGGTACAATAAATAATCTGCCAAGATATTCTTACCTTGATTCTCTTTATTATTGTTTGAAATAAATAAAGTCTCAATTTTAAATGCATCTGTTCACAATTCCAAAAAATATAGTATGCACACCAACATACCTATCTAACAGCTGCACCTTCCCTACTGATTACCATTTTCCATCAGTCCCGCTCAGTCTCCAAAACAGAAAACAAGTAGAAAGAACGAAAGAAAGAAGGTACTTGCCAGAAATCAAACTGAAAATGATTCATCTCCCTAAATTAAGACAAATACTTGGTATATAGCAGCAGAGCCAGAATCCAAGTCCATACCAGTCAAAAGAAAGACTTCTACCAATATCTTTACAATATGAATTATGCCTTAACATTTGCAAGCAGATGGATATGAGATAAAGTTATCCCCTATTGGTTATATCCAAAGAGATGCAGGGCACCCCCTGTGCATGTGCACCCCTGTGCGTGGCGGTGTACCCCTTGCAAAAAGGCGCTGCTGACACTGTTGCCACTCACCATCCCGCCACTGGCAGCAGTGTCCATGATTGCCCCTGGCCGCTGCTGCCAGCAGTGCCTGTGGGCGGTTGCCGACCCATGGTCGGCACTCGCCACCCACCGCCACTGACAGTGTCAGCAGCGCCTGTGGGAGCTCACTGCCGCAGCCATGCCCCCCCAGCCTCTGGGGGCAACACCGTTCATGATATGTACTTTGCCTTAACCGCACTGATGAATCATTTCAGGATAACTGTAGGTTAAATATTTTCATTTCTCTCCATTATTTAGAAACAAGACTTGTTTCCTGAGTGGGGAAAGCAAACAAACAATTAGTGCCATTTTTAAATTTTTGCTTTAGATAATTTTCTAGGGTTTGAATTAAGTCTATTACATGGATGAGTACAGGGAAGATAATTTAGCTGAGAAGTTCCATATAGTTCATCTTCAGCTGTCACTTGGATTTTTTTTGGGGGGGGGGGGGCAGGATTACAAAGAGAAATAAGAACTTTTAAGCAATGTGCTTCGAGAGAAATTTTATGGAGAGTCTGATTATTAGTGTACTATGTGAACAGTATATATATTGAAATTAATTATATACCACGTATAGGAAGTAAAA
>NW_017728886.1:128411177-128427601 GCF_001723895.1 Crocodylus porosus | reverse complement strand
AAAAGCACAATGATGCTCATAAGGCTTATTGACTAACCTTGTTTCAGAACCCATTAAAGTCAATAAAGAGACTCCCAGCAACCTTGTCTTTTAGAATAAACGGTATTAGGATGAAATCAGATAACCTCACCTGTCTTGCATTCTTTTCAGGCATACATGAGTTTTATTTACAATAATTATTATTATTATGATGACCACAGAAAATTTTTAACAAATGGAGGAAAAAAATAAATACTTTTTCCCATTTGTTCTGTTTCTATATTAAACTACCATCAACATAATTAAAAATGCAACTGAAATGTTTTAATAAAGTAAGGCTTTTAAAAAAAGGGAAGGGGTTGGGAGGGGAAGAAGAGGATTATTTCTTCACTCCCCCTTCGCTATCTGCACAGTATTTTCACCTATTAAACCAGCAACATTTATATGCATCTGTTTGGATCTCTGAACTACATCTCAAAGTGGAGGAAAGGTTACTAACTTGAGTGATTTAAAACAGAGGCTTCACAATAGTTAATAATTTAAAGGCCAAGGTGCTGGAGACCATGATGAAAGCTGACATTTTTCATATAATATAAGAAAAACAAACTATTCTTGTGGCTTCAAGGGAAGATCTGAAATGTAACCAGAATCCAATCTATATATTCAGAAACTGACCCAAAGTTTTTTTTTAAGTACGTAATTTTAAGTCCTTCCTTTTGGGAGCCTGAGAATACTATGATGATGAAAATTGTGTACAAATTCGTTAGTCTGCTCAGCAGCTTATGTTAAACTTGGGCCAATTGTTCGCTGCCCAGCACATGAAGTCACTTCTTTGGGAAATTTCATCTACCAAAGCAAAGTTTTGGAAAAAATTCCATCTGTTGTCAACTATGGTTAACAATGTTGGACTCCTGGAGTAAGTACAGACCCTCAAAAAGCCCTTTGCTGAATTGATTCAAGCTTTGCAGGTCAGTTTAAGATGCATGGATTTATCCAATAAGCAAGTGAACAGACATTTGCTTTTGATTCTGGAAATGCAGCCACATGCCTGCAGAGGTGCAGGACAGAAGCTAGGTGGAGCTAGAGAACACCTCCTTGCTTGGCTGGAGCAGACAGCTTGGGCCAAGGCTAGCCTACCCACCCTGTGGGGGGGGCGTTGTTTGCAGGAGAGGTGCAAAGCATCCTGGGATGCTGGGGGACTTGGAATTAACTTGACTCTGGAGGGAATCTGAGTCATAAGTTCAATAAACTGATTTAACCTAAAACAGTTAAGTCTGATACTAGATCCATCCAGGTTTATCTTAAATCAGTTTTGGCAAGTTTGAAAGCAGTTTATGTGCACTGAACTTCTGTCCCTAGACCTGGTGTAGATCATGTGGCAGCACTGATTCCAGTGATGGTGTTAATTAACATATTAGAAGATAGGGTAGATAGCTGCATGCAAAGGGCATGCAAAAATGATATAAGACCCTGACTTACTATCTAAAAAATGTCTCCTAATCTTAAACTGGAAATATGTCAGCAACAACAGGAGGCTACCCATTTGTTTTTAGCATAGCAAATCCCCCAAACTGTTATTTGTTATAGCCCTAATCAATATTTATTTATATTAGCAGTTCATTAATAGTACACATACACATAAAGATGTTGGCTTCTTAGAGCCTTAAAAAAAAACAAACAAAAAAAGGTGTTCTACTTTAAACTCCGTGTGCTCCTGCACTGACCAAGCCCAGTCCTGCCCAGAAGAGGCATTGCATTAGTTTGACCCAGCTCACCCAACATCTGTATAGATTGGGCACTTTAGCAGGGATTTTTTAATAGCTGATTGAATCAGCTATTAGATAAAAGTACCAAAAAGCCCCACTGAAGCGCCTGATCTACACAGACACTGCAGAAGTATGCCGAATTAATGCATTGCTTCTCAGTAAAGAACCTTTTTTTCCTTTTTTCTACATCTGTCAGCAGGCTGTTACCCACAGTGGCATTTCCTTCTAAACTAAGCAAAAGCAGGTACTTCATCCTGAATTCATTATTATTCTTGAGGACTGCAAGGTTCTACCACCATACTAGATACTTGGGTCTTTGCTACATGGTACTTGGCTCTAAATTTATTTGCCCTTCCTGCTTAAAAATACCCTTTGCTTGGTTTTTCAAAACAGTCCTTAATATTTAAAGGCATTTTCTTTTCTTACCCTGCCAAAAAAATTAGAGACTAGAAAAGTAGAATAAGTTGTTAATATATTAATGAGAATTAGTGAGCTTGTTTTGGTTTATGGTTTTTACAAGCCTGGTAGGGGGTTAAAGCATTTTGATTAATTGTTTATGAAGCTCATTTCTGGGGATAGGGGTTAATATCTGGAAGTAGAACAAAGGACCAGAGCAATTATATTCCCAACTGCTACTGTGGGATCTTGGCCAAGTTACATAACCCTTCCCTGTCATAGCTCACCCACCTTTAAAGTATGTAAGAAACTTTTGTGAGAAGGGTGTCATGAAAATATACTCCAAGATTAAAGGCATTGTATAAGTACAAAATGTTATTGTAATTGCCAAATGTCAGTCAATTACTTATCTAGATTAAATAGGACTTTAGTACCATATAAAGCAAATACAGTGATACAGGACCCAATTGTATACTACAGCTTTGCAATTGCCATAATTCTATTATTAATATTTCCATTGGTATATGATACCACTAGCATATTTTCTGATTATGTGACTATAAATTAATGATCACTTTTTTTCACCTTACTAATGAAAGTGTAGTTCTTGTTAAATAGATACAAAATTGTATAACCAAATTCTACTTTAAGACAAGCTTGTACAAAAAAAAGAAAAGAAAAATGAAGCAATTACAGTTTCAGTTGTTTTTTTAAGTCTCATTTGGGTATATTTTAAAGGAGTTCCATTTTCCTGCTGAGTTTACAACCCAAATATTATATCTGTGATCTAAAAAAAGATAAACATGTGAAGAATGTGTAATATAAAGCAGACTTCATTGTCCAGAGGGAGAGAAATCAAAGGGCACCTTTAACAAGTGTGGAGGCTGCTCCGATGCACTGGAATTCCAGTGTCAGAACAGATTCGATTAACTGAGTCTGCTGGAGCATGGCAATTACCACTCTTCAGCAGCCATCTGTAACTCATGTATCAGTATCCCTGTGCTTAAAAATGGCAGTAGGGATGCCTGAACTAAAGCTTGCTGAACGAGCTTGAATGAGGTTTAGTTCAAACACCCCTGCTGCCATTTTTAAGCATGGGGATGCTGATACACGAGACGTGGCAACACTTTAATTAGAGCAGCTCTCGGAAGGCCTAAGTAAAAGCCTAAAGAGTGAACTGGTGTAGGGCTCTCAACTTCATTTATTTAAAAAGTTGAGAAGAAGGCAGCTCTCAAGCTGGTAAACATAACTGGACATGGGGAGGGGAAGTGAAGGGGGATGAAAATAGAAGGGTCAGAAGGTACAAGTTGTCAGGTTTTAGTTGCGCTCTCTCTCCCTTGCGGTTAATGTTTTCTGTACATTTAACAGGAATGTTTTTTGAAAAGGAGGGTAGGGTTAGGGTCTGAGCTGTTATGGCAGTTTTACTTCACCATATAGTTCAGTAAAAGTGCAGTATAGACGGCAGTGACCACAAGGAAGAGTCAGAAGGGAGTGTGGGAAGACCAGTATTAAAGAAGGCCAGTAATTAACAGCCTCCAGGAGGAACAGATCCCAGAATTTTTCAGCTGAATTTGAGGAAAAAGAATGGGAGCAGAATAAAGGGATTCAGAGAGTGCCAGAAGATCAGACACAATACAATATAATGATCGTCAACAATATTCTGTGCAGAGTTTAAATCATAGATTTATTTGGACATGTTTGTTGTATTAATTGGTGTGCTTTAAGATTTTGATAATGTTACCGCTTAGCCCTTGCAAAGTTTTTTGCATCCATAGATCTTTGAGTGCTTTACAAACTATTCCCATGTTTAGAGATGAAAAGCTGAGGCATGGAGAAGGGAAGTGACTGACTTAAAGACACCCAGCAGGGCAGTGTCAAGGCCTTTGAAGTTCCAGCTGGTTGCCCTATCTAGGGCCGCTTATAGTCGAAACAAGAGGCGTGTGTGCATGATGCTTTGAAGTGGGCTAAATGCTTTTGCACCTCTTTAATGGTGTTGGTGTTTGCACACCTTGGTGGCGTATTTGCACGTTAATTCTAGCCGCTGTAGGAAATTTGGTGGCATAATGCACCTTAAATGACTCAGGGCGCAGCAAACTAAAACTCTTTTGTGGAGCTTTAGTTTGTTGCCCCTATAGCCACGGAGTGAAGCTGAATCGGGAACAGTAACCAGGCTCTGCAGGAAGCCCTGTTGGCAGCCTGACAGCAACCCGGGAAAGCAGGCTCTGCTCAAGAAAAGCGGCAATCCTGATCTTCCCCCACCAGAACCTGCCTGCCTGTCTGAGCTGCGCAGGGACCTGGTGCTTCCCTCTGTGGCTGTGATGCCCCCCTGGACCACTCAAGCTGGGTACCTGCAGGCAGGTGTCACCTGGGGGGGCTGCAGCTGCCGCAGAGGGAAGCACCAGCCCCCAGCTTTCAGCTCAGGGACCACTCTGCCCACCGGCAGATCACCTTCCCCTCCCCACTGGAGAGGCAGGTAAGTCAGTGGGGTGTGTACACAACATAGGGGTTTAATCAGCCTTAAATGCAAGTGGTGTTATTTAAAACCCACTGCTTCAATTTAGGGCCCCCATTTTGTCTACATACACCCTAGTAGGCCATGCAACCTTAAAACCTGTTTCAAACTACTTAGTATCCATAGTAAGACTGCAGCAACCACCATGAGCACTGTATGTAAATGAGATGTATATTGTCTTGGAACTCCTTGGAATATACCTTGGGAAAATGAGGATGAAAAGTTAGACATAACATGTAGTTTCTCTACCTTCGGTCATCTGTGTTTGATCATTATTTTTAATTTACAACTTAAGGCATATGATGGACCTTCACATCCCTACTTTCCTGTGATCCCAGTATGTTTTACTTTCACACTAGATATACAGGTGACCCTCACCATTTATGGGGGATATGCTCTTGTATCCCTCGCAAATGGCAAAATCCACAAATAAGGCACTGTGTTCATGAACTCAGTGGGGAAGGTCCTAGGGAAGATCTTTGAAAAAATTATCAAGGGCCACATTTGTGAGAGCCCTGCAGGGGAAGTGACGTTGAGGGGTAACCAGCATGGGTTCGTGCAAAGCCGATCCTGCCAGACTAACCTGGTCTCCTTCTATGACCAGGTAACAAAGAGCTTAGATGGGAAGGAGAAAGTCAATGTCACTTCTTGGACTTCCAGAAGGCCTTCGACAGTGTCCCACCCAATTCTGGTTGCCAAGCTAAGGGACTGCGGCACTGACGAGTGCATAGTCACATGAGTGGCAAACTGGCTCCAGGGGTGCACCCAGAGGGTGGTGGTGGACGGGTCGATGTTGACCTGGGAGGGTGTGGGCAGCGGAGTCCCCTAGGGCTTGGTCCTTGGGCCGGTGCTGTTCAACATCTTCATTTGCGACCTGGACGAGGGTGTGTCCAGTTCAAGTTTGCTGATGACACCAAGCTGTGGGGTAAAGTGAATACACCAGCAGGCAGGGACCACATCCAGGCAGACCTGGATAGGTTAGAGAAGTGGGCGGATCTGAAAGGACAAGTGCAGGGTGCTGCACCTGGGGAGAGGGAACCAGCATTATGGTTATAAGTTAGGGGCTGACCTTCTCAGCAGCACAGAGGCAGAGAGGGATCTTGGGAGTCAGGATTGACTCCAGGATGAATATGAGTCGCCAATGCGATGAAGCAATAGGCAGAGCCTGTCATGCGTCAACAGGGGCATCACTAACAGATCCAGAGAGGTCTTGCTCCCCCTCTGTGTGGTGCTGGTCAGGCCGCAGCTGGAGTACTGTATCCAGTTCTGGATGCCGCACTTCAAGAAGGACATGGAGAACCTGGAGAGGGTCCAGAGGAGGGCCACTTATATAGTTGAGGGCCTTCATGGCCAGCCCTATGAGGAGAGGCTGAGGGACCTGAATCTCTTCAGTCTCCGCAAGAGGAGACTGAGGGGGGATCTTGTGGCTGCCTACAACCTTATCAGGGGCCACCAGCAGGTACTTGGGGAAAGTCTCCAGGGCCACCCCTTGGGGTCACCAGGAACAATGGCCACAAGCTGAGGGAGGATAGGTTTAGGTTAGATATTAGGAAGAACTACTTCACGGTAAGGGTGGCCAGAGCCTGGAATAGGCTTCCCAGAGAGGTGGTGCTCTCACCTTCCCTGGAGATCTTCAAGAGGAGACTGGATAGGCACCTGGCTGGGGTCTTATGACCCCTGCCACCCCCAGTGCTCCTTCCTGCCCACAGCAGGGGGTCGGCCTAGATGATCTGTCTACGTCCCTTCTGACTCACTGATTCTATGATTCAGTGCCTGGGGTAGGGAGGGGTGGGCACTGAGTGCTCTGGTGACTGCGGGAGCATGGCAGTGGCAGCGTGGAGATGGTTGCAAGTGCAGAGCTCCCAAGGAGCTCCTTTAAGTGTATTTAAGAAGTGGGTTCAGCATTCGTGAATATTTGAAACTGGAAATGCCAAACCCGCGAATAGTGAGGATTTCCTGTATTGGTGCCTGTTCTTTGATCAGTGTGTATGAATTCATTGTAACATTCAGGAGTTCAATCAGATTCTCAATTCAGCACCTTGGGGTGTCTTGAGATCTTTTCAACGGTACCAGACATTATCACTGTTAGATTTACAAACATGATTCACAAGATTTCAAATAGGAATCCAGAATGTTAAACACAGTTGGGCCTACTGTGGTTCTTTGGAACAGAAAAATTGCTCTATTTTTCTCCAGTCAAAAAATGAGGGAAAACAGAGCGGGCATTTGCCAAGGATTGCCTTGAGTCTAAAAAGGTTGAGGACCACTGTACATTATGTGACATATGTTGATATGCTGGTAAGAGTCAAAGGACTTAAGCATCTTAGTAGACAAGATCAGCAGGTCTGTGCGAATCAAATCAGAACCCTCTGAATCGGTTCGGAGAGATTTGATGATTTGGACATAGGCACAGCTTTAAATGTTTTTTCTGCATACTTCAAGGTACCAGGCAGCTCGTGAATGCTGAGATGGTGGGGTGGATGGAACATCCCATGGTAGTGTGGGGGGTCCCCAGTGCGCTTGGCAGCAGACCTGGAAGTGGACCAGAAGTACTTCCAGTCCGCTTCCCAGTCCACTGGGGAGTGCCTAGGGAATCCACCCCTCTGCCTCCCAGTTCAGCGACTGCTGCCTCCTGGGTCTGGGGGGGCACCTGGTGTCCCCCCACTTCTGATTGCTGAGCATGTATGTAGAAAAAATATTTAAAGCTCTGTCTATGGCCAAATCACTGATTCTCCAAATCAGCATTGAATCTTCAGATTTGGATTTGGGCAAATTGAATCAGGACAGTGATCTAAATCAACAAATCGAATCACTGTCCCCGATTTCGGCGGAATCTGAATCTGAATTGAATACGGCCCATTTTGCACATCCTTAAAGATTAGTGTCTCAGCTTTTTATGAAGTAACGGTTACATATTTAGTGACTAGCACAGCTATGCCACTGATCGCACATATTTTGATGGGATGTACAATATAAAAGAAAACCAAGTAACAGAGTAATGGGGAGGGGGTCACTGAAGGGTTCTGAGGACAACAGGAAGCAGAAAAAACCCCCATGCAAGTAGTTGAAGTACTCACTATAACACCTCAGTGGAATCATAGCCCCATTTCTCAGAATGTTTTACATTTTTTCATACAAAGCTGTGAGCCTCAGACCTAGTTTCTGTTGTGTTAAAACCTTCCTTTCCTTGCACCTCCTCTGCTTTCTTCCCTCCTCATTACTTCACTTTCCCCCGTCTGCTGCTGCTGTCACTTCGGCTGTTTCTCCTCCTTCTTAGTCAGCTATCAGTAGGGCCTTCTTTCACTCAGCTGTCTTAAAACTGCCTACATTTCACGCTCACTTTAATTTTTAGAGGGATTGTAACATAACATTAATTCAGAAGACTCTCTTTATGGCAGTTTGCTGATAGATCTAAACATGAAAATTAATTTATCCCCCAAATATTTGTTAATTCAGGTCAAATTTGCCAAATATGTTCTTCTGGGGAAAAAAAATTATTTAGATCAAACATGGCAATGTCTCTGTTATTCAGTGGGCTACCTACCCAGATTCAGTCCCTTCCTCTGCCTGGAATGTGCATCTCCCACCTCTAATCTGATTGGCCAAATCATCAAGCTGTACAGTATTCAAAGATGGGCTCCCCCCAGCATTCTCCTGTTGGGGTTGTTCTGTTTTGCATGGAAAACTTGATCAAGTGACAAGTGTGATCACTCTTCTGTAACCAGGTGGCTATAACACTCACTTCAGAGCTGGGAAGCCTGCACTCTACTGTGTCTTCATTATTTTTTTAATCCAAAATGAAATAGGATCACTAGAAGAGACTGAAACTGCCCCTGTCCCAGGACAACCTCTGTGGCCAAGGCATTCAGTTTCAAACTCCCCAGGCAGATGAAAGAATTGAACCTTAGGGTCCCACATCCGAACTACTCTGCAACTTAGCCCTTCATTTCTTTTGCTTGTATTATGAATGCCTGAAATGAAATGTGTAATTTTGGATTCAGTGGATCATTGGGTTCATCATATAATTGCATTTGGTTTTGTTTCCATAAAAAAACAAGTCTTTATCTTAGTTAAATCTGAACCAGTTTTCCTCCCATTTTTTTTTGGCTTGGCCAGTGAACCAAGACAAATCAACAATTTTTTTGCAGAAGTTTACTTAACACAGCTAATTCTATTACTACATTAAACTTGGGTAATCTTGTTTTTAATAAATATAACTTGGGGTGCGATAGAGATTTTTGGGGCCTTGATCTGTCTTCCCCCCCCCGATCCCTTCCCTTACCCCTTCCTCCACACGGAATTACCAGCTGCACGCAGCTCTTCAAGCTGCCGGGTTGTGCTCCTTGTCGCTGTGCTGCAGCTGTGCGCAAGGACAGGCCATTTATCAGTCAAATTATTGGCCATGTCAGGCCAATTTCCAATACAGACAATTTTCTTTATATCAGCGCTGATTCGATATCGGACTGATGTATCGGTGCACCTCTACTTGAGTCAGGAAATGTAGATTTTAACTGGTTCTGACAACTAACTTCATACGTTAGATGGTGTTGTAGCCACAATGGTCCAGTAATTATGCAAGAGGCAAGGGGTTTTTGGGGTTGCATCTTAAATTAGACCAACTGTGTAGTTGTGATAAATTTAGGAAAACTTTCTAATGCAAGACATTTTTCGTCAGGTCTTTTTTCTGATAATTTCTGTACCACTATGGTTACAACACCACTCTTACACTACCGGAACATGGAATATAGCAAATCTACCACTTATAATGGATAATCCACAACCTGAAGGAGAAAAGAGACCACATTACATGGCAACAGTTTCTTCTTAAACATATGCAAGAAGAATAACATAATCCCAGGGACCTCATCTTCTGCAGCCCTCTAGCTAACATGCACAACTCCATCAGATACCTGACAAAGAATGTCTTGCATTTGAATCAAAGAAATCTTTGAACCCTAAGAAGTCTTTGGTTCTATCTTAGATGAGGCATTTTATTTTTCGCTCATCCCAAGTTTTATTGCCTATAAAATAGTGGTATGTACCAACAAGTGTATTTTGATACCTAGAGTTTGTAAAACATAGATGTAAGGTGTCTGAAAAATAAAAAAGGGAATATCCATGGGAACTTAATTGAACCCCTAATTGAATAAAAATTATCTTTTTAATATAAAAACTCTCACTCCCCTCCAATGCCTTAGCATATTTACTGGAATCAGTCTTTATCTTTTTATTTTTTTTAAACAGTAATGTAAGCAAAGGAAAAGGTTGATATAGAAGAAACATTATTATACTGTTTAAGAAAACGTTATTACTAGGTTGAGCTCCATTGCTGTGCCATTTTACAACATGCAGTTACCCAATACAACTATGCAAAAAAAACTGTCTTGAGCTCAGTGAATTCTAACCCATTAATCAGAGTAGTAGCTAACACTTCTGATACGTGCAATCTGCTAGTGTTAAGGTCGCTTGCACACAAACATGTCTTATCGTTATCACCTGTGGCTTCATTTGTGCCAGGAAACGGTTAGTTGAGTTCTCCAACCACAAGAAGTCACTGAACATTGCTTTCCCAGGTGTTATTGGTACCTTGTCATTTTGCACTTTGAAATGCATGGCATTTCTTTCTTCCTCTCCCTCTTTCTTAATATGCAACTAGGTCATCAGTTTCCTTCTGTTTGCCTGAAACTGTATTGGACATGATACTCCCATAGCTGTGCAGTTCTATTCTGTTGCCATGTTTTGTAAAAAGGAAAAAAAACTAATTAGAAGACAGAAGAATTACTGGGGTTCTGTAGAGCAAAGAGACATGAACTTAATGTCTGAAATGCAGCTCTGTACTTCCTAATTTTTGTGTCAGATCTATGCCATTATTTTGATTAGAGCATATCTGTGTATCATGTTAGCTCAGAGATTGTCTCTACATGGAGGGATTCCTGATCAGTAGCTCTTAAGAATAATTCTATATGCAAGATAAGCTTTTTGGTTACTAAGAAAAGTATGCTCTAAGTGTCAGCATCTGCTGTCTGACAAAGTGTATTGGAGATAAGAAATGGTTATTAAACACAAGCAAACAAAAACGTTTTAATACTTCCTCATAACCAGCACAATATGAAACCTGAAAAACAGCATATTTTTTCTTCTTAGATGAGAAAAATATTTCTACTAAATATGAAACAACAAAATAACTGTTGGAGAATGTTATTGCTTGTGATCATGGTAGCCAACAGTTATTTTTTTGTATTGCAATAGCATCTGAAGCATCATTTCTGAGTACATTCAGTGGTTCAGCAAGGCTCCCTCAGGGTTTGATGTTTTAACTTGTAAGTATTTTGTCTATAGCACATATTTTAGTTACTCAAATATAGCTTCATTTAAATTACTGAAATTAGAAGCAGTGAACTCATGCTTATGTCTGGTCTTAATTATACTAACCTGACACTGGCATGACTCCATTGCCTTCAGTGGAATTATTCCAAGCTTACATGAGCCTGAAGGAAGAGAGGGAAAGACCACTAGCATCTGACTTTAAGCTACACCTTTCACCTATTGATGGGTATCTATCTATCGGGTAGATTACATTTATAGAAATAAGGGCAGATTTTTGAGTGCACAAGCAGCCTGTCATATTTCTGATAATATTTGATGGATACTAAACCTAAAATGTGGGATTTTTGTTTGAATATATCGGAGTCATTTACCAGTTTGCCTCCGGTCCCATTCAGGTTAGCCCATATTTACTCCTCTTCCATATCTCTTAGCATTGGCTAGCATGTAACCAACTCACTGAAAAGGAACTCCTTTTTGTGTAATCATAGCACAATGACGTTGTTCATGGAGAGGTTGGTTCCATGCACTTCCCTTTTCATCTTTGCTGCATACTGGTATTTTACAAGTTTTAGAGCCTTTAATCTTGAAAACTTCAGCTGTGGAGCCAGAGATTTTTAGTGCAGCTCATTTCCATTGCTTCCTTAATAAGTGATTGCATATTAAAATATTTAGAATGTTTGAAAAGAAAAAATGGCTAATGAGTAATATTTCAGGCTTTGAGGACATTACACATTTCAAGACAATTTTTTCAATTATGTAGAAGGAATAATTATAAAACCAAGCATACATAGCTTAGATCAAAAAAGGGCTGTGGTTGTTTCAGGGATGTAATTCTCAAGGAGAAATAGTGAGATCACTATTCTACAGGAGGAGATAGATAGGCAGGAGCAAAAGGGTGGAATAATAATAATAATAAAAGCTCAAAACACAAAAACAAAAAGACCCCTAATATTGACTAGTACTAAGCTATGGAAAAATCTCCCAAAAGAAAATAAGACTAGTTCCATCTCATGGCTCGCTCACAGCTAAAATATGTGCAAGTAGGGGACAGAACTTGAAGCAATGGCCTCAAACTGCAGCAAAATAAATTTAAGTTGGAGAATAAGAAGAATTTTATGAGGGTGGCCAAACACTGAAACAGAAAAACACCTAGAGAAGTTTTGAAAATTTCCAGGGATAGAAATTTCATGAGTAGGTGTAGTCAGGGATGATCGTGCCTTGGCTTGACTAGATGAATTCATGAGATTCCTTCCAGCCATACTTGCCTAAGTAAAGAACTAGATGTGACCAGTCTAGCATCTGGTTCACTACCTAAACTTTTTTTGTTTGTTTGTTTTACTTTGAAGAAGATCAACAAGGGAAGTTCAGGTAAGGACTGAGCCATCTAGCCAGGGAAAACGAGCAATTTGACATCCCCAGTGCTCTCCACAGTATTGCCGGGTACTTTAAAAGAATTAAGTTATGAAATGTTAATCTGGCCTGCATTGAACAGCTGATTTTTTTCCCCACTTAGTAGGCATGTAAATGGATTTAGGCATCTAAATGCAGTTCTGTTCGTTTCTGCTCAAGTCCCTGATAAACTGTTGACAAAAAAGGTGGGTGGATCCTTCTCCTTCCCACTGTTTTTTGTGGTTCAGTCTTAAGGCTAGATTCATTAATGGATATAAAGTGATTTGAAAAGGGTGGAATAGAATCACTTAGGTGCTTAAATCCACTTAGAATAGGTGGAATAGAATCTGGCCCTTAGTATTACAAGTTAAATTTAAAACTATTAAGCTTGCCACAAACACATGACCTAAGAAATGTTTGACTGAAGAGATCCTAGGCAACTTAAATTAATTTCCATTGTTAATGTGCATTATAGCATGGTTTTCAATTACAAGATAACCACACTTTTTTCCATGTCCATGCCTCATTAAGTAAATTGGACCTGCTCTGTGGCTGACTCAAGATTATGCAGTGAATGGGAACATAGGATCCCTGCCACATTTGTTCCAGAGGGAAGGATGGTTTCATAGTTAAGGCAGGTGAATACAGCCCTGAGCAACTGAATTCTATTGTTGCCTCTTCTGCTGAATTCCAGTGGCAATGAAAATTTTCCTCTCTCAACCATGGATCACACTGAACCGCTATAATTGCTTCATCTGTCAACTCCATGCCAGTCCCCCTCCTGGTAAAGATTCCAAGAGGTTTAGTTCACTTATATCTATAGAGGAGTGGATAGAAATGACAGGTTACTTCTGTTCATTTGATGTGTATTTCCAAGTGGAAAGACACCCAACATTACTTTAAAATTGTATATAGTTTTTCTCTCACCAGCCTATGAAATACCAGGCAAGTCACTTAAAAATCAGACTTTTCCTTGAGAAGGTTAGCTATATGTTCCTCATTCTTGGGGTCTGACATGACATTCTGGAATCTGATGTGCAGAGATGGAGAGGCAGGGTGGAGGGAGAGAGTACTGTGTGTTATCACCAAATTAGAAGGTGATTTCCAGCTATCATCTAAACCAGCATTCCAGTAATTTTAAGATAGGGCTTGAGAAGTATATGATATTTGCCTGTGATAGGAAGGGGCAGGATTCAGTGGCCCAGGTGACTCCACCAGTCCTACATAACCAAAATGCATATGCCTTCCTCAGCTTTGCAGTGTTGATGTTCATTTAATTCAGTATATACTTAATAACTTTTTTTAAAGGGAAAAAACAGAACTTTCCTGAAATCGAGCTTTGTTATGCAGTATCTCAGCAGTACAGCTGCATGACATATCTGGAGGATTGGAACCTTTAGATCCACCACAGTTGGGCCAACCACAAAGTAACTTACAATAGTATTAGGTGGTCCTTCTCTATAAGAAGTAGCAAGGAGAGGCACACACATAAATAAAATACTTGCTGATAGAAGGTGAGTGATGAGACTAGCTTCCTGGGTTCCATCGTAGGATCAAAGGAAAGCATTTGGAATAGACACAAACCCTTCCAGCCCATCACTTCCAATCCTAGTCTTTTATCACACCAGGTTCCTATTTCCAGTGTCCCCCCAAGAAGTCTTTCAGTTTAGACAGCCTAATCTTGACTCACCCACAATTGCCACCTCTAATTCATCCTATAAACTTGTCCTGCTTTCTTTCCTTCCTGCTTACATATTCCCCCTCATACCCATTGAGTAAACATTGAGTCCCCACCCAGAAAAAAGTCACAAGGCATCCAAATCCTGCAACCCAATAGATTTGATGAAGTTGAGCATACTCGTAGTTTCTGAAAAATGAAGGACATTTTCCCTTCCTTTCCCACTGTCTTCAGCAAAACCTCTTGGCTCCTTTGTGGGTGAAGAGAGGTAGATTTCGTTCACCACTCTATTCTTCCACCAAAACTGTTTTTGGATCATTCTACCCATGTGTCCCCACTAAAAAAAAGAAAAATAGCCCATTGCTACATCTTGTTCATAGCTGTTCCCAGAATGGCTTTCATTCACATTATTTTTGCTGTAACCACAGGGAGGGTTTGGGTCAGTTTTCTGTCCGCTGCAACAAATGCTGAAATGCTGAAACACTAAAAATATTTGCCAGAAAATTTAGGGAGACATCATTTTACTCTGGGTTTGTTTGGGAGCAGTTGCTTTAGAATATGTAAGCTTGGTCTGCGGGACAGAGTTTACTGGCATAGCTGTGTTGGCTGAGATAATGAAAAGTGCCCATGTACTGGCCTCTGACTTGCACGGATGCAGCTGTGGCAATAGGAAAGAACTGTTAAAGTTCAACTTATGTTGTTTGGGAGATGGTGTAGCACATGCTACACCCTTCTGTCAGCATATGCTGTATTCACACCAGGGGGCTCTGCCAACACAGCTATGCCAGTATCACTTGTATCATCACAGGGAGACTGCAGCATAGATGAACCCATAATCAGCATTCACTTTTTTTTTTTTTTAAAGACCCTGAAAACATTCAAGTATTAATCCAAAAAGCTTCCTACTTGCTACTACTGAGTGCATTTTTTCCCTCAAGAACTGGTCTCATACTGTGTTGTTTGAGTTGGAGGAAAAGAATGCCCTTCAGCATCAAGTGAATGGTGCTAGCTGTTGTTCTTAGCCATCACACATTGGTTTATATTTACATATGAAGGGCAAAATAGTTAAAGGAAAAGGGGTCAAGAGCCATGAGTGTGATTCCTCAAACAATTGCATAATGAATTACAACATGTGGACATGGACTGTTAGTTAGAGACCTAGCATACCATGTGCACGTACAATCTTATTTGCTTGCAGCTGTAGCAAATCCTGCACAGATGTTTTTGTGCATGTACCTCAGGCCCCATTTATTTGAGAACATGGCCTTAAGTGAATTAATTATGTCTGCATTGACATTCTTTATGTACTTGGAAGCCAAAATGTGTGTCTGTTAAATC
The DNA here is from genome assembly GCF_001723895.1 of Crocodylus porosus. Classification (NCBI taxonomy): domain Eukaryota; kingdom Metazoa; phylum Chordata; order Crocodylia; family Crocodylidae; genus Crocodylus; species Crocodylus porosus. The sequence goes on along the minus strand of NW_017728886.1, from coordinate 128,412,216 downwards.
AAATTTATTTAAAGGCATGAAGGCATGATGGCCCTTCAAGCATTTGCCATCTTGTCTTATGTGAGCCTTGCAAGGTTAAGTCAGCGGTCTACTGGTTAGGATATATTCCATCATTGTAATAGATCTACAATAGGAAACACCATCTGTACCTAAGAAGTTAATACTAGTTCTCTCCCCCTCCCCTTTTTCAGACTAGAGAAAGATCAAGATCTCCTTTCTTACCATAATTTATGAGAGAAATCACAGCAGGCAATCTGTGTGACATTCATTACATTAAATTCTAGGTGCTTTTGAAACACTAGGGCAAAAGGGACTGCACAAACAACTCTCTTTGGAGTCTGACCATGCCCTTTTTGCTAGTCGCCAAGGCACCCATTATTTTATGGGTGGATACAACCATGAAGTAATAAAATAAGCAGTAAGTGATGGCACACAATCAGCTTCATGTTATGAAACCCAAGCTGGAAGTCAGGTGTGCATCCGTGCGAGAGCCCAGTGATTGGATATAGTCCTTACTTTATTCTGGAAATATGAGATCTGCTGCTGTCTGGGCATTAATGAATTTAGGAGAGAAAGGAATGGAGGGATTAGAATAAAGAAGATAAAAAAGATGGAGGATCTTAAAAAAAAAGCCTTAAAACCCAATGAGCTAATACCCTGATACACTGGAGCAGTACAAACCTTCTACTGTGGGGCAAAAAACTAGGAAAAACTATAGCAAGGGAATTGCAGAGGCATCTTTTTATTTCTGAATAGTGGATCCATCTCCTCTCACTTAGTATTGTAAGTCATAAGTAGACTATGGAATTCTGCTGGTTGAAAACCAGTTTACAGGAAGAGGGAAATCAAGCTCAATACAAGAAGAATGTTGAAGTAATCCAACCAGTGCTGAGAAGTAATCTGTTTTAAAGCTAGAAGTGGGGGTGGGGGAAATGACTCACTAATCTCATAGTTTCATAGTTTCATAGTAGCTAGAGTCGGAAGGGACCTAGGAAGATCATCTAGTCCGACCCCCTGCCTTGGCAGGAAAGAGCACCGG
>NW_017728886.1:128397685-128411077 GCF_001723895.1 Crocodylus porosus | reverse complement strand
GACCGCTCACTGGCAGGATGGAAGAGAAGACCACCTGTGCGCCCATCTCCCTCAGCACGCCTCCCAGAGCATGGTAGTCCTCCATCAGGCGATCAGGGGCTCTCCTGGCCGCATCGTTAGTCTCCTTGACCTTCTTTCAAGTGTAGGTAATGTTAAGAGTCACAATTTAAAAGGAAGTTGTTATTTGAGCAGCAACTTCCAAAAGAAAATTGCAGTGTCCTCAAGAACTGAGTATAGCAAGCTGTGGAAAGTGAAGTGGTAAGAGAAACTATCCAAGAGAGTTGCCAGGATTGGAGTTGAGGGCAATATTTGACATTTATTTAGCTGTAATAATTTTATAGAATTGAGGACAGCATTTACCTGTTCACCTCGCTGTTGACAGAATTCTGAGATAAAAGAGGGTCTAACCCATCTTTGCAGTGGTTGCTGTTTTGCGCAATACAGGAGCTTGTTTCAAAAAAGAGCTCCCAAATAGCATTAACACATTTGGTCTCTGTACAGAATAAAGCATATGTCCCATGACATCTGACATCAAGTACTGTCTCTGCACATTTTTGTGCTAGATAACATTACATAATCCTTAAGTCCCCTCTTAATATCCCTTTGTTTTGTGGCTTCTTTGTGAAGAAAATAAATCCTCCAATTGAGAAAGACAGAAACCAAATATAAAAATAGAAAATAGGACACAATTCAAGCCATTCTTCCTTGTATACAATCCCTGTGTAGCTACACAACAACTAGTGACCTGGCTTCCACTATTGCAGGGGTGGCAAAATGCACCCCACGGGCCATTCTATCCGGCCTGCGGGGCCCTTAAAAAATTTAGAAAGTTAACAGTTATCTGCCCCTGGCTGCCTGTCATGTGCCTTGATGGCTTGCCAAAACTCAGTAAGCTGCCTTCCACCTAAAATAATTGCCTGCCCCTACACTATTGGCTGTCCAGTGAAACCCAAATGAGTGAATCTTTATTATAGAGCTAGTATTTTTACCATCTCATTTTTGTTTTAAATATTTACAAGTGAAAACATGTGTCATTCAGCCTTGTCTTGTGCTTTGATGTTCTATGCTAGCTAATGTGAAGCCTTTCTTTGTGTAGTAATTTTCCTTGGCATTACACAGCTTTTACACACTTACGCATAGACACTCCCTGGCCATCTCCAGCTCTGCCTAAGGATAAAGCTCACCTCTCTTTCTCCAGCTTTTTTAACCTTAGCTCACCCTTTTCTTGTTCCCTGCATACATGTGCCATCACTTTTACATGAGCATCAGGTCCTAATTAAACAATAACTAAACCAGGACTGCAACAATAACGATGCACTGAGGTCACCCTTCATAAGGCCTTTTCATTTCAATGAGACCTGCTTCAGCAGGATACTTAATATATAACACATTTAATGTTCAGTCCTCTTGTAGCCATTGACTGAAGCACATGTCTGGTTTAACCACATGCTCAAGTACTTCTCTGAATAAGGAGAGGGCTGTTGACCAGCTTATAATCAACCAAAAACTTGCTCTAACAGAATCTTGGTTTGACAGAAGGCCCAGTCTTCCCCTTCCCACTATGGGTTGAGGCACTCGTATCTAAGAAACTCACAGTACAGACATCTTTCTCCTTTCTGATCTCGTAGTATTTTACCTAGTGATGAGTCTGTTCAGTGCAGATAGGTGCAGACATGGTAGAGATGTGGATACAATTGCTGTTTCACTGCCAGTAAGCTAGGGCTCCTCATGCCTCAGCAGAATTCTTCGTAATGGAAGGTACCAAAGTCTTTTTTTCCTGAATGATGGCACATGATGGCACTTGCTGTCTTGACTTTTTTTTAGGAAATTAAAAATGAAGGTCACAGTAATTACTCTATTGCTGTCTGAAATTCTTCATGCGCTTCCTTATCCTTCCATTAATCTCTCTCATCCCCATAGTTGACCAGAGCTATTTTCTCACTTGCAAAATTAGATGAAATTGAAGCCAAGTGCTGAGAGACCATAATGAGACTGAAATTTTTCTCATTGTAAAGCCAGTGTCTTTTTCACTTTGCTTTCCCCAAGTTTCCAACAAACTGACTGCGAGTACTGGGGATCTTGGAAATGTTTACAAGTTAGCAGAGCTTACTTATTTCAGCCTTATTTCTAAATATTACAGTTTTGCTCAGTTGGATTTCTGCTCAGAGCCATAACTGGACTTAAAGGCATGTCAAAGATGAGCAGTGTTAATAGATGAGCAGGCCCTGTACAAATTGAATTGGATCCAACTAGCTTTACTTTGAAATCATCATCATCATCCACTTCACTTTCAAACACCACACTCTGTAGTACAGTTAACAGGCAATGAAAAGTGCTGGTGGAACATAGTGGTCAGATCAGGTTTTTACCTCAAGCTGTAGAACTTAGAACTTTAGGTAAGAAAGTAGGGGTATTTGGTAAACTCACAAGGAGACAAAAATGAGACATTTTAATTTATGTTGTCATGTAGCACAATCCGAATCAGTGCCCTAGGTTGCCTTTACTAATGGTTAAGCTTCACATTACCACTGATATATAAAATGCAGCTATGATGAAGTGCTAAACATTTAAATTAGTTATGCTAACAGTTTCTGGAGTCGGTGAGTTTTAGGTGGCCCAGCAGAGTGAATTCAGATCTTAGGTTACCAGGACAACTGGGATGAGTTCATCTCCAAAGAAATGCCTTTGGAGGAGGAAGTGATTTGTGTACTATAGCCCTCTACCAAGCATCTCAAGGTGCTTGTACACATGATGGTTGTTACAATGTACACATGATGAAAATATCATTTGTATGGCTTAATGGCATTACACATTACATATACGCCAGTTTTGGGGGGTTTAGATGAGTTTGCATTGTTGCAAACTAAACTACATCTGGATGTAGTTTAGTCTGCAATGATGCATTGCAGCTGTCAGCTTGCACCCTAGCTACAGGAGAAGCGGGCAGGGTCTGCAGAGAAAAAGGATTGGACCCCTGACTGCTTATGCTTTCAGCAGGTGCCTGCTGAAGGCAGAAGTGGCTGGGGGCCCAATACTTGCCTCTTCCGTGGCCTTGTGCTAGCTGCTGGTGGGCCAAGCAGCTCCTGAGTTGCAGGGGGACCCAGTCCTTTGCTCCATGGTGGCAGGCTCTGATGAAGAAAAAAAGGATTGAGACCTCTGCCATAACATGATGGAATATGAACAGCTTCTCCCATGGGAAGAGGTTAGTAGTGTTCCACTGTAGCAAAGAGAGACTTGAGAAGAAATATGACTGTTCTCTATAGATAAGGAATGGAAAGATAGCTATTGAACTTAGGGGCCAAGTTCAAAGGGATTATGTATGATATAGCAGCCTAAAATAGCAAGGAACCAGAAGATCCTAACAAAGAAGGAGGGGGAAAAAAAGGTCAGTATGAAGTTTTAACATGAGCATGTTTGTGCACCTATATGAATAGTGAAAGGTCTGTTCCAATGTTGGTTGGCCTAGTTTAATTTCAGCAGTGGCTGCCAAATAGTTCAGACCATTTGAAATGTTGCTGTAACCTGTGGAGCATTCCTTTGCATTCTGGATATATTTATAAACATCATCCTTTCCATTTCTCTCTCTCTCTCTCTCTCTCTCTCTCTCTTTCTGTACATACATTTTGTCCCCAGTCGTTATTGATGTGGAACGTACACAAAACCAACATTTGTGCTGTTTGGGAAGCAGTAGTTAGTTAAGACATGATTCCTGGAAATGTGAATTGTTCTCTCACCCTGAGCTGTGGAGGCAGGCTCACTGCTTTTGCTGCGCTGACATTACTGCCGATGTCGGCACTGGTAAACAAATGGAGCTCTGTTCAGTTATGCTTCGGCACAAAGAGTGTGCGTGGGGGGGGTGTGACAAAAAGGAGTTTGAGGTTGGCAGTTCTGGGGGTTGCTGCTGAATCAAATGAAAAAATGTAATAAGGGGAGACACTTTACATTCAAGTAATACTTGAGTATTGCTGAATTACAAAGTAAATACTAAAGCATTTCACAGTGCCCTTTTGCCACTGTTCAGATGGTAGCTTATCTACTGGTTTCTTCATTTTTATGTATTAATGGTCTATCAAAGCCAGATTTCAATATTTGTTTCTTAGAGGCCGCTGATCCTATTATAGGACAAGAGTAAATATCTTCACATTTCACTTCGGAATGCTGAGAGAACAGAAAAGCAAATGGGCTGGGTCATCAAGGCTAGGGATAAACTGGTTAATATGTAAATTCTAAGTGATCAGAAACTGGTTTAAACCTGTAACAGAACCATTCAGTGCACATAAACCAGTTTCAAAATGGCCAAAACTAGCTCAAGATAAACCTGGTTGAATGTAGTACCAGACTTTCTGTCCCAGACCCCTTACTGGTTTAAGTTAAATCAGAGGCCCCCAGCATCCCAGCATTCTCTGCAGCCCTGGGCTGTGGTGTCTGCTCCAGTGAGCAGGGCTGGCCTCAGCCCTCTGCTCTCTAGTTGGGGTGGGGGTATGGCCAGATGCCAGGCTGGCATGGCCCCCTGAGGCAAAAGGGAATAGGGATGGAGTTTATTCCTCCCCCACCCAGGGGATTGCAGCCAGTGTCTGCCTGGCTGGGGTGCAGCAGCCCCTGTCATACCGCCCCCCCCTCAACTGCTCAAGTGGCAGCAGGGAGACATGGCCAGCTCTGTCCGCAGCCTAAAGCAAAGGGGGAGAGGATGGAGGATTTAATCTCCCCATCCATCCCCCAGCAGCTGGGGTCTGCATGACTGGGGTGGAGCAGCCCATGTTAGAGGTAGAGCCACAGCCAGAGCTGCTTGCCCTTCCTGCCTGCCCTTCCTGCAGCTGGGGCTGGGGCTGGGGCTAAGTTGAGCTGGCCTGTAGGCACTGCTGAGGTCAGGTGCAGAGTGGTTAGCCTGGGCTGGGCCGTGGGGGCCAGGTCCTTCCCAGAAGGCGGCTGGTCAGGTTGGGCCTGCAGGAGCTGTGCAGCCAGATTGCCCCCAGCTCTCTGTGGCCAGGCTAGGTGGAGTGGTCATGGAGCTGCCACCGGCTGAGACAGGCCCAGCAAGGCTGGGCTGGGCCATGGAAGCAGGGCCCTTCCTATTCAGCTGCAGCTCTGTGAAGGCTCTGCTGGCAACATGGGCCAGGGCTGCCCAGGCCTGCTTGGAGGCACTGGAAGGCCCTGAGCCTAGCAGCTGCCTGCTGCAGCCACCACCATAACCCCTGTCCCATGCAACACCCAGCGGCTGAAGCTGCACCATAAGCTGCACACTGGCTGGGGCTGTTCTGCCTCCCCTACCTCCAGCTGCTGCAGCCACCCCTGTCGTGCCACTCTGGTTGGATGGGTGGGAAGCTTGAGCCCAGTTGCTTCTGCCCAACTCATGGAGCTCTGGCTCTAGCTCCTGGATGCCTTCTATCTGCTCTGCTTGCCTAGCATGATGAGCAGCCCCTGAGGGGAGACGGAGCGGGTGAAAGGTGGCTGAAAGCTGGAGCCAAATCTGCATGCACTGGGCAGAAGCCGCCAGGCTGGGGTGCAGCAGGAGGAGGAGCTGGAGCTGGAGCTGGAGATGAAGGAAGTAGAACAGCCCTGCTTGCCCCAGCCAGCATGCAGCTTCTGCTTGCCTCCAGCAGCGATTTTTGCTCCCACTCCTGCCTCTAATTCGCCACTCCTGGCAACAACAGGGGGTAGGGAAGGGAGCTTTAGCCCAGCAGCTTCTGCCCAGTGCATGGAGATCCATCTTCAGCTCTGTCACCTTCCACCCACTCCACTTGCCTCCAAGGGCTGCTCATGCCAGGCAATGGAAGGCAGCCAAAGCTATAGCTGGATCTCTGTGCCACCTTCCCTGGCCACCCAGAATGGCAGAGCAGGGTCTGGAGTGAGAGGAAGAGGAACCGACCACTAGAGGCAGAGGGTAGCTGCGTGCTGGCCGGTAGGGCTGTTCTGCTCCCCTCATCTCCAGCTGTGGCTCCTGGCGTGCTGCTTTGGGAGGGTGGAAGCTTCAGCCCGCTGGTTTCTACCAACCTCATGGAGCTCTGGCTCCAGCTCCAGCCACCTTCCATTCACTCCACCAGTCCAGTGTGATGAGCAGTCCCTGAGGGCAGAGCAGGCAGAAGACAACCAATAGCTGGAGCCAGAGCTTTATGTGCTGGGGAGAAGCTCCAGGCTGAAGCTTCCCACGTGCCCACCCAGAGCAGTGTAGCAAAGGCAGAGGAGGCAGCAGCAGTGGCAGCAGCTGCAGGTGAGGGAGGCAGAACAGCCCAGCCAGCCTCGGCCAGTGTGCAGCTTGTGGTGTGGCTATAGCTGCCCAGTGCTGCACAGGACAGGGGGCACAGCTGTGGCAGGCAGCTGCCAGGCACAGGGCGCGCTGGCATTTCTGAGTCAGCCCAGGCAACCCCCTCTTGTGCTACCAGCCAGGATGTCATGGAGCTGCAGCCAGCTGGGCAGGGCCCTGTCCCCATGGCTTAGCCCAGGCTGGCCCCTCTGGGGCCTTTCTTGTCCATTGCAGCTCCATGACAGCTCTGCCTGGCCCAGGCACGGGGAGCTGGAAGCAGTCTGGCTGTACAGCTCCTGCAGCCACAGCTGAGCCACAGCCCACTGGGAGGGGCCCATCCCCTGCAGCCCAGCCTGGGCTGGCCCCTCTGCATCCACCCTTGACACAGCCCACAGGACCCACCTGCAAAGATTGAATCAATTCAGGCTTCGGCTTTTTGAATGTCTGTCCCTATCCTAAATGGTTTCAAAATCCCTGCCACAGTACAGGACATTTTCAGTTGCTGCACAACTTACATATTAGTAAAACATTACAGCATAGGAACCTGAGACACCAGACCTTCAGATGCCATAGATCACTTGCAAAGTCTCTATCCACATCTAGTCACCTCAATACCTGATTACTTAGTCCAGTTACTTCTAAAATTTACCTGCTGACAAGGCTTTCTTATTTAAAAAAAAAAAAAAAAAGGACGAGACATACTTCTTCTAGCTGTTTTGTCCATCTCCCTTTTCATTGAAGGTTTAATTTCTAAATACAAGCACTTAAGATGTCATCGCTGCATGCTACAAACTAATAAGAAACTTCACGTTTTAAGAGAGATTTTATGTAAACAAAGGAAAACATCCTAGAACGCAGATACTCAAGACCATGTCTCCCAAGTCATAAGTGGGGATCTTTGAAGTATTACTTCTTTTCTGGTAGGCGTTGGCTAAATCTTTTCTGTATTCATAAAAATGTATTATAGTCCCTCTCCATCAGCTGAGCCACATGGTACAGATTTTTCTTTTGAACTGAACTGTTTGTCATGATTCACCTAAGCATGTAAATGTAGTTGGGGCTCTTTGGTTAACACTGACTGCATATACAGCTGTGTTGGTTACAATTGAATGTCAGTGTCCTAAAGATTAAACAAAGAAATAGAGGATTATGTCAGATGTCCAAGAAGCTGAATATTTTAAGATGCCTTGATCAAACCTGAAGAGAAAAAGGGGATTTGGGGTTTGTGCATTTGGTTAGGTTTTTTTTTAATTATTATTTATTTACAGGACAGTTTTAGCTGACTAGCCACTCTAATTTCAAACGTGTGTCATCATTTCAAATGTGTGTCTGAGTGACAGAGTGCTGATCAATCTAATTAGTCCACTTCAAGCAGCTGAAAATAGAGCTCCAGCTCAGGTGTGACCAATGCACTTCCAGCAGCTGGCATACTGGGGCCCTGAAGTCCAAGGAGGATTATACAGTTAAAGGCAGTGTAGATTTGACAAAGGTTATGCGTCACCCACCATCCCAGCTGCACTTACAAGTGGTTGAGGTATGTTGACTTGCTCCTTGGGTCCTTACCTGCTTTTTTGGCTGCCAGGATTTTCATTTGTGTTACAACAAAGTTGGATGCTTCAGAGGTCAGGAACTGTCTTACACTTAACTGTGCAAACACTGAACCCTGGGAACAGTTTTTGAATCCAGCTACAATAAGCTCATGCCCCTGTGAAGCTTAGAAACTATTGGCCCTTATCACTTTCTGTCAAAGCAAATTTTACCGTTTTAAAAACAAAATGTCAGATCTGTTTGTTTTATGTTTATGCTCTGAATCCAATAAGTTTGGAAGCTCTCTGCAGGGTAGAGGTCCTCCCTCAAATTTTTACTGATTGCTCTTCATCTTTGGGGAATCCAGCACTTTCTGCAAACATGTGAAAACAGTTACAAGTTTGTGCCTGCCATACTGAGAGATTTTCCTTTGTCAGGGGGCTCAATCACTCTCCCCTAAATAGTGCAGTCACTCCTTTAAATGTGTATTATGTTATACCAGTTCCATAGTCTTTGTTATTGGTAAGTTGGTAGTATGTTTGGTGTTGTAATATTCTTCCTGCCTCCCCCTAGCTACAAGGTTTAAGGGATATTATTTATTTTATTAGAGTGGGTGGACTCAGATATTTTACACACTGCCAAAATATGAAACAGTCCAGTCATCAGAATGTGTTTTCATTAGGAAAGGGAATGCATTTGGTAAAGGAGTGAGTTCCACAAGTGAAGATAGAGGCACAACTCAAAGTTTAAAAAAAAAGCCACACAAAAGGAGGATGACAGTGGACTAGAACAGCGACCAGTTAGTTTCCACTTGAGCTCCCCTGCCACAGCTGTCTTAAATATCTTATATCATCAAAATTTGAGAGCCCCAAAACAAGAAAAGTACTCAGTCCAAGGCAGTGTTAAGGTTTTCATGCACTGGCAGAGAACTTCCTTTCCATTAAATAAAGCCCCTGCAACAACCTTGCCCGCAAAAGCAAGGGCAGGATATGGGGACAAGGAAACTATCTTGTTACTCGGTACAAAGAATAACATGCACAGAAGAAAACTAATAGCAGATGTGTCATTACATTGTGAAGGATGAGAGAGAGAGGGCTTTAAAAAATTGAGGGGAGTGGGGAGGAGCCATAAATTTGCTTCAACTCCTTTATCACCCATTACAAAGCAATCCTGAAAGAAGAGGTCTCAGAATTGGAAAGGAAACATTGAGCCTTAAGGACAAAAACTCAGCCCAGAGTTTGGAACAAAAGCCAGTCACCACATTTCTGTGCATTCAAGACAAAGACCTTATTATGTACAAAAGAGAATCAAACTAAAAAGATTAGAACCTGCCAGCAAGCCAGTCTCCATATGCACATGCACAAAGAATAAACACAATGAATAAAAGAAAAAGATCATGAGAGGGACAAATGCAGGACTATAGACTTTTTCAGACAGGCAGACAAACATGGGCTTTAAGTGAGGAACCACCAACAGTGTAGCAGTTTATTTCATGACCGCTTCTTTTATCAAGTCAAATACACCAGCCCAGTTAACTCTGCACCATTTATTAGGAGTTAAAGCTGTAGGAAAAGGAAAGGGCATACACCTATTAATGCAGCAGCACTCAGCAGGGTTATTTCACAACCCTGGACACCCTACATTCGCCAGGATGAACTCATTGCATCTCCTGCCACCCCACTCTAATATGATGCTCACACACTCTTTGGGGCTACTGAATTCATGAACCTTTCTTGTCAGGTGTATTGTCATATTTCAGTTAGGAGCAAGCAAGCCTTGTCATGGTTTTAAGCATAAGACGAGTATAGTTTTACGTTAAAGCCATTCATAGATAGACAGACTTTTGACTTTTAGAAACGTTTATTCTGGGGAAGGTGACAAATGAGGGGCAGTAAAGACCCTACAAGTTGGCCCGAAGCTCTGGGCCTCAAGGACAAAGCCTGGGCTTGACCCGGCACAGTGCTCCTCAAAAAGGTAGGCACCATCCGCTGGAGGACAGCATGCTTGAATTTGAGTGAGAGGTGGGCTTGCACCAACAGGCAGAAAAGCTGCAGGGCATTGTCTATGCCAGTCCCGGCAAGCTGGTTTGGGTGACCGTCTTGGCCTGGCCTACCAGGAAGTTGGCCAGGTCAACTGCACCCCACTCGGTAGCCCGGTACAGGAAAGAGCAGATGTATGCGTACTCTGAAAAGTCCTGTCCCAGCGCCCGAAGCAGCACTCCGATGGTAAAGAGCAGCCAAGGGCAGTTTAGGAAGGTGTGAAAAATATTCTCTTCCACCAGCGGAAGGGGCAGGCTGCCAAGTCCTTTTGAGCAGCTCCAGCGGTGGGTCCAGCACAGCATACTGGTGCTACGAGGTCGCATCCACCAGGTTGTTGGTGATGAGGACCCTGGGATGGGGGCGAGGGGTTGCTCAGCACCCTCCCCATGCTGCTGGGACATCCTCAGTCATGGCCCACAGTGGCAGGGTCGCTGAGGGGATGGGGCAGGGAGGGTGGGGTCAGGCTCCTTGGCTACATTCTCCATGGCACTGGCAGAGGCAGGCCCTAAAGGGGCTGGGGCTCCTTGGGAAGCTCCCTTCTGCCTCATATCAAGTAGGGGTAGGAGGCACTTTCCCCGAAGGGGGTGGGTTGGGCTGGGCTGCTTGGGGCTTGCCACCTGAACCAAGGGGGGGCAAAGCAGAGGGGATTGTTCCGCCTGATGGGGCTCCAGTGCCCGGAGGTGCTTGACACCCCAGATGGAACTGGGGCCCCTGGGGGGAGGGGGGACTGAAAGGACATCCCAGACCCTCCACCAGATGAAGTCCTCACACTGGGAGAGCAGCCTCGTCAGGCAGGTGGAGGGGGGCTGAGAGGAGGCCACAGTCACTGCGCCCGGTGAAGTGTCAGTGCCCAAGGTACCAGCCACCCTAGAGAGGACTGGGGCAGGAGAGGCTGGGAGGAGTCCCCAGTCCCTCCATGGGGTGGAGCTTGAGCCCTGACAGACAGGAGGAGCCTGGGAGGACATCCTAGCCCTGCCCCCCTCCCCCCGGCATGCTCACACCCGAGGCACCTGTTTCCCCAGATGGAACAGGGGCAGAGGGGGATAGGAGGAGCCCCACCCTTCGATGAGGCTCCTGCACCGGAGGTGGACATGCCATCTCCCTGTGTGGGTGCAGCAGCTGGTGTTCTGCCCAACTGCTACAGTGGGCATTGGGCAGCAAGATGGGAGCCGCTGCCACAGTGGCGGCACAGTCTTACCCTGGGAGAAGTAGACCACATTCTACCTCCCATCCACCACAAAGGTCATGGAGAGAGGTAGGGTCTGACCCCTACCCCCCAGAGGAGCATAAACTCCTGCCTTCAGCAGGACAGGACAGCCTGCACCAAGGGCTCGAGCGCTTTGGTGAGGTCCTGGTCTGGCAGGTGCGGGGGGATGTTGGAGGCTACCACTCGCACTGCCAGGGTCTCCAGGGACGTGGCCAAGTAGTGGACGCCTGAGACCATCAGCCCCAACACACACACCTCCCTCATGAGGCCAGGGGAGCTCAGGTAGATGATGGGCACTGAGTTCACTCTGGAGCTGTACCCGATGTTCCAACATTCCACCAGAGCACCAGGGCAGGCTTCCACCCTGACATGGAGCGGGGCGTGTACTTGCAGGCCATGGCTGAGGGACAGGTTTGCAGAGACATCCCCGTGCCATATGCTCTGGCTGCTGGCAGCCATCCTGGGCAGGAGATGGTTAACTCCTACAGGGGCTGGAAAAAAAGCCTCAAACAGAAGTTGAGGACTGGGAGGGAGCTAAGACAGTCCCAAAATCAGCCCCAGGGGGAACAAAACAGCCCTGCAGTCCTTAAAGCAGGAGGAGGTGGCAGAGACCAGGGGAAGGGCCTCTGGAGGAGGGAGGCAGTACAAATCAAAGGGAGAGCACAGGCAGGGGTTGGAGGCAAGTAGGGATGCTACAGCCCAGAGAAAGAAAGAATAAACAGAATTTGAGAGGTGAGAGAATGGACATTAACAGAGTAACTAACAGATGTATATCTGGGGTTAATTATTGTCTAAGTGTTACCATTTTTTTTAAATCCACAAACAGAATTCCATAACAACATAAGGAACATGCTGCAAGGAGTCTTGCTAATAAACAGGCACCAACATGCACCATCCTTAGGCCTAAGTGTAATTATTGAATTTACTGTGACTTGCTGAACTAGACAGAGGGTTATTCCTATAACTGGATTTTAGTTTTAATCCAAGTACACTTATGGCAAAATATAAAATTACTTTTATTACACTAACAGCTAAATGCGCTAGCCCTGATTTGTCATCTAGGTATAGTCCCATTATTCATCCTGTCCAGAAGAAGTTGACTGACGTGAGAAGTCACTCATACATGAACAGAACCTAAGTGAGAGAAACACTGAAACACAAGTTTGAAATATATATCTACTTGCATGCCATACACGCTTTGTTCCCCAACCCCATCCCCCAAAATAAAAATAATCAACCCTTCAAAACTGGGAAGCATGTCAAGCAGGCGAGCTGATTTTTCTTTGCTGGAATAGAAGCAAGTATGGAAACAGTGCTACAAGATGGCTGTCCTGATTCTCCCTCTGCCAGACTTCAGGGAAGAAGGGGGCAAAGTTCACGCTTCAGGGTTCAAGTTACAGAGTTAACCCTCTCATGGTCACAACCCCTGTAGTCAGGACCTCCTGTAGTCGGCAGTCAGCCATGACTGGACATTTTTTTCCTTCATTCTGCCTTCCGAAAACAAGGTGCCTTTCTTACTTGGGGGCATGTGGTACACAGGAAAATACAGTGAGCAGCCAGAGAAAAAGAAAGAGTCTTCAGGAAGGACAAAGAGCTTGTCACAACACAAAATAACCAAGTTCCTTCCTAGGGAGTGGGATGCCGACACTCAGAGAGAACAGATGAGATCATTGTAAACCTGGTGCCATTTTGATCAGGGATTCTGACATTTAAGTAATTCAGTCAATGTGTCTGCATCCAGTAAAGTGGCTAGACTTCTAACTAAATGCAGTTAGGGTAGCAGTATTGTGCTTGTAAATAGGATAGCAAGTTTTGTGCATTGCTTCTTCGTCTTTCTGGCTCAGACCCAGTGCAGTAACTGCTGAAGAATTTAGACCTACAAATTAATCAAATATTTGCTTTTAGATGTTTTCCTTTGGCTCCTCTATTTCAGCATCAGTGAGCTGTACGTGTACAGAAGATTTTTGGGAAACAAACATCTATTATGTAATGAAGAACCAAAAAAACCTACACGCCCTCAAAAGCTGAACCAAGCAAGCCATGTAAAAAACCAGTTAGGCATGTGCCATCGGCTGTTTGAAAACTTAGAGAAGACTCATTTTGTTTCACTATTATTTGCCAGGAATGGGAAAAGAAACAACATTTCAGTGTTTTATTGTTTCAAGAACACTTAGAAAGCTAACAGGACCAGTCTAGCCAGAATTATTAACTGGAAGTAAACATATATGGAGCAGTATAGAAACAGGTTATATAATAGTTGTTTAGAACAAACCAAGTCAGGGAACTTCTGGAGGGACTGGATGTATTTAAATCAGCTGGTCCGGATGATCTCCACCCCAGAGTGCTGAGGGAATTAGCTGAGGTCATTGTGGGACCCC
>NW_017728886.1:128394111-128397572 GCF_001723895.1 Crocodylus porosus | reverse complement strand
CAGCAGGGGAGATTATGCTTAGGGGCAACCAACACGGGTTCATTAGAGGCAGATCCTGTCAGACCAACCTGGTGGCCTTCTACAACCAGGTCACCAAATCTGTAGATGCAGGGGTAGCAGTAGACATAGTCTTCCTGGACTTTCGGAAGACTTTTGACACTGTCTCTCACCCCGTTCTCATTTAGAAACTGGGAGACTGGCGTCAACACCTACACAGTCAAATGGGTTGCCAACTGACTGGAGGGCCGCACCCAAAGAGTGGTAGTGGACGGGTCATTTTCAGCGAGGAGGGATGTGGGCAGTGGGGTTCCGCAGGGCTCGGTCCTCGGGACCGCACTGTTCAACATCTTCATCAGTGACTTGGACGAGGGGGTAAAAAGCACCCAGTTCAAATTTGCTGATGACACTAAGATGTGGGGGGAAGTGGGCACACTAGAAGGAAGGAATAGGCTCCAGTCGGACCTAGACAAGTTACAGGGGTGGGCGGATGAGAATAGGATGGGATTCAACACCGACAAGTGCAGGGTGATGCACCTGGGGAGAAAGAACCAGCACCATACCTACAAGCTGGGAAACTCCCTTCTCGTCAGGGCAGAGGCAGAAAAGGATCTTGGAGTTATCATTGATGCCAAGATGAACATGGGCCGGCAGTGTGGGGATGCAGTCAGGAAGGCCAACCGCACCTTATGCATCCACAGATGCATCTCAAGCAGGTTCAAGGAGGCACTGGTCAGGCCGCAGCTGGAGTACTGTGTTCAGTTCTGGGCGCCGCACTTCAAGAGACATGTGGACAACATAGAGAGGTTCCAGAGGAGGACCACTTGCATGGTCAGGGGGCAGCAGGGCAGGCCCTATGAGGAGAGGCTACGGGATCTGAACCTATTCAGCCTCCACAAGAGAAGGCTATGAGGAGGGGATCTAGTGGCCTGTTACAAACTAGTCAGAGGGGACCAGTAGACACTGGGGGAGTCCCTGTTCCCCCGAACACTACCGGGGTAACTAGAAATAATGGTCACAAGCTGGCAGAGGGTAAATTCAGATTAGACATCAGGAGGCGCTAGTTCACTGTCAGGGCACCTAGGATCTGGAACCAATCTTCCAAGCAAAGTGGTGCTGGCTCTTACCTTGGGGGTCTTTAAGACAAGGCTAGACAATTATCTTGCTGGGGTCATTTGACCTCAGTACTCTTTCCTGCCATGGCAGGGGGTCGAGTCGGATTTGATGATCTGCTTAGGTCCCCTCTGACCCTACTAACTATGAAACTAAGTCAGTCTCAGTATTGTCTTTAGGGAAAAGGCTTGTACAATAAGAATAACAGCTTCAGATTTATATGACACAAAACAACCAGGGGGGATAATCACAAGTGTGCAATTACACTCAAAGAAATACAATCCAACTGAAGTTCTTCAAACCAGTTGCACAAAGACTGCATGCAAGTGATCAAAATGAATGTTCACTCCACTTATTTTCTTGCCAAGTGCATAAGTGTCTGACGTAAAAAATTTGGCAGAAGTGACTCTTTCTTCATCTAAGTCCACTTAATATTTTATGTGGGTGTGCTATTGAAGCTGTATATTTCACTATTGATTGCCAATTTATTTGCAACAGTTAAGGGAAGTGTCTGGAATAGAAGGAGACCTAAATGGCAGGGGAAAGTCTTTATCATGGAGATATTTTCTAAATATTGGAGAGAAGCCCTAGATTTTAATTGTGGCATTCAATTATCAGAGCTACATACTACACAAGTGGCAGCAAATTTCATAGACACTAGGGCTGGAAGGGACCTTGGAAGATCAGAGTCCAGCCCCCAGCCTCAGGGGCAGGAAGTCAGCCAGGGTCAAAGGATCTCAGCAAGATAGATGTCCAAATTTTTCTTGAAAGAGACCAGAGTAGGTGCTTGCACCACCTCTGAAAGCAGTTTATTCCAGGCTTTTCCTTATGTACAGCCTGAAACAGTCTTGGATGAGTTTGTGACCGTTTAATCTTGTCATCCCTTGGGGTGCTCTGGTAAACAGGTGTTCCACCAGGTCCGCCCTGAGCCTGAGCTTTTCCAGGCTGAAGAGTCCCATGGCTCTCAGCCTCTCATCATAGGGCCTGTTCTCCTGCCCTCTGCTCAGATGCTTCACTCTCCTCTGGACTCTCTCAAGCTTCTCCACATCCTTTTTAAATTGTGGAGCCCAGAACTGGATGCAGTACTCCAGCTGTGGCCTCACCAAGGCAAAGTGCAGCTGGAGGATGATATGCTGGGATTTGCTTGAAGAGCATCTATCAATACAAGCCAGAGTTTTGCTCGCTTTACCAGCTGTGACATCACATTGGTGGCTCATATTCATCATGTGGTCAATCATCATGATGTCCCTTTCAACCGTGATGGTAGCAAGTGTAGTAGTGCTGAGCCTATAAGCGTGCTGTGGGTTTCCTGCCCTGCCCACAAGGTGGAGTACCTGCATTTTTCAGTGTTGAACACCATCAGGTTTTCATCCACCCATTTTCTGAGACTGTTGAGGTCAGCCTGAATCACCAGCCTATCCTCAGGTGTGGACGTTTCGCCCCCTAGTTTGGTGTCATCGGCAAACTTGGCCAGTCAGCTTCTGATACCAATGACTAAATAGTTAATAAAAAGTTGTTAAAGAGTATAGGCCCAAGGATGGAGCCTTGGGGGACCCCACTAGTATGGCAAACAACAATGATTTATTTCTGTCGATTACTACTCTCTAGGTCTGACCTTAGAGCCAATTCCCCAGCCATTGGATTGTGATGTACCCTGGGATATAAACTGTCCGGGCCAGCTGACTTGGAGGTGTCCAGCCTCTCACCTTGGAGGTGTCCGCCTCTCCTTTACATGGTTTACAGTGATGTAGGGTAACAATTCTTCATCAACCTGGCCATCCTGTACCATGTTGAGCAGGGCAGTGCCTTGGGGCTGATGAAAAACTGACGCAAAATGCCCATTAAGCAGGTTGGCTTTTTCCTGGGTGTCAGTTGTCCCATTTTGTTTAGCAGGAGTCCAGTGTTACCCTTGCTTTTCTTCCAGCTCCCCACATACCAAAAAGGACTTTTAATTGTCTTTGATACGTGTAGCTAATTGGAGTTCAGTTGCAGCCTTGGGTTTCCTGGTTCGCTCCCTACAGGTCTAGAGCAATGCAGTACACTCCTCCTTTAAGGCGATTCCAGTCTTCCATCCTTTATAGGTCTTTCTTTTTAGATGCAGGAGGTCTGCAAGTTTCCTGCAGAGCCAAGGGGGTTGCTGTGCCCTTTTGCTACTTGTCCTTCAAGATGAGATAGACATGATGCATTGATGCAGAAATGATGCATTCTTTCTTTCTGTGAAAGAGATAGGAATGATGGCAAAAGAATAAGTCAGAAGTCACATCCTTTTTGAATTGTGGAGCCCAAAACTGGACACAGTACTCCAGCTGCGGCCTCACCAAGGCCGAGTACAAGGGGAGAATGACGTCCCG
>NW_017728886.1:128363908-128393596 GCF_001723895.1 Crocodylus porosus | reverse complement strand
TAAGATCTTCCCCAGAATAGAAGTCAGGCTAATGGGCCTGTAGTTAGCCGGATCCACTCTCTTCCCTTTCTTGAAGATCGGCACCACAATGACCTTCTTCCAGTCTTCGGGCACTACACCAGAGCGCCAGGAGTTTTCAAAGATCAATGTCAGGAGCTGGGCTATGACGCTCGCCAGCTCCTTGAGTACCCTGGGGTGCAGATTATCAGGGCCGGCTGACTTGAAGGTATCCAGCTTCTCAAGATGTTCCTTCACGAGGTCAGCATTTATGGAGTAGCCAGTTTGTGATCCATAGGCTGAACCAAGTTAATATTAAGCATGTATATTCATTTGTTTTTCAAAATTCTTCAGACAGGTCCATTCATGGATAACTTACCCATCTAATTTTAGATTCTGTTTATGTATTAATTAGTTATGTATAATTGGTACAACTTTGATAGTGAGAAGGTGTTAGGCTATCATTAAGTTTATCATTAGAATTTTGTATGTTCTAGAACATGACTCTGAAATTGCTCCATATTTTTTTTTTGCAGATCTGGAATCTGTCTTTAAAAAAAAACCTAAACAAACCAAAGACAGGGGGAGGAAAAGGAGGATCAGCATTTGGTTGCTTATAGAACATCTGATATTGCAACAGTAGGTCATTGTTAAAAACAGTCTCCATTACAGAAAACCTAAATGATTCACCTTTCTTAAGTTAGTGTTTGCCTAATAGCAACCAGCTGGCTCCAGTTCCTGTACAGATGTTCTTGATCACACAGTTCTGAATCAAGCTGCTATTGAAAACAGATGCAAAGCTTCTCTAAATACCAGTGTGTTGACATGGACTGATGTTTCTCTGTACTAGCCATCCCCCATCCATTGCTTTCTGTGTTGGGGTATCACATACCCAAAGGAATAGCCTGGCTGCTGAAGTCTTGTGTTAACTATCAACACTTCACTAATGACAGCCATGTGCTTAAATATACAAGGTGGGTAATGATTTTTTTGAGGAAGCTACAGTCTAAAAAGGCAGCTCTGAACTGGGTTAATATTTCAGCAATTTGATATTACAGTAGCCTTTTGAAGTTAGTCTTCTGAAATGCACTGTGATATTTTTTAGCGATAATACAATCTGACTGGTCCTACAGGCTTTTCTAAAAAAGCTCATGTGGGGTATGTCAGAGAGTCCTGTCAGAATTCCAGTTTTCTCATGAAAGCTGGTGATGTGTGGTAACCAGGGGAAGAAGTGCTAAGGGAGCAAGGCCTTTTCGTGCAGGTCTTTCCTTATGACAAGTCAGTTAAAATGTACAAGACTATTTGCCAAGGTAGGGAAGAAGGATACAATATACAAACAAACTGGGACTAATACAGATCAAGGGAATGAAATATTTCCCCTTCCCCCAACATGGTTTCTTTTTCATTTTTTCCCCTGATTTTGTGCTTATCTCCATTTTATCTCTGCCCTCTAACTTGCATCATTTTATTTTGTGATCCAAGTCACTTGTTCTTTCCATTTTTCACAGGTGAAACGCAGATAAAAATATTCCCCCCCCCCCCGCTCCCATTATATGGAAATATGTGAACTTAGACTAGGAACTTTTATCTAGGGAACAGAACTTGTATGTGTGAGATAAATTACAAGCAATATATTGATTTTTCTCACTTCAGCCTTTGGGTCATTTTAAGTTTTAAGCTTGCAGACCAACAGTACGATAACTCTAAAATGCATGCTGTTAGATTTTCCTCTCCTAATGTACTGAACAATTAATTTTAGGACCCATATTTATGATCTCTTTAAACAAAGTTACTTCCTTGGTAAAGAAGTTTGACTTGGTGTTTCATAGCTCAGGAAACTCCATTTTCATGCTGTAAGCTAGTAAGAAAGGTTGTCTACTGGGAAAGAAGATAAGCTAAAACTGTGGTGGCTGTCTTTATTGAAAAAAGAAACCAAAACAATGCACCACTTCTGAAGTAGTCATCATCACTGTATGCTGCAAGTAAGGGTCAAATAGTAATGATAGCACAAAGTGTCTACTATTGGTTAGACAGTTCTGTACAATCATAAGCCTTCGCTAGGATTAGAAATCCCACTGTGCTGTGATCCTCATAAATAAGGTTACTCTGTGCCAAATCTGGACCAAAAGTAAAACAAGCCACGCAGTTGGCATCTTTGCACATTTGCCCGTTCAAACTGAGGAAAAAAATATATACAAAATGAGGGAGTTCATTCTTCATTTCTCTGAACTTTATGCCAAAAAGATAATCCAACATCTACACTGTTGAGTTTATTATTTCACTGTGTATAACAATACAGTTTAAAAGCCATCACAGGCTCTCTTACCCTACTCCCCTAATCAGTATGACCAAGAATGCTGAGAAGTGTTGGACAAAAGATTTCTTATATGTAGCAATTAGTGGAATCTGCTTGTAAACAATCTATATTCAGTTTTGATATTGTCAGTTTTCTGTATAATCTTTGTCTAACTGCAAACTACAGTTTGATCTTTAAGCCTAGTCAGTTTCTCCTAATCTTAATTATACTTACATTCAGATGAAACTTCAAGTGAGGTTGGCAGAGCCAAGAAATAAATGGACATGCAACCTTGATTATTTAGTCAAAGGGCACAGGAGTTGATTATTTAGTCATCTTGGGCACAGGAGTAGCTTACTGCCCAAAATAATTTTGCCTGGTGGTTGAGCAAGATCTATAGGGGATTTGATCATATGATATCACTGACACAGGCCACACCCAACAGAGCAGTCTGCAAATTACAGCCTTTTTAAAGAGAGAAGAGACTGGTGGAACGTTGTACAGGAGGGGAAGCCATCTGCTGGAGTTGAATCCTGTATACTTTGGATGACTAAGAAATCCATTAAAAACACCTAAGCATATAGAGAAAGACTAGGGCAGCAAAATGTATACAGGTATTTCATTATTTTGCCTAGATCTCCATTGTGTGTTAGCAAAATATTTAGAAACCTTTGCCAATCTGTCATCTGCTCTTGGACAGGAAGGCTTTTAGCTGGAGTACCCAAGAAGCTGGACCTCTAGAAGCATAACTATACAAACAAGAAGTCCAGGGAGGGAGCAAAGAACTCAGCCCTGGTCCTGGGAATCTTGGGCTGCCAGATTACAAAGTCCCATTTTGCAAAGGTTTACTTGACTTCTGTTTCCTGGGGCCTCTAGAAGACATTACATTTGTCACGTTATATGATAGCATTGCTCAATGCAATGTAACGTGCCAACTGGCCACATGTTAGAGTTACCATGGGACTTCTGTGCCACAAAAGAGTTGCCATTCAACGAGTAACTTTGTTGTGGTTGACCTGCCATTTTTATTCATGGATGAAAGAGTCAAGTGATGTGCAACAATTAAGGGAATGTTAAGGTTTGTCATTCAATACTTGCATATACTGGGTGCATCTACACATATGCTTTACTGTGGAGTTGACTAATTAACTCCACAGTAAAGCATCACAGTCTACACGTGCCCTGGTATTAGGGCACAGTAAGTTAACAAAAACTCCGCTGTAAAATAATACTGTCGGGGACTACTGTTTTACAGCAGAGTCATTTACTTCACTGAAACGCATGTGTGGAAGATGGTGACCGGGTAGAGGCCAGACTCTTGCCTGCCACCTAGCCGCATGGCTCTGCAGGTTCTACATCCCTGGCATGTGCCAGCCCCTGACACCACCATCTGGGGCTGAACCCCTGAGCCTGCTGGCAGCCTGGGGCTTCTCTGCTCTGACTCAGAGTGCTGATGTTGTGGGCATACATGTAGACACTGCACCCAGAAGCAGTTGACTCTGGTTTAAAAAGCTCCAGAGTTTATCACGTTGGATTAATTGAACATATAGATACACCCACTGTGTAACAAATGTAGTATCTGCCAGGGGCCAGAGCATGCATCACAAAACTGGAATCAGTCCTATAGCTTGCTGAAGGAGGTCATCAGAAACAGGGGTCCAAGCATACATTTTGTGGTTAGTGTCCAGTAGGAGAAGCTTTATAGAACTGTGAACATTCAGGAGGCCAGTCTATAAATATACTTTTATCTGGACATTCATGGATGATCTGAATATTGTCCTTTTTCTTAGGGTGTTAAGTACTACAACTATTTAGTCCAGAAAGGATATTTTAGAGCATCAGTGTCCCCGAGTCAGATAGTCCATTTATATTGATGAATATTCTATTTCTATATTCTTGATCATTGATAATATTATTGGTAATAATCGTCCAATATTAGCCAACTAATAATCAATCTTTTGAGTGCTATCATGATGATGACTTAATCTCGCCTTTCCTCCCTGTTATGAAGTCTGGCTTCAGGATAAGAGCCTCCACAGTAATTCTTCTGTGAATCACTCACCTCCCCCACTTCATACAATGACCGACTGAACTTTATAACAACCAGGTTTAATTTAATCTCTTGGAACCACCTCTAGGCTTGAAAATTTGGGTCATCTTTGCTCAAAAGAGGCCCAGCACTTGAAATAGCATCAGGAGTTACAATATTCAAAGGCAACACTTAAATTCTGAAGCCAATGCCTAACATGGGCTATAAACTGTTTGTTCTTCCTTGTTAAACTACCTGTTAAATCTCTTCTGTCCATTAAATATACAAACATCATCTTCCTAATCCATTTCCTGTTAACTCTGCTTCTCCCAATTATATTCTAATAGTCTTTCCCCTCTTCTAACAGTCCTGGGTTCTCAGAAAATCTGCCTATGGTTATTGTTCTCATCTTATCCCTCTTCTCTGGTGCTTTCAGCTAATTTTCTCTTTTACACCTGCTGGAAGGAAAGACTGCTCAGTAAGGTCTTTCTAGCCTCAAGTTCCAATTCAGAACTCAAAAGAACTGGAAGGGTGACAGAGCTACTTGCATGGGTCTTGCTCACCTCATTTCTGGCTTTAGCCAGTATTAATCTCTTTTCTGTGCCCTCAGCTGCCCTCAGTTATTTTGAAAAGACAACATAAGGAAATGAATGGCTATCAGTTCAGTATACTGGGAGAGGATCATTGTAGAAGAGCGAGCTCCAAATATTTCATCACCTTTTCACTGGTGTGAACAAGTGGTGAATTAGACAAATGTGCCAAGTTACATATCAGAGGGGCAGACAGACTGATCTGGTGAGGTTCTCAGTTCGAGACTACCAATCTGACAATAAATGGCTGGATAGTGAACTCAAGATAGCCTTAACCATTTCAAAGTACAGCTGCTCTATAATTCAGCTCTCACCCACTACGGAAGTTCAGCAGAACCACAGTAATACCCTTCTCCTCCTCCAGGGAGACTTGGAATACTAACTCAGATGGTAATAGTTTATTCACTTTGATTTAAAACCACCTTCTCTTGCTGCCATTGATGTGAATAAGGGGCAATTCAAGCTGTACCAGCATCTTGACAGTGACATCTGAAAGGTGAGAAAAGAAAAAGCAGGCCCATTATTGACAACTTTCCCCCAAACCAGTATGAAAAGTAAATACAAAATTAGACACAAGATGAACACAGTTATGACCATAATTTACCCCCTTTGTGCTGCAACTAGTTCAACTAAAATACACAGCAGTATTCACACAGAAAAACCCTAATCTGGCATCAGTCTGTGCACTTAAGCCATGTGTAGACTAAATGAGAGGCATGTGTGCATGACACTTTAAAGCAGGATAAATGTTTTTGCACTGCTTTAATGGTGTCAGTGTTTGCACACCTCAGTGGCATATTGTGCATTAATTCCAGCCACTGTAGGAAATTTGGCGGCATAATGTGCCTTAAATGACTTGGGGCACAGCAAACTAAAACTCCTTGAAGGAGTTCTGTGGTTCTGCCCCTATAGCCATGGAGCAAAGTACCCGGCTCTGTGCAGCTCCATAGGAAGCCCTGCAGGCAGCCTAACAGCAGCCTGGGAAAGCAGGCTCTGCCCAAGAAAAGGAGCAAACCTGATCTACCCCCCTCCCCCCTAGAGCCTGCCTGCCGGAGTTG
This sequence comes from Crocodylus porosus, assembly GCF_001723895.1. NCBI lineage: Eukaryota > Metazoa > Chordata > Crocodylia > Crocodylidae > Crocodylus > Crocodylus porosus. Next base: position 128,387,626 of record NW_017728886.1, on the reverse strand, counting down.
TGCAGGGTGCCTGGGGGTGGGTGCTGCCGGGGGGAGGGGAGGGCACAGCTGCTGCAGAAGGAAGCACCAGTTCCCCACCCCTGCAGCTCAGGGACTGCTCTGCCTGCTGGCAGCTTGCCCTCCCCTCCGGCAAGGCAAGCAAATCAGTGGGGTGTGTGCATGACATGGGGGTTTAATCAGCCCTAAGTTAAAGTGTTTTTTTAAGATCCACCACTTCATTTTAGGGCCTCCCATTCCATCTACACATGCCCTTAGACCTCTTTTGTCTTCACTTGACCGTAGAGGGACCTCAGACAGGAACAGAGATTTCTCTGTGCATAGTTAGTTGCAAGATCAGGCCTGAAGGTGCTTCTCAGTAGGAGGTAACTGTGGCAGCATCTGGCCCCTAAAGAATGGCAAGAGACACTGGCAAGAATCACTTTGGCAAGAATCACTTTGTGGTTTCAGCCTGTAACTAAAATATTTTTAGTGTCACAGTTGGAAATAACAAAATTCATATTAATTTAAAAATGGATTTACAAATAACTTATTATCCTCTTGCCACACCATCCCACCCACTGGTCAGTTCATTCTCACCCTACACTTCTCTCCAGCATCTTAATCCACCTCTCCAGTTCCTCTGACCTTCCTTATATATAATCACAGCTGTCATATAGACTAAATTCCCAGAATCGACTACTTCAACCCCTCCAGATTCACTAAACATGTTTTCAGTATCTCCCTAAAGATACCTTCCCTACCCTCGCTCCTCTTCCTTAGGCGCAGTGTTGGAGTCTTTGTCCTGTTCTTATCCCCCCTCAACTTTTCCTTAAGCCCAGAGCATTTTTCATTACCCCATAACATCTCGACACCTTGTTGTCTGGTGGCTTCTAAGGCTCTTTCCCATTTTGTTCTTTTCTTAACTCTTGTTTGTTCATGATCTGCTATAGGTAGTTCTTCTCACAGAGGGGCTTTCAAGGCATTCCCTCTCTGGCCCTTCCCCCCCTCCCCCCCTTAATAAACTACGTCATTATTGTACAACATAATTACCCGTGCTTTTAACTCTTCCAATTATTCTCCTCCCAATTATTCTCCTCCCTACACTTGGCATCTCTTTTCATTACAATGCTTCTGATAAGCCACTTCATAGTATTCTCAAAGACTAGCCTACATTCAAAAGCCTTCATTAGCCTAGGTTTAAATGTGGAAAACAAGAAAAGAACAGGGCAAGCCTTGAATATAATACATATACTAAGCTATGTTAATGTACATGTTAATTCATAGTATAAATAATGTAAATGTTATCTTTCTTCTTTGCTTCAGTAGACAGGTCTTGGATATGCCAAACTATTATCTACAAGTACTACTTTTTATAGCTTTTAAACTGTTTTAATTTTCTCAGCAAGAATACCAAGCCAGTATTACATGTCTATGGGCAAACCATACTGCCACATGGACTTTTCTGTCTCATGTCTCTACTGCTGATTTCCCTGTGTGTTTAGTGTCTCAGGAGGCTTGTCGGTGAGGCCCTAAGGGACCATGACCCCAAGGGGAGGGGAGTTCAGGAAGAGTGGTTGCTCCTCAAGGGAGCGATCCTAGAGGCACAAGCTAAGGCTATTCCGTCTCAGAGGAAAGGCAACAAAAGGGCACAGCAGCCTCCTTGGCTCAGCAAGAAATTAGTGGACCTCCTGTGTCTAAAAAGAAAGACCTACAAAAGATGGAGGATGGGATTCATCTCCAAGGAATAATATTCCGCACTGGTCCAGACCTGCAGGGAGCAAAACAGGAAAGCCAAAGCGGCCATGGAACTCCAACTGGCCACAAGTATCAAGGACTATAAAAAGTCCTTTTTTAGATATGTGGGGAGCCAGAGGAAAAGCAAGGGCAACATTGGGCCCCTGCTAAACCAAAAAAGGGAGAACTGACAGCTGACACCCAGGAAAAAGCCAGCTTGCTAAATGGGTACTCTGCATCAGTCTTTCACAAGTCCCATGGGACGCCCCTGCCCATTATGGGACAGGGACGCCTAAGTGAGGGTGGTTCCTTGCCCTCCATCAATGCTGACCATGTGAAGGAACAGCTTGAGAGGCTGGACACCTTCAAGTCAGCCCACCCTGACAATTTATACCCCAGAGTACTCGAGGAGCTGGCTAGCATCATAGCTTAGCCCCTGGCATGGATCTTTGAGAGCTCCTGGCGGTTTGGTGAAGTGCCTGATGATTGGAAGACGGCCAATGTGGTGTCTATCTTCAAGAAAAGGAGGAAAGTGGATTTGGCAAACTACAGGCCCATCAGCCTGACCTCTATTCTGGGGAAGGTCTTAGGAAAAAAAAATCATCAAGGAGGCCATCCTTAATGGACTGGCCGATGGCAACACCCTGAGGGACAGCCAGCACGGGTTTGTTGCGGGTAGGTCATGCTTGACCAAGCTTATTTCCTTTTATGAACAGGTGACCTATCACCTGGACAAGAGGGAAAGAGATTGATGTCATATCTCAACTTCAAAAAAAAAGCCTTCAATCTGGTATTCCATGATCACCTTTATAAACTCCCGCAAGACTGTTTCAGGCTGGACATAAGGAAGAACTTCTTTACTGTCCGAGCCCCGAAGGTCTGGAATGGCCTGCTGCCAGAGGTAGTTCAAGCACCTACTTTGAATGCCTTCAAGAGAAACCTGGATGTTTTTCTTGTTGAGATTGTACGACCCCAGCTGAGTTCCTGCCCCTGGGGCAGGGGCCTGGACTTGATGATCTTCCGAGGTCCCTAACAGTCCTAATGTCTATGAAATCTATGAAATTTGGGATAATGCTTGGCAATTGTGACATTTTAAAAACACTTTTCAAATATCAAGAAAGCTTTGATAGACTATGCAGTCCATTTGTGAAATACATCATATTTGTCTAATAAAATACCTGGGACCCGTCATCCTGGATGAATCAGGGGGGTGTCCATCTAATAATATATCTTATTTTGACAGCAGTCAGACCTAAATATTTCAGAAGCTGGAGTTGTTAGATAATTATGAAACAGTTTGCCCACAACAGAGTTTTCTTACCAGCCCCACCCTTTCATATTAAAGGTCAGATTCTGAAATGAAAATGGGTGTTCCTATACCTTATAGTCTTTATTGTACCCAATTAAGTTCCAGATTGTTGTGTGTATAGATGTCTTTAATTACTGTACTATGTTTTTGTCTCAATGATCTCCTTTGTCAGCAAGTTAGACATTGTCTGGCTGTGTAAAACACTATCTGTAAATCACTTGGCTGCATTTTAATTTAGTTTAGTTTAAGTGAACTTCTAGTTCTTGTTGATCAAAGAGACCAAGAGAGCTTGAAGCTCCCCCCACCCCCCTAATTCCTTCTTTACTCCCAGCATCCCTTGATAATGCTCAGTATCCTTTCTGAAAAAGGAAGAAATTCTCAGTGATTCCTCCTCCAAGGGAAGAATTAGCAAGGCTCTAATCCTTGTCAGTTAGCATCTCAGAATCTCCCCGTTTTTAAAGTTGACCGACCAAATCCTAACAGAGTACGTAAGTGGAGGGCGTGTTATGTATTCATGTATTAACACATTTGCTGTCACATGGGTTGTGCATCTTTCAACTGTATTCATAGCAGAAGTGATGCTAAGGGACACACCCAAGATGACAAGTCTGTGGCTGTGTTAGAAACAGGTTTCAGATCTTTTTACCCAGGTAGTGCATTATAAGCACTAGATCATGCATTTCCCCCCACCCCCACCCAAACAGCCCATCCTTCAGTAAGTTGCATCTAGACATGAATCACTTATTGATTTTTCCTTAATTCACTCTGCTCCCTTCTACACTTGCTGAAAACAGATGCCCACACCTCTGAATATTAGGCCTGTACATCTGTGGATTTGTCTTTATTATGAATGTTGTTACGAACTATGGAATAAGTCCACTCAATTCTACTTCTGAATAAGACTATACATTTTATTATACAAGGGAAGAAAAGTCTGTATTGGAGGAAAGGATTACATAAGGATTATCCATCCAACAGTTTACATTTGTTTAACAACTGATTTTGGTTAAGGTGCTGCCACTTTCCAGGTGGAAAAATGTGTTTACACAACGGAAGGAACGTACATGCCTCTGCTTCTGGTATATGGTACCTTTTGCTTTGTCTCACAACAGATGCTACTTGGAATACTAATAAGACAATGTGATATCAGCTCTTGTTACCTAGGATCTAAGAATCAGAATTCACACATCTGAGCCATTGTTATATCAACACACTAAAAGTGGATATTATGCATATTAAGATACTAGGATGAGAGGCATTGTTAGCACAGGTACCATCAGAATGAATTCTCCATGAAGGGTTCAACTAAGGCTCCAGGTGCCAGAACTGAGTTGAATGGGGTTAGGGAAGCAGAAGTGCATTGTATAGCTGCCCACATTATGAGTAGCACAACAGCATGCCTCTGGGAATGCTGCTGGGAACACAGCCCATAGCAGGTCTTGTTAGTCCTTTGAAAAAGCTATAACCTGCATTCCCTGTTTTAAAGTCCTTGAGGCACACACATGCTCAGAGGAAAGGCAGAGCTCTGGCAGTGGGTGCAGCTGGTATAGCCAGTGATCATACCCCTTGCACTGAGGCTGGGCCATACCATGGTTCCTTCCAACACACAAGCAAACAGAACCAGGCTGACTGACACCTTTTCCCCTAAATGCCAATAGAGCACAGACCTCAGGGCAACCAAAACTAGCCTGTAAACAGCTGCTGGACTTGAGAAAAATTAGTGATGTCAGCCACTGTCAGGGGTTGTGCACTTTTATTTAGGTGCACTTTACAAAATATTAAAACTGGTTATTTCCTGATTGAATAGCTTGTGAATCTCAACTTTGTACAGTCAAGCAGTTTGCTTGTAGGGAGCAGTTTTTTCACTATAAAATTGTATTTTATACAGTAAGATGTATGAAATTGTATTTCAGCTGCTATAAGCCCAACAGTTTTTGCTCCTGGCCTTTTCACTCACTGCCCTCAGTTGTTTTCAGGCATGATGCCAAGTTCATATCTAATCTTCTTTCAAAATGAAAGAGTGAGAACCAGAGAAGATTTTGCACAGCAGAGGCCTGTGAATACTAGCAAAAAGGAATGTAAGAAAGGCCCTTACCACCCAGAACAATCCATCATGTCTCTTGTTTTATAATTTTCCCCTCCAGCTGCATCAGAAGCCAAAGTGTAGCAGCAAATCTCTGACTGAGCATTGTTATCTCTACGACCTCTCACATCAGTGCCATATTTCAGTGATTGATCTTTTGGAATTCTTCTTCCTTTGAGTTTTATGGCCACTCCTCCAAACTCGTCTTCTAAAATGACAACAGGAGTCCACCAGAGAGAGACAAAAATATAATATACAGTTTCTCACTGTTCCTGCAAGTTTTTGGGTTTTTGGCCAAAAAGTTTCCAACTCTGCATCATGTCCCTACTCTGTCTCTGAGAACTTTTAGAGTGAAGTTACATGTTACACTTAGACTGTATTAAATCTGTGGAATGTTAAGCAGTATTAAAGACAGAATGTGCTATAAGCAGTTTCATTTAATGGTTTCATAGATGTTAGGAGCTGGAAGGAACTTTACAGATCATCAGGTCCACCCCCCCTTACACTCGGGCAGGAAAGACCACTGAGGTCAGATGACCCCAGCAAGATGGGCATCAAGACACTTTTTGAAGATTGCCAGGGTGGGTGACTGTACCACCTCAAGGGGGGAGCCTGTTCCAAGCCCTTAGTACTGAACTTGTAAAGACTTTTTTCTTATGTCTAGTCTGAAGCGGTCTTCAATCAACTTGTGCCGATTAATTTCTTGTGCTGCCCTGGGGGGCCTTGGTGAACAGATGCTTCCCAGGCCCTGATGTTATTTGAAGGCTCTCCCCTTCAGCTCTTCTCCAGGCTGAACAGTCCCAAGTCTTTCAGCCCCTCCTTGTATGACCTGGTCTCTAGACCTCTAAATCATGTGCGTAGCCCTCCTTTGGACTCCTGAGCTTCTCCACATCCTTCCTGAAGTGTGGTGCCCAGAACTGGATGCAGTACTCCAGCTACAGTCTCACCAAGGCCAAGTAGAGAGGGAGGATGACATCCTTAGCCTTGCTTAAGATGCCTTGGTATATGCATGCCAGTGTTCGATTATCTCTGCCAGCTATGGCATCACATTCATTCTGTTGTCCACCATGACACCCAGGTCTAGTTCAGTTGTGGTGCTGGCAAGTGTAGCACTACCAAGCCTGTAAGTGTGTAGTGGATTATTTTTCCCCTGATGGAACGCTTTGCATTTCTCTGTATTAAACATCAGGTTGAAGTCTGCCCACTTGGTTAATACCCTTTTTTTTTTTTGCCTGCACAGCTCTGACTTGCCACTAGAGACCTGGTGACCATGGCTAGGCACCAAGACCATCTAGGTTCTATCCATGCACAGCATAGGGGAGGGGGTAAGAGAAAGCAGTGCATCCTGGGATGCTAGAGGACTGCACATTTCTCACTTTATCTTCATGGAGCAACTGACATTACCCCAACATGAGCTAGATAGCACAGCCCAGAGTTAACTCTCACCTGACATGGTATAACTTTGAGGCTCTCAGAGGCTAAGAATAGATGTCACCACATGATGCTCTTCATTGGGCAGAAAACATGCTCTTGATGGTGCAGGACAAGGGGCAACGTGATCTCCCCACTTTCCCTGCTCAGCCAGACTCATCCCCAGCAATCACCAGGGACAAATCTTACAGAGCAGGGAAAGTGGGTTTTTTTCTCCACCTAGGCAAACACAGGGGCACAGGTCTGAATATCTGGGAAATCCCAACTTCCTTGCTTATGGAGAGGCACCCTGATTCTTTGGGGTGCCTCGCTGCAAGTGGGGAAAAGAGGGCAAGTACTCTGGGAGTGTAAGGGCCCCTTAAGCCCCCAGAGCACCTGTCCAGGGATGGCGAAAGAATACAAGCAGGCATCTCAGCGTGCTTGTATTCTTCTACTACAGAGGCAAGAAATGTCCACCACAGTAAAGCAGCAGTCCATCACCACTTTGTCATGCCACTGATTTCCCTTTCATTTGAAATAACAGAGTAGCAATGTCTGTTTGCTTAGCATTTGTGCTGCCATAAACATTTTTATGGTGGCACAAGTGAAATGTCAGACAAAATCTGTTCTCACTCAGAAAGTACTTAGCATAGATTAATGAGCTTTAATGTGTGGATGCTTACATTTTGAATACTCTTAGTATGGTCTAAGTGTAGCATGTAACTTCTTTTAAACAAAAATTCAGTCAGGTATGGCCTACTTAAAAAAAATATATCCCATCAAAGACAGGATTGGATTAAACTGGAGAACAGGTGCTCCTCTCCTCATCTCACTTCAGTTGGGTGTTAATGTTGCTTTAGGTAATAAGATCTGCAGGTTTTTCTCCTGTTTGACTAATCACAGTAGTCCTTTTCCTTTGGAATGTTATTTCTGGGCAAGGTACTGTTGCCAGGAACTTAATGTCTCAATCGTGTTTTACATCAGCAACCAAAGGGCTTAGAACTTAATGATTATTATCAGTGCAAGTACCTAAATTCATATTTTATACTCTGAAGGAATAGTCTTCTAGGAATAAATAGCCCCACATGTTCTAGCTGATTCAGTATTTCATGCTGAAAAACTCAGTCCTTCCTTTAAGCAGATGAAAGTCACCAGCTAACAGTTAGATAAATGATGTCAGCCTCACTCAGTTTTGTCATTTTGTATCACTTCCATAAAAGATCGACCAATTTCCAATACTGGCTGCATGAAACTACAGTAGTTTAGAAAATCCAGTATTATGAATCATATGCAATGAGAAGAGATGCATACAATTTTAAAAGTAAGCAAAGTATCTGCTTGGTAGCCTTTGTTAACATTGCAAAGCACTTCAGTGCAAATCATATCTTGCATGAATACAAACTTTATGGAAAATTGTGCATGTGTTCATATAAAATTGAGAGGCTGAGCATATATTTAAAAACAAATTAATTTGAGTGAGGAGCAGGCATCGTGAATATTTCTTTGACTATCAGTTATAAGAACTGGATATACTGGACTTTCTTCACCACTCCTACAGACCTGAAACTGCACAACAGCTTAATTTGTTGTATCAATTAACTTTTCAAAAACAATCATAGAACATCTCCATGTATTAAGAGTCCCTTTACAGTGCTGTATTCCAGGGCTGACAATACCCAACCAGTGGTCCCTTGTGCTGAAGAAAACCCTTCAGATCCTATTCTTTAACTGCTGTCCCCCAGCATTCTGCTTTCATGTCTCAAAGCAGGTATGCTGTTTGAGCTCCTGCTTCATGAACTTCTCACCATCCCATTACCAGCAGGCAACACTCCTTTTTATTCATTTTAGTTGTTTATTTAGCTGCTACAATGGAGTATTCTCCTCCAACTCAGTTCAGGTAATGAAATACCCAGTGATCAAATAAAACCTCTCAGAGTGGCTCCCCCATGCAAGTCATCAATCCAGCCTAGACTTAAGAGAGTTCTACCCTTTTTGCCAGAAACCCTCCTCCAAAAACAGCAAACCTTTTAATACCATGTAACTTGGTTGCTGAATACAGCCTGCCTGACCTTTGCCTCCTACCCTCTCCAAGCAACTTATCTTTCTTCATAATATGCAGGCGCCAAGATTTAGGGCCAGAGGCTTTGTGGCAGCAATTTTATCTCCTCCCAGAGTTCCGACCAGAAAAGTCCCTCCTCAATTTTGGGGTGTTCCAGTGCTTGAGAAAAAGTTTTAATACCAAATCCTGCCATCATGTTCTTCTGCAGCAAGAGAGATGGGGAACTTGCTGTCAGACCAGTGACTGAACATCACGGCTAAGCACCACTTTAAAAGACTAAGAGCGAAACACAGAATTACCATGTCCTCCTAGCTTTATGCCCCAAGGTCTAGTAGATCTCAAGAATATTCCAAAGAGGTTTTTCCACACCCATTTTTTAAACACATTTTGGAATTTAAATTCAAAATTAGTTACATAGTGATCCAAAACAAGCAGGTTGTTGGTCACAGTGCAAGAAGCTGAATTTTGCCAAACCTTCTTTCAAAGCAGTGAGCCTTGGAACCCAGAGAAAATTTCATCCATGTTACTAGCAACCATAACAACAGCTAGGAGACATCATTGTCTTTGTATTAGAGACTCCACTGATAAAATTCAGAGTTAGGCCAAAGATCTAGCTGGCCTCAGGGTCTCCAGCACCCTGCATCAAGGGCAGTACTGCCATTTCCCACTACCCACCCTTTTTCCAACCCCCTTCCCCCACCCCGTTTCAAAAAAATCTCACTGATGACTCCAATTAAGAGCAACATTTCCAGAAATAATTCTATAACCCTGATCAACAGGAATATGCCAACAGGATTTAGATGCCTCATTCTCAGCATCCCTCCAAATATAAGGGGCAAAAGTAATCCGTATGTCTCCTATTTAGATGGTCTTGGACTCTGGCGATAGCTGAACAACTTATGATTATAGGTATCAACAAGCAATTTGAAGTAGTAACTAACGTCTGAGGAATTAAAAGATTTTCTGCAGTGAATTTAATGTGTTAAATTTTAAAGAGCTGAAACTACCAAGCTCAATTCTTTCTGTCCTCTCTCCATTGAGGAATATTTCTGGGTTACCAAAATGTCAGAACTCAGTCTGTTAAGATCCGAATACCTACAGCATCAGCCTATCTCTTTCATCAGCTGAAATGAAAATAGTTCTAGGAACAGCTGATAAGTGTTTCCAAAATATTCTCCAGACAGATTTTTGGGGATAGCCCTGTCGCACTTTTGCCAAAGTCTCCCATATGAAGCTAAAATGCTGATATATCTTTGGCATGTCTACACATGCAATTAAGTGCATCTTTAGGTTACTGTGCATTAAAATAAAGATCAGTAAACTGCACCCAGGAATGCATCTACTCATGCAACCGCACTGGGAGCAAATTTGCTCCCACCAGGAACAGTCGAGTCCAGGGTTGCTCCTGTCCCACTGCCCTGCTCTGCCCCCCTGCAGCAGCCAGGGGAAGCTGCAGGCTCCCCCAGTGCCAGCCCTGGGGTTAGGCCTAGGCTCTGGGGAATGGGCAGGAGCTGTCCCAGAGCGAGGGACAATTCCTAGCCATGTGGAGCTCGGGATCAGTGACACTGGCTTAGGGTGATGCCTCATGGCAGAGCAGCAGCCACTACCTAGGTTCTTCCTTCAGTTTGCTTGCTGCAGGGACAAGGGAGCTCTCCATTCCCAGTCCTTGAGCTGCTCAGTTCCCAGCTCCCCACAGGACCCAAGAACCAACCAACATTGGGATGGGGAAGCTCTGTCCCAGCAGTGCCAGGCCAGGGACAGAACTTCTGTCCCTTCAGCCCTGTCACTGCCCATGCAGTGCATGCCCCACTTAGCTCCTTCTCCCTGCCCATGCCTGGACTGAGCCGTGCTGGGATGGGAGGGGGAGCTGCAGAGAAGGTATATAGCACCAGGACTAAGGAGAGTCATAGGGGGTAAACAGTGCTGGGATCAGGGGAGACATCTCCACCTGGTCCCCATGCTGCTTCCTCTTCACCCCCCACCTCCCTACTGGTACAAGCACTGATCAGCCCCTGGCTAGGTTGTGCAGTGTGGTGTGCCCTGTACAGGCAGTGGCTGGGCTGGAGAGATGGGGGAGCTCTGTGTCCCTGGCCCAGCACTCTGGGGACAGAGCTTCTCTTTCCTGGCACTGCTTAGTTTCTGGCTCCCGCAGGGAGCCCAGAGCTGACGGCACCAGGACCAGGGACAGAGAGCTCTCCCTTCCCTTCAGCAAGCAAATAGAGGGGAGAGCTCAGGGTACTGCTGCTGCCCAGCCTCAGGGCATCACCCCAACACAGTGCTGCCAAGCTAGAATGTGATCAAGAGCTCCACATCAGAACCATGGACAGCTTCTCCCTCTCCTGCTGCTGCCTAGGCTGACTTGGAGCAAATTGATCTCAGTGAGCATCTACACATGCACTGCTGCACTTTAGTACCTCTATTTTCTTGGTACTAGCAAACTGTACATTAGCCTAATTTTTTGCACAATAAGTCCTGCGCACATGTAGACAGTGATGCTTTACTGCACATTTAGTCTAATGCACAGTAAAGCATCTTGTGTGAACATGCTTTTTGTATGTGAAAAAAAGGCACTCCAGTGCAGCTATTTTTGTAAACCTGGAAAGTGGCTTAGTGTACAGATACAAAATGTCTATTTTGTGGCACTTTATTTCCTTAAGCTAAATAATGCTAGAAAGACCTAAAGTAATCATTCCTACCTTAATCTTTTAATGGAAAGCTGTAACCTGAAGGTAGCACTTGAGGCAGGTTTTTTTGATGCAAAAAACCTACAGAGTTGTCACTGTTCACCAGAAACAGCTTAGGTTATGGCATGAGATGCCTGGCAAAAAAAAAGAAAAAAGCTAGAATAGAAATCAGTTTTCTTCAACAGTAGTAATTTATTTCCCCCCTGAAGAGCCCCTGCCACTGTCGCAACTCAGGCATTAGTAGAGCCTCCTAGCAAAAACACAGCATGTGCAAACAACATGGTGGGGTAGGAGGAACAGTGTCCATCAGCTTTACTACACTACTTCCCCAGACAATGTCAGTTAAGCTGACACATTGCTCTGTCTGTGTAACTGACTTTTTCACACAGGGACATACTTCTGCCAGCTAAACTTTGTACCATACGGAGACAATTAATGAGTTTTGCAACCTGGGCAAAACTCCCATATGCCTGGCCTGGGGGCTAAGCTCTGGAGAGCTGTGTAGGGGGAGGAGAGTGGTCTTACCTGCTTCAGATGCCCTCACACCCATTTCCAGCTGGGCATGTTAAAGCTGCTCCATCTCAGCTCCTCTAGCTGGGCTGTACAGCCCTGTTTCTTCCATAGCAAATACTTTTAAGTCAGTGCTCAGGGCTGGGGTCCTACTCCCTTCCCCCACCCCCACGGTTGTGCTGCTGCTGTACAGCCAGCCCTACTTCTTAAGATCTTACTCTGTTGATTTGTTTCCCCTTCTCTGCTTTTTGTGTAGCTCACCATTTCACATAGTTGATAAACTGCACAGATGCTTAGTTAATTAAGACTCTTTCTTGTTTGCTTCTGTGCTATTGACCCAAGATACAAGGCTGATGTAGCAAGATTTGGATAGGCAGGTACAAGAGACACACAGTCTATGCTGACTGCATTTAGTTGGTTTTGTTTGATTACGGTTGTTAATAGTTTATTTTAAATCTTACATTCAGCTTTGTGGTATACTTCACAAAGAAGATCCATCATGTGCCTTCATTCTCTGTCACTGTCTTACTAGGCAATGCCAGTAATTCCTAGCTGTTAGGTTTTAAGCGTGTTCAAAAAGCTGCTAACTTTTTTTTAAAGAAAAAGAGTCAGTTAAAGGAATTGGAACATCATTCAATCTGGCAGTACAGGATCTTTTTCCACATTGCCTTCTTCAGTAGCTGTCTGTGACCTGCTTCCCACTATTGCCATACCACAAAAGAAAGATGACCAAGACTAATTTATGATATATGCTGAAGGATGAAAGCTTGTAAGTAGCCCAATAAGAGAGACCAATAACCTGATTTAGAAAGACACATACACTTACAACAAACCCCATTCCACCGAAGTTTCCAGAATGTATTAAACAGAGACATTCTGGCATTGCTACTGTGGTACCATGGCAACCCAACAAGTCAACCACTGTGCCCTCCCACAATGAATCATTCATTATAGAGATATAGAGACCATCTCCTCTACCCACTTCACTTAGCAAATATTTGTTTTCAGCAGCAACATTTATACCCCAGAGATGAAAGCAAAATCAGTATTCTCATACAGTCTATAGTAGATAAATTAGCTTTATAAAGGAGGTTTTGGGTACTGGACAAGTACTACATTTAGCATAGCATTTTCAGAAAATAAGAGAAATAAAAACAACTTCTTTGCTACATACCATTTTGCATATGGCCTCCCTCCCTATACTTTGACAGTTTCAGCAATGGGAGTTAGTACTGCCTTGTTCTTATGCATGCACCTTTATTTATATATAGTTTTAGTAAGATTAATTCAAAAGGTTCTTCCAGCCTTTACAGCCTATTAAGCTAACATGGTTAAGGTGCACCAGTTTCTGTAGCCAGTGGCGCACAAGAGAACAGTGTGGCTGGTATTACAACTGAGCCATCTTTAAAAATTCCCCAACACAAGATAGCCAGGTTTCTAACAAAACTGGGTCAAATGGGAGCAGCCTTTGGCATGAATCCACACCAGGGATTGAAATCACTCCTCTGGTGCCACACTGAGATTTCTTAACTCTCCGTCACAATGCCCCTTTAGTAAAGGCAAGCTATCCAGATAGCATTAAGTAAGGATATTGTCAAAACCAGGTGCTATTCTTGAATATGCATGTAGGATCTGAAGTAATCTTAAGGTAGTTCACGTGGTATCTTAACAGCCTTAACAGCAATAACATTCCTTAACACAGTTTCCAAGCAAGGGACATGATCTTGCTCTCATTTCAGAGTACTGGCAACTTCTGTAGCCTTAAATAGAAATAAGATTTATCCAAAAACGTGTTTGTTGGTAGACATCTAATTTGGTGGAAAGGAAAAAAGCATGGGCATGCAAATTGTTGCCACACTCGGTATTGCCAAATTTTGCAATATCTTGCATTACTTACAACCCCCAAAGTGAGCTCAAATAAAAGTAATCTGAAGCTAACCTTATTAAGAAAGTTACCATGGGAAAACTGAACTGTACAAGCCTAAAATCAGCCATCTCCATTAAGATAATTTTATGATTTTTAACCAAAACTCCCAATGTTTTGAGGTTTGACTAATGCTTTTTTTTTTTTCTAAAGAGCTTGAACATTAAGGTTATTTTACTCCCAAATTCCAGTTTTCCTATAGCTACTGGAATAACAGATTTAACGTTATAAGCCATAAGTATGATGAAATCCCATTTGACAGGTTTATTTCCTTGAAAGAGAAAGAAAACTACCACAGAACAACAACCTGCATACACAGCTGAACTTACCTTTAGGTTAGGTACAGACATTCAAAAAGTCTGCGGTGGAACTGATCCAAGTTGCATGGTTTTCTGTAAGTGGCATAGTTTAAACTGGTAGCAAACAGAACATACATTCACCTTTTAGTCACGCGTGTGCTAAATCTTAGAATGGGTTCTACTATTTTAAACTGGTCTGTGCATGTCCAACTTCTGTTTTGTTACAGGTATAGATCACTTTTTTTTATATGCCGGTAAAAGTGTAATTCTGCATCTGGCCTAAAAGGCCACAGTTCCCCTCCTTCTTCCTCCAGCTTTCCTGTTGCTATAAACTGCATAGAAAAACAGCCAAGAGTATAAGGTAATTATTTCAGTAGCAGTACTTCCAAGATCAGGTTTAACTGGCCCTGTAAAACAGTTTAAGCTAAATAGTTTTTGCATGCAAGAACTAAGGACTGTATATAAAGCCTGTAGTTTAATCAGTCATTTGTGCTGCATCTTTGCACTGCCTCTTAGTGTAATTCAACAAGTGCTGGAGAAACCAAAAGATTGTCTTCTGTTCAGTTATTTCTGGTAATTCATTAAGGTGCAAACTGACAGTTCAGATGAGCGTACAACAGGACTTGGAAAAGCTAGGCTGAAAAGACAATCCCTCAGTTTGTTTGGCAATGTGTTTTCATTTCAAGGAAAGTTTAATAAACAACTATAAAATATGGATAGGATTTTAATACCAAAAATTGTTATGCACAGCAGTTGAACAGGGGTGTGTTGGTATGTGAAGCTGTTCATATGAGACCTTTTGCAGCTCAGGGCAGTCCAAAGTATGGTTAGGAATCTTGCTTTCCTGGTATCGGATTAAAGATTTGCTTTCCGGTCCCAATCATCTCTTAGAACACTTGTGATAAAAAAAAAAAACCCTGAGTGTGCAGGAAGATAATCCCTGGCTTGTTAAATCTGGGTTTTAATAAAGCAACTGTAATGAAGCATTGTAAGGTCCTGATGCATCTCAAGCAGGTCCAAGGAGGTGATCCTCCCCTTCTATGCAACACTGGTCAGGCTGCAGCTGGAGTACTATGTTCAATTCTGGGCACCGGCCTTCAGGAGGGATGTGGACAGCATGGAGAGGGTTCCAGGGACAGCAGAGCAGACCCTACGAAGAGAGGCTACGGGACCTTAACCTGTTCAGCCTTCACAAGAGAAGGCCGAGGGGGGACCTGGTGACCATCTATAAACTCACCAGTGGGGACCAGCAGAGTCTGGGAGAGACCCTGTTCCCCCTAGCGCCCCCTAGGGCAACAAGGAATAATGCCCACAAATTGTTAGAGAATAGGTTTAGACTAGACTTCTGAAGCACTACTTCACAGTCAGGGTGGCTAGGATCTGGAACCAACTTCCAAAGGAAGTGGTGATGGCTCCTACCCTGGGGGTCTTTAAGAGGAGTCTTGATGTCTACCTGGCTGGGGTCCCTTCCGACCCTACTTCTATGAATATCTATAAATAAGGTTTTTAAATTGTCCTGTTGTTGCCAGTGCTGCAAGCATAACTATACAACTGAAAAGGGCCTTTTAGGGAAGTATTTTACCCTCTCAGCCAACAAAAAATTCATTAAAGCTTATCTTTCTTGAACAAAAACAGGTCCTTGGAGGCCTAGTAATATTGACCCAGGGCTTACCATCTGAAATTTAATTTGGTGAATTTGTTTTATAATAAATATTGCAGTAATTTAAAAAGTAATTCATAATTATGCAGAAAAGAGTTCATATTTGACATTTGGCTATTGGGGTACTCCGCATTTATCTTCACTTAGTTTGCTGAAATTTAATACTCAAGTTTCCACGCCAAGAAAACAGTAGTTTTGATCTGTAGAGCCAAGATAAGTACTTCAGTTTGAGACCACTCAAAGGACAATTGTCTTCCAGTGTTTTCTTTTCTTTATCAGATGGTTCTTAAAGGGTATCCTATCTTCAAAATTACAACTCAGTTGAATTGCTCATTCTGCATTTCATTCTGAGCCAAAATTATTGGACCAAAACTTCAAGCCTAGCCTTTGTACTTATGCTTTTTTTCTGTTTACGTATGAAACACTGCACACAGTTTCATAGAGCTCATGATCAAAATTTGGTCCTTTAGAATCTCTTGTGATAAAGAGCTCAGTTGTACAGTGACTCATGGTCTGCAGGTATAGTAATAATCTCACCCAATTTTCCACTCAGGTGCTGTGGAAGTTCAGTCATAAAGAACCATAGTGTCAGACAAAGTTGTAGTGTTGCTGTTTGTTTCTTCACTAGAGCAAAAGTCTTTCAGTTTATTCCCCTGCTTCCAAGTGTTTCACTGATAAGTGTTACAGAATAAATTTCACAACACTAGGCAGCAATTCAGCATTTCTGAAAGAAATTTAAAAAAACCAAAACAAAAAAACAAACAAAAAAAAGGACACACAAGGGCCATATTTGGTTTTCAGCTGTTCACAAAGAATCCAGATATGCTCTTCCATGCATGCATATACACACACCTCTCCCAGTAAACACCACAAGAAGCAAAACAGCTAATTTGTGTTCATAGCTGCTTCCCAGCAAATCAGACTTCTAAAACTAAGCATCCTTTCACCTGGGACTAGTTAGCAAAATAGAAATCAAGAACTCCCATCTGCAGTAACTCAAGCATTTGGTTGAGTACAGTTTTACATTGAGAAAAAACATTAAATGTCCCACAGAACACTCAGGGTAGATTTTGATTTACTCCACCTAGACTGGAGGCAAAACTTCCTGGCCACACAAACCAAGAGAGCATTCTGTGCAGAAAATCTGGCTAGAGGCACTGTACTCGGAAGTCCAAACAAAGTGATTGATCTGTGTTTCCATTTAAAAATGTCCTCTCTTCCACAAAGTGTTTTTCCCCCCCTTTAAAAAAAAAACCAGTGCTTACATGTGACCACTGTGGGATGCAACTGTTCCTCATACCATCAGCTGATGGAACACTGAGAAATATTGACAGTCTGTGCCTTCAAATCATGTTGGTTTAGGATCACTTAGTTGTGTTTGATGACCTGAAGGCAAGAAATAGGGAAAAAAATTAAAAAGTAGCTAGAAAAGTTGCAGTGTTCTTTCATTATTAGTCTGAGTTTCTTTGTGTGTGTAAGCATTAGTATTGTAATGCTAATAAAATGGAAAAGTTCCAGAAGGAGAGTTAAGTTAATGCAGCTTTGGCATTCAAGATCTCCTACAGCAGGGCTGAGTTACAAGTATGGGCTATACAAAAAGAAGCACTTGTATCTACTACTGAATGTAGATTACAAGCTTTCAGGTACTGGATCCTTTGAGTTCCTTATTCTCAATTTTGTATGAAAAAACGTTCCATTCAAAACAGACATTGCTTTTCCCCAAATATTTTTCTTGCTACCACTTTCCATACAATCCCACCCAGTAAGATCTTAGCAGCTTCACCTAGCAGTTCTCCATATTGCAACAGAACATTTCAATAAGCTAGCTACCAGTTACTCAAAGTTTCCACCCCCCCTTTGAACTTGTGGCATTTAAAACTTTTTAAAGCCCAAACATCCTTAATTGGTTTGAGGAGCTTCCTGGGAAAAAAGAGTGACCTGCTTATCATCAAAACCAACACAGACAGTATTAAAAGCACCCACGCTATCAAGTGGAATGTAAGACAGAAAAAAAAATTAATTGAGCTGGTGCAGTTCATTTAAAATTTTCACCTGCTTGTCCCAAAATGACAAATATAACCTTCTGTCTCAGACATTCCATTATGTTGTCAAGAAAACAACCAATACAAACTACAATTTATTTTTTAAGATCAGGCGATCTAGGATCAGGAGGAGGAAATATCTGTGCAGTAAAAGGAAGTGTTGAGATGTCCCCTTGCACCACTATCATTATAGTAGAAATTGCACTTCCTGTAAATGATTTTGGTGTTCATAACCATCTCATGAATTTGCTGTGGGCTGATGATTACTATAGAAGCATTGGGGCCTGGGAGCAAGAGGAGACGATACAAGTTTAGCAAGGAAGTTCAAAGCTAGAAGTGAAAACTGGCACACTCCCTTGCTTCTGTTTTTGTTTTACACAGGAATCTATAAACACAGTACTAAGCCATTAAATTCATGGGCAATCAATCACTTAAGCCACCTTTGTGTTCCAAAACTGTTCCAATCTGAACCAGTTATTAAGTATTACTGTAATTTCTGGCGTATAACATACAGCTTTCCCCCCAGACTCAGTCCCACAAAACAGGGGTACGAGTTTTAGGCAGGGAAGCTGCTTTCTTCTTTGGAAAAAGGGCACTCCTGGAAACGTTATGTATGCCACGCACTCGCCAAGATGACTGTCACTTGAGTCTGCTCAGCATACTGTTACACCTTGATTTTTTTTTTTTTGAGTGTATTCAGACTTTGCCCATCTAGCTTATGATGTAGGACAAGCTCATAGGATAAGGTTTTCCAACTGAACTAGGGCCGTAACATATGTATAGGCCAGGGAAGTTAGTGTTTCTATTCATTTCAGATGTCTTCAGATTTTCACTAAAAGGAAATAAACACTTTTCTAGAAGTTTGTAAAAATCAGCAAGTTTACAAGATTTCATCATTAGTGTCATATTCTGCATAGGACACTTTCATGGCATGGGATCCCCAGGGATGACCAGGACATCCCTAGGACTTGGTTACAGTGCCAGTCTTGCCCAGCGGGCACCCTTTTCCTCACCTGGCACATCTTGCTGGTTATTATAAATTCAAGGGCAGCCTCCCTATTTATTATATTTGGGCCCAGTCCAGATGAACTTCACTAAACCCTGTGGGTTCATGGACCCCAAAACCATCTCTACAATGCCCCAAGCTTCACAGATGGTATTTAAACATTGTCCCTCTGAGGCCTTGCTATAGCTCAGCCTCTCCTTTGTCACTGGGCTCTCCACAGCCCCTTTCTCTGCACCCACACTGGCTCTGAGCTCTTCACACTGTGATGTGCCCCCAATGAGGCCACCTCCTCCCCAGTAACCACAGTCTGGTCCACCAGTTTATAAACAGCCACCAAAATATGAGCCCCTGGGCTATAACGTAATACAACCAGCTCAGGATGAGCTCTGTCCCCTTAAAAGAGTCAAACTTCCCCCCAAGCA
Source organism: Crocodylus porosus (assembly GCF_001723895.1). NCBI lineage: Eukaryota > Metazoa > Chordata > Crocodylia > Crocodylidae > Crocodylus > Crocodylus porosus. The sequence goes on along the minus strand of NW_017728886.1, from coordinate 128,368,505 downwards.
TTAAGTGCCTTATAGCCTGGGGAGCTCCTGGAACCCTATAAGCAGCCTATCAGGTAGCTACAGCATCTCTAGGCAACTCTTCTCTGCAGGTTCCTTTCCCTGGCTGCTACCAGAGAACTAACCACTACTGGCCTCTCCCTGGGGTTTATATGTGCCTAGGGCCTTGCCTTTTTCCAGTCAGCTGACCAGGTGCAGGTGCTGGCTAATTCCCTTGTTAGCCTGCTGCTGTAGTCACCTATACCTGTGGGGTTTCTGCTTGGTTCTTAGGGCCCTTACCCAAGGCAGTTTCTGCTCTTGAAGGAGCAGGCACTTTAGGGCCCTGCGATAGACACTAAGTTTCTAATATAAGAGGAAGAATTGTGCTGTTTGTTGTGTGATGAATTATGTAGTTCAGACAAGCTCAGCTTTAATGCTACTCTAATTGCAGAAAGTCACTGGAGACTATCTATACTTTTGTTCTTTGGTATACAGAGGAGCTTTGCTCCATTATGGTCAGATTCTATTAGATAGCAGCTTAAATAGCTGTAGTTATGTCAAGGAATTCAAATTATAAGACTTTTTTTGGAAGCTTTTGCCTTCCAGTATGTGATAATGAAGTAAATACTACAGAGATGATTTTCAGTGGGAAGGCTCACCTTGTTTTTTAAGCTCTTACCATTTTGCTGTCACCTGCAGTCTTGTTTCAAAATCCATTAGGCATTTATCCTTTATTAAAACAATATATAGCGGCCACTCCCAAATGTCTTTACATTTTCATTTCACCTTATATCATCAAGGTAATTACCAGGGGGTAAATCCGTTTACATGACTCAGTGCTTAACGTTGCTGCAGTACACTCTTCACAAGAGTTATTTGCCCTTTTGTTGGAAGGGTAAGTGAGGTCTTTCCCTGCACAATTGACTGATAGGCCCATTGCTGAGTGACCTTCACATAACTCATCATTAATTGGCAAGCAGGCCTGATATTCTAAGCCAACAGGCTGGGACTTATCAGTGTCATCTTCATAGTACTATTAGCTCCACATATATATGGTTCAGAAGCCATCTCTTTATCACTGACCCTGTACCATTAAAATCAATCACACAATTCTTATTGGCTGCCCTGGTGTAAGATCAAGTTTCTGGAGAGCTCTGGATTCAAACATTTGTCTAATGCATTTTATTGTAAAGTTGTCTCTGCCTTCTGAATGTGTCACCTGGGGTTTAGTCTCTGCCAACACCTTTACCTGTGTAGATCTTTTTATAATGAAAAACACACAAAAGCTCAGAAAAGGCAAGGAAGATAGTTTTGCCGGTCCAGGTGTGAGGAGATTAGATAAATATCAAGTTTGAAATAGAGGAAGATAGTCATACATGTCCTTCATTCATACTCTTTATGCCTGCCCATAATCATGCAACAATGGCTCAATACAATATCCTTTTATTTTCATAATATGCCTCCCTATATGTCAACCTTTTGCAGTTTTTAAATCCCACAATTTCAGGGTAAAAAGTAGTTTAACCTGCTGCATGCAACTCTGACAAGCAGCTGTTTTTTTAAGCACATCTTTATTAAAGAGAATAAAGATAGCTTGCTGAGGGAAAGACATCACAAACAGTATAATAAAAACAGATAGCTTACTTTCAAAGTTATTTGAATGGCAACAGCAGCTTTGTAACTCAATGCTAAGAACAAAATTTTAATTGGAAAAGTTAAAGTTAATTAAACCTGAGTTGGCATTCCCCATCTCATACCATGACTGTATTTAGCAATGAACTTGCTATGCAATTATGCTACAACTGTAGTTGGAACTGTTTCACAAAACCTGCTTTTGAGCCTCCCTCCATACACCAGAACACATTAGCTTAGAATTGGGACCAGAGCAAAAAAATTGCTGAGAAAGGCTAACAGTCAAGAAATTCACCTGTGACACCCCAAAATGAAGCAAGACTGAAACAATAAATAACATCTTCATAAAAGTATACAACAGGGGAATGTGGGGGAAATCCCTCTTCAACAGAAATGGTTCACATAAGAACTGTATACATATGAAAGTTCCTTCATCTCTGCAAAAGTCCTTACTCTGATTGTCTGAGTATATCATTTTCTAATGTTTAGGACAACCTGATATTGTCCAATACCACAGCAGGGGAAGCTTTAAAGTATATTTAAAGCCACTTCAAAAATCTACAGTGAGATCTGAATTTTAACTAGGTCTAGATTCCACAGGGATCTGACTCGGTGCCCAAATAGGAAAGAATAGGCAATTGTTGCCCTCACACTTTTAACTGCAGGTCGTTGAAAGGAAAGAATGAAGAACGTAAAAAAAGATTTGAAAGTAGGTAGCACAAACATTTAATTTCTACACAGCACCACCTGGTAAATCTTATCACTGACCCAGATAAAGCTGAAACTAGTGATATTTGTGTAAGACCAAAAGAACAAGACACCTAGGGATTTGCCTTCTCTAGCAGCAGCATTTAAATGTATATTTCTCTGGGATTGGTCTCTGTTAAACCTCAACCCCACGTGAGGCCCAATGACTAGGGAATCTGACAAATCAATTGCCCATGGGATCCTGATACTCATTAGCCAGAGCAAAGCAGGGGGCAAACACAAGCACACACTGTGTTTATCAGCTTTATTGAAGTGGAGGCAACTTCGCGCAGGTCCCCACCAAACTGAGGAGGAGCCCAGAACATCAGTGCATTCATATATTACCAGTCCACACTCATTAGCATTAAACTATGCCCAGTTTCTCCTGGTTACGCCCATGGCTCCACCCCTGCATTTACATGGAATTGGCTATGCATTAATCCATTACCATGAAACTTTCTACTCTGCACCTGCATGAGGTCATCACCCCTACTTCACCCTTACTTCACCCCTACTACCTTTGGTCACTTGCGGTTAATCATCTTAAAAGCCTTCTTTTATATTTTCCCTCTTAATATAACATTGGTTTCCTCCCCTGTCTGGTTTAAGTTCCTCTATTTTACAACTAAACAAACAGTCAAATGATTAGACAACTAACTAAACAAACATTACACTTCTGCTAACTTTAGCATCTTAGGTCTTATGCCTGGTTAAATTATATGGATCACATACAGTCTTGCCCCAAGCTCTCTGAGCCAAAAGAGGACCTGTGCTGTTTGCAAAGCACCTTCTGAAATGGTTATATGCCCTTTTGGTGATGCTGCTACATACAACATTTATAGTGTTTATATTGCAATGCGCTCCTGACCCATTCTGCTAGTCTGGAATCATTTAATTTTAAGTAAGCATCACTTTATGTATCCCCAACTTAATTAGCTTGCCCACGTGAACACTGCTACCCTGCTTCTAATTTAGAAAGCAACCCAACTAAGAGCATCACAGGTTGTTTGAGCATGGTTTCAGGGGGTGAGCCGTTTATTTAGTACATGGGACAAATAAAAACAGGCTAACAGTACAAGATAAGCTCCATGATCATGGAGCTGAGTGGACAACAGGCTCCTGAGCCTGTTCCCCACCCAGCTCCACAATTGCAGAGCTGAGCAGAGAATAGGTTCTCCAGCTCCTGCCCTGTGATCCAGGTGGGGAGCTGAGGCCAGGAGTCTGCTGCTGCTGGGGCAGGGGGGGCATTGTCCCCACAGGGTGTAATGTAGCCCCAGCCAGATGACAGCTGTCTCTTGGCCTGGTGCTCCCTGCCAGCCCCTTGGCTAGCACCCTGGGGGAGCCTAATGCAGGGGCCCATTGTAGGGCCCCAGGAAATGGAAGCCATTAGTGTCAAATCTGCTCCCACTTCCCTGCATGTAGGCGCCTGCCTGGGTGTGTTTACTTGTGAGCGTTTACTTGCGAGTAGTTTACTCTCAAACATAGATGCAAGTGTAGACATGCCCAGTATGTTGTATTTAAATGAGAATTTAGCCTGTATGCCAGGTTTGTGAATACTGCTCAGTGGACTGAATACCCCTTATAGAAACCAAGGTTATTATAGTTCAGAGCAAGCTGTATCTCTGACCTGGCTCTCTGTGGCTACCCTTGCAGGTAACAGCTCTGGCCCTGTACATTTCACCAGAATTCAGCAGTGCCTCTCACCATTCTCAAGATGTGGACACTGGTTATACTCCTGTATATTAACACCAGGTTCAGGGGTGGATATGTGTAGGTATTGCCTACAACAGATGGCAATTCAGACTTTGTTGCTAGGTAGTCAGGAAACAAGTAACAGTTTGCTTTCTTTTAGTAAACTAACCCAGGAGACACACATTTTTATAGACATACCATTAGTTTTTAGCCTCTGATGCTTATTCTTTCAGGAGTCAGTTTCCGCAGGGTTGAGTAGAATTACCACAGCTTATGGGTTAGAGTTACCTGTCCACTACTTTCAATGCCAGTTACACCAGTAAATATTAAATAAATCCATGCCTTTTGACTGGGTCACCAATTACAACACCCCATATTACCAGCTTTTTCCTCAGCAGGTCCAGTTTGATTTTGAATCTACTATAGTTTTCTCTTAGCGATTTGTGACTAGTTTGAAAATAAAATTCATAGATTTCATAGACATTAGGGCTGGAAGGGAACTCAGAAGATCATCGAGTCCAGCCCCCTGCCCAAAGGGCAGGAGGTCAGC
>NW_017728886.1:128312453-128363263 GCF_001723895.1 Crocodylus porosus | reverse complement strand
GCCTGGATCACCCGCCTATCTTCTGGTGTGGATGCTTTGCCCCAAAGTTTGGTGTCATCGGCAAACTTGGCCAGCCCACTTATGACTCCAATGTCCACATCATTAATGAAGATGTTGAACAGTATTAAATAATAACAGCTTGTTCAAAGTAAAGCATTATTTGTTTGTCCATAGAAACATGACCAGAGGAAGAAGGCTCTCAACTCTCTTAGGTTTTCCCTACAAGATAAGGCATACCTTAGTTTGTCCTAGGCATATGCCACCAACAGGGTTGAGTAAAACAAAATGCATCCCTCGAGCCCCTCAGTGTAACCAATCACATCCAACACATTGTTTACATGTGAATTTTTTTTAATCCATTTCAAAGTCTTTTAATTAGTTCTGGGGCATTTGAACCTGGTACATTTTGTTAATTCTCCTCTCCTGGTGAGTTAGAAATGAGCTTTGAACAGTGGAACTACTGGGCTTGTCATTTGAGCATCAGTAATTCAATTATAATCATTGCATGGTTTCCAGGTAGGAATTAAGAACTCCAGCTGGAATTAACCTTCAGTGTTTCATAGAAACTTGATAGTCATAGTATCCTGGTAGGTTAAGCTAAACAGGAAAAAAACACACTTATTCCAAAGTAAGTTTTTGCTATAAGAGGTAATCAGGAACAGTTAATCTCTATAACCAGACTAGTCCTAAAGAGTACTAAAACCTCAAAACAGGTTTACAGAGTGTGAAAAGAATCAAAAACGCAAAGTCTCTTCATTCTGTTTTGATAACAGTTCCACATTATAGTGCAAACAAAACCTTGAATGTTTCTTGTTCTTCAGCCATAAAGTAAAAATCTGATTTTAGGGCCTTTGTACATGCCATGTTTTTTGCCCTTTCTTGCACTGCAACTGTGCGACTATTTGCACAAGTTTTTCTGGACAAGGGTTTTCTGGACACTTTAAAAGTCTTTAATGCGTTAAACTAAAATTCCTCAGATGTAGTTTAGCTTGGCTCACCAGGAATTAAAGCATCGCATCCAAGGATTCGTGGCGTGCAAACACAAAGACACTCAAAGATGTGTAATGAGCCTCTTTATCCACCAGATGGCTCTGCAAAGTTTTGTGGTTCCCCATTTCGAATTGCTTTTGGTTTGGAATTGCTTCTGGGTTTTTTTTCTTGTGCGGTTTGCTGGCTGGGCAACAGGCAAAGGGTGGGTGGATGGGGAGCCCCAGACTCGGGGGTGGGCAGCGCTGGATCATCACGCTCTCCAGCAGCTGGGGACTGGGCTTAATTCATTTGAAAACCTAGTGCATGCAAACACAAATGCAGCACTCCAAAATAAACAAATTTAAATTTTATACAACAATTTAATATGGATTAAAACCCTTGGTGTGTACAGGCTCCCATAAGAAGCCTTTACTAAAACATCTTGTGAAAAAGGCACCTTCCAGGCCCGGTATAAATATGGCCCCGCCCTTGTCTCTGGGCAAACCCCCCGCTTTGCTTTCCTGCCAGACCTTGTTGATAAATGGTCATGATGTCCAATAGTGGGAGGCTGCCCTTCATGTGCCTAAATGACCATGGGCGATACGTATACGCTCCTACCACTTCTACACAGGTCCCATGCCTCACTGATGTCACATTGTGCGATGGTACTCCAGCTCAAGGCCATACAAAACTGGGCACACAGTTGAATCTTTACCCCCTTCGGGGCCTCATACACACCACCTCCCTCTCACCAGGGTCTCCTGCATGCCACCAGCTCTCATCTGGTCTCTTGCATACTGTCTATCCAGGCCATGCTCACTCTACCCCACTCAAAAAGTTCCTCAGGCTTTGCTCCTCACCCCTTGGTCAGCCCTGGCACTGTCTTTTGGGCCTCTCTTGTGACCCTCACCTAAACAGGACTGAGCAGTTGCTCAACTATGGGCCTACTTTGTTCCTGGCCCCTCACCAGCCCACTATGCCCCTCTCTCGGGCCCCAGCTCTACCCCCTCACACTGGGGCCTGGGGTCTTCCACCCCTTAGGGTTCAGCCACTCCTCTCTGAGCTTAACTGGCCCCACAACTCTGCCCTGCAACTCTCAGGGCCCAGGGTCTTACACCCCGTTGGACTCAGGTGCTGCTCAGTCAGTGTGCCTGGCCTGCCTCCAGGGTCCAACACCCCAGTAGGGCTCAGGTGCAGCTACTCTGTGTGCCTGACCCCCCTAACTCTCCTAGTAACCCACCCGAAGGTGGGGGTAGGGGTTTAGGTGCACCGACCTGCCTTACACCAGGGAGGTTCTCAGTCCTGGTATTTGAGTGGCCCTGCCCCACCACAGCTAGGAGGACCACCAGGCCTCCCTATCCCGGCAGAGCGCAGTTTTAAGTCATTCCCAGGACCACTGAGGCCTCCTCCTTCCCCATAGTCTTGCCCTTACCTCCAAGATATTCCTGGAGCAGGAGAACTCTCCCAAAATGGCCACTCACCAAAATGGATGCTCTCATTAGCCCCCTGGCAGCTCCCTGCTCCAGCCCTTAAACTGACAGACACCCTAAAGGGTGTTCTGTTATACATCTCAATTGAACTGCCTCTTTAGAGTCACTCCTAGAGTATCACCTTTTCTCACAGATAAGACTCTTCCAGAGAAACAAGTACATATAAAACAGTTCTGTCAGGCACCAAGTTCCCCCGTAGATGAAGTTACACTGTACTGACATGGATGATTTAGGCACATTTTCTCCCTTTCTCTTCTAGGCAGTCACTTTGGCTTAAATTTAGAAACTTCAAGTAACTCAAGGGTTAACCACTGCTCATAAAACATGCATACATATGTGTGTGTGTGTGTGTGTATGTATATATATATGTGTGTGTATATATATATAGTACAAACTATGTTGGGAATAGACATGATTTGTGATTAAGTCCATGGGGATTGCTTTTGTTGCTTGAATTTAGAGCATGGTGAGGAAGAGACAGAAAACAAGGACAAAATTTACAGAAAGCCAGTTCAATCAAGAAGGATAGAGCCTGTGTTGCCCATCAGCCATAACTCACTGGATGTCTTAGTTCATTCATTTATTCTTAGAGGCTATGGGTTGAGTGTTCTGTTAACCCAGCTCCATTCAGAGTTACACTGTGAAAAACACAGTCAGCAATTACGGAGATAGGAATGAAACTGAAACTTGTCTCCCCACAGTTGGATGCAGCCCCATCAGAGAGCCCCTTTCTGACCCATTCCCCAACTCTGTGTTAGAAGTAGTGCGTTCTCTGCCCTCATAACTCCAAGTGAGAGGCCTCCATGCCTCGCTGATTAGAAACTCTCTAATTTCCAGCCTAAACATTGGCAACAGTGACTTAAAGCTCAAAAATAGTTTTTTTCCTTCATGGGTGTTTATCCCTCAGTATACTTTTAGACAAATTGCTGTGTTCCATCCTCTCTAAGTAAGGAAATAAGAATGCTAACAGCATAACTTCTGAGAGTATCTCAAGCACTTCTAGAACATTTGCATTCAAGTATCTCATTGGTCCAATACAAGAATAATTTGCTGTGAGTGGATACACCTCTTGCGTTCTGAGCCCATTCCCTTGCTTGGCCATTACTTTCTGTTTACAGTATATGCATTTCAACACACTTCTGAGCATGTTAAAAGTCCTGATGAACTGAACCTGATGCCTGACCACAAAATTAAGAGATGCTTTTTCCAGTTCTCCAAGGGGGAAGCTGAGGCATGTAGCATTCAGCCAATACAATTTTTTAGAAAAGCTGCTTGCCTTCTTTCAGCAACATGCATGTTCTGAAACTTCAGTGGCCAAAGCATAAATATAATGAAGCAGGTTGTGTTCTCCTTAAGAACCATCAGAGCTCTCACTGAAGTCAAATGGAAGGAAACAAACTTGCTGGTAGATTACATTAACTCTACTCCAAAGAAACAGGCAGTATTTTATCTATGTTGCGAAGAGACAATATATAGCTGGCGACAGATTCATCCATTTACCCATAATAATCTCTTTTCTGAAAACTATGTGCCCCAAAAAGTCCAAAGCTTTCTGTTGGTTGCTGGAGGGTATAACTGATCCTTTCAGATTTTTTTCAGTGTTTCAACCTTGTACTTTCTATTCAGTGTTAGCCCTTTGCTTTGAAGATTTCTTCACTAACCCCAGCAATGGATAAATTTTAATCCAGTGATCTTGTACCCAGAGCTATTTAATGAAGAGTTCACTAGGCAAATCTAGTTAATACTCCAGGCTGCACTGTCAAAAGGAGAATGGCTCAGTTTTCCAGTCCCTGCAACGCCTGTAACACGACACTATGCTTGAATCTGTACCCTTCAGCAAGGTTTTGGCATAATGCCTACGCAGAACTAGTTTAGCATTTCTTATTAAAGCAGCCCTGAGGTTTATTTTAGCTACAACTGAATTAATATTCAGCATCCATTGGACTCCCATGTGTACCAGTGGAAAAATGTATGGAGAGAATGGAAGACAAGAATGTAATTTCCTGCCCTCTTTATGAAAATAGGCTGCTAAAAGATTCAGTAGACAGAGATTAAGAAGAGTCTGGACACATGAAAGCAAATAACAGCAGCCTGATTGTCAGCACAAAATCCATCTTCTATTTAATGTAGAATCCTAAAATCTGAAGGAATGGTTGGTTTGTTCTCATTCTGGAATTGATCACCACCTTTAAAAGCCAGCATTAGCTGAGGCCAGGAGTTTTTACCCAGGCAGAGATTACCCAAGGAGATCTAACATGCCTTATTTAAATCGAGTGACTCAGACTTATACTAGATAATTTTATCTGATGTGCCAGAATGCTTAAATAATAGCTTTACTGCAACTTCCTGGAATTTAGTCAACATTTTCTACTTGTGGTAGCCATTCAGGCTCTCATGCTTATATGTAATAAAATAAAATAAGTTAATAAGTTTAACTAGCCTATTTAAGCAAATTTCCTTCTTTGGACATAAAAGCACCATATATATTTCACAGCCATTAAAATAGTGGTTCAGTGTCACTTTTCATAAGCATGATCCTTTGGGTTAATAGGTACCTTTGCCTGAAAGGCCAGGGAAAGCAAATTTAAGAAAAGCTGCAAACCAGCACCAACTCCATACCCAGAGAGAAACTTGATGTATTCATGAGGCTGTAGGTACATTATCGCTAGAGCAATTTGTGCACATAGTACTGAAGAACACTCCCTATTTGGGAATTATTAGATCAGGACTTCCAATAGATGGCTTAGTGGAGCATCTGTTCCTTCCCTAGAGTTAGAAGAGCTTTGGAGTGAAAAAAACAACAACAACAAACAGCTTTACATTTCAGTGCAGATGCAAGATATAAGACTGCTGCCTCTCAAGAACAGTTGATTGTGAAATATACCATGAGCTTCAGTGCAACCAAGAAAGGTTTTACAGAGTCACCTGTGACTTTTGATGAGTTTTGCCCCTACTGGCACAAGGAGCAGGGTGTTAAAACGCCATGTTCTACAACCCTCTTTTTCATGCCAGCTTACTACTATCACCCACAGGGTCTTAGTAACACTTGCTTGGTGTAGCCAGGGAAAGCAGCTGTACTTCTGACTGGAGTTTCATTAGCAGCCCTATTCACCAAGACTCTGGAGTTCACCTATGCCAGGTACTTCAGCAAGGATCTATTTATATAACAAATTCAAACAATTTTCCTTTCTACTCTTTTACCAAAACCAGCAAAAACTGAAGATGGATCTAGAGTGGGGGTGGGCAAAATACAGCCTGTGGGCTATACCTGGCCCACCAGCTGATTCTGTCCAGCCTCATGGGCAGGTGGCATAGGTGGCAACTCCATCTCCAGCCTCTGCTGGTGCCATGGGGGATGCTGGGTAGAAGCAGCCCCACCTGCCCACCCTGTTCCACATGGCAGGCTCTAGGCAAGCTATGCTTGGGCTCTAGGACCCCCACTCAGGCTGCACTGGCAGTACCCTGCTTACCTGCAGCTTGGAGCTGATGGGAGCCACCCTGGGCACTAGGACCTGTGCCTAAGGCAGTAGAACTTCCCCAACACAGGCGAAGCCCTGGTCCCAGGCCTGGATCCACCTCCCACCTTGCCCTGTGCAGTGCTGCAAGCTAGCCCACCCACCCACTGCCTCCTGGCTGCAAACAATTCAGCTCCCATCCTGTCCACCCAGGTAAGGCTGCCCCCAGTGCCCTGGAGCTGTGGCTGGGACTTGAGGGACCCCCAGGCCATGGGTGGGTACAGCTTGCATCACTCTGGCAGAGAGCTGGGGCAGGCAGGAGGGGGCTGCTGGGATTCCCCAGGGTTGTGGGGGAAAGTTGTGGGATGGGAAAGGGTGGGGAGCAGGCAGGTTTGGGGTGTAGGCTGCTCTTGAGGGATGTTTCTAGGTGCAAGCTGAGACAGGAGCTCCCTTGTGATTTGGGGGGTGGCTGGGCTGCAGTAGGGCTCTGCTGGAGGTGAGGACCTCCTCCCTTGGCCAAGTGTCCTGCTGGCTGGTTTTGGTTCCCTTGGGAGAGAGACTTTATTTGAGCTATTATGCAGTTGCCTCCATACTTGTTGTTGCCTCCATACTTGCCTTCATGGGCAAAGACAACTGCATCCAGCTGCGGGGGGAGAAGAGAGAAAGGAAATGGGAAAGAAACCTGGAGAGAGAAAAGGAGAAAAAAGGAGAAAAGAGAGAAAGGAAAGAGAAAGGAATGGGGTGGAGGCTAGGTCATGTGGGTACATAGGTGACTTATAAGCCCAATCTTTGCCTTGAACAATCTGCTGCAGCAGGGGCAGGAAAACAATGAGGACTGAGTACAAGAGGTTTTTGTTTTCCTGGCCATGCGCTTCTTCATTGCTTCTGTGCATTGCTCTTCAAAGGCCAGTGCTCAGTTCTGGATGTATTACCTCCAGAATGGACAGTGATTTGCTCCCACAACTCTGGGTTGATGCTGAAACTTTTTAGGGACACCTTTAGGGTGTCCTTGTACCGCTTCTTTGGTGTGCCGCGAGAGTGTACTCCATTTGACATAGAAGTTCTCCGTAGAAGATTTCCTTCCGCAGGTAAGCATCAGGCATTCTTGAAAGGTGGCTGGCCCATCTTAGCTGTGCCAGTTTCAGTAGAGTGTGAATACTGGAGAGACCTGATCTTCCGAGCGCTTCACTGTCCAGAATGTTGTCTTGCCACTTGATCTTTAGTATCTTTCGCAGGCAGCACAGGTGGAAATGGTTTAGTTTCTTGACATGATGCTGGTAGACAGTCCAGGTTTCACAGGCGTAAAGGAGGGTCAGGAGACTGATGGCTTTGTATACCTTCAGTTTTGTTGACATGCCAATACTTCTGTGGTCCCAGACCAACTTACGGAGTCTGCTGAAGGCCTTGCTAGCTTTTGCTAGTCTCTCTTTGACTTCATTGTCTATGTGAACAGCATGGGAGAGCGTGCTGCCTAGTTAGACAAACTTGTCAACCATTGAAAGTTGTTGGCCTTTAACTGAGATGTGTGGTTCCTGGGATGTTGTACTAGGTGCAGACTGAAACATCATTTTGGTCATCTTTGTGTTAATAGTGAATCTGATGTTGTCGCAAGCTGATGAGAATACATCCATGGACAGCATACATAGCATGTCAGTCTGTGAGCCTGTGCATAACTCACAGTCATCAGTGAAGAGGAAGTTGTGAAGCATGGCTGTCTGGACTTTGGAGGTCACTCAGAGCCTATGCAGGTTGAAGATGTTTTGTGTCAAAATGGTATCTGAGCCCTATACCAAGGTCATCATACTGGAAAGCATCTGACAGCATGGCAGAGAATATCATGCTGAAGAGGATTGGTGTGAACACACAGCCCTGCTTGATGCCATTTGTGACTGGAAAGGGGTCAGAGCATTTGCCATTCGCAAGGATGCGTGCCATCATGCTGTTGTGGACCTGTCAAACCATATTAATGAATTTTCCAGGGCATCCATACTTCTTTATTATTTCTCAGACACCTTCGCAGTTCACCATGTCAAAGGCTTTGGCTAGGTTGAAGAACATGAGAAGAAGGTTGACGTTCTGTTCCTGGCACTTTTCTTGAAGCTGCCAGGCCGTAAACACCATGTTGGTGGTTTCATGTCCTTTTCTGAAACCACATTGGCTCTCAGGCAGTAGGTCTTTAGATGGTCAGTCAGCTGGCTGAGGAGGACTCTTGCTGGCAGTTGAAAGGAGGGAGATGCCCCTGTGGCTGTCACAGAGTTGGCAATTTCCCTTCCTTTCGTACAGGTGGATGATGGAGGCATCCTTGAATTCTTAAGGGACTACCTCCTGTGCCCACATAGTGCAGAATATCTTGGTTAGTTTCTCGGTGAGGTTGTGACCACCTGATTTATAGACCGCTGCTGGAATCACATTGGCTCCAGGAACTTTGCCACTAGACATTGGTTGATGGAGGAGGTCCCATTGAGGCTGGCGCTGAACTGATTAGCCCATCTCTGGAGGATCTGGGCCTTGTCAGTTAGCAGTGTGGTCCTGTCGGCAGACAGCAGAGGAAAGGATCCAAGGCCCTGCGGACCTTGGGAGAGAGACTTTATTTTGAACTATTATGCAATTACCTCTATTCACACTACTAATAAAAACATAGACCAGGAGAAAAGTTGTTTTTTGTTATTTTAATAAAATTAAAATATAATGGATGTTTGCGTTCTAGCATACATTTTTTTTTGTCTACAATTTGTTAAAATGGTATCTTCACCATTAATTTTATGTGTGTAGCCTTCAGTAGCTCATCAAAACTTGTTAAGTGGCCCTCTGGGCGAAATAATTGCCTACCACTACTCTAGGCAATCTCTACAGTGTACCTTTGTTTCTAGTAACAATGGCTAGCTAATGTTTAATAATCAGATAGCAGTAGTGTTTAGGACAGTTTCCCCCACCTCCAGCATCACAGCATCTACAGTCCTTTTCTACATACCAGCTTCCTGCCATTACCCACATCTTTATCAAAACAAGGCTTCTCTAACTGGTTTTTATATAGGGCTACAGGTTTAAATCCTCAAGCAACTGAAAACAATGTGGAAAAATGTGAAGTGGGGTATCTTGGCATGAACATGTGACCAGCACTGCAGGACCTAGACCAAGACTGAATCTGTGTTTGTATCTCATAAATAGACCTCTGTAAGTAACTGATTTCAGTTTTCACTCCTAACTGAAAGGAAGAATAATATATTTTTTCTTATCAAACTATTTGAATTTAGGATCCTTTCCTATCCCTTTTAATTTATTTTAGGCAAGTTTAAGTAAAAAAAAAAAAATGGTTCCAGTCAATACAAATATACATTTTTGGAAGAATTTTTTTTTAAAGGAAAAACACTGAAAACACTGAAAAACTTCTTCCACCTCTGTGTAGAAAGCCATAATAGGCTTGAGATCTGCCTTATTTGCCTTTCAGTGTTGCAAAATGAAATCAGAAATCTGTTGTAGCTGGAGTTCCCTTGCTGTAAGACACCTAATGGCAGAGGGTTCGTTGTTAAGATTTCAGTTCAACATTGGAATCTGACATTGTTCTTCCCTACCCCTCCCATTTAGCCTAAATAACCAAATCCTTCAGACTTTGTAGTACACAGGAACATTTAGTATATATCAATAGCACTGCTTGGGCAACTCCTTTAAGTGGGCCAGGGTTTTAGTATAAAAATACCTCAGTATAACAACACCCCATGGAACCAGGAGAAAAGTTCTTTAAAAGGGGGTGTTTCCCCCAGGTGGCCAAAACACAGCTCACATGGTACTTGCAGCTCTCTGGAAATTGGCCAAAGCCCCACCCACTTCTCCCTGAGGCAGCTCTGGGGGGCAGTGCGGCCTGGCACTTCCCGCTACTCCAGCTTTCCCTACGGGGAATGCACCCTGAGCCTGCCTTCTTCCCTGTTTCTCTCCCTTCAGGACTGCTGGCTCAGGTGCCCTAGGGTGCACTCCCCAGGGAAGAAAACAGAAGCAGCTTGGAGGTGCCGGGGGTGGTCACCTCCACTCCAAGTCACTCATCACCCCGCCTCCTTCCCCCCTCCCACCCTACTCTCTGGCTTTTGAACTTCAATGGAGGATCAGATGTGGCTCTCAGGCTGAATAACTCTGGCCACCCCTGGTGTTTGATCTGGTAGTTAGTTGATTTGCTGCATTAAAATAATAATAATAAATGTTTCTCATACTATTGGGATTGTTAAAAGCAGGGTTTTGTGAAAATGAGGTTGTGCTGTAAAATAGATGCAGGTGGGTTTTAAAATTCTAATTAGAAGGATGAGCAAATAAACTCATGTAATTGGGAAGGTCATTTTTATTTGACGGCATTTTCTGGCAGAAGAAGGCTGAGGTTGACATAACTGTGTTGTAGTCAGTGAGACTTCTAGAAGATGGGAAAAGTAACAAATTCTACTGTTTAGAGTGAGCTGATAGAACATTTTACAGGGGAAGAGTGTGAAAGTTAAACTTTTCAAAGTAATCCAAGAAAAACTTTCCAGTAGCTTAACTATATACAAAAGGAAAACATTTTCATAAGCACTTTAAAATAAGATGACAGGCTAGATTCCATGCCATTTGATACTGAGGGAAATAGCTGAGAGTGTTCAAAGTCAAGATTAGGCAGTTATCTGAATACTCCCTACATAAACTGAGACAAAATCAAAGATTCTCAGACCTTATGACTCAGGGCCTAAAGATAGTATCAGTCTTATATAAAGGAAGGGATTCTTTCTGAGAACTGCTTGTTTCTATTTAACTCCTCCTTAGATAAGAACTAGATTAGGTCAAAATCAGAGCCACGATATTTCATTAGGTAGATGATTGATATCTACTGGTATTTTACTTCCTATGGTACTGTGATTAGTACATCACATATGAAAATGCTTCCTGCTGAGTTTCCAGCAAGCCTATCTGCAGTCCCAGAAAAAGGAAAATCAGGACTGTGATTCAGTTATTTTCAGATCTGTTTAAATGCTTTTAATTGCTTTCAAATCAAATGGTACAAAGATAACAAGTGAAAGGGAAAGAAAAACACAAATGAAAGGATTCTTTTTTATTGTTTGGTTTGAAGTTTCCAGAACTGGAAAACATCAAGCCTGTATTCAGGTTGGTAATATGGGTAACCTCTGCTCATTGCGTTGGCGTAATTAAGACATGAGCTAATCTGGCAGCTCAACAGTTGAAGCAGAAGTCACTCATAGCTAACAAACTCTGCTTTGTGTGGCTAGAAACATGCTGTATGGAATAGCTGCCTAATAAGAAACCTTGGCCACCCCACCCGGCGTTGCTCACACAATGGGAGAGGAAAAGGAAAAAAAATCAAAAGACCTCAGAAATGTTTTCCACAACTTAAATTGGGCAAAACAGTGGAACATTAGTAATGAAGCACAGCTTAGCCAGAGAAACAGACTTTAAAAGCAAGTTAATAGCAGCATGGAATTGAGTACTACCACTGGGTAAAGGAATGTATGTGAAGAAATGGTTAGTCATGGTACAGGTTCTAGAAAGAAGAGAGATCTGCTTATATTATGGTATATATTTTGAATACATGGCAGCTTTGGCATGCGTTTGATAGGTTTTAGTAGAGAGGCCTGTTCCTATGTGTTCCCTTTTTGGCACAGAGCAGTACTGAAAAAGAATAGTAGACCAGTTTTCTTTGATCTGTCTTTCTTCGCAGGATCTAGCTATATGATAAGTCAGAAATTGTGCATACATTCACTCAGTGGGCTTATTACTGCTTATTTATATAGTGACAAAGCAAGCTATTCGCTGACAGTGGAATAAATGAAATGTCATACCATTAACTTTTATCATGGGCAAGCAGTAAAAGTTCTGTTATCCAGCATCTTACAAGCCAGCATGCTGCACTAACTGGCATGCTGGCTTATAAGATAAAGCCCCCATGGCTTGGGTCAAAGCAGCCTGTGCTGCTGAGCCCCCACGGCCTGGGGGCATAACAGGCTGTGCAGGCCTGTGCGGGACCTGCCTCCCGGATGCCACAAGTGGGGTGGCAATGCCATGGGATGCAGTGGGAAAAGTGGCAGCCAGGGTCACTCAATTAACTGGCATATTTTGTTATCTGGCATGCCCCGTTCCTGGGGGAAAAAGATGTAATTACTGGAACTGAGGGCTAGCCAGGACCTCTTGGTCAGAACTGATACTTACTTCTAGAAAACTTACTGTGGATCAGGAGTGTCAGGATTTTTTTTTTTTTATCATTCTTCCTGAAGAGAGTTTCTCTAGGATTATATTATGTCTCAGTACCATGCCAGGGCAGTAGTTCAGTCATAATTTAGAGGAAAATGCCATCTAATGAATCACCACTCCCTGAACTCATCTGTGTTTTCCAAAGAGTCCAGAATGGGGGGGGAGGGGGTTAACAATAAGCTAAATGACATTAGAGCAGTAACTGAAATATATATGATTTGTGGCAAAACTGCAACAAAGGCCATTAGGTTCATCTAACAATCCATGCTGGACTGCTTGTACAGATGCTGTTTATTCAATTTTGTCTGTGATTTTGTGCATATAAAGCATGACACACAGCAGTTGAATATAAAAAGCAATAGGAAGTTGTGACAGGTGTCTCTCTTTGGGGTCTGTCCACTAGTGGCCCCGCCCACCTGTTATGGGCCAACCACCCACCTTCTCGCCTGCCACGCCTCGTTGTTACTTGCTTAATTAGAGAATGTTAGTTAAGCAGGAAGCTGCCCATTTTCTGCCCTGATGCCAGGGGGTGCTATCTGCTGCTCCTTTCCTCCCTTTACACCGCAGCCCAAGCCTTGCTGTTGTACCAGACGTTGTTCAGTCAGCCTTGCTCTTTGTGCCGTCTGGCGCTTGGGCTTTCTGTAGCCTTGTCTCAACTGCGCCTCCTCTGGGACTCGTCAGTTGTCACTCCCTCTGCTCTGGGGCTTCTCTCAGCCTCAGGGCCCAGGGGGCTGTAGCCGTGCCTGGCCTCTTCCTTGGCGCCGGGGTCAGTGCACCCAAAATGCTGCGCCCTCTCTGGTGCTGGGGTCAGTGCACCCCAAATGCTGCACCCTCTCTGGTGCTGGGATCCCCATGCTACTGTGGAGCACCTGTGAGGCCTCTTCCCACCCCTAGTAACCTCACCTGGTCCTCCAGTCTAAACAGCAAACACAAAAACACAAGCCCCTGGGCTATAACATTAAATCTATGCCGTCCGGCTAAACAACATTCAATCCCTACCAGGGAATTCTCCACCCCATAACAGCAATCAGGAGCTGCTCATGCAGTCAGGCTTCTCCTCACCGTTTGCTCTGGCAGAGCTCCTTCTCCCTTGACTGCCTCGGCCTGCCCTGCCCCTTCTGGTCAGCTGGCTCCCACTGGTTACCTTGGCAACCCACAGCGGGATTCCATACTGATCGCTCCACAAGTAGCAGGCATCTCAGTACCCTGCTACAGCAGTATGCCTTGTTTTATTTTTTTAAGAAATATCATTGGCGCTCCAACAGGAAATTGTTAAAGTTTACCAAGTGTTGCCAGTGTTTGCCATATCATGGAAAGCAGCTAACAGTCTTATCTTTCTTATCTATTGGGTAAATGCAAAGTACTACATTTAGGGAGAAATGATCAAATCGGACAAATAGAAAATGGTGAATGACTGGCAGAGTTCCAGGACTGTAGAAAAGGGGGTCATCGTGAACCACAAGCTGGATATGAGTCAACTGTGTATTACTGAAAAAAAACCAAACAACAAATACCCTACTGAGATGTATTAACAGAAATACTGCATGCAGATAAGAAGTGATTCTTCCACTTTCTCCAGCTGGTGAGGCCTTATGTGAACTATTATGTCCCATTTTGGACACTGCACTTCAAGAAAGATGTGCGTGACCGCCATGTTTCAATTCCCCGCCCTCGGGTGGTTCCCCTTCTGCAGGAAGATGTCACTGTCCTCTTGGAATCACTTTGGAATCGAAGTAGCTTTCTTTTGGACCAGTCCCTGGCTTTGTTCTTACCCGCCATGTCTTGATGTTCCGTTCAGTGTCAAGGTTGGTTCGTGGTATGCTCTGCGGCCCAGGATCCCTCGGTGGACACATCACGGGGCTCCGCCATCCCTACACCCTGGCCTCACACCACCTTCCGTGCGTTCTTCTTCTACGGGTCAGGTCTACAGCCATAGGGTACTATATTCCTCCCAGCCTGCCCCTATTGTGGCGCTTAGCTCTATGCTTGGCCCATGGTCCCTCTGGCCTCTCCCTCTTTGACCCTGGATGGGGTTGCTGCACAGGTTCTGGCCTCACCACAATACCCTAGACATCCCCTTCTATAGGGATACCAACTCGGTTCTCCCTTCCCTGACCAGGGATACCCCCTGCCCCAATACAACTTAAATCACAACTACTCAGCCCTCAGTCAGCTGAGCCTTCTAATTAGACCTCACCGGTCCTTTTGAGCCTTGCTTGACTCCAACCTTCCTGGTGCCTCCCTCAGCTCATTGTACCATGATGTGGCGGTGATCGCCACCCGCTGGCACCCTCTCGGGGTTGTCCCAGGGTTTCTCCCCTGTTGTATGGCTGAACCTTTGTAGTGTTGCTCTGGCACTTCCCCCAGGACCCATGCTGCCGTCCCTCTGGTGTTTCAGCAGGTCCTTCGTGACCATGCTTACTACACCTTCCGCCTCTGGAGCAGCCTCCCACCACGCTGCTTGTCTTCGCCCCTCTTCCACCTCCTCCGTCGTCCCGGTCACTGCTGCTCTCTCTGGCAGAGTCGGTGGCTGCTCTCCCCAGGGGCTATCCGTCTCTCCCACTGGTGGAGCCAATACCTGCTCTCCAGTGGGGCCCTCCATTTCCTCCGCTGCCGCAGC
This sequence comes from Crocodylus porosus, assembly GCF_001723895.1. Lineage (NCBI taxonomy): Eukaryota > Metazoa > Chordata > Crocodylia > Crocodylidae > Crocodylus > Crocodylus porosus. Next base: position 128,348,510 of record NW_017728886.1, on the reverse strand, counting down.
TGCTGATTTTAACCTTGCCGGCCGGCAGCTCCCAATGACATCACCGACTGGGCGTACCTGCACAAAAAGGCGGCTGACGCACCGCGCAGGTCTTTCCAGTGGCGTCGCGTGCTCATCCCGCTCTGCTGGTAAGTCCCATTTATTATTTGGCTCCCCAGGACAATGTGGAAATTGGAAAGAGTCCTGAGAAGAGCAATTAAAATAATTACAGGTCTAGAAAATGTGACTTGTGAGTAGGGACTTACATAATTTGCAGGGGCTTTTCCCCTTATTTCGTGGGCAAAACATGGACCTAGGCTGTCATTTTGCCGGTGGAGTGAGATGGGCTCCCTCATGCCTCTGATGGGCTGAGGAGCCCCACTGGCCTTGCCCCTTGCCACTGATTGCCTGCAAGGGCTACCTGCCATGCATCCTGCTCCTCTCTGCTGATTGGTGGAGAGGTGTGGGGCCATATTACAGACAGCCCTTGCAGGCAATCAGTGGGCAGGAGCAGCAACCGTCTTGCCTGTGGCCCTTCAAGGCCTGTGGCCTCCCTTCCCCACCCCACCAGGCTGCCACAGCACACTGCAGACTGCTGGCTCCCTCTGAGGAGCCAGCATTTTTTTTTCCGTACATTTTTTTTCTGTGGATTTTGTGGACATTGCCCAGATTTCATGGGCAATGTTGGATTTCAAAATTGCGAATTTCATATGTCCATACTTATGAGGAAAAGTTGGAGGAATTGGAATTATTTAGTTTGGAGAAGGGAAGACCAAGGGAGGATTTGATAACAGTTTTCAAAGACAAAAAGATCATTATAAAAAAAGACAATCTACTTTTCTGTAATGGAGTTAAATTATACAACGATTTAGCTTGAATATCAGGAAGCACTGTCTAACTCTCATGGCGGTTAAGTGTTTAAGAGCAGGTTAGACAAATATCTTTGTCAGGGATGGTTCTGCCTTGAAAAGCAGGTTGAATTAAATGATCTCCAGTCCCATTTTTCTGTGATGGATAAAATGCACAGACTTAACTCTCCAAGATTCAAGGTTTCCTTGTTGATCTAAGGGTATAAAATATCACACAAGATCAGCATTTTAGGTGAGCCATAGTATGAAAAGATGTGCAGGGTGGGAAGGATACCTAGGAGTTATTGTGTCAGCTATGGAAAATGCAAATGAATAGCCCCTTCCGCCATGTCTTTAAAGTAAAAATGGAGAAAAAAGGAAATGCTGAGAGATACCAGCCAGAATAAGTGGTTTGTCCATGTGGAGCTACCAAAACTGAGGGGCCAGTAAGAGACCATATTTACTATAAGTTTTGCCAAGTGGCCTTTGCACAGAAAGGTTGGTGGGGGGCTTTTTTGGTGGGTGTGGGGAGAGGGGGTTGCTGATTTGCATATTTGGTATTGCTATTTCAAGGCCAGCCTCCAGGGGATATCATCCGGTCAGTCAGCTGTTATTCACTAGGATAAATTAATAGCAACATTCTGCTTATAGTGGCCTTTGCTTTTAGGCCAGTTTACACTATGTGGTGGTGCACAGGGTAGTGTAAATGCCCTGATAGCTTAAGCACATCTACTTTGGTGTAGGTTGTTCACAGAGAAAATATCTGAGTTCAGTAATTAAGATGGAAGGGAACGGGACTCCTGCTCCAAAATCAATCTTGTTTATTTCCAGTTATGTAGAGAACTCACAGAGGAGCGGTTATAGACCCAGTTCATTCCCTGTAATCCTATTGACTTCAGCGCTGCAAAAGGAGTGAATTCTCTCTTATCTGTAGAGACATTTGTACAGTAACCAGTGTCAGAATCTTGAGACCATGCCTTTTCCAGTGCTCTTCTTCTCACTGGGCACATCTACACATGCATATTAAGGCATAGCAATAAACTGTGGCAATGTGCTTTGGGCTCTGCATTGAGCTTTGTAGTATGAGAACAGACTTGAGGGGCTGTGGGCAAAATGGCTCTGCACTGCATATGCAGTTGGGACTACAGCACACTGAGCCAGGTCAGAGCAGCTCCAGAGCTGGATAGCAGTCCGGGGGTGTCATTAAAGGTGTTTAGTTCAAAAATGCATTGCTGCCATTTTCTGTGCGCTAACACACATTTACCACTTATACAACTGCACGCAATGCAGCACAGTGTGAATCAGCTTGCATGTGGAACAGACATGATTAGTTGAGTCTGCTCCAATATGTTGAATCTGTGGTGTGTTGCAACATGAAAAAGTATGCATATAAATCCCCTGGGAGATCAAGGCTATCCAAAAGGACGGGGGTCATTCTCACCTTTCAGCTGTGGGAAGAATTCAGGAGTCAGGTAAAATATAATGTGGAATAAGGTAATTTTTCTAGGAAAAGAACAAATGAAAGCAAGAAGGCTGAAGACTTGTTGTATGAGTCTTTATTTGCCTTACTTAGTTCAGAGCATCATTAAAGGCAATGACGGGGAGATTGAAAGGGAAAAGGCTGTTCTATATATTAAATCTTGACTCCCAGTGTGGGGATTCAGCTCCTGTTGAAGTCAGTGGGATTTATGTTCTCTGTATTGCTCCCAAAAGATGAAAAGGTACTTTGTAGAAACAGTGCGGAGTGAAATGCAAAGACTTCATCCTCTTGCACTGATAACACTTGGGCTTGTTCCTTCAGATAAAGCAGTGATCCGGATGGTATGCTAAAATGAAACAGTACAACTTTTTGTGGAGGCAGTGTGGGTGGGGGTGATATTCCTGGTTAGTCCTGTATTGCAAAAATAAGTCATATTTCGTGCTTGTTGCTGAATAAATTATAAGATTGCTATTACAACACAGAAGATAGAATTTATCTTTCATATTTAGTCAATGCATCTGAGGCTTGTTTGGTGGGAGTATTCTGGGTTTTCTGAAGAAAGTGTTGCATTTTTCTCTTGGTTCAGTTCAGTTATGGGGATAATTGATTTAATTACCAGTGATTCAAGGGCAGGTGGAAACATTTCACTCAAGGTATTTGTTAGGCCATTCAAAATAACAGCTTGAAACACAGGTATTGTATCTTGTTAATAAGCTATATGAATTTTATGTATGAAATAAGTGCAGAATCCAGAACACATTGGACACATGGAAGAAGTAACAGTATATTTGGTTATATGCACAACTAGCCTAGTTTCATGGTAAACTAAATGTGGAATTAGCGGTCCATGCTTGTTCAAGAGAAATTTAATGAAAGTCCTTTTACAGTGAAAGAGATGTTAAGCTCCAGTAATCTCACTGCGCCACAATGTGCATATTCAGGATATTTCACAGGTTCAGGATATTTGCACAAGGTAAACTTCAGCTTTCCATGCAACAAGGTAAAAATGACCAGGCGTGAGTTCAGTCATACCTAAGGCTTGAAGTAGGACTTAAATGATGCATAAGCCCTGGACTGGCCATCCCTAACTTAATGAAGGGCTCTGTGCCAAAAAAGGAAAAGAGGGACTTGTATATTGGATTCTTACTGAATGCTTTTGAAACTATCATTTTATTTAAATTCCTTAAAATTCATTTATTTAAGTTCTCTCTAGCTTTGCTTTCTGTGTTAAATTGGGACAGTGAGATCTGTCTTGTGATGCATATGTACAAAATAAGCTGTGACAAACAGTACATGGAAACCACATGGGGAAACTCAAGAATCATTTTAACCTGATGATAAGCTATAGTTTTAGTTTCTTTGGGAACAGACTAGAAGTTATTTTTTTTCTCTTGAGTATAAGTTCAAGAGGTATTTTCTTGTGTGTGATTTTTTTTTTAAATCTGTTTCAACAGGCATTGAACAGGGGTATCGCAGCTGTCAAGGAAGATGCTGTGGAAATGTTGGCCAGCTATGGGCTAGCTTACTCTCTAATGAAGTTCTTCACGGGTCCAATGAGTGACTTCAAGAATGTGGGCCTGGTATTTGTGAATAGCAAGCGAGACAGAACCAAAGCTGTTTTGTGTATGGTTGTAGCTGGTGCTGTGGCTGCTGTATTTCATACCTTGATAGGTAAGTCTTCCTCACCTGGTATTCAGATACCTTTCAATTTGCCTCCCTTATGGGAGTGAACAGATACCTGTTGCTGTTGCCCCAGGATTGTTGCTGCCCCCAGCCCTGATGCACTGGGAGCTCTGAGCTCTCCTTTCTGTGTTTAAAGGAAATCATGAGGGGGTAGGTTTTCTTGCAACAGGAATCCTCTATGGGTTGCACAGCATCATTGTCTTTTGAACAGGTTTAAAGCGGTAACTTCTGCCTGTAGTTCATGTCCATGCATGCACTCTACCACCAGCACATGGTTGCCCAACTTACTGCCAGTCTATTTCAGTCATGCTTATGGGCCAGGCTATCGTACAGTTGTCTGGGTGGAACTAGATGATGATACTGTCTGACTGCTGTGTAGCTGAGTCAGCTAACAATAGTCATATCTATGGGGTCACCAGTTCACTCTGCAGGAAGACATCCCTTTGTACTGCATGGAGCTATTTCTCAGGACTTTCTGGCACACTAAGTACTTTACACCTGCTTCCTAGACATGCATACAGGATGAGCACCTTGGCATCTGTCTTCCTCTATAGTACAGCCACCACTAAGTACAAAACTAGGCAAGCAAGAGCTGGCACTCTGGTTAAAAAAAGCCAACATCATCTTTCACCCAGTTCGGTCATCATCCATTTTTCAGTATAACTAGCATTAGCTTTTATCAAAATTATTTCATGCCAAACTGAAACCAGGGCCCTGATGGAACATTGGAGCAAGAAGACTGCATAAATACATCTTGGTCTAGCTCTGAAAAAAAAAAGTGAGCAACAAGAGGTGCGGCTTTCTGCCAGACCAATGAAACATGATATTCATTCAACTACCCACCAGCACCATTAGCAGCTGGAGGCCACAAGTCCTCTGACAACTGGACCAGATTCACTGCCCCCTGAAAACAAACTTCAGGTCACTGAGCAGAATGGATCTGTCTACATCGTGGAGAAGAAGACTTTGGGGGAAGAAAAAGATGCAGGTATAGTGTTATATCTTTTTTATAGTTGTGGGCTGTCTGAGGAGATGAATGGAGAGAAATTGTGAAGAATGTGAAATGGTATGGTGGTCAGCAGAAACTCCATTTTAGCAGTCTGAAAGTAAGGAACTGCTTTTCTGTTGAAAGTGTGTGTGTGTGTGTGTGTGTGTGTGTGTATAAGCATGTCTATGCGTGCATGTATGTGTGCACATGTAAAAGACAGAGAAAGAGAGATTGGTTGCAGAATTATTGATAGTGACCAATCTGATGCTGTCCCAACCAGCCTGTAGGTGGTTGGGACCTGTCCTTGTTACTACTCCTCTAGCATGGAGCATCTGGTGCGAACAGATGTCTGTGGCTGTTATCACTCTGGCTTGTTGCCACATTTTCATCATGTTTACTAAATGCCCCTTCAAAGCACACAGGAATGGGTACCTGGCACTCTTGTCAGCATCATGACCATGTCACCTGCTGTACTGCTGAAATGGTAATCATTGACATATCACCTTAATAAATAGTTAAAAACAATAGAGGCAGTGAGCATGTGGTTGCTGGCTGCAGTAGCCTCATGCTAGAGTCAATCTATCACTAACTTAAGTTAAAAATATATATTTAATTCCTTTAATTTCATTAATATATACAGACCGCTTCAATTTACAATAATGGCTTGGATTTTGCCATTGAAAATTGTGGATAGTCCATATTGTAAACACATAGCTATTTACAAATTCTGTAATGAGATTTTTCCTTGCTTGGTTCATTCCTCAGCCATGAGCCATGTCCTCTGTAATGTATATATCAGATCAGAGGTATAGCTTTGCTCATTGGACACAATTATGTTCTTGATCCATCTATTCCTCATTCTAAGCTGTTAAAGGTTTCAGCAGGCTTAAAATATAGCAATCAGCTTCCTCCATAGTACAGCCACCATTAAGTACAAAAAGCTGTAAAATGATTCTTCGGTATGTGATCTTATGATCAGTCAACATTGTCTGCAAGTAGCCATTCCAAAACCTTCTGGTGAAGTAACTCTGAAGTTTTGTCTAAAATAGAGCACTTCTGTACTCAGAAACTCGTGAACCCCATCCTTGCCCTTCTGGGAAAGAAAGAAACAAAAACATGTTTACCTGCAATACTTTCTAAAGCCTGAATTTGAAAGTGCTTTATCCGGTCTTCCAGATGTTCACAGTGGCAGAGTGGAAAACATTTTATGTTGCCATGTGTGTGCCTGAAAATATATAAAGACCACATCCAAGGTTGGTAGGGAACCGAAGAGAACTGAGTTTGTTAGACACCTAGCCTTAGTTGACTGTATGATGCTGTCAAGTTTTATGTTTCAAGTTTCCTTTGAATATGTTTTAAATCCTGCTTATCCTTTTCTGACCCAGAGATGTACAAATTTCATTGCAAGAGGAGGAGCCCAGTGGCTGACTGGTAGCCTCACAGGACCAGCAATTGATTTTCAGCAGCTGTGTGCTTGTCACAAACTACCTCCAAATGAGATGAAAGCTCAGGTTACAGATACTTAAATGCCACACACCAATCCACTGAATGAGATGCTTCTGTGGTGGATAAGGAGGATGAAACAGCCATCCTCATATACAATGAGCCTCAACTACAGAGGAACAGAAACACCTTGAGGAAACAAGAGGGAGGGAAGAAAACCAACAGCTGTGGAAATGAAATTAACTCTATACTTATCAGCACATTTGCAGCTGCAATTAGTGCCTAGGCAGGCCTCCTGGCAACTCTTATTCCTTGAAAATGCCAAAATAGGACATTTCACACTGGTGAACTCATGCTTCCTTCCTTCTGCACCAGACCACCCCTTCATATGAGTCGCAGAAATCTTCTATGTTGGTGTCCAGTTGAGACAAACAGTACAGACTTGTACCTGTGAGCTTTCTGTGTGCCTCTTGGTACTGAGAGCACCATCACCCCATCACTGTATACAGGAGACCGATGAATAATTTTCATCACTCTGAGACACATAATAGTATGTACCAAGAAATTAATGTACATGGCCACAGTCATCTAGTGATTCTGTGGCACACCTGGGAAGTCAAATAACATTTCCCTCTGACCTTGAGCCTCAGTCGAGTATCTTGGACATGGCCATCTTTCTTTGTTCTTGCTGTTTCAGTTTCGACTCAGATTTTGACAATGGGTGCTGCCTATTAAATGGCAATGCACCTTTTATGGACTTCTTGGAAAATGTATGATGGCACCAGAGAATAAAGCTCTGAACAGGCATCTGAGAAGGAACGATGAGCTTGAAAAGAGAGAACAATAATGTAATAGATAACTCTTTCATTATATGTGTATAATACCCCTCACTAATTTCACCCTGCTGGAGAAGGAAACTGATTTATAACATAATTCTCTATTTTATGTGCTGTATTGACAAACATTCCATATGAGATGGGACCCTTTTAATACTAGGCTCATAATAAAGAATCAAGTCTTTCTCTTCCTTATTGACAAAACTGCACAATTCATTCCTTAGCTGGTTTATTATCTTGGCCTGGCTGCCACTTAACCCAGACTGACATCTGGATTTACATGCTGATGGAACATGTACTCTGGACATTTCTTTCCAATGAAATGTTTGTATAAATATTCAGTAGAACATTCTTCAGCTCTCCAAGGTTCTGGAAGTGCACAACGCAGCAGTCATTTTGGAGACATTCTTAAAGGCACAATCCCTGCACTTAACAAGGCATGTCTAGCTTCCTTTCACATTGTCATTTACTTTTCCCAGGCAGGCAGTAGATAAAGTGTTGCTTGCCAGTTTCAGAACAAAGAATTTCAGTAGCCAGGCTGGAGGACAAAAGGCACTCGGTGCCTAAGAGGCTGTGTAGGTGTAATCCAGGTAGAACACTTTCTTATCTCAAGAAATTGTAGCATACACAATGATGAACACACACCGTGTGTGTGTGTGTGTGTGTGTGTGTGTGTGTGTGTGTGTGTGTGTGTGTGTGTGTGTGTGTTCAGGCCAGTTCTAACATGCCCACTAGACTGGTTCATACTAAACATTACGCTATTTTTTGAAAAAGACTAGAGCACAGGGTGGCAAATCAGAAACCCTAGGCTCCAATAATCTTCATAGATTTCATAGACATTAGGGGCTGGAAGGGACCTTGTGAGATCATTGAGTCCAGCCCCCCCACCATAGTCAGCTAGGATCAAGTGATCCCAGGAAGAATAATATCCAGACGTTTTTTGAAAGAGTCCAAAGTAGGTGCTTGCACCACCTCTGGAAAAGTCTGTTCCAGACCCTGGACACTCACATCATAACGAACTTTTTTCTTATGTCTAGTCTAAATTGGCCTTCCTGGAGTTTGTGGCCATTAGACCTTGTTATCCCTTGGGGAGCTCTGGTGAACAGCTGTTCTCCCTGCTCCTGATGTACCCTTCTTATATAATTGTAGGCTGCTTCCAAGTCACCCCAAGCCTTCTCTTTTCCAGACTGAAGAGTCCCAAATCCCTCAGCCTCTCCTTGTACGGCCTGCCCTCCAGGCATTAGATCATATGAGTGGCTCTCCTCTGGAATCTATCAAGCTTTTCCACATCCCTCCTAAAGCAGGGGGCCCAAAACTGGATGCAGTACTCCAGCTGTGGCCTCACCAAGGCCAAGTAAAGTGGGAGGATGACGTCCCTGGTTTTTGCTTGAGATGCATCGGTAGATGCATGCCAGAATTTGGTTTGCTTTGTCAGCCACAGCATCACATTGGTGACTCATATTCATTTTGTGGTCAATCAAGACCCCCAAGTCTCTTTTGGTCATGGTGCTAACCGAGCTTGTAAGTGTGGTAAGAGTTTTTCCTACTGAGGTGAGGCACCCTACACTTCTCAACGTTGAAGGCCATCCAGTTTTGGTCAGTCCACCTTGACAGCGTGTCCAAGTCAGCCTGTATCCCCAGCCTGTTTTGCGGCATGACTGCCTTCTCCCATAGTTTGGTGTCATTCGCAAACTTTGCCAGTTTGCATCTGATTCCTGACTCCAGATCGTTAGTAAAGGATGTTAAAGAGTACTGGCCCAAGTACCAAGCCCTGAGGGACTCCGCTGCTCACCCTATGCCACGTTGATTTGGTCCCATCAACTAGTACTCTTTGGGTCCTACCCTGTAGCCAGTTACCTAGCCATTGAATATTAAGATGAACAAGGCCACAGTTTAGCCTTGAGGACATCATGGGGAATTAAGTCAAAGGCTTTCTTGAAATCTAGATAGATGACATCCACGTCATCTTCCATGTCCAGGGCTTATGTCACCTGGTCATAGAAGGAGCTGAGGTTGGTCAGGCAAGACCTGCCAGTCGCAAAGCCATGTTGGCTGGCCTTCAGAAGCTTGCCTTCTGTTAGTCTGGTGTTCACAGATCCCTTGACAATTTTCTCTAGGATTTTTCCAGGGATGGACGTCAGACTGATTGGTCTGTAATTCCCCAGGTCATCCCTCCTCCCTTTCTTGAAGACAGGGACCACATTGGCCCTTTTCTAGTCTTCCAGGACCTCACCCAAATGCCACAAATTTTCAAATATCTTTGCTAAGGAGGATGCAGTAATGTCTGCCAGCTCCTTCAAGACTCTCGGGTGCAATCTGTCAGGGCCCACAGACTTGTGAATGTCCTGATTATCAAGGTGTTCCTTCATCTGATTCACATCAATTTTGGGCTTCCAGGCTGGTTCATGTCCTTTCTGACAGTGTGATCCCCTTGGGACGGTGAAAAACTGATGCGAAAAAGTCATTTAGGAGATTGGCCTTTTCTTGGGCGTCAGATGTCAGCTGCCCTGTTTAACCCCTCAGGGGCCCAATGCTATCTTTATTCTTTTTTTGATTTCCCACATATCTGAAGGACTTTTTGTTGTCCTTGATCCCCAAAGCTAGCCTGAGTTCAGTTTGTGCCTTGGCTTTTCTGGACTGCTCCTTACAGGTGCAGACGAGTGCTGAGTAGTCCTCTTTGGTGATGCTTCCCATTTTCCAACTGGAGTAGGCTTCTCTTTTGAGTTTAATGAGGTCCAACAGTTCCTTGTTCAGCCAAGGGGGTTTCCTTGCCCGTTGATTACATTTCATGTGAGATGGAATGGCTTTCCCCTGGGCCTCAAGTATTATGGACCATTTCTCATGTACTCCCTTATCTAGAGGGGTATGGCCCCTAATTGCCTGACTTACCGAATCTCTGAGTTTGTGAAAGTCAGCCTTCCCAAAGTTAAGAATTTCAGTTTTACCGAGAGATTTGCCTGCTCTTTGGTAAACTGAGAAGGTGACAAAATCATGGTTGCTGTCACCAAGCTTCCCCTCGATCCTCAGATTGCTCACCAGGTCCTCCACTATGGCCAGGACCAGATCGAACAATGCCTTTCCCCTAGTCAGCCAATAGTCTTCCTGTGTTAGGTAGAGGTCATCAATGCAAGCAAGAAAGCTGCATGTCCTATCTGATTTGGCTATGTGCTCATCCCAAGAGATATCAGGGAAGTTGAAGTCCCCCATGATGATCATGCACTGAGAGCGCATGGCCTTGACGAGTTCCCTATTGAATTCCCGATCAAGTTCTTTCTCTTGGTGGGAAGGTCTATAGTAGACACCCACAAGTATGTCACTCTCCCCATGTCCTCCCTATATTTTGACCCAGAGGGACTCAAGATGCCCTTCCTAGTTAGAAAACTCAATTTGCAGGGAAGTGAACTGATCCTTGATGTAGAAAGCAAGGATCTTAGGTTTCATGCACCAGAAAACTGACTCCTGTTATAATCATTGAGCCTATCATTAAAATAATAATAATACTTTCCTGTTTTGGAGGAATGAGATTGAACTCATTAAAAAGATATAATGCTTTGACATCCTGTGATGAAGGTTGCTATAGTTGTAGCTAATATTAGAAATTTAAATTTCTGCCAGCCAACTTAAGCATTTCTTCTTTAGCAGGGGAGTTGGAAGAAAGAAAATGCATACTGAAAGAATATATGGATTTTTGCCACTTAAAAATAAAGATCGCTTTAAAATTCAAGCAGCATCAGTTTTGAGTACTGTGAGCTATTCAGCTGCTCAAAAACATTACATTACATCCTTAAGTACTTTTAGTGTTTTGAGAGCTATGCTAATTCTGAGGAAAGGAATTATTTTACCATCCAGTAATAATTTGAAATTTTAGTAATTTTATGATTCTATTTTAAGACTATACTAAGGCATTTCTAAATATTTTGCCTCCTGCTGCTCCCCAGTCTACAAACAAAACAAACAGAAAGGGGCACCAACTCCAGGATAGAATAGTGGTCTGGACATTGAACTGGGGTATGGGAGACAGGTTCAAGTTCCTTGTTTAAATCACACAGAGCAGAGAACTGAGCCTAGGTTTCCTTTATGTCAGATGAGTGACCAGACTTCCAGGTAAATTGCTATTCTCTTCCTCTAACATGAGAAATCTTTCTCAGTGAACATTGCCCTCAAAAAAGTTAGTTTAGACAAATCAGCATTTTCTAACCAAAAAACATGTAGGTGAAAAATCCCTGATCAGCTCTCATTTCAACTGCATCGCCACCTATCTACCTGACAACAAGTAGCTGTTTTCATTAGCTGTTTTTCATTCTTCAGGAATGCTTTATTTTTAACTCTGGCTGCAAAGCATGAGTATGGAATATGTCTAGAGAACTCATCGGTTAATCCAAAGCCACCTGCAGTATTTTTTTCCAGTAAAGATAATATTGACATATGTGGCTTTATGTCTGGAAGTAAAAGATACCACCCTCCTGAGAGACTTAGTTTTATTTTTTTTATGATGTAAAAATAATATGCAGGATGGTAGATGGCCTCATAGCAAATACAATGCTGCCATTTGTTTGAAACTGCTGTCATTATTTTAATATAGATATATGAATGGGGCTGGCAAACTCCAAGAGTTAATTTAGTTGTGCATTTATTGCAGGTATGTCTATTGTGTGGCCACATCCAGACTAGCACAGCCATGTGGTGCTACAGACACATCTGTCACCATGTACTGCATGTTCAGCCGTTCCAGCTGTTCTCCACATTGCAAGGAAGCAGTGTGGGGGGGGGCGGGGGGGGGATTGACTCCCGGATATCCAGTGGTCAGAAAAACCTGTGCAAAAAAAGCAGAGCGGCACACCTGAGGGCAGTGTGTGCTACTCAAACCTAGAGTCTGGCTGGCTGGACCTACACTCCAGCTACTGGCCAAGCTCCAAGCAGCAGGATTGCTACTGCTGCAACCCCAGAAGGACCCCCAGGTAAGGCTGCTGCGGCCAGCCCAATGGCAGTTGACACTAGCACTGCTCCCCCATCACCAAATTTGCAAGCACTGCATGGCAGAATCAGGCACTAACTGCACCAGCCCCACATTGCACAATCAGGTTCCAGCTGCATCGGCCCACATGGCAGGACTGGGTCTGGGCCCGTGGGCCAGATAAACAGTGGGAGATTAAGGCTAGCATGGTCAGGGCCCTGTCCTACCACTGCATATCTGGCCTACAGGGCCAAAAGGTTGGTCACCACTACGACTGTGGCTCCTGATGGGGCTTTCCCCAACACTTTCCCCTCCCTTAGCTTGGGCAGGAGGGTAAGCAGGTGGGGAGAGGGGGGAGAACAGAGTGTGCCCCAGGGCGTGGCAGCGGAGGGGTGAGGGGCACTGCCAGCCCCCCACCTCAGCTCATTCTGTGCCCAATCCCAGGAGCAGAGCCAGGGGGGCAAGAGCAGCAGTTCCCCTCTGCAGGCCACACACATGTTGCCTGGCTTGGGGGGGAGGGGGATGTTGCAGATGGCAGCCGCCACCACCACTGCACCACTGCCGCTGCACCTTGCACCTTTGCCTGTGGCCGGTAGCAGGAAAGCCGCGCAGGATGCAGGGCATGGTGGTGTGGTGGTGGCCACCGCATGTGAGCCCCCACCCCTGGCCAAGCAGGCATGTGAAGCCTGCAGAGGGGCACTGCTGCCCTCACCCCTGCTCTAGCGAAGCGTCGCAGGGCACGGTGGTGGCGGTGTAGTGGTGGTGGCGGCTGTTACTGCATGTGAGCGGAGGTGCGGTGTGGGGGCAGCTGCTGGAAGTGGTGTGGTGGTGGCCGCCAGTGGCAGTGGCAGCGTGGTGGTGGTGACAGCCCTGCATGCCATCACCACTGCACTGCTGCCGCTGTGCCCCGTGCTGCTTGCCTGGAGCAGGGCCAGGGGGGCCAAGGCAGCGGTGATCCTTTGTGAGCTGCACATGCCTGCCCAGCCAGGGGGCGGGCAGGGGGCTTGTTCCCGGTGACTGCCACCACACCACCACATCTCATGCAGCTTTCCCAATGCTGGCCACAGGCAAGTGGTGCATGGTGCAGTGGCAGCGGTGCAGTGGTGGTGATGGTAGCTGCTGCATGCATCCCCCCCTCCCCACCAGCCAGGCAGTACATGTGAGGCCTACAGAAGGGCACTGCTGCCCTCACCCCCCCAACCCTGCTCCTGGGATTGGACACAGAGTGAGCTGAGGTGGGGGGCAGTGTGTTGCGTGGGGCTGGTAGTGCCCCTTGCCCCTCTGCTGCTGTGCCCCGGGTCGTGCTCTTCACTCCCCCCCACTGTGTCTGGCTACCCGAGCTGAGGGAGGGGGAGTTGTTGGGGAAAGCCCCACCAGAACTGCCTGCTGGCCAGCAGGTACTGCATGTCTTCCCACAACACATCCTTCCTCCCTCAGCCTCCAGCCAGCTTCACCCCCAGTGGCGGTGGTATGGTGGCAGCCACCACATATGAGCTTCCTCCTTCTCTGGTCGGGTGACACATATGTGGCCCGCAGAGGGGCACTGCTGCCCTCACCCCCCCCATCCTGGGAGTAGGCACAGAGGTGCACTCTTACCCCATTCTCAATCTGCCCCCCCAACACCTTCCTTTCCCCCTGTCCCACCACACACACCTACCTGCTGGGGTGCATGTGTATGTCTGTGTGTCTGCCTGTGCCTGCATGTGTGGGACTGGGGGGCTGTTGTGGGGGGAGTAAGGGGCACTAGCAGGGCCGGGGGTGCCCGTGGGGGGGCCTTAAATTTTTACCACGGGTTTTGGATTTTTTTATCACTGAATTTGTGATTTTTTTTATCAAGGAAAAACAGGATCCCTGGTAACAACTTAATTTTTTAAAAAACAGAAAGACGGGGGGGGTGTTGTTTAAGCAAATTTCTTTAACCTTCTTGAGTAACCATCTAATTCCATTGTGAGGGTTGGCTTAGGCTAGAAAATATTGAGTGGAACCACTAATAGTATAGTAATAACCTCTGTTCATCTGATTATGTAAAATGATATATGAAGCATATGAAATGCAGTTTGGTATCTGCTATCTGTATTCTTAAGTACACTAAAGCTTGTACAAAGTATTTTTTTTTTAAATGCCAAAAATTAACTAGTACCAGTATGTGATCGTCATGCAGTTGAAGGCCACATCATAATGGTTATATATGAGGGCTGAATCACAGTTGTTTTTGCATGATTAATCTGGCCTTTCTGAATTTAATCATTTGAAGTGATTGTAAGTGTTGTATTCTATACATTGTTTATAAAGTATATTTAAAAATTATTGGATTTGTTTTTCTTTCCATCTGCCATTGTATTGAAACTCCAACTATACCACACTTCTGCAAAAAGAAACTTGTCACATTTTAGAGCAGTCTAAAATTTAGCATTAAAAGTTATTTCAGTTACCTTTAAAAATAAATACCACAGAATGAAAAAGGACAGAAAATGCCCAAATGAAAACTATTGGAATAAGCTTTCCAGTAGTACAAAGGCTATTTCTGATGTTTGAGATATCAACCTTAAAACATGAAATAGAAGAAACAGCCATTTGAAGTTGCTCAGAGATATTAATGAATAGAAATTAGTCCCATGAAAGGTGATTAATTGTAAAGGTAGATGGGAAGCAATCAGAGGAGCATATTAAATGCAATTTATTGCATACCTTATCAGTTTTCCTCAGCCATTTTACTGCTTTGTATATGTTTTACGGGTAATATCAGTGTTCAGTGAGAATGAATGTTTTATAGACCTTTTAGCACATTGATACTTATTGTCTAATATATATCCACAAAATACAACATGGTCTTAAAATTCTGTTATTTCAACAACTGGCAACAACTGATCAAGAAGAGTGGTGGATTTCCAGGAATGCCTAACTGAGTTTGGCATCTGCCTCCTCCAGGTGTGATTAAAAAATCTCACCTAGAATCTCCATGTAAGCTTCAATACTAAGGTGGTTGGTTCTTTTATTCTTGTGTCTCTACAGCATATAGTGATTTGGGGTATTACATTATTAACAAGCTGCACCATGTGGATGAATCTGTGGGAAGTAAAACGCGAAGGGCCTTCCTTTATCTTGCTGCCTTCCCTTTTATGGATGCCATGGTGAGTATATGGCTCAGAATTAAGTTTTAACTCACATTTCTTCTTTCTGTGCTGACCTCTGCTTATAGGACCCAGTTACTTGACAGGTATTTGGAGCCTGACTGAAGAAGAACTTGCACCTCTAAGTAATTTACCATCATATGAAATAATAGGAGGCTTCACCACTGTTGATGTACCTCTGCCCCCATCTGCTTTCTCCACTAGAACCAATAACCAACTATAAGAAGTAGCGGCATCAATAAACTTATTTTTCAAGGCAAGATTCATTATACCCAATAGGGGAATGAAATCAGAGCTACATTTCTTATGTGCTAAAAACTGGTGAACAGAGCCCCCACCCTTCGCAGTTAGAACTCTAATGTGGCTTCACAGCATCCCAGACATGAAGAAAGGCAGCTTCTCATTACTGGCTTCTTTGCTCAGCAACCACTGTATAATTACTTAAACTGTTCATTCTACCCAGCCCCAGAAAAAAGGAATTAGAAGTTACAGTATGCTCCCTCTGTACTATTGGACTAGATATGCCTAGATGCATGCATGCTGACTCTGCAAGAAAGTACATCATTAAATGTTTGAATAAAGTTTTACAGAAGAAAAAACAGAGCTCTGGAAATTAAGAGTTAATATTATCCATGTTAGTAATGTTCAAAACTGTCTGTTCTGTCTTTGGCAGGCTTGGACCCATGCTGGCATTCTCTTGAAACACAAGTACAGTTTCTTGGTGGGATGTGCCTCCATCTCAGATGTCATAGCTCAGGTAATGGCTCATCTTGGCCATAGCTGTCCCTGTTGCACTATGGACTAAGATGTTTTCCCATCCCATGACTTTTGCTGATAATCCAAAGCAAATATATCATTGCTGTGGAGAGGGAATTAACAGTTCCTCAGCCATGACAAGATCCATCCTCCACTCTCAGGGGTGGAGGTGACAAAGTGGAGCATGCTGTACTTGAACAATTTGTATAGAGGCTCCTTACCAGTAATTATAAAGGCTGTTCTCAGCTGGTAAGATTAGGTCAGTACCAAAGCAACCCCAGGATTAAAGAACCAGGGGTGTTTGAGTTGATGCCGTGAATTACCTGCTGCAGGTAGGTTTTATACAGCTGTCTAGCAACCGAGAGTCCAACCATATACATAGCTGAAAATGGCTGCCCACCATTCCTAGGTAAGGTACCTTTGTCCTAATGTGGAGATTGTAACTTTCTTTTGGGAGTGGGAGAACAGGGTGGTTATCTCTTCCTTCATAAAATAGGGCTGAACTACTGAGTGGGACTTGAAGGTACTACAGAGAGAGCAGCCAGTGCTTTATCCCTCAGTTGTACATATCAACTAACCAGGCGAAACTTAGGACACAATGCATAGCATAAGCAATTTTACAAGTGCCTATATAACTTAGCAATATTCTTGCTCCAATGTTCCCTCTAAGAAGTAGCGATCCGTGAGCGCGCTGCTTTGGTTTGTGAGCACGCTGCTTCAGTCCCACCTCCCCCTTTCGGTGCACTCCACCGGTAAGTGTCCTGCAATAAGTGTCCAAGTGGGAGCGGGCAGGGTTCAGCCCCATGTGAAGCACTGTAGACCCTTCCCACCACCCTTCTCCATGCTAACTGCTGCCCAGAACAGCGCAATGGAGTGCTGTGGGGCAGCCATGGGCTGGACACAGTCGGTTGTTAGAACTGGAAAGGAGGCTCTTCCCAGCTCTTCTCTGATAAGCCGCAGCCCAGCTTCTCTCCAGGTGGGTGCGCAGCATTAAAAAGTTACTGCACGGCAAGATTATTAATTGTGCATGGCTGTGCACGCATGCAGCTTAGCGGGAACATTGTTTGCTACTGGCCCAAAAAATCACATACTCAAAACTACAGTCAAAATATACCTTTTGTATACTTTGTATACAAGATGTTTCCTACCCATCTTGGTGCTTTTATGTATTTTTTTAAAGGATCCTAAACTCTTTAAATTCAAAGCCAAGAAGTATCAAAACCAGGTTCTCTTCACTCTGGATTATACTAGGCATTTCCTCAAAGAAATGTCCTTTAAACCTATATTCAATATCCAACATTATGTTCATGTTAGTAGTGATATAGCAATTCTTGCTTTTAAGCACTAAACATGTTAATAGTTTAGCTTTGCAGCACCTCTGTAATGTAAGCCAATTATCATCTTGTCCATGAAGGGAAAAGAGTGAGTGAGCATGTGACTAGTAAAAAGGCAATGAAAATTAAAAATCAGAAACTTTTTGCTCAGTATCTTTCACTTAACTCTCTCATTGTTAAATGAAAGCAAGTCGTGAACAAGGTTTGGTAACCTGTAAAACTATGATACAAATGTATTTTTTCCCTTTACCCATGTGGACTGAAATCTCTGCAATTGAATACCTCTTAATAATTATAGCAAATTAACTCAATACCATGGAAATTGATTCAGTGGGCTTGACCCAGCTCTCATTTTGAATGATCCTTGAAGTTATTGGCCTGGCATTCATGGCATGAAACCAGAACGAGGATTTTGAGGCTTCATTTCCCCTTGTTTTCTATCTTGTTTAGTCACTTATATCTGAATGAAGAAGTTAGAACGCTACCATTTTGGTGAAATGTAGTACCACTGTAAAGGACTCTTGTATGGTTTCATATATTTCATAGATTTTGGGGGTTGGAAGGGACCTCAACATCCAATCTTCATTCCACAGTGGAGAACTGAGAGTTCAAGAACATCTAAAGAAGGACAAAAGCTGAGCCACATAGACCTCTCCCCATCAGATAACATATGCAAAGGGAGCATCAGCACTAGTTAACACGTTTAATACAGCTTAGTTACCTGTAGCCCCTTTTTAAAAATTTGACAGCTTTGGATACATAGTTTCTGTAACTGCTTATTTAACCTTACTGAAAAAAATCATTTTCATAATGGTGTCCTAAACCAGCTGTCTTGCATTCCTCACAAAAACAGCACACCCAGCCTCATAAACATCTGTAGATGCAATTTGTTTTTAGAGCAATATGTAAAATATATCCAGCAAAAGGGAAAACCTGCCCTTAAAAGATAAATTTGTAGGAAAACATACTCAGAACTCATTTTCATTCCAGCCCCTCTCAATAGAGTCATTTTTAGGCAGAACCAAATGTAGCTGTATTACCTGCACCTGCTTTGTTCTCCATCAGAGACATCTGGAATTTAAATTGTATGATCTCAACTGGTTTTTGAAACGTGAAAGTGTTAATAATGGTGTGGAAAAAAAACAACTTTTTTTTTTTTTTTAAGTTCTTTGGATTTAAGTTCCTCAAGTTCCTTGAGTGATTAAGATAGTAATCTTAAATGTTTCTGAGTTTAGGACTAGGGACAGATGTTCAAAAAACCAGACCCTGAACTGATTCTACCTTTGCAGGTTATTCTAACCTGCCTATGCTAAACTGGTTTGTAACAGGACAAACTTGCTCTGGACTGAGGCAATGCAGGCACATGCCTGCAATTGCTCAGGCCAGGTGCTGGGGGGCACTAGAAAAGGCCCTCAGCTGCAAGGAAACTGTGGAAGGAAACGCCAGTCTGGGCTGAACTAGCCAGGGAGGTGTTTAATTCCCTCTCTCTATCCCACTGGCAGAGACCCAAGATGGGTCTGTCAGGAGTTCCCTCCTCATTGCTGCAGCAGCGGGCACCATGGCCCCTGCAGCAGAGGGGGGAAGGGAGGAGAGTGAGTTTTCCCTCTACTGAGCTGGATCTGCCCACCCTCGCTGCTGTGCTCCATTCCCTCTCCCAGGGATCCTGCCTGGCTGTGCCCCCGCCCTGCCGCTGCAGCCGCACTGGGGTTGTGGGGTCAGTAGAGCTGTGGCATAACTGGGGTCCAAAATGGACGAGAGTCCTGTAAGCTCTCTGCAGTGCTGCCATGCTCCCCAGCAGTTCTGCTAGCCTCACAGAGTGGCCCCTGTGTGATGGGAAGTAGTGATGAGTTGCTGCCCATCGCTGTCACTCACTCACCGCTCACTGCTCCAGCTGCTGGGCAGGGGTGGGGTCCAACCCCTATCACTTGGTCTGTGCTTGGGGCAAGTCCCCTCCAGGCAGGAGGAGGCTTATTCAGCCACTGGCCCTGACCTCAGGGCCAGCGGTGGCTGCAGCTAGGCCAGGCAGACCCCGATTTGAAGCCAGCGATCAGTGTCCGAATAAGCCTCTTGCTGCCTGGAGGGGGCTTGCCTCAAGCACAGAAAAGTCACCAGCATTGCAGAGGGGTCTGCCCAGCCTGGCCACCACTCTATGTTCAGGCCAGCCCCATCCCGGCAGGAGGAGGCCTATTTGGATGCTGGCCCAGAGCACAGAGCAGCAACTGGAGCCAGGGTGGGCAGACCCTGCTTCAGTACTGGTGGCTGCTCCAGGCTTGGCCGCTGGCTACTGGCACTGCATTGGGGTCTGCCCGGCATGGCCACAGCTGCCGCTTGGCCTGTGCTGGGAGCCAGTGGCTGAATAGGCCTCTTTCACCCCCACCCACCAGCTGGAACAGTGAGTGAGTGACAGTGATCAGGCAGCAGCCCATCACTGTTTCCCAGAGTGCAAGCCCCTTCCCAGTGGGGGCTAGCAGAGCCCCTGGGGAGCGTGGCAATGCTGTGGGGGCCTTGCAGGGCTCTGGCCCACTCTGGACCCCGGTGCTGCTGCAGCTCTGACGACCCCACAGCACAGCGCCCCTGCCAGAAAGGGGCTTGTTTCCCCCACATTATGATAAGGGCTGCTGCCCCCAACAAGGGCCCTACCCCTTTGCTGCAGCAGCCCTAATCATAATGTGGGGGAACAAGCCCCTTTCCAGGGCAGGGTCACAGCTAGGCAGGGCCCCTGGGAGAGGGAAGGGAGCGCAGCAGTGAGGGTGGGCAGACTCAGGTTGGTAGAGGGAAAACTAACTCTCTTCCCTGCTCCCCTCTGCCTCAGGGGCCATGGTGCCCATTGCTGCAGCAGCGAGGGCGGAGCGCCTAGCAGACCTGTCTCGGGTCCCTGCCAGTGAGATGGAGGGGGAATGAAACCCCTCCCTGGCCAGACCCCTGCCTGTCCCTGTTCTGGGTGGGGAGCAAAGGGAAGGAGCCAGTCTGGCTGAGCTGGAGCAGAGAGCTCAGCCCAGAGAGCATGCCAGGATGCTGGGGGGCTCTGGCTTATCTTAACCCAGCAAGGGAACTGGGACAGACATTGCATAAACTGGTTTGAGCCAAATCAAGTAAATCTGATACTATATTCAACCAGGTTGATCTCAAACTGGTTTCAGTCATTTTGAAATTGGTTTATGTGCACTGAACATCTGTTCTGTTACAGGTTTAAACCAGTTTCTGATCACTTAAACCAGTTCATGTGTAATGTCTGTCCCTAGCCTTGGTGTTAACAGTTCCATTCAGCTTTACTTGAGTGCCCTCGTAGTTCAGGAGGAAATGCAGCTATCTTGCTTGAAGAAAGGGGACTGGTAGAAGGAAATGGGATGCTTTACCCTGAATAACAAGTGAAGCACCAAAAATATATGGTGTGTGTCAGAGAAGTCAGTGTTGTGTCCTTTCATAAAGAGACAGCTCAGAAATTGACCTTCAAAGCTCGCCAGCTATCAGTGTGTGGAATTATTTGTGTCACCTGCACAACCAAATATATGTAATTGTGCTGCTTTGTATGATTACTGGTTCCACACCACACCCCATTATTGGGATTTTCATGTCTGTAACATGGCACAAGATCTTGTTCATTTCTGTAGTACCTAGCACAAAGGGGTGAATGAAATAAAGAAGGCAGACCCCTGATGAAGGCTCCTAGGCATTACTCCAGCATAGTCAAAGTGCTCTGAACTAGTGCTATGCTATTCAATGTGAACTGGCTTTGAATCAGCTGGGAAAAGCATGGGTCTTTTAAAAAAAAAACCCACAGTAACAAGTCAGGTTTTTCCTCCTCTTATTTATCTTTTTCAGGTTGTTTTTGTAGCCATTTTGCTCCACAGTCACTTGGAATGCAGAGAGCCTCTCCTCATCCCAATCCTGTCCCTGTACATGGGAGCACTTGTTCGATGTACCACCCTCTGCCTGGGTTACTACAGAAATATACATGATATTATTCCTGACAGAAGTGGACCTGAGATGGGGGTATGTCTGAGTGCCTGTTTCTACATGTAGAACAATCACAACATCAGCTTAGTATTTATGGTGACCTGACCCTCTCTGTTCCCTAGAAAGCACATAATGCTTGACACACACCAAGGTGCATGATGCTAACTTCTACAAATACAGTGCATGTCACGCTACCCTCCACACTGGTATACTGTCTAGTCATACTTATCAGTACTTCTGTACTGAAAACATCCCTTCTAATCTTATATTATTATGCAAGAGAATCAGTGCAGCAGTACTACAAGGATGGCTTTGGAAACTGATGTTCTGAGAGGACTGTTCAAGGACTGTTTCTCTTTATCTTGCTTTAATTCACAAATTTCCCCCCCACTATGGATCAATATCTTTGTAATTGGTTGCCAGGACAAATTATGCATTGATTAATTATTCAGGTTTAATAGGGCTATTAAGAATGCACAGCTGCCTTCAGCTCTATTGCTAACATGGGAGATTGTAATTTTATGCGGCATTCCTCTTTCAGGCTCTTACTGCTGAGAACTTTGGAATGTGGTGAACTGACTGCTGGGTGGGAAAATGCTTTAGAGCTGTGCTTTTGGATCTGTTCTGTTTGTTTCAAAAGGGACTTTGTTTCTTTTCTGCTGCAGGGAGAGGCTACAATAAGGAAGATGCTGAGTTTCTGGTGGCCTTTGGCATTGATTTTGGCAACTCAGCGAATCAGCAGGCCTATCGTCAACCTTTTTGTCTCTCGAGACCTGGGTGGCAGCTCTGCAGCCACAGAGGTATGACAATTGCTGATGAATGTGACACCACTCCATACAAGAGTCCTTTACAGTGGTACTACATTTCACCAAAAGAATTCATCATTACTTATATTTGTTAAAGAAAGTAGTGTGCCCAGTCCCACTTCTACATATGGTATCTGTCAGTGTGTTTAGCTTCTCATCCATAAGAGCAAGGAAAGCAGTTTTAAGCCTATGCCTACAGTGCTAACCTCCAACAGAGGTGTTTAATCTTAACGGTTCTTCCTTCCTAATCTTCCTTGGTTAGCCCTCCAGTACCAGACCCCTGAAAGCTGATCAGAATTTGCCATTGGATCTCTTGGTTCAAAGATCCCAAGTACAGAGATAGACATTAGGACCTCCAAAGCCTTTAGGATTGAGGTTTGGGACATCATTCTCCTCAGTTTTGCCTCACAGCTGTGTAAAGCAACATGAATTATTACCATGATGATATATTAATATTTTGCACAGCTGTGAGTGCCCAAACACAAGGATAAGGCAGGAGAGAATCTGACATTGGACTGGGGAGTAAGTGCTCAGGTTGTTTCCCCTGAGGAAAAGCAAATTCCTTCTTGCCAATCCCAATAGTTATACAAGCACTTTCTAAACTCGGTGAGGTGAGGGTCCCATCCCAAATGTGTCCTGCTTGGACAGTTTAGGAGCAAGTGCAGTCTATGTGCCTCTGTTAAGTTCTCACTTTTTTAAGTGTTCATGGATCAGTAGGACAGGTCATATAGAGGCATCTGTTTTTTGTAATTAATAGCACTGACCTCTGCACTTTCTCCAGTGTAAGTCAGTGGAATTCAACCACTGACTTCAGGAAGAGGAAAATTAGCCTCTTAGGTGAATAGGAGAAAATCCCAGGAAACTAAAAAAGAAAGGCCCACTTGAAAAGTGAAGAGTATAAAGTTTATATATAACACTTGCTCTCAGCAATATTAATTTGGCACTGTTGCACACCTGAAAAATTCCACTGGCTGCATGTATGTAAGTGGTTGGAGGAATGGAATGTAACATGATAGTATAAGATGTTCAGGTTAGGGACGTATGGGTTCCTACATTTTTACTGTTCCTGGTACATGGGAAAAATGTGCCAACATTAGTTTTCTGATTCTGTTTTTGCCTTCTGCACTTACATTAGCTATAACACATTGCCATTTCACAAGTGCATCTTTTTGCATTTCTTTACTATGACCATAACTGCAAATGTAAATGTAAAAGTGGCAGATGGTTGGGCAAAGGCTTAAAGTAAAAGTCCTTTAAGCACCATTGTCACACTTGAGTTCTGATTCTGGTTTAAGAAAGTATTGATTGTGAAAGGGGAATGGCTTGTAACAGCCTTGTACATGACGGGTTTTCAAATTTCTCTTCATTTTGCTGCCAGCCCCTTTCAGTATTTGAATGGAAAGGACAGGCTGTGTGAAAGGGCATAGTGTGTGAGCACGTTTATGAGTCTGGTAGGCCACAGGCTGTTATTGATTCCTGTTTGTTCTTACTGGGAATACTTGGGTGGCTGGATGGGTATGTTTTCTCACCAAATACTTAATGCTCACATCTTGTGTTTTGGAAAGTATGAGAGTCATTGCTTGTACATTAGGACCCCACCAATGTAGGGGAAGAGAGCCAGGAATATTACTAAAGACTGAAGTTCTCTCTCTATTAATCTCTCCCCCAGGGGGAATGTTATACCTATAGAAGGTGATGAACAATGTTTTAAAAGGAAAGAAAAACAGTTTATGGCAGCTCTGTGTTATTGCTGGGCTCCATTAAAATTGAAATACTTCCATGATTCTGTTCAGTTGAATCAGTTTTCATGTAAAAAGAAATTCTACTGAAGGTAAAATAAAGAATTAAAAAAACCCAGATTCTATGAAAGTGAAACAACGGTAACAAAAAATGCTACTTCTGTTGTTTAGCCTGAACAATTAGAGAAGAAAAACATTTCCCCCCAGTTTTCCAGTTTGTGAAAGGCATTTGGCAGTACCTTTTAGAAGAAATAACACTGACTAGCTTTGCATTCCCTTTCCTCCGTTTGTTTAGGTCTTTAATCCAACAAGGAAGGAGGAACAGTTTTATTTTATAATAGGCAAATATAATTGGATAACTGGAAAAATTAACCCAGGAGAGCTAAACAGCAGGCAAGGGGTTTGAAGAGATTTTAAAGTTGTTTTCTTCCGAAGTTGATGATATTTCTGGTGAGAAGTGTGCATTCAAGGTGATTTCTGTAATAGTGACAGGGAGCAGGTCCCATATTTCTTGTGTACCCAGGGGATGTTTCATTAGTTCAGGTAACAAAGGATTAACCCCTCAGCCCTTTGCTTAATCTTTTCGCAAACCAAAATATAAAGAGAGCAGTACTTTAGACCAAAACTCCCAATGTTTCTCTTCCATTAGGGATCTTAAGACACATGCATATGCATTCAGTTGAAGCATAGCTAGGTGGCAACAGAAAAGATGAGAAAAGGAGAAGCCAATAAAAAAGCTCCCTAAACCATCTTTCCCAGCTATAACAGGAATATGGCAGTTGAAAAGAGTAAGACATAAGGGGTAGATATCTTTACTACCCAATGAGGCCAGCGCTTCCCAGGTCTATTTCGGACAACTTAACCAGTCTTCATAGAGAAAAGCAGTTTTAGTGTTCCAAATCGGGGGTGTGGTGGAGGGGTGATTGGGGATGTGTAGCTTGGTTTCTTGCTTACAAAAAAGTAACGTGTATTAGCAGGACAGATCAATCTTAAAATTGTTGAGACGTTAAT
Source organism: Crocodylus porosus (assembly GCF_001723895.1). Lineage (NCBI taxonomy): Eukaryota > Metazoa > Chordata > Crocodylia > Crocodylidae > Crocodylus > Crocodylus porosus. Next base: position 128,323,565 of record NW_017728886.1, on the reverse strand, counting down.
ATTTTTACTTCCTTTATGTAAATTGCACTTAAGAGTACTTGAGGACCTAGTTAATGTAATAAGCTTTTTCTTGTGCTGGAAACAGTGATTATTTTTAGCTGATTCCAGTTGATTAGTACAGTCACAAGCAGCATTTTCTTTGTCTCTAGGGTCCTTGTAGCCCAGAACAGCCAATCTGACATCCAAAATGAGTCAGTCAGCAGGGCTGCAGTTACATTGCTGCAGTCCATCTTTTGCAATTAAATTATTTTGTGTTAAATTGTTTTACTCATGAATAATCAAGACAAATGGAGATTGTGAACTATAATAAAAAAGAAGTAGGTTCTTACACAGTACAGTATTTTAGATCTCAATAGATTGAGTAATTCATGAGAAAGATGGGAAGAACGAAGAGACACTGAAAGAATGATGAGTAAATAACAGAACAGAAAACTAAATATAATCAGAGTACCAGTGAAAAAGTAAAACCAGAGAGCTAAGTCATATATTTTCATTGCTCCTGAGTTTGCAATGCATTGTAGAATAACTGCTGCTAAAATGTTTTTCTCCTAATGTAAGGACTTCCCTTTTGTTTGATCAGAGTGAAGGCAGGGAATATAGAAGTATTAAGTTAAAATTGTTTATAAGATTAGTTTATCTAAGCTGCCTGAAGATTTGAATTTCTCATGTTCCCTTTTCTCCTGCTATAGGCCGTGGCAATTCTGACAGCTACATACCCTGTGGGACATATGCCATATGGCTGGTTGACAGAACTTAGAGCCGTCTACCCTGCATTTGACAAGGTGCGTGCTTGCATATATGACTGCAGTAAATACTCTGAAATGTGATTCCACCACTGTAGATATTTTAGACTTGATTTTGCTCTGCTTCACACTGCTATAAATTAGGAATAACTTCAGTGAAGAAAGTGTGAGAGGAAAGGACTTTGATATCCTGTAATCTCTGTGGCCATTCCTACTGTTAAATAATAAAAGAAGTGTAGATTAGGCCATGTTGAATTCATGGATGGACCTAACTTTTTGTTCTTTACTTTTATTTTTGGTATTTATAATATAAAATGGTATCTCTTTCTAGCTTTCTTACAGAGAGTTCCTAAATTCTTAATTGACACTAATTGTGTCTTTCTTTAATTTCAAGCATTCTTTTCCTTATAATTTTAACCTGAACTCTTAACTTCCTCAGGTTAAGTTTTTAATCTTCATTTACTGTCCTGAAACTCAGATTAAGTGCTTAATATAGCTATTTTAAATAGCCCATAGTGGAAATGCCCACACTTCAGCTGCAAAAACAGCCCGCTGTCTTGATGCTACAGTCTATCTGCAGACCAAGTTACGTCATTGTGCTGCTATTAATGTGTAACAAAGATTATTTAATAGGTTAAGATTGGCGCACATCCCATACATTATTACCATGTTACTAAACTAACTGATTTGGCTAACTAAGGATATTCATTGGGGTTCATCAAATGACAAGGATATTGGAGTTGCTCTTGGAATTGACTTGAAGAAAGAAACAAAAACAGTGCAGGTGAAACTCCTCCTTTTTCTCCAGCTTAACAGTAGTAATTGCCTAATTACTTTAATCAACGCTTGGTTTACAGAGTGGACGAGAGCCATGGTGCTAAACCTCTGGCCTATGGGCCAGATCTGGCCTATGAAGCCATGTCATCTGCTACCCATGAGTCCAGAAATTTGGAAGTGGCAGCAGCACTAATGCTCCCCTGATGCCAAATTTCTGGACCTGTGGGAAACCCTATGGGCTGGACGACATGGCCCTGCATCCTAGGTCACTGCATTCATGGCAGGATTTGGCATGCAGGGTGGGACCAGTGCGTGACCAGATGCACCATGTAGGTTTGGGCCAGCACAGCCTTGGTTCAGTATGTTGCTGGATCCAGCTGGTCAAATCAGGCCATACATGGGGACAAACTGGTGAACCAGATCGCACCTGCAGACCAACCCCCTGAACCAACCCTGTCCAGGATCCAACTTGCTAATTGTCCTCATGTCACTCATCTGGCCCACAGAGGCAGAAGTTTGAGCACCACTAGACAAGAACATTTTCTGATTTGCACAATCAGAATCCCATCTACTAACTGGTCATATTATAGCCCTGAATTTGTTTGTTGGCAAAATATAAAAAAGACCCATTTGGTTTGATACTTATACAGAGAACGTTTAATAAAAAAAATGGAAAGGAAATTTATTGTAACTTGTAAATAAGCATATATGACTTTCTTGCCTTCTGAAATAGAACTGGGTTTTCCTAGAAGTCATTCTGCTGGAAAAAGATTGGACTATGAAAACTGGATGTTATCCCCTAGTTACAGGTGTGTAGTTTTAATAAACTGGAGAACAGAGTGGATTAAAAGAAAAAATGAAGAACCCGATTGCCTACTTATAGAGCCCAGAATTTTTTCAGTAAAATGTCATTTGTAAGTAACAATGATGAATAGAGAGTCTCTACTTCCAGGGCCAAAGTCTACTCCTAGCAAAGTTGGACAGCAATTCATAGGTAGTATGTTATATTAACCACAATAGAATCAGGCCTTGTCAATAATGAACTTGTCTTCTCACAAAAACACCTTTACTCTCATGCTAGGTTATCTCCTAGCCTTGGAAGCAGCAGTTCAGGGTAAAGCAAGCATGATCTGCCACTGCCTGCAGGTGATATCGAGAGGAAAAAAATGATGGGAGAAAGCAGTTGAGTTGAGATGAGCATAAGACAACTATGCTCTAATAGCAGGGTAAAACCAAAGTGGAGGTTTTAGGCATACATTTGAAGACAAGTTGGCATGAAATATACTGAATATAGAGGAGGAGTAAGGAGTTTCTCAGCTTTCTGACTGTGAATCTGTGTGGCAGCAGTATAACAAATACCAGCAGAAATGCACAGTATTTTTCTTGGGTCTGTTGTGAAGACTTTGATCCCTGTTCACACATCACTCACCTTAATCACAGCTGTTAGAAATGATGGTTTCTTTAGTTTAAGCTTCCTCAAACAAATCCAAGCAGAATGTCTACTTATTTACAATCCTCCTTGCACCTCACCTGTAATTTTCAGACTTTACAATAGGATGAAAGTGGCTCGCGTGCAGCAACCAATCTTTTCACCATAATTACAGTGCTTGAAAGAACCTAATTAGTAGGGCTGTGCAAAGCTTCAGTTGCTGATCCGATTTGGCGGAGATTCGGCTCGATTCAGTGGCCAAACATCCGAATTGAATCAGGAGACCCTTTGAATTTCTCCAAATCAAATCAGAACCGTCTGAATCGATTCAGAAAGATTCAACGATTTGGACATAGACACAGCTTTAAATGTTTTTTCTACTTACTTCAAGGTACCAGGTGGCTCATGAATGCTGAGTTGCTGAGGCGGATGGAGCATCCCACAGAAGCATGGGGGGGTCCCCAGCGTGCTTGGCGGCAGACCCAGAAGTGGACCAGAACTTTCGGTCCACTTTTGGGCCTGCCGGGGAGTGTGCGGGGGATCCCCAGTTGGTGACTGATGCCTTCTGGGTCTGGGAGCACCCAGGGTCCCCCTGCGGCCTATTGCTGAGCTGGGAAGGAAGGGCCGTGCACTCAGTGGCAGACCTGAAAGTGGACCAGACATATTTCCAGACCACTTCCAGGTTTGTAGCCAAGCACATGGGGGGGGAAGGCCTCCCCCGCAAGCCTGTGGGACCCTCCATCCACCCCACCTTCGCGGTGTTCATGAGCCACACCTGGTACCTCAAAGTATGTAGAAAAAACATTTAAAGCTGTGTCTATGGCCAAATTCCCTATTCTCCAAATCAGCATTGAATCTTCAGATTTGAATTTGGCCGAATTGTATCAGGACAATGATCCAAATCAACTAATCAAATCACTGGTCCCGATTTGGGCCATATCTGAATCGAATACAGCCTGTTTCATACACCTCTACTAATTAGATCATATCAGGTTCTCTCCTTTGCAGTGGAAGCTGAGGGAAATTGTTGGTACTCCAACTTATGAGATGCACCGTGAATTGCAGCATTTGTCGAGTGGGGGACACAAAACATTTGGTTAATGAAGTGTCTTTCTCGGGTAATTCACTTATTCTGTTCTGGCAAGGAAAAGGGTGCTACCCCTGCTGGGCCTCTTCTAACTCTCCTTCTGTGTGGTGCTCTGTTCAAAGAACTCAGCAGAGTCAGGGTTGGAAGGAATGAAGAGGTAGGAAGTAAGAAACTGCAGTAGGGCTTGATTATATCAAGAAAAGGATAGAATGTTAGTAGCAGTAAGGCAGAAGCAAAAGCCCTTGCCTTCCCCACCTGGTCCTTATGCCCTGTTTTTATTTCATGCCTGCTTGATGCACCTTGTGGGTTATTTTTCTAGAGTTATATTTACAAAATGTAAACTCATGTTGACAAATCTTGTAGAGAGATACAAGCTCCACCAGTTATTAGAGCATAGGGTACACAGCCATTTGAGATTCTTATTGGCTTTCATACAAAGGAGGCAAATATCTTAGTTCAAATAGATATTTAGGTACCACATACTAATTTGGGTGCCATAAGTTTTCACATTTCAAAATGGAGGTCATGGTCTATCTGTGCAAAGGCTAATGAAATTGCATACTTCTCAACTGTTCCACATCCTTCCCCTCCACTGCCCCTTACCCAAGACAGGTTTGAGTTTCTGCTTTCCTAGCAACTCTAGCCAGCAGTCACAACTGTGGGACTGCTACTTCAATATTTCTCTATTGGAACTTTATCAAGGTTAAGTAAATATTGTACAACACCTCATAGCAGCATTGTTATCACTTTTGGCACTTACCCACATTTCTCAAATGGCTTAGTGTGAAATCCAATAAGAATTCTGCAGCCACTGTGCTAGGGGTGCAGTCCTGCAAATTTGCTGTGCCTTGTATGAAAGCTCATTTAAATTGGCTGTAATTCTTTGCCAAGTCATAATTTGTAACCTTCCATTTTTGAGGGGTTTGTTAGGTTTTTTTAAAAATATGTTGCACACACTATTACTATGCGAGTAAAGAATCCATGGTCAGGATGGAACATTTAATTATTCTCATTGTCTACTGTTCTTCAGACTGAATTAGCAAAGCCATGTGTTCAAAGAGCTTTGTGTAGGATGGCTGATTGAATCAGTCATGAATAAGGGTTGGTTGCATTGTACCACTTTGTGATGACAGAGTATGCCTGTGCTCATTTTTCCTATGTGTGACAGGGTCATCTCAGTTTTAAACCAGGGTCACCAATTCACATAGGTATCCTTTACAAAAAACTACTGGCACTCTTAAATATTGAAATGTGTTACTTCTTGGGAAACTAAGGAGATTAGTGAGTTTTGAGTGGCTATTTAGACAATGATTGTCAGTTTATGTGGAAAAAATTCTGCAGCTTGTGCAAGTGCTCTATTTGGAAGATGGATTTAAAAAAAACAAAAAACAAAAAAAACCCTACCCAGGCTTGCACATAGACAAATCCTACTTACGACCCTGGTGCTTTGGTTCAACATCAGTCTGGAGCCAAGTTAATGCTTGTTATCGTTCTCTCTCAACCTAGAATAACCCCAGCAATAAAATGGTGAACACCAACAGCACAGTAAGAGCAACGCATATCAAGAAGTTCACGTTTGTCTGCATGGCGCTGTCCCTAACGGTAAGAAGCCACTCATCACCTCTGTAGGTTTTATTTAAAACAAATTATGCTCACATACGATGCTAGAAATACTGGATTCAGATCACCAGGATTGCTATTTTCCTATGAAGACGTATTAGTGAAATTACACAGTATACTTAAGCCATGCTACATCTGTAGAATGTTAAGGAATGTTAAAGTTAGAACATACTGTAACTAGTTACACATTAAAGGTTAATTCCATTTCTTACCTGTATAGTTCTGACTTGCCATTAGAGGAGTGGTGAGCAGGGGTGTAGCTAGGCACAGTGATGTCTGGGCTCTATCCCTACTCTACCTGGGAGTGGGTGGGAGCAGTGCTTCCTGGGATGCTGGAGAACTGCAAATTGCTTATTTTATCTGCATGGAGCAGACTGAAGTTACTCCAGCACAAGTTAGGTAGCACAGCCTGGAGTTAACCTCTCCTGAAATGGCATAACTTTGAGGCACTCAAAGAAAGTTTAGCATTAGTTAATAAGTTTTAATGTGCAGACACTCGCATTTTAAGTTCCCCAAGTGTAGTGTGTAAATTCATCTCAGTTATGTTTTCTGAAGGAGCATGTAGGGAGATGAAATTGGGGCCAAGGTGTTTCCCTTCTTGGGTTGAGGAAATCAAAGGGAAGTAATTCAAATCAAGTGTTTTCCAAACCTCCTATATTGCCAGGGTCAACATGATTTTTTTCTTGATGCTCTAAGCAGCCTGATAGCACTTATACTTCATATTTTAGATGTTTCTGTGGAGATTGGGAGATAGCAAAGAGACCTGCCTTTCTTCAGAGGCTTCTGACATAGCAACTCATCAGGAACATTTGGAGTTGGGTTTGTTCACAGCAGGATGATAGTTAATCCAGGACATACATAATTAGCTTGAATGACAGTTTGTTTACTTGGGTGAAGCTATTGTGAAATAAGCTAAGATATGAATTTAAATTAGCAATAGCTATTCCACACCATCTCCCCAGGTGGCCATTCTTTTATTCCACCCTGAAAATACCTTTTTTCAGATCAGTTTAATTCATGCCCAGAGTGGACTAGTAAACACACTGGGCAAGGGATAAGAGTACTATTCTGGGTTTTGTAGATACATCTCAAGACAGAGACCAAATTTTGTAATCCCTCTTAGACTTGTCTGTGAGATCTAACTTAAAATCTGAGTTACCCTAGGGAAAACGATTTACTTTCTCTTTACTGTACAAAAAAGGCACAAAGGGAGGCACAAAGGGAGATGAATGCAAATTGGGAGGAATAAATACAGAATACTTCAGGGTGTCATTTACATAAGATATTCTGCTTACACCATTTTGTCTTCCTAAAAAAGTACACAGAGGTATGTGGGTAAATTTTTCACAACACCAGCAAAGAAAGCAAACCCCACCTTCTACAGTGTACTGTACACTGCCCCTCAATATGTAGTGCAGCTCACTTATTGCTGTCCATGCCTTTGAAAATGCAAAGCAATACAAAGATCTTAAAATCTAACAAAAGGGAACCTGTCTGTACAATCCCGCCCACTGTGCGTTGCACCCCATACAACTCTGAGGCAGGGAAAAAGAAGGAGCATGGTGGGAAAATTACATTTAAAAAAAACATCCAATTGCTTATGTCTTATTATTTACAAGACAGCAAAAAAGATCACACACTGTTCCGTTAGGACAGGGGTGGGCAATTATTTCAGGTAGAGGCCACTTACCGAGTTTTGGCAAGCTGTTAAGGGCCGCATGGGTAGCCCTGCCCCTTAATGGTTGCCCCACCCCCGGTCGCCATCTTGTGACTGAAAGTCCCTGCCCCTAACCCCTGACCTTTGCCACCTGAAGTCCCTCCCCTTGCCCTCGGAAGTGCTCCTTTCATCAAGGGGTTTTGCAATCTCGGAACCAGAAAAATACCAAATTATATTCTAAAAAGCGAACATCTACAGCATTCATTAATTTGATTTCAAAAAAGAATTTTTGTCCTGATTTACATGTGTTTGTATAGTGTACATAGAGGTGATTGCACAATAGCTTAAAATGAAGTCTTACTCGTGTATGTTGTGGGAGTGGGTATAGGTTTGTGGGGGGCTGTGGGTGTGTGGGTATGTGGGTGAGGAAGCATGTGAGTGTGTGTGTAGATATATGGAGTGTATGTGGGTATCAGGTTTTTGGGGGGTGGTGTGGAGGGAGGGTGGCTGGGGTTTGTGTATGGCAGTGAGGGGGGTGTGGGTGCATGTGTATGGTAGGGTGTGTGTGTGGGACTCACCCTATGAACACACACATACACACACACACACACACACATACCCATTCTGCCCCCAAACTTGTGCCTGCACACACACATGTTCTGCCACTGAGCCTGCACTCTGCCAGCCTGCCTGCCTGCACGCACGCACACACAGCCATACTGGTGCAGTCCTGTGATCTCGGGAGCCACGTGATGCTGGAGCAGGGCGTGTGCAGGAAAGCAGGGAATTGGCTGGGGGTGGGGTGGGGCAGGGCTGGGCTGCTCAAGCCTGCTGAGTGCTTCTTCTAGGTCCTACTGTCCCTGGCTCCTGACAGCTTTGCAAGCTTCCAGGAGCAAATAAATATGAATTTACTACATTTTTAGGGGCACCATGGGTTGAATAGAATAGCTGGATCCGGCCTGTGGGCTGTATGTTGCCCACCCCTACCTTGGGAGCATGTTAAAAAAAAGGAGCAAATTAGACCCAAATAACAAAGCAATGAGGAGGATGTGTCAGTGGCTCTGTCTTTAAGTGTCTCAAATTTAGCTCTATTAGATCTGAGGAACTACTGCTTACGACCTGAATACTGGGAGCAAAGGGTAAGAACACTCATTTCACTACTTCGTTCTTATCCATTTCCATTCAAGTTCTATTTTAAGCTTGCCATTGCTTGTTGGCTTATCCCGTAACCGGCAGTTTTGAAAGCACTAAACTGCTTCAAAGCTTTATATTATCACAAGACTTTTTTGCATCACACCTGACTGGTAGGTGCCAGGTAACCTTTGCATCCCCAGACATCCTGGGGCTCTGACATCAGAATTTCATGGCTTAAAGCCTGCTGGCCAAAATTCACATAAAGAATTGCATAGCTGGAGTTAGCAGAATAGCAAAGAGGTTGGGATTTTCTTTTCCAGATTAGCTGGGAGTGACAGGGATAAAATAGGAATCAAAACTGTTGCAGCCAGCTGCATATCTGTCTAGCTGCATACCCCCTCCTTTATTTTCTGCTGACAGGTTTTGTGGCTGTGCATGAATGTAGCAAAATGCTGAATCACAGAAGATATGTAGATAGCTTGTTGAAAGTCAGCACTTGTTGCTCAGGATGACTCCAGTTTATTATTGCTCTCTGTAGAATCTGAATGGACTGAGAATCACATGAGAAGAGGGCTGAGTGTTGGGTTGTCATAGGATTTTTTAACATACTCCTCTATGGAAACAGTTCCTGATGAGTAGTGGAACTATCACCCTCAGAAAGTAAGTGATCAGAACAGGAGCCTGTCTGGCAATTAGGCCGCAAGGCCTGAGCTAGTTATAGACAGAGCTGTACTTGATCAATTTTATTTTCCTAGGGTGTGGACACAGGCCACACACTCCTTCATCCACGATTGTGTAGTAGGAGCAGGTTTGCTGCATTTTAATCTTTCTCAGCTTATTCATACATAGCACGTAGAGCAGAGGTGGGCAGTTATTTTAGCTGGAGGACCACTTAACAAGTTTTGATGAGCTGTCAAGGGCCACACACATAAAATCTTTAGACGATAATCTTAACAAATTATAGATAAAAACAAACCATATCCTGTGGGGCCCCTAAAAAAGTTAGAAAATGAATATTTCTCTGCCCTGGGTTCCTGTCAAAAATGAACCAAGGGCAGTAGGACCCAAGGGAAGCCTGGTGAGCTCCCACAACAGCAGGGCCTGTCTGGCTCTGCCCCCCAGCTGGAAGCCCCAGCGAGGGCTTCTGACTTGGGAGCATGTGGCTGCCCTGGTAGCGCCAGAACCTCAGGTAAGGGGGAAGGGCAGGGGAGAACCTCAGGCAGGGAAGGAACCCGGGGAAATGTGACCCAGGGAAAAGTTGAGTGGGATGGGAAAGTGGCGACAGCAGCTGTTGCTCCTGCATTTGCCGTGCCAGGCAGTGTTTGCCACCGCTGCCTCATGCTGCCCAGCACATGAGCTCCAGGTGGGCAGCAGCAGCCAACACTGCCTGGCGCGGCAAGTGGGGGGGTCTGCAGCTGCTGCCACTGCGCACAGCTGACGGGTGAGCCCAGAGCCAGTGCAAGGCCCAGGCTGGCAGCAGGGCCAGGTTACAAGCTGGTGCTGAGCATGGGGAAAAGTGGCCCCTTGCCCTGTGGCCAGCGCCCCGTGCTGCAGCCACCTGCAGCCTGTGTGGGGCTGCCTGTGCCTGCTCCAGACAGCCCTGCATGGGATGCGAGTGCCTGCAGCAGGGAGCACCAGCCATGGGGCAGGCCAGGGGCCGCTTTTCCCTGCACTCAGCACCAGCTTCTTCCCTGCTGGAGAGCTGGGGCTCAGGGCTGTGCACTGCTCCCCTCCTGTACCGCAGGACTGGGGGGCACTGGGAGTGAGTGGGCGGGGAGCCAGCAGAAGCACGTGGCCTGCACTGGTGTCCCAGGGCCAGTGCTGGCTGGGCCCAGAGCATGGCGGCAGGGGTACAGGGTCCTGACCAGCAGGGGCTCTATGAAGCCAAGCCAGCTCCCCCTTCTCCCTGCTGGTGCAGCCCACCCTGGCTTCACAGACCCCTGCCAGCCTGTGCCCCGCTTTGGGCCCACTGGTGCTGGCCCTGGGACATTGGTCCCAAGATGGTGACCATGGGGCAGGGGACCTGTCAAGGGACGGGACTACCCATGCAGCCCTCAACAGCCTGCCAAAACTGGGTAAGTAGCCCTCTGCCTGAAATAATTGCCCGCCCCTATGCTAAGTTATCTAGAAGTGTTTTATGAGCCCACATCTTCCTAGAAGTAGGTAGCATACCTATGTAAGAAATATTTTTTTTTAAATAATTATTTCTCTAGCAAAGGTCTGTTGAGAAACAACTCAAGCAAAGAAAGAGAGTGAACATTTCTCTGAAATTTTCTGATATGGTATGATGAGTACAAATACCTTTCTTCATTTTGAAAGCAATTAAGAGAATAACAGCAATGGGTGAAAGTGAGGATTGTGGCAAAACCAACTACACTCTTAGTCTGTGTTGAAGGAAGTGTTTACATGAGTGATTCCCAACAAGGAGGTTGATAAGCAGATAAGCGCCAGCTCAGATTTTTCCCTGCCCTCCCCTGCCTTTTTAGGCTGTAGGCTAAAGTGACCCAGTTTGGGTTAGAGGTAGGCAAGTGGGCAAGCTGCACCCTTTCCCATCTGGAAGCACAGTGAAAAGTAATGGCATGGGGCACTTCCCCTACACTTCACACTCAGGTAGGCTCTGGAGTGGTGAGAGACGCGCGGGTGAAGCCTGCTGTGCCCCCACTCC
>NW_017728886.1:128307061-128312353 GCF_001723895.1 Crocodylus porosus | reverse complement strand
AAACTCACTAGGGGAGGACCAGGAGGGTTTGGGAATGACCCCAGCTGACTTCCTGCCCTTTGGGCAGGGGGCTGGACTCGATGATCTCCCGAGGTCCCTTCCAGCCCTAATGTCTATGAAATAAACTTCTGAATTCTGCCAAAAACCCCCACATCTGCAGGGTGTATCTGACCTGTGGGCCACAGGTTGCTGACCCCTTATCTACCCTACTAGTACTACCTGAATTCTTTCTGCGTCCCAGACCTGTGCTCAAAGCACACTTTTTTCCCCACGTTTTAGATCCAGTGCTTTATGAACACATAATGTATACCAGGTTAAAAGCAGAGGATGTTAAATGGGTCGTAGCCATGTTGGTCTAAGAACATAAGCAGACAAGGTGCTTTGGGTCAATGTGATAGCTTTTATTAGATCAACTAAACAGTTGGAAAAATTGTTCTTTGCAAGCTTTTGGGCACAAACACCCTTCTTCAGGCATATAGAGAGTCTGCTGCTTTTGTGCTCTCCTGGGTGGAACAGAAGCCAATATGCAGAATACAGGTCTGTGAAAGTGAAAATACATGGCAGTAGGATCAGAGGGGTGGAAGACAATAGTTGTGAGACAGGGAAATGTCGAACTAGTGATAGAAGAATCTAGGCGTTAAAATGCAGACAGGTTACCTGGGAGTTATTAGATGGCAGGTAATAACAGAACCATCACAATTCCTGGATTTTACACCTGCACCTCCAGAAATGTAATATATCTCATCCAGTGTATTATATGCCCTGATGAAAAATATGTAAAAGAAACCAAACAACAACTTTGTACCAGAATGAACTCACACCGAAAATCTATCAAAGACAAAAATACCCAAGTATCTCTGGGGGCATACGTTTCACAAGACAACCACTCTCTCTCCAGTCTCTCAGTTCTCATCCTCAAAGGGAATTTACAAAACACCTTTCGTAGTCAAGCTTACAAACTTCATTTCATAAATCTACTGGATACAAAAAATCATGGACTAAATATAGACATTGGATTTATAGCACATTATAACCAGCCTGCCATCTGATAATGCCAGGTAACCTGTCTGCATTTTACCAGCTACATTCTTCTATCACCAGTTCAACATTTCCCCTTTCCCCACCCACACCTGTCTTACACCTATTGTCTTCCACCCCTCTGATCCTCACTGCCACACATTTGCATTTTCACAGGCCTGCATTTTGCATTTTGGCTGCTATTCTACCCAGGACAGCATATTCTCCATTTTCCTGAAGAAGGGTGTTTGTGCCCAAAAGCTTGCAAAGAACATTTTTTCCAACTATTTAGTTGGTCTAATAAAAGATATCACATCAACCCAAAGAATCTTGTCTGAAGTGGTTATATGATGCATCATTTAATTTGCAGAAACTGCTTCAAGTATCAGCTCTATCACAAGGAAAGTAGAAGATAAACAAGGCAAGTTTACCTCTGACTGAAACAATGGGTTTAGTAGTTTAGCTTCTACTTACTGTGCAGTAGGAGTGGGCACGTTGAATAGTTATCACAGAGCAGTTCACATGGAGAAAAGCTCTCCTTCTCTCTTAATTCAGTATAATTAACTAGTTTGTCCACAATTGATTGTACTCCAAACAGTTTCGTAGAGACAGACTCTTGGTTTTTCTTGATGAGTAATAAACTAGTCACTTCCTAGATATCTCATTTGGTGCCCCTTTGCACACTTTTGAGGTTTCTTCTGGATAGGCCTGTACTGATTTAGCAGTGTTCACACTGCTGGCATCCATCACACCCAGGAAGAAGGTAAAATTGCTTCATGGTGCCCCTCACCGTCACTCTAGAGCAGGGGTGCCAGATCACGAACTTTTGAATGTGGGGCCAGATCACGAACTTTTTATCACCCAGTGGGCCAGCGAGCCATATTCAAAGACCTCACAGGAAGTGGTATCACATCAGGAAGTGATGTCATGTGAGCTTTGACACCAATGAAGTTGCAGGAAATGACCATGAAATGGGTCTGGAAATGTCCCTAGGGAAGTTGTGGTTTTCAGAAAGTATGTATGTTTGGTATGGCTTAGGAACAGGACATCATTTTTCTGTGCAGGGTGTTGGACTAGATTAGGGCTGCCCAGCTGACTACCTGCAGGCCACATGTGGCCCACAAAGGGCCAGGATGTCACCCACAGGCTACATGGGGTCTGCAAGCAGTTAATATATAGGGCATGGGCCTGGGCAGCCACCTCTCCCACTGCTGTGCAAGGGGGAAAGGCCTGGGGGCGGGGAGGAGTGGTCCATGTCCTGCAAATGTAGCCTGCATGGCTGAGGATGGGGGTCTGCATGCTGCTGGAGCAGCCGATGCAGTGAGGGTGTCCTAGGGGCCCACTCCCACAGCGTGCAGCCTGTGCAACACATGCTGGTGTCATCTGGGACCCACAGCCTCACCAGATTTGAACAGCCCTGGACTAGATTATCATTAAGATCCTTTACTAACTTGATCATGGTCATTGTAATCATGGTTAATTAAATAGAAATTGTAGGCTTATACTGCAGAGATGTGGAAGAGATGCGGGCCAGATAAAATGGCTTGGCGGGCCGCATGGCGGCCCACGGGCCGTATGTTGGACAAGCCTGCTCTATAGCTCTCTTGTTTCCAGCATGCTAGAAGTATTGAGGTGTAGCCTCAGAATAGGTTCATTGCGACATATCCAAGTTTGGCATGTGCGTGGCAGGACTTGGCAGGCAGGGCTTGCCTGAGAGCAGCACTCCACTCTCCTAGCATGGCCACACTAGTTGAGACAGATTTCCTAGAGCTTTTCTCATGGCTCCTCCGAAGTCCAAGTGAGTTTCTCCTCAACAGCAGCAAAGGACCCAGCAAAATGCTCAAGTAGAGGTCCAGCAGAGACAACCTGTCAAAGGTCTCATAAGCCCACCAAAGTTACCTGCCTGGAAATAATGCCCATTTCCAAATTGTAGTCCTTGCATTCCATTGCTCAAAGCTGACAAAATGATTACTTTCCTAACCTTCTGAGCTGTTTTTCAATTTGCTACAGTTCTGAAAAGTTACAAGGTTTTCATATTACCAGCTTCATCCTGGTCGGAGCTATTTTAATCACCTGATTAGACTTTTCTTTTAAAATTTTCCCAGATACATTTTTATGTGCTCAACACTACCTCCTTTGGCTGCGTTGGGGAAGCAAGTCTTTGAGAAATTCATCTCTTGCCATTCCAAGAACAGTTTTTATTTCCTTGGATTGTCTTGAATTGTTTTTATTTTTTAATAGAGGGCAAGGTAGATTGCCTTCTACTTGACTTCCGGCTAACAGGGCTAACTACAACTCTTTATTTTTTAATTCCAGAGGCATGTTGGTTACCAGTAAACTCACTATTAAATTATTAGCTCCAAAACCCTAATTCACTCCAAGGGCCTGATTGTAAAAACTCTTGAGTACATGGCCTTAATTGGAGTTGGTATGAATCTATGGAACTGGGCTCCAAAATTGCATCTATTGCAGCCAGGTCAAGTAGCTATTGTCTTTACATCTGAAGCCAGGTTGCTTCCAAGACCTGCTTCTCTATTCCTTACTAGGCACAGTAGGGTATGGCAATGAAATAAAATGGTGGTGGTGGTGGCACATTAGCAAGTCTACTTAATGTCTTGGAATGGACAGAGTGGAGATGCAGTTCTTCCCCCAGATGAATGGAACAAGAGAAATATAAACATGCTGCATGAGTGACTATTTTCTTGCTTGATCTGGACAGCATTCTTGAGACAGGGAAGTGGAAAGGGACCATGGAAACACTGTGTGGATAGTGGTGGGGACAAGACTCACCCCTTTACAGAATCCAAGAGAGAAAAGAGGTTGTAGCAGAACTCCTTCAGATGTTCATGCAAGTGGGAAAAAAGAGTAACTTTTGCCTGTGCTAGATCAATATCATAAGCCATTCTTCTCTTCTCCACCCTGAAAACCAAGTCTAGAAGTATGGGAACACTGTTGCCCCGTTCAACTGCAAAAGAAAAGGTAGTGAGAGAAAAATGGGTCTAGTAAAGAAAATTACAGTGTTTAAATAGGAAGACATTCCCTCCTCCCACTCATCAGAGTTTCCCCTGCAGAGTTGTAGAAACTGGGATTTCCTCCTTGTCATTAATGCAATCAGGTCTGGCTGCTACAGAGCCTACAGTGGCTACCTTGCAAGGTATATGTGACTTAGGAGGGCACACCTGACTTCTAGTGGATTTAGTCATAAATGTCAGCATGATCTAATGTCTTAAGGAAAGCCTCATCTTTTAGAAGTCCTGCGGGTACAACATATGTGTTGAAGCATGGCTATTCAATGGCCAGTGGTGGGAGAAGCAGGAGGGACTTTTTCAGCATAGTTAAGGGACTGTGAGACATGTTCTCATTTTAGAAAACAAGTTTTAGAGCTACTCAAATTTGGAAGTGCGCACATGGAACGCTTTTGTTGGTAAGGCACTTTGGGCAAAAATGTTTTTTCAGGGACTTAGAACTAGAAGGACTCACCGACCTGTGTCAGTCCCCTACAAATGCAGGAAATGTGTCCAGAATGGTCCAAAGGAATATCCACTCTTGTCTCTCCTACATAACACGAAACATCCCCAAATACTCTAACAAACATAGCTTTACTATAAGAAAACTCCATGTTTAAACCAGTTTCCGATCACTTAAACTGGTTTATGTGTAACTTCTGTCTCTAGTGATAGAGTTGAAAAAGAAAAATACTGCAAGAACAAGAGAGATGAGGGCACCACTAATATATTGTAAGTGTCCCACATACTGATTGCTCATATCACTGGACATTGTTTGGTTTGTAGGAGCCCAACAACTCTGCAGCAGTGGGAACCGGCTTTGAGGCAATTATAGATTTTACAGACGTTCGGGCTGGAAGGTACCCCGAAGGATCATTGAGTCCAGCCCCGGGTGCAGGAAGTCAGCAGGGATCATAGGATCCTAACAAGATAAACATCCAAATGTGTCTTGAAGGCATTCAGAGTGGGTGCTTGAACCACCTCCGGCGGCAGTGTATTCCAAACCTTCGGGGCTTGGACAGTAAAGAAGTTCTTCCTTATGTCCAGCCTGAATTGGTTGTGGCAGAGTTTGTGACCATTCAATCTTGTCATCCCTTGGGGCACTCTGGTGAACACCCCGATAAACTTATAGGTGGCCAGCAGATTGCCCCTGAGCCTGCGCTTTTCTAGGCTGAAGAGTCCCGTGGCTCTCAGCCTCTCATAAGGTCTGTTTTCCTGACCTCTGATCATGTGCATGGCTCTCCTCTGCACTCTCTCAAGCTTCTCCACA
>NW_017728886.1:128269190-128306951 GCF_001723895.1 Crocodylus porosus | reverse complement strand
AAGCCTATAAGCATGCTGCAGGTTTTTCCTCCCAAGGTGGAGAACCTTGCATTTTTCGGTGTTAAACACCATCAGGTTCTCATCCGCCCATTTCTTGAGCCTGTCAAGATCTGCCTGGATCACCCTCCTGTCCTCAGGTGTGGATGCTTTACCCCAGAATTTGGTGTTGTTGGCAAACTTGGCCAGCCGGCTTCTGACACCAATGTCTACATCATTGATGAAGATGTTAAAAAGTATAGGCCCTAAGACAGCCTTGAGGGACCCCACTGGTCACTGCACACCATGACGATTGACTTCTGTCAACCACCACCCTCTAGGTTCTGCCACAGAGCCAATTCCCCAGCCAGCAGATCGTGGTGAGGTTCAGGGTGCAGTTAGCCAGTTTTTCCAAGAGGTGATTATGGGATACCAGATGGAAGGCTTTTTTAAAGTCAAGATATACAACTTCAATCTCTTCCCCCTTGTCCAGGTGGTATGTCACCTGGTCATAAAAGGAAATGAGATTGGTCAAGCAAGACCTACCTGCAACAAACCCATGCTGGGTAACCCTCAGGATATTGCCATCAACTAGCCTGTATAGGATGGCCTCTTTGATAATCTTTTCCAAGACCTTCCTCAGGATAGAGGTCAGGCTGATGGGCCTGTAGTTTGCCAGATCTACTTTCCTCCCTTTCTTGAAGATAGGCATGACATTGGCCTTCTTCCAATCTTTGGGCACTTCACCAGAGCACCAGGAGTTCTCAAAGATCTGTGCCGGGGCTGAGCTATGATGCTAGCCAGCTCCTTGAGTACCCTTGGGTGTAAAAAGTGAGGGCCAGCTGACTTAAAGGTATCCAGCCTGTCAAGGTGTTCCTTCACTAGGTCAGCTTCAATGGAAGGTAAGGAATCTCCCTCACCCGGGCATCCCTGACCCACAGTGGGCAGGGGTGTCCCATGGGACAGGTGAAAAACTGACACAAAGTACCCATTTAGCAAGTTTGCTTTTTCATGGGCATCGGTTGTCAGTTGTCCCATCTGGTTTAGCAGGGGTCCAGTGTTGCCCTTGCTTTTCCTCTGGCTGCCCACATATCTAAAAAAGGCCTTTTTATTGCCTTTGATATTTGTAGCTAGCTGGAGTTTCATCGCAGCCTTGGCTTTCCTGGTTTGCTCTCTGCAGGTGTGGGCCAGAGCAGAGTATTTCTCCTTGGTGGTGGTTCCAGTCCTCCATCCTTTGTAGGTCTTCCTTTTAGGGTGCAGGAGGTCTGCTAGTTCCCTGGAGAGCCAAAGGGACTGCTGTGCCCTTTTGCTGCCTTTCCTTCGAGGCAGGATAGACTTTGCTCGCACATCTAGGATTGCTCCCTTGGGGCACAGCCACTCATCCTAAACTCCCCTCACCTTTGGGTTGTGGCCCTTTAGGGCCTCACTGACAAGCCTCCTTAGCTTGTCAAAGTCAGCTTTCCTGAAGTTGAGGACTTCTGTATTACTAACTGACTTGCCAGCTTTACAGTGGATGGTGAAGGTGATCAGCTTGTGGTCACTGTCACCCAGCTTCCCTTTGATCATTAGGTCGCTGATTAGGTCGTCCCCGGTTGCCAGTACCAGGTCCAGCAGCGCTTTACCTCTCATTGGCCTGTAGACTTCCTGCGTCAGATAGAGGTCATCCACTCACGAGAGAAAGGTTTGCAACTGCCTGGATTTGACTGAGCACTCCTCCCATGAGATGTCTGGGTAGTTGAAGTATCCCATGACAGCCATGCAGAGGGAACACGCAGCCTCAGCCAATTCCCTAGCAACTCCTGGTCAAGGTCTTGACCCTGGGTAGGGGGTCTGTAGTAGACTCCCACCATAGTATCCCCTGTGCCATGTTCCCGATGGATTTTAACCCAGAGGGTCTCAAGTCTTCCACCATGGGTGCCAATGTCAGCTTGTAGGGATGCGTAGCTTTCCTTGACATAGGGAGCTATACACCAGCCGCTTTTGTCCACTCGATCCCTCCTGTACAGGTTATAGCCGTCTATACCTGTAGCCTATTCGTGGGTGGAGTCCCACCAGGTCTCTGTTATCCCTATGACATCATAGTTATATGTGTTTAACAGGAGGACAAGTTCCTCCTGTTTATTCCCCAAGCTCTTGGCATTTGTGTATAGGCAGGCAAGTGTCCCCTTGGGGGCTCTTGCCTTGCCCACAGATTGTGCCAGGGCTGGGGCAGGCGTGGGCTCCCTTAAGTGCCTTGATCTGCTGGCTTTGCAAGGGTTGCTCAGCAGGCCAGCAGTGACAGTAGTCCCCACATTCCCTGGCGAGCTTAGTTTAAAGCCCAGTGGAACAGGTCAGCCAATCTAGCTGAGAAGAGCCTCCTCCCCAGCGGAGAGAGCTTATAGTCTTGGGCCTTTGAATTTGTTATCCAGTCATAACCTCAGCAATATATGGACCCCTGAGAGTGTAGGGTTGAGCTTTTGTATCATACAGGCTTTATCAATTGATGAGAAATCTATTTCCCCCTCAGATGTTTCCAGTACAGCAATCATAAAAGGTTTTTCTCAAAGTATTTAATACTCTATTTCTTCTTCACAAAGCCCTCCTTTCAGGGTAGTGCACAAAAATGCTCGCTTTCTCATCCTTACTCTGAGGCTGGAGAGGCTGTACAGTGCAGTGAGCTAGCTACTAAAGCAGCATGCAGGTTTCCCTACAGCACTAGGACTAGCTAGCAAGTTGATATTAAACAAGAGCTTTTCTCAGAATAGTACCAGAAGCCTCTCTGGGGTCTGACACTCCCATTCTGGTTTCAGATTTACTGGAGGTCGTCTTAAAATACGGTGCAAAACCTCCGTTCTGCCTGCCTGTCATCCTTTTTTGCATCACTGCTTGCCCTCATTACTTAATCAAGCTTTTCTTTAACAAACATAGGCATTTGGTGTTCTGACACTGAACGAATAGTCTATTTAGTTACTTTTCCCTGAACACTATGATCTCCTGGCACCCAAGGTGCACGACAATTGGCTTTTGGCTGAGCCTTTCCAATCTGTGCTTCTTTTCTTTTGTTGCATTGCTATTTAAAGTAAGTGGGCACAAGACTTCTTTTAGAGGGCACAAGCTGACTTTCTACATCTGCTGCTGCCCTTCTCATAACATCTTTGGACCCAATTATGCCTCAGATTAGCAAGTGCACATCCTGAAAAACTCAGTTGATTTGCATGAATGTAACTGTGGGAGCAGAATTAAGCCCTCCATGGTAGTGTTAAGAAACAGGAATGGATGGGAATCTATGATTGGGAGTACTGCCCTGTAAAGAGCTAGTTTAAAAAGTGAGCTTGTTCTTTTAACTTAGCAAGGAGATCCCTGTTATTCAAGTGAATGCTTCAGGCCTAAAGTCAAGCATAGCTTTACCCAGCTGGAAACTCTTGTTTCAACAGCACAGAGGATGCTGGTGGAAGAGGGACAATTCAAATGTATTTCTGAGAGCCCCTGCTCTGTCCACCATAAAAAATGCCCCCATTCTCTGAACATCTCAACCATAGCTTCTGCAAATAATTGGATGCTCTTCACATACTCTCAAACCTAAGAACCACACTTCAGACAGACTATGGTACTTCAAGGATACTTTCTCAAACTCTGGAGTGTGCCATTATCTTCCAGGTTGCTATTAAATCAAATTAAAGCTTGTCACAAGGCCAGAAGGCTAACCCGTGAGAACAGATTCTAACTTCAGATTTTCAAAAAGGCTTGCTTCAAACTTGGGTTTGTACTAGGGAACTTAGTCACTGGATCATGTACCTTTTTTATGATCTGCTTCCCCAAGTATTTTTCCTGCACTTCAGAAATGTTCCCCGCTTGGGAACATGCTAGTCTCTTCATGTATTTCCCCAGTTTGCTCCATTCTGCAATGTTAAGAGGTATTTTGGGTAGCTTAGTGTGCACCTTACTGGGTTAACCTAGCTGTCACCGAGTTCACTTGTGCCAAGAGTACTGGGCAGTCCTCAGTGACTTGAAACAACTTCATTTAAAACAGCTTAAAGCTGTAAATAATACCCACAATATTGTAAAAATTAATTCATACTTAACGTTTTCCCCTGTCCTGTGGACATGCTCTCCATGAATGAGGACTACAGGAAAGTAGCAGTAGCAGTTTTGGTAATGAATGAGTTGAAGGTACAAGAGGATAGTGTAGCTTCAGGTATTACTAATTAGAGTATTCTACTTAAGGAAAAAAACCTTAACTGTTTAAGACTGCTTCCTGATTTTCATGTCTTTCTATACCATAGCAAGTGTTAAGGGGTGAGTGGGGAAGGCAGTCATTTCAAGCTCTACGCTTGAAATGTATGATTTACTTGGGACTTAAAGGGATATTATAGATTTAGCTGTTGTGAGCCATAAATATACCAATAAAAACTTTAAGTCCATTTTACCTTCTAAGGAGGTGCAGGACAATCGGCTTTTGGCAGTGAAGGAATATTTATATAGAGAGTGGCTTCACTGACCTCTGAAATGTGCCTAATGGCAAACAGAGCTCAGTCACTACCACACACATTCAGATACTATCAACTTCTGCTTCACTTCAGCTCAAGCTGACACACTGCAAGAGCATTGCTTCCTTAGTTGCTCTTCCCACCCCCAGACACACACGCACAGCATTCCTGCTCCAATGCTCTGTTTACTCAATCCAAAGTGGCTGCTTGCTTACTCACTCCAGAGATGTTTCATTTATAGTTGAACTGAGCAAATTCTGCTGTTTCCAAGTTACTGGTTCTGTAACATTAATTTACCTGTTAGTGGGCACTGAGGACTGCTCCATTTCCAGTGGTATCTTATGGTTCTGTCTAGTTATTAGAACTGGAGTTTATAAGGAATACCACACTCATGGCAGCCTCCCATTTCTCCAATGTCCACATATATTCTGTAGGATTATAGATATGTATAGCAAGCCTGATATTTCCAGGTTATTTTGTGCTGCTGAAAGAGGAATGTAAGCCAAGGGAAAACAAGAGAATTGTTTCAAGCTCTGTAGTAAAACTTATTGCTGTCTTGCTAAGCATACATAACTTTAATTTTAAAGGGAGTTACGTCTATGTACTGAAACCTCTCCAGGCAGTCATTCCTATTTCACAAAATGCTTAACTTTATAAGACAGCAAAAGAGAAGTTCTTAAAAATGAGAGATTATAACAGCAAGCTAAGAAAACAGCTAGATTCTCTTTTGTTCAGATATCTCCCATCTAATTAAACACAGGTTGCAGCACTGTAGTTTATTGCAGCATATATTGTCTCTTGCTGTTTGCCAGCTGGTTAGTACCTAGAAACAGAATCCCTGTTAGCCAGTGCACCTCAGTTGCAGAGTAGAGATACCTAACTAGCCAAGCAGGATGCAGCATATAGCACACAGTCCTACGGAGACAATGCCTGTGGAGACACAACATCTTATTGAAAACTGCAGTCTGAGGGGCTGCAGTTTTCAGTTCAGACTGGTCAGGAGACTAAACTGTGTCCTTGAGCAACTCCCCTTATGCAAATGGAGATACAGAGGTGAACCTTAGAATATGATTTGTCCCACAAACATATTAAAAAATAGTCCTTTGATTTAAGGAAAAAAAGTGATTATATTGATTTTCCTCCCTCCAAAGAAAAACTCAGGACCCACTCTCATGGTGTACCCTTAGCTATCAAAGGAATGCAAGAATACTTGAAAATATAGGGTAATGACGAATATTGTCATATTGATGTATTACATTAACTAGTAAGTATCAACACATTGTGATAGGGAGTGATAGGCTGCAGTCAGAC
The DNA here is from genome assembly GCF_001723895.1 of Crocodylus porosus. NCBI lineage: Eukaryota > Metazoa > Chordata > Crocodylia > Crocodylidae > Crocodylus > Crocodylus porosus. Next base: position 128,301,198 of record NW_017728886.1, on the reverse strand, counting down.
CTAGACAGGTTACAGGGGTGGGCGGATGAGAACAGGATGGGTTTCAACGCTGACAAATGCAAAGTGATGCACCTGGGGAGGAAGAACCAGCAGCATACCTACAGGCTGGGGAACTCCCTTCTTGACAGTGCAGAGGCAGAAAAGCATCTTGGAGACATTATTGATGCCAAAATGAACATGGGCTGACAGTGTGGGGACACAGACAAGAAGGCCAACCATACCTTGTCATGCATCCACAGATGCATCTCAAGCAAGTCCAAAGAGGTTATCTTCCCCCTCAGGCTGCAGCTGGAGTACTGCATCCAGTTCTGGGCGCTGCACTTCAGGAGGGATGTGGACAACATGGAGATGGTCCAGAGGAGGGCCACTCGCATGATCAGGGGGCAGCAGGGCAGGCCCTACTAGGAGAGGCTACAGGACCTGAACGTGTTCAGCCTCCACAAGAGAAGGCTGAGGGGGGATCTAGTGGCCTGTTGCAAACTAGTCAGAGAGGACCAGCAGGCATTGGGGGAGTCCCTGTTCCCCTGAGCACTACTAGGAGTAACTAGAAATAACAGTCACAAGCTGACAGAGGAGAGATTCAGACTGGACATCAGGAGGCGCGACTTCACGGTCAGGGCGGCTAGGATCTAGAACCATCTTCCAAGCAAAGTGGTGCTGGCTCCTACCCTGGGGGTCTTTAAGAGGAGGCTAGATGAATACCTTGCTGGGGTCGTTTGACGCCAGTACTCTTTACTACCATGGCAGGGGGTCGGTCTTGATGATCTGCTCAGGTCCCTTCCAACCCAATCAACTATGAAACTATGAAACATTTCAGTGATGGCTATCCAGGCACATAGCAATCTATGCACTGGTCAGGTTGAGTAAGGACTGACACTGAGTGATATCAGACACTGACTTTTAAGTAATGGCAGACCCAGTGGACCCTGCAAGGAAGAGAGGCCTAGTCTTCTACCTGCTTTGTCCTTGCCAAACAAGCAATGCCCTCATTCAGCTGGCTTCTGAGAAGCAGCAGGAGGGAGGAACAGAAAAGCAGAAGATTCAGTCTCTCAGCGGTGCCCCCTGCTGTCAAGAAAGGGCTTTTGCAAAAGACAGCTATTCAGTTACTGCAGCCTGGCTGGGTTTGGGGACACAACACTTTAAACCAAAACCAGGCCTAACATAGGTTTCAGCTGTGTGGATTGATTAAAAAGCTATTTACAACATTTTTAGGACTGACTGGCCATCGTTTGATGCCTCAATTTTTTACACCCAATTTAACATTTTAAAGAAATCCAACGTTCAAGAAATGCTGGACACTGAATCCCCAGCATTACAGCCTTAGTAAAATGACTGAAAATGGGTAGCCAAAGAGTGAGGCATTCAAAAACCACTTATCAGTTTCAGGCATATATTTGCTTGCTATTGTAGTCCTGTGGGGAGCAAAAAGGAATGCAAGTATGTTAGGTGGAAGCTATGGTGAAAATGAGGGGCAGAAAAGTATAGAAAGGATATTTGAGCCACACACAGGCTACCTGTGCCACTTGTGGCACTAATGCCATAGGTTGGCCACTCCTGAGCTAGTAGGTATCATCATAAAATATTTCATACAAGCAAATTACTTCAGAAAGAAAGTTGATCAGATTCAGTGCCTTTCGGCTAATCTTTGGTGTTCTTGAATAACAAGGAGAGCAGGCAAATCTTGAGAAATCACTCATTCTAAATATTCAAGAACAAAGGTAATGTCTTTTAAATGACAACAATGCATTTGACATTCTGAAATGTTTGGATTATAATAAACATGACCTGGAACATTAGCCAGTTTTGTAACGTTATAGCTTCGGCCTGCTATTTTACAACTACTGTGTTAGTACTTAACTGCTGAGGAATTATTTGAAAGTAAACTTTCTTCGAAGGGAATGCACTGTCATGCTATGAGAGCAAAGCTTTTGTTGTTTGGTTTTAAAAAGGTTTTAAGGTTGACTAACAGAAATGTGATGTCCTATCTAGTTGGATTAATGCAAGTTTCATTGGATTTAGTTCAGGGCTTCAGGGTAGAGGAATAAGTGATATGTTCTAGAAAAAAGCCTGTCTTTATCACACTATCTCCATCAGTCTGTTCCCCAAAAATGACATGATTCAAACTTTCCAGTTCTTCATCCACCATGTTTTTGATTAGTCTAAGGCACTGGTTCTTTCTGCAGTAACCTTAGGACAAACTCTCACCATGGGAAAGATTTTTCCTAATAGTCTATGTTTTTCTGTTCACTGTTTGAAGAGAATTACATCTCATTAAGCAGCTCCTCTCCTCACAATGAAGTACTGAAAATCTTCAAACTCTAGATAGCCACATACATTTTATCTCATGTTTTGTATGCATCCACCCATTTCTGATACTACTTTCCACTGATGTCTTTCATTGCCTGCTCCTAGAACCATAGACAGAGTTCTGGGATGGGAGGCCTGGCCATGTTAGGACTGGGTGACAAGAACAGTAGAGTTGTATTAATGCGTTAGAGCTCAGGCTCTGTCCATTCTCCACTCCCCACAGCAGAAGGCTTTTTCTCACAAGTTTAAAGCAGATGACAGATGGGAAGGGTGCATGGGATATATGCTCTGCTGCCATTACTTAAAAGTAACATCTAGTGAGATGTCAGGGGAAAGGAATTTCAAGTGCTAATGAATGCACAGTAATATACTCCACTTGGTGTTCAAGTTTGACATGTTCCCTTTACTTTGCTTTTTTTCTTCCTAATAAATTATTCTCTATTATTTAGTCCTTTATAAGCTACAACTAGGCTTTCTCCAAGTCATGGATCTGTGACAAAACCTGATAGATAAGAGTCAAAGGGGATATTCTGGAGAAAGAAATCAGAATCCATAAGGAAGTCACAGATATGGAATGTTTACTTCAGCCAACCTGTAACGGGCTGTGCGAAACGGCAGCATTCCATTTCGACCATGTTTTGACATTTTGACAGAACAGCATTTGTTTTGAATTTTGTTTCAATTCAAAACACCTGTTCTGCTTTGTTCCGTTGAAACAGGGTTGAAATGGCAAAATTGTTTTGCTGTTTCACCCATAGGATATAAAGGAGAAGGACAAAATAGCCTATAGCTTTGTCATTTCTGGCTTGATTTGAATTAAGCATGCAGGAAGAGTAACCCCTGTGGAGGCCACAAATCCTGCCAAGTTTCAAGGAGTGAGGTGCAGGGGTTTGGGGGAAACTACACCCCAAATTCTTGAAAGCAAAACTCAGGTCACATGTACATGTTAAGTCACAGTGGGGTCAAATTGCAGGCCTGCTAGCCCCTGCAGAGGCCATGAAGTCTGCCAACTTTCAAGGAGATAGGTACAGGGGCTTCTGGGTTCTGGGGCCCTGTGCCTCTAGCTGCTGACAGGCAAAACTCGTGTCATGGGTGCTTGTGCAACTGTGTCTGTCTTGGGACAGAAGCAGTTACTGGCTCTGTATTGATTCTTTCCTCTCCTTAGTCTGTGGTTTTGTACATGTTAATCCTCACTCATTAAATCATTATCCTCACTAGCTACTGTGTATTGAGCTGGTCCCTGAGTAAATCATGATTGATTGCATAACACAGTAGCTAGCTAGCATAAGTACCATGTCTCCAGCAGTGTCAAGCAGCCAGAGGAAGAGTGCAAGAAACATAGCATGTGGAGAGTGTGCCTATAAGCAGTACCTATAAGATTAAATACTAGAAATTCTTGAAAACCTGTGGACTCTCATGAGGAATCTGAAACAAAATCTTAGCAACATTTTCTAACATGAGTGGCTGAGTTCCAGATCAAATGCATAAAATACATGTAAAAGAAGGGGTTATGTAGAAATCTGACTAAGAACTTACAGTTTGAGACTTGACATGTTCAAACAGAAGTCTTGCTTGAAATAGAGCATTCCTTTGGGCTTTCTTGCAGTCAAGGTCTCTGCCACATCATGCCAGGATACAAAGTTTCTGAATTCACTCTTCTAGAAAAGCAAAAGCACCATATGAAAGAATGCAGTAAGTACTTTATTGATTAAAGCTCCTTTCTCTTTTTAGCAATACACCAAATTAGCAATAGGTAAGCAATAGGGCACTGCGCAGCTTCAGGTACTGATTCAGTTCAGAGGAGATTCAGCCCAATTTGGCAGCCAAATCTGAATCAAATCACGAGACCAATAAAAAGGTCTGAATCAATTCAAAGCTCTTTGAATCAATTCGGAAAAGATTCAGACAACTTCAGAGATTCGGGCAGTCCCCGTTCGCTGCCACAGGGAGCTGGACCCAGACCTCTATGCTGGTAAGTAGGGGGTGGAGGGGCTGGAAGAGTGGGGAGTGGACCATGGGGGACCCCTGCCAGGCCCCATCCCCTGCTTGCTCCCACAGCCTCCCTGAGTACCCCTCGACCCCCACCCGCTCTTCCAGCCCCCTCCATGGCTGCCCCGCCTGGCCCCAGGTCGTGGTTCTTTAAAAAAAAAAAAGCCCTGCACTCACCAGCTGCTGCAGCAGCCTCAGGGCTTCTCGGAGCTTGTTGCAGAGCCCCCATGCAGCACAGGGCAGTGGGAGGCATCAGGGATCACCCCCTGCCTAGGAGGAGCTGGTGAGTGTGGGGCTTTTTTTTTTTTTTTTTTTTTAAAGAGCAGGCCCTGGGGCCAGGTGGGGCCCCCATGGGGGGGTGCTGGGAGAGCAGGCGGGGGATGGGGGCTCCTGGAAGAGCCCCCCACACAGCATGATGCAGCAGGGATTGCCCTCCCCCACCTGGCAGCATCTGGTGAGGCCAGGCTTTTTTTTTTTTTTAAGAGCTAGGATACTGGGGCTAGGCAGGGCAGCCATTGACGGGGCTAGGAGAGCAAGTGGGGGATGGGGCCTGTTTGATTCAGGGATTCATCAAATTAGGCAGCAGCTAAAGATCTCTATTAGAGAGGTCCAACAATAGTTGCTATTATAACCCAGCAGCAGCAGCATGGTCTGGAGAAGAAAGCAACACAGCAGCCCCATGACCTGTTCTGCATCAAGGGAACGATTACCTTTCATTTATCCCCTTCCCAGTGCCTGGTGGTTACTCTAATTTGGAGCAAGAAAAGCAGCAAAAATTCACTCTAAAAATACAACAGACCTCTGCCTGTCACTAAAACTGATTAGTTCATTCTAATTCCTTCTTCTTTCCTGCTAATGAGAGTCATAACTAATTATTTCAGTGCCCTGGATGGAGTTATTGTGTGGAATGGGGGATGGGGAGAATTCTGAGCAAGTCTTACCTTATCCAGAGACTCAGCTGCTGGTAATGAGCACAGGGTCATCACGCTCTGATTCCAGCAGCTGACCCAGCAAGGGCTCAGGGCTGCTATTGCTATGCAGACTCCCTGCACAATAGTTTCAGCAACCTCTGTGGCACCCAGTCTGGTGCCTCCCTCTAAATCTTTACCCAGGGTGAGTCCCCCGTTATCCAACTCTGTGCTACTGTTTCCATTTCTCGTCCTGGGTGTCCGTTTCCCAACACATAGATATAGACAAGCCAAATTCTTCTTTCCCTCCAAAATAGTTTTTTATTGCTAATGAAAAACACCATCACGCTTGTCACCCAGACTTGCACAATCTGTGTTATGTTCCACTGTCCTGTTTTTCCTCCATTTCTTATTTAGCCATCACCTTTGTTCTAACACCCCATATAAATGACTTAAAAACACTTACGGCCACTCCCCCCTCCTCTATTACTCCGTATTTAAGAAGATAGCTTTCTTATCTCCTCTCCAGGAGAAACCAAACTACATTATACCAGCCTTAATTGATACAAGCCTTTTGTATAATGAGTAGGCCTATGCAAAGTGGCTAGCATTCGTTTCGGATTCGGCCAATTTGGGGGGCAGTGATTTGATTTGGTAAGTCAAATTACTGTCCCGATTTGATACAGCTGAATCTCCAAATCAGCCAGGCCCATCCCCTGCCTGCTCTTTTAAAAAAATAATAATAGTTTTTACCAGCTTGGAGTTGACTGCAGCTCCATGCTGCCTGAATCATCAAAGCTCTCCGAATATTTTCTGAAGTTTCGGAGAGCTGTGAATCGATTTGGACCTTTAAATTGGTCCCCTCATTGGATTTGGATTTGGAGATTTGGCCACTGAATCGGGCCGAATCTCCTCCAAATCGAATCACCACCCAAAGCTTTGCACAGCCCTAATAATGAGTATTCCAAATTATGCTGCAGTCCTACTGTAAGACAGCAAACTAAGGCCTTTTCCAATGCTAGAACTCCACAGGCAATGGACCTGACTTTTGAAGTACTCAGTGTTCAGCCTTAGCAAGGTTCACTCTTTACCTATCCACTTACAGCATCCCTTCAGCAGAGACAGGTCAGACTGAATGGCTGGCAGCATGTGAAACCACCTGACTAAAAAGTCACTTGGACTTCAATGCAGGCTGTATAGGGGTTCCAGGGTGTGTTGTCTGGTTGCTTTCCCATGCAGAAGCCCATACTTCTATAACAGAGATAGGCAACCCCTAGCGTAGGTGTCAGAGTATGGTACACAAAGATATTTTGCTTGGCATGTGTGCCTCTAAGCAGACTGCAGGGAAGGTACCAGTTCTATGCTACCACAAAAAGGATTGGACCCCTTGCAGCTCCCACAACCATCTGCTCCGGCATACCAACATCTTACAAGTTGAGGTTACACAGGTTTTTGGCACTCTGCCCAAAAACGTTGCTACCTCTGTTGTATACCTTTTACTGCTGTTGCTATCTGTGCTACCTGCATAAAAACTTGTGTGTAAGGTCTGCCCAGGCTATAATCATACCTTCATTTGCAGTGTAGATGTAGTCAAAGAGACATGCATTGAAAACCAGAAGTTAACAAGTTCCATTTTAGAAAGGAAATGTTAAGATATGTAATGATAAAAATGCCCAAAGGAATGCTTGTCCAGCAGAAGGGCCTATCCCTGTCCAGCAGAAGGGCCTATCCTTTCTTGTATGTACCACATGCTTGCTCTCTTAGAACAGACAACATCTTCTATTGTGGTATTTTTTTCCTTTCCCACTAATCTCACAGCCAGTGCCTCCTTTGACAACAGTCTAACCTTTATGAAGTAAAGAGCAACTGTTATTACAAAGGTTTTAGGCTTCACCCTATGCCTTAGTAGAACCAGCTGATCGTTAGGCATCCCTCCTTCCATTTTGTTGGAAGAGTCTCTTTGAATCAACTCTCTGTGGTTTCCTCTCTATGTCCCATCCTCCCCTTCCCCCAGGGGCAAACCTCCACCAAACCATGTCTTGAGTCCATCACTGGAATAAGGCTAAAACTTTTCAGAAAACAAATACAGTTTATAAGTATTGTGGAAAAGAAGAATCGGACCCATTCTGCTCCTGGGGCCCAAACAAATAAGCAATCCTACTTAGGAAGGCAATTCCACTTGGTCACAAAGCACTGACTTTCTTCCTGAGACTCTTTTTATATTGGCAGTGAAAATCTACTCTGTTACAGAAGGACACAGGGAGGTGATATTTGCAATAGCTCGCACTAGAGCAGAATGTAATTGTTAAGATTAGAACCAGAAGATTCAAGTGGATTTGGTTACTATGGCAGTAAAATCAGATCTCATTGGCCAAGTCAATGGAGAATCTCTGCACATTGAATCAATCTACCATTGCAAATCCACTTAATAAGAAGTAATATAGCATACCTACATAATTATAGCTTGTATTGAACAATATCTTGAGATAAAGCCCCTTAATCAGCACCATTCAGAGCACTTTAATCTAGAGGTGATTGTATGTGTCTATTTACCATGTAAGCTCCACAAGGGTGGAACTGTTTTCCATATTCTGCACATCTCCAGGCACACCCTGGGATATAATAAATAATAACAACATACCATTTTTATTCCTAAGAACCCAGGAATCTCCAAGTATAGGACATTACGCATTAAGAATTCAAGCTTCTCTAACACTTTGCAGTGTCAGTTCCTGATTCTGCAAATATTTTAGCACAGGATTAACTTGAATGTGGTGAACATCCCATTTAACTTTTCTGCTGTAATTTCAGTTGAACAAGTCACAGTGGTAACATTAGGCATATGCAAAGGTGTTTTCAGGGTGAGAGTCACAGTTGTGAATCTGCTTTATTAAAGTAATTAACTTCAGTGGGAGCAGGAGTGGATCCTGAAAGTAATTCCGGAACTAAAGAAATGATTTCTGCCTCTAAGCCATATTAGGATGTAGTTGAGAACAAATTGTTCTCTGATGTATAATAGCATGTACTTTGTACTTTGAACGTGCAAGTGCTGCTCTCCAACATAATGTGCAACAATTTGTATCAAGCTCGCAGGAACAGTATTTATTGTTGTGTATGGAAGAGTAGCTTAAAGGGATGGGTAGGTTAAAGACAATATTTTCCATTCTTTTTTGCCAAATCAGTGGAAAAATTTCTTCTTTGATATACAAGTGTTTGAGTTCTTGTACCAAGTCACTGCAATTAAATTAATCAGCTACATCTGACTACATGGAAAGCATATTCCAAAAAACTGAAAAAACATGAGAGAAAAAAAGCCCTATTTCATTTAGAGTAGCCATTTCTCTTCACATTTTAGGCAATTAAGCTACTGTATTTTTCAGTACATAAAAGTAAGTGGAATTTGCCTAACAGGATGTGCTTATAAACTGAAAGGTTACATTGTTATTACAGTTTTATATCATCCCCAAATTTCAGGCACTTGTAAAAAGCCTGTTCTCTATAACCAGGAAAGTGGACAAATTGTTCGCCCTAAGCATTTATGATTAAAAATATTTACCCCCCCCAAATTACTTGAAATTATTTCAAATTTCTGTTATTTCAAGCTTCACATATTTTCCTTTTTTGCCTTGCAATAAAATTACTATCATTTTGAAAAGGACATTTTAGATAAGTGATACCAGTTTGACTTCCATTACCTGGCTAGGTTCTATACAGTTTATTCTTCATTTCTGAAATAGTGAGGGCATCTTCTTGGTGACCAGCTAGTTGTCTCTAAGGCTAAAGCTTGCGTGTGCCTGCATACTGGCTAGAGCACAGGAAGAGAAAGTGGGCTGAAGAAAAGTGTATTTAATTAAAGACCTCTCTGAAACAGCACATAATCAGTAATGTGGCTGGGAGTGACTGGGGCACTAGTCCTGGTGCCAATTCAGAGAGGGCACCAGAATGGCAGCCCCCAAAGAACCTAAGCTGCCACCACACCCCATTTATTTTGCAACACTGTCTTTCAAGGATGGGGGGAAGGTTGTTTACAACATATTGTAATATCTGTGGATGCTAGAGATTCCTGAATGCTGTGGCACTGTACCTATCCCCAGCCCCAATTCAAGACAGGAAGTACCTGTATGCGAGGCCAAGACCAGGCACTTCAGAATACCTGTTCCTATCTCTTTCCTGTCCTCCTCTTTTCAACACTGTTCTTGTGGTTTTCTTCCCCAGCTCTGTTTTGTGATGTTTTGGACACCAAATGTATCAGAGAAGATTTTGGTTGACATCATTGGTGTGGACTTTGCCTTTGCAGAGCTCTGTGTTGTTCCTTTGCGCATCTTCTCCTTCTTCCCAGTTCCAGGTAAAAACAAAGCAGCAAATTGCTCATTCCTCCCTGGGCAGGTTTTAAAGACACAAGTGGCCAAATGCAGACCCTAAGTAAAGTGACAAAGTTAATATAGGTTTGAGATTTTGTGCCCTACCCCACCCCCAAATTGGATTTAGCTCAGTACAGGTATTATAGTAGGGGGAGTCTGTCACTAGGCTAAAATACATTTGGCATGCCTGCATTTCTTAATTTACCTTCAAGAGGAAAACCAAAAGCTAAAGCATATCTTTTCTAGATGATAGAGAATGCAAATGTAATAAAACTAGTCACAGTGCACAAGTATTATGTTTCTGCCAAGATCATAAGGAACTGCATGGTTGTACATCTTAAAAAAATATATAATGTTAACAAGACAGCATTAACATTCCCCTCTAATCAAATCTGAGTAAGATTTAAAGATACTGATAATATATCAATGGGAAAGAATATTAAATGCAGATACCTCCTTCACATTATATGGAAGTTTATTACAGTTCTAGCCAGAATGTTCCCCTTTAGCATTGAAATGCTTTCATGTAAGTATTATAACCCACAGGAGCTACTGCTACATGATATAATATGTACTGTAGGCACAATATATAACAGCACAGCTTCATAAGGATTGTAATCTTCAAATCTAAAGTGGTATTTTTGAGACCTAACCCAAATTAGTATCTTTTCTAACAAACATGGATAGGAGTTATGCATTTATGCCAAAAGTAAAATAAACTTGCTGCACAAAAGATGTAGTGAAGCTTTATTTTTATTCTTATGGTCATATACATTTATATTTTACTTTTCTTTCTATTCTGTTTTAAAACATTTATAATAGGACAGTTTCCCACTGAAGGAAGCTTGCTGAGGTTATGACTCCTTTTTTGTATGTTTACAAGCGCCAAAGCATACTGAACTCCCAGTCAGCTTCCCTATTTAGTGACTTTGTTTTGTTTTTTAAACAGCTTCTACCATGTGTATATTTTTTATCTTAAATTAGATTAAATACCATCAATATGGTTAAAATAAAAGTCGCACTCACTTTTTCTCCTTCTCTTTGTGATATGACTGGCATTTCCTCCTACATATTTTTTATCATTCTTTCCTCCCTTTCTTTATAGTGACAGTTAGAGCACATTTGACAGGTTGGCTGATGACACTAAAGAAGACATTTGTACTGGCACCCAGCTCAGTTCTGCGGATTATCGTCCTCATCACTAGTCTCATTGTTCTGCCTTACTTGGGGTAAATGACTCTTCCCCGTAGATCTTGTGACTCACTATCTTACTCCCCACTCTGCTTTCATTAAAGAGGCACACTATTTAACTCTTAACATGTTCTCTAAAGAGAGCAGAAAGTAAAAGTAAGGTAGTTTTAGTCCCTCATAAACACTCACTTACAAATATATAGATACAAATCTATCACTAGCCAGACATTTACCAACTGGCCCATGGGGAAGATTCTACAAATGTACTAATGGAAACATACTGGGCTTCAGGTGAGGTTACTTTTATGAAAACCCATGAAATAAATATAAGAGGGAACATCACCTTCTCTGCAGGCTTGAAAAAAACCCCATCATATCCATCATTCTTTAGCAGGGCTGTAATACTGCTTAAAATCCCATATTCAACCTATCTTAGCAGAGAATCTGATCTATAATGGGTTTTCCTCTTGTTTTCACTGAACAGAAAAATTATGTAAGCCTATTCAGGAAGCAAAGTAGGACTATTAAATATAAATTATTCTCACTACCTGTGCCTAGATTTTTGGCCTAGCACTGTAATATACCAGCTACGTTACATTAATATAGTATTTGTTCATGAAAAGTTATATATTAGTTACATATTTTATTGCCACTAAAATTTTCTATCTTTACATGTATACTTTTTAAAAGACCATAAACTTACTCTTTTTTTGATATCTTCAGGGTCCACGGAGCCACCCTAGGAGTTGGGTCACTTCTAGCTGGTTTTGTAGGAGAATCTACCATGGTTGCAATAGCAGCTTGCTATGTCTATAGAAAACAGGTAAGAGCCTGCATCTGGAGAATTTAGGGAAGTCAAACTTCCTGCCTGTAAGGGATGATGAATTCTGTTAAATGTATGTAGGTGTAGCTACCATTGTTGAAGATGGACACAGGCTGATGGCTTTATTTCTAATATAGAGTAAAATATTGAGTGGAAGGATTTTTTTCTCCACTGAGAAGAAAACACATGCAAATTATGGAGTAGAACTTGCCAAGATTTAAATAAGTGAGAAACTTTACACAAGTGAATACTCCTGTATATCTCAGTGGCCACAGTCCAGCTTGCACAAATTCTTACTTTAGCTAGCCAACTCATTTAACAAATTCTCACATGAATCCTATTAAGCATGTGTATAAATGTTTTGTGGTGCCAGGACCAATCAGGGAGCTCCATAGTTGTGCCTTTACAGCAGTGATTCTCAACCAGGGTGCCACTGTTAAGACCTTGTTAAATATTAATTTTAGGAAGCTCCTGGAGCTTGGTTCCTGCCCCCCTGCAGCTCATCTCTTGCACACCCCCACCTAGAACAAGCATAGAACCCTGTCCTGGCTCACCAGCGGCAGTGGCAACTCATAGCTATAGCTCCTAGTCAGGCCCCTGCTTACCAGCCCTCTAGTGGCAAATCACAGCTGTGCAGGTGGGGGACAGTCAGAGAAGGTTTTTAGTCTTAAGGTGTGACTGCTCCAAGCTCAAGCTAATATTAACACTGATCGACATTTGAGCTGCTCGAAGTGCAATGTGTAACAAGGCTCTTAGTTTATAAAAAAGATTCACAAGATAAACCCAGAGATTTCAAATAGGAATGCATAGTTGTGTTCTTCTGAGTTCTTTAAACAGAAAAACTGCTTTAATGATTTTCAGTAGGCAAAAGTAAGTGCTGGCATTTTCCAAAGGGCACATCAAGTCTATGCCAGGGTGCCTCAAATCTAAAAAGGTTGAGAACCAATTCTTTACAGGGTATTGCACACAGCTGGAATAAGTAGCGTAACTAAAGTAGGGCAACCAAGGCAGCCTCTTGCAGGGAAGTGGGGAAGACGGGGAAGGCAGAAAAAAAAGCACACCGTCACCTGCAGCCACGTGATCATGCCAGCAGTACAACATGAGTCAGAAGTTGCTGCTGTTCTCCCAAGTGTCACACCTGTTGCGTTGTTATACCTTAGACTCCAATAAAATTAGCAAAGCATTGACCGTGAAATTATTTAGCAAGTTCTAGGTGGGGAGAAGGTGGAGAATGTTTGTTTGTTTCATTAATATTTCCACTAGAGGCCAAAATCAAGAACCCCTGAAAATTTCTATCATGCTTACTTCTATTAAGAGGTTATGAAAACAGAATTTAAAGACTTCAAACTACATTTATATTGATAGAGGTTAAGAATAGTGTTGATGTGTATCATCAGAGCAGGAAGACGTTCACAACTCAAGCCACGCAGTGCTAGATTCAGAAGTAAACAAAAAACCTTTTTCTCTGTAGTTGTTGGCTTGTCACCTTTTTCTTGATCCCATAAACAACAAAAATAGAATTTTAGATCCCAGGCAGTTGTTATTCTTGGCTTGCAGTTTCACGAGACATTTTTGTTTAGACTAACCTCTTTATTGTTGCATGGACTAATTATCATTTCTCCTAGCATATTTTTGGCCTCCACAGCTTTCTTCTTAGGTGTTTTATTTTTTGTAGCTTAATGCAGCAGTAACAACTGATTGCATTTCCCTTGCAGGACTGATATAGTACTGCTACAAGTGCTGTGAATATGAAACTATCTTTTCCCAAGCTAGCAAGGAATTGGCATAACAGTAGTTGCATATACCAGTTTATTTTCAGCTAAAAGATTAAATACATGGAGAAAATGTGTGAGAGCTGCAAACTAGTATTATATACACAGCCCAGTAATCTTGAATCACTTGTATGCCAAAGTTCAGCTGAATCAATAAAGCCAGTGGGTTTTTTGTCCACTTAGAAAGTGTTTTCTGTAAGAATAGGTCAGCCTGCTGAACAACAGATAATAGGACACAGATGCTTCATCTTGTTTGGTACTGGAGCTAAGAGCTTCTTAGCTAAGACAATCTGGATGAATCATGTGACTGTCTGGAAAGCTTTCCTTCTTTCTTCTGGACAAAAATAAGCTTTAGAATCACTTCATCTTTAGAAGGGATGCATATGTGGGAGTCTTGCCCTCCTGACCTTTGACTTTGTAAAATTTATTATGCCACCTTTCATTTACTGGATATATTGCCTTCTCTCCTGTTATTCTGAAGCAATTCCCAGACATTGGCTAGCCCCGAAACAGCCTAGTAATTATTATTTCATGTCTGATGCAAAGTTTAAGATGATTTTCCAAGTCAATGTCACAAGCCAGCAAGAAGACAATGACTGAACCTAAGATTGTCAACTCTAAATACTGCCCTCTGCCCAGTAACCCAAATTTCTTCTGATAAGGCTGGAAATTGGTAGGACTGAGCTTATACACAGCAAACAGTATAAATGATCACGTGGTTATGACTGCTCTTTTCAACCTAGAAAAAGAAGCGGAACGAGAATGAGACAGCTGCGGAAGGTGAAGACTCAGCAATGACTGACATGCCTCAAACAGAGGAAATGACAGACATCGTAGAAATGAGAGAAGAGAATGAATAATTAAATGGGACATGACTATTCTCTGCCAGGACAATTGGAATGACACTTCAGCATCTTTTCTTCTCTCATATTTTTTTTTTGGTTTGTTTTTATTTTTGTAATAAAGAGGCCTTGATTTAAAAGGTTTCAGATAAATTATCTAGCATACTGAGTATGCTTACACTGATGAGGGACCTAAAGGAAGGTCTTTGGTTTTTTTCCTTTTTAGTTGAATTTGTTTTCCTGCACCATGCAAACTCAAAAGATATAGCTGCATTACAGTAGAAGGAGTCTTCCAGTAGAAGGAGTCTTCCTTACTTACACATTCATCACCTTTGGACAATCTGCATTTGTCAACCGAAGTCCTGCTGTGTGTCTTTGTGCCATTCACTCTGCTGCCATCCTTTCTGCTTTCACCTTTCCTTTTTTTAAAAAAAATTAATGAGCGATTTAAAAAAATGGAAAATGCAGCTTTATTTTTCTTGCTTGAAAATGACTTTGCTACATAAACAACTGTACCATGGTGGACTGTTCTGTTTGGTGTCATCACTGGCTGTTATACTGTACATTGTTATAAAACAAAGTAGGAAGGCATAAGCCCTAATTAGGAAACAGCACAGAGGGGAAAAAATAAAATACAGGACAAAAAATCGACGTATCCTTTGTTAAATCATCAGAGATTAAAGTTTGTTTTTTTAAGTGTAAACATTTGAGTCAAGTTTCCTAGAAGGCTGGTCCCAGTCTTACATATCATTTCCATGAGATACATTTTCATTCTCTGTTTCCAATAAGGGTTATGCAGCTAGTAGAGTGGTACAATTGTATCTAAGGCTCTTTCCTAAGGGAGAAAAAGAAAAACAAATGAAGCTTTACCAAAGTTCTCATCTTCTGGTCTGATGAATGTTCAGTGTATTAATTTTCCAGTATGGTTTGCTCTATAATTACTTCTGTGATATGTATTCAGAAATATGAGCCAATACAGTACACTATGATATAATCCATTTGATACCAGTAGCCCTATCCAATATATGGGGTTTCACTTTAACATACTTCCCTATGTATAGTAGATCAGTATAAGTGAAGCTTGAGTACCAAGGACACCACGCCGGGGACTTGACTGCAAACCCTGTTCCCACTGGAGACTCATGAGAGAAGTTCTGGGAGAATCAAAAGGACAGCTCACATGATTCAGTGCATGCATTGTGAACAAGGTAGGCATTGACATTTAAGTGGGTATCAAAGAAAGTAGAAGGTCCTTGAATGGATGATCTGTGTTGGGGGTGAATTTAGTCCTGCGTGAGATGTTCCCTAATTAGTAACTTTATTTAGTAAAGTATATTTTTCTAAGTTGTAGAAGTGAATTATTATTTACTTATGGACAAATTGAGTTTCTAGATTATTTAGCAAGTAGTCCTAACACTTCAAAGAATAGATCAAAGCTAAATAAAATTATTATTTTAAATATTATATCAATATATGTGTATATATACATATGTATGTGTATAAATATATATATTGTATATTATGTATAATTTATTTTAGGCTACAATACATTTCCTATTTTTCCAAGTTCAGTAAAAAAAAATCTCTAATACAATACAACATTTGCTCATGTATCAATATTACCTGTAGTGAAACGTATAAGTTAATATGCATTTTATCTGCAATGTTTGTACTAGATTTGTTACATGTACAAATGCAATAAGTTAAACAAATGAAACGCTTTGTCATGAACATGAGTTGTGAAAAATCGGTCTGTTGCTACTGAAAATGATGGCACTGGAAGGATAAAACGGTATCTGTGTTTTCAGTGCTACTAGCAGGTTCTTCCCACTGTTCCTTACAGTAGCAGAATAAACTCAGACAAATCAACTTTGTGCATGCACATATAGATTTTTGAGAACAGACTCACAGCCATGTGTATATACCCTGTACATAGATTATTGTATATCATAGTGGCCAGTTCGTCTTATCTATTGCCATAATTTTGCTTTCTCCAGTGCACCTGTATTCAAATTCTCAACAAGCATTTTTGACAGCAGTAGAGGTAAAATGAGAAAATACTTTTATTGTAATCTTTTTTTCTGGTACATGACTAGAAATTTAAGCAGCAATATTTTTTAATAGTTGTGAGTATTGAATATTTATTTAGGGTTTAAGCTAAGAATTCCACTATTTCAAAAAAGCAACAATAAAAACCCCAATATTTAAATAGTAAAGCTTTTAGATTAGCTAGAAGTTTGAGCAAATATTAAACACCAAATTATTGGTGATATAACCAAAAGGTGAAATTTTAGTTAAGGTGGGGGGAAATGTTTACTACTTGTTTATATGTTGAATTTGTAAAATAAAGTACATGATCAAGGAGTAGCAGGATTTGACCATGATTTCAGGAGAAATTATTTTATAGCACCAGTGGTGACTACTCATGTAACCAGTCCTGTTTAATTCTGTTTCCAGTGCACTTTGCATTTCTTTAGGCCATTTTGCTGGAGTAACAAATTCATTGGTATGTCCATACCAAACAGTGCCAGGAAGTCACGAGATTTATAGAATAAAGGAAGACAAAAACCAAAATGGCAGTGGCTGCATATTGTTGTAGGCCCACTCACATATAAAAAACCTGCACCACCCTTTCAATTCTTGATATTGCTAATGGGTAATATTTTCAAGTATAATGAACACACAGAAGCTTAAGTCTACTGAAAAGAAGCCTTTGGCTTCTGTTTTGAAAATTTTATGCAGTATCTTTTGTCCGAAAAGGATCTCGTTCAATTCCATTAGCCTTGACTATGCATGGTTTTTTCGCTTTAGTAATCATTATCTTTGTGATAAACATATTTAAATTTTCCCTTTAAGGCATGCAAGGAACCATGAACAGTACAGTGATTGCATGAGTAGAAACATTCTAATATATTTGTTGGAAATTATTTCAATGAAACTATAGTAAAAGGGGAACAAAGTGGACCTATATGCCACATCTTACACGTAAGACTGTGAAAACAAGCACAGCAGGACTGAAAACAAGAAAAAAAAATCCATATTACCCGTTGGGTTTTTTGTTTTGTTTTGTTTTTTATATTTGTGAACATTCAGTGTCTACAAAGGAAGTCTGACAGGCTGTGCATGTTCTCTCTTTACCATGTCAGTAGTACCGAGGGGATATCACCATTTTTTATTAAGGGTAGTAGCAAAATAACATAGTAAAAAAAAGCTCTAATTTTTCTGACAAATACTTGGCCATGGTAAGGTGTGCTAACTGGCCCTCTGCATGGCAACTCAGCTCATCTCTTCCTGTACACAGATGCTCAAGGGAAGAAACCATACATTTTCTACTTCATAGTAATGGTTCCACATATGGATTGAGTGAATAACAAATAAGAGAATGTTCTGTTTTCATTTCTGCTTAAGTTAACTTACTTTGCTGTTTTGTCATTAATATTTCCCCTTGAGAAAGAGATCTGTCTGCCTGACTCACTTTTTCTTGAGTTGCGGCACCAGCTGACAGACACAGAAGGGGTCTGAAGAGACAGTAGTAGGTTGAAGAATGCAAGGAGTTCAAGGGAAGCATGATGCAAGAATAGAAACAATCATTTTTACAACTTTCCAGTCCTCTGTGGGTTGGCTGCTGTTATTTCAACTTAGTAGAGAGATTCTTTCAGCTTCTGGTATTGGAGACTGGTGATGCAGTAATTAAATGTCCTATGTTATGGGAGGTAATTTAAACTGTCTGGCACTGTTTAGATAAACACGTTGTCCTTGGTAATCTCTGTTTGTGCTATATAAAAATACCCTTGCTTATTCTCAGTGTCCTCACTAGGATGCAAATCTTTTGGATTTTTTTGTAAAAGAGCCAGATAATGCTTTCCAGAAGCTTGAAAATTAGACCTTTAAAGTGTCAGTCCTAGGTAGTTATGGTTTTTCTCTCAATAACTAGCAAACTGCCTATCAAGAATGACGGGGGGGTAGGGCAGAAGATAGGGACAGAGGCCTGCATCCCTTCTCCCCCCGCCTTGGGCCAGGGCTGGGGATGCTTCATGCTTCCCCCCTGCCACTTCAGGCTGGGGCCCAGCATGGCACAGCCACCAGTAACGCCCTCTCCTACATGCACCCCTCCCTATCCTGTTCTCTGCCTCCTCCCCTCCCTACTGGATGTTACTGGGGGGGTGCCAGCCCCTGGCTTCAAGGAGTAGACCCCCTGCTCTGTCCCCTCCATTATGGCGGTGCTCTGGTCCCTGTCGTCCCCCTCTGCCTCCAAGGAGCAGGGGAGGGGGCCTCGTCTCCAGCCCCCACTGTCATTGCAGCACTCTGCTGTCTGTTCCTGTCTGTGTAGGGCACTATGATTGGCTGCTGAGACAGCCAATCAGAGCACAAATGAAGTGTTACGGACAGACAGACTTAGGCTTTTATAATATTAGCATAGAAGATCCAAGACTTAGTCCACTGTGATCTGTCAAGGCATAATTTGCAGTTCATCCTAGATGAGCGGTAGCTCACAAACCCACATATTTTAATTACTTTTGTCATTGTAGCTAGTTGAGATTAAGATAATTCACATAAATATGATCCACATGAATACCATGTGCAACACTCACCTTTTTCTCCCAAATTTAACGCCCCCTCTCCCCCAAAAAAGGGGTGTGTGTCATAAGTGGGGAAGCTGTTTTGATTGTTGGGAAAGAAGCATACCTGACTTAGCAAACTGCAGAGGCAGAGTCCTTTGTTAGCCCTCTCGCAGCTGTAGTTACTGAAAGAGCACTGGAGCTTGTGTCTGAAACAGTAAGAGAGCTGCTGGTAGTAGGCTTATGATGTGGAAAAACACTTTATTAACAGGAACTTTTATGAAGAACAGTGAAGGACTAACAGTCTTGCTGTCCTTGAAAGGGTCTGGGACTTAACCTTATGTGACAAAGTCCTTCTGGGAACACCAGCTGCCATACTTCCTGGACACCACGTGTTTCTAGAATTTACTCTAGATCACAGTGGGCATGTTCACATGAGACTGACATTGCAGCAGACTAGTTCTAGTGTATGGCTGGCAAAAACTGCTAATGCACTGTAGAATTAATCTGCACATTAGCAGACACATAGGTTTTATTGTAATACTAATGTGCAGTAGCACTGATTATGGCACATTTAGTACCTGTAATTACAGGTACTAAATGCGTGGCAATTACAGTGCATTAATAAACATGCTCCCAGTCATCCACGACCAGAAAAAAATCTTTTTTTTCCCCTACATTCTGCTTTCCAGAAACAAAGTTTCTATTTTATTAGGGGGTGTGTTGTACCTGTTCTTTATGCAAGAAAGTACAATATTATTACAGTTTAAAACTAGCTTTCTAAAAATAAATATATGCAGAGAGAGAATGATCTTCTGACGGAGCCCACCCCCATACATCAAAGAATGGGTCAAAGCTGATCATTTGAAGAAGAATAAAATATAGATTATAGGCTTCCTACCATGAGACCAGGAGGAACTGTATGAAACCTAAGAAAAGAGTCCAAAATATAACTTTTTTTTTTAATTCTGCCATTTTTGCTTTGTAAACTACGCTCTAGAGGGCAGCAGAAGGCAAGCTTCAGCCAAAGAAAGCTACTTCTCTAGGGTGCAAGTTGCCTGTAGAGAAACTGACCACTATTGGGAGCTGGGTTTTTTGCTTTTTTTAAAACCATCAGGGAGAAAATATTGTTTTCCTAAAAATGATTGAGCCATAGAGTTGAAAAGGAGGAAAGAAGAATAAAGCACAGTTCACTGCTACTTATGCAGGCAAATATCAAGACAGTGGTTACCATTAGTCAGCAAGTGTGTTACAGAATGTGTATTCCTGCATGCAGGGAACACCATGCTAACTCCTAGTTAAGCAAAAGGACAAATTATAATGACAAAATCTTGTTTACTAAACTAGAAAATGGGCCTCTCCCATCATTCCAAGTTAGTCCTCTACTATACTCTGCCCCTCCTCCCCCCACCTTGCCTCATTTGGTCCTATGCTCTTCTCATATATCCTTCCCAATTGGCCCACATCTTATTCTTTTGTACAACCATGCTATTCTGATCATGAGTGCAAATAAACCAAGTCACTCCTGTGCTTAGCTTCACTGACAGGGTTTCTACCCTGCTCATTATACATACAGGACAAGTCAAGTATTCTGGAGATTTATAAAGATGAGAGATAAGGACAATGGGAGAAAATTCCCGAGTTAATTTTTGGGGTCTTGTGATTCGGCTGATCAAACACTCATGCAGTGTCATGATATTATGATGCAGCCATGATGACCAAGACATTTTAATCCCGGTGGGCAAGCATTGTACATGGCAATCTGTAGTATTATGTGCAGAGATAAATTAAACTGAACTGTATGGAAAAAAGGTAGGGAATGGGTGAATCAGAGACTAACTGTAGTCGCTTTGATCCAAGTCCCGTTCTCAGAGTACAGGTGCCCATAATGATAAAACCACCACCACCTTCGCAATATCAAGCAACCTCTTCACTAAGAAGCCAAAGACTGAATGGTAGGGCCCAACAGACTGACATACTCTAGCACACTCATGAGCTGGCTGTAGTCACAATTGAAGCGTACTACCAGTACATGCAAAAATACTCTTCTGCTGACTGTTGTATGCTTCCTCTGTGGTTTAAGAATGGACTTTACACTCCACAGCTGTTGAGCTATTCCTGTTTTCTAGGGGCTTTCACAGCCTTTACAATCCTATAGGGAACAATTTACCTTTCTAGCAATACAAGGCCTTGTCAGAATAAGTTACTTTCTCAAATCATAATCTTTTATATTTATTTGGCCAAGGTCTCTGTCATTTCTTGTTTGTCCTCTTCAGTTTCTTCACTTCTTTATTCTGAAGGCTTCTGGTTCAGTTCTGCTGGCTTGATGGGTTTCCTTGAAAAAGAAAGGAAAATGTAGTCTTTGTCTTGATTGAAATGACAAGTAATGCAGTGATTAAAAGTAGTTTAAAATAAGTCCTGGATGGATTTTTTCTTCAAAAATTCAATGGGGTAGCAAACAATCAAATTCAAAGGACAAAGAAATGAAGTATGGGGAGAGAGAAATGCATGTATATATTATTTGAGAGCTAGATTCACTGCTACACTTAATCTGCTTTCTGTCATTCTAATGATACTATAAAGAGCTGTAAGTCTTAAATTTTGCATAGCCATTACCTTCCACTAGGAAAGTCTGGGAGACACTCTGCACTTTTGTTTTATTTCAGAAGTACAATGTAACTGGGTAGGTTGTGTACAGCCTAGACAGGGTGTGAGTTTATGACAGATTTATGATGGGTTGCCTTCTCTAATTATGGGAATGACTTTGCTTATGTGGGAGTCCAGTGCATGAGATGGGAGGATAATACCATCAAATGTATCTAGGTTCAGCTGTACAGAACCCCACACAAAGGCCAAGCCCTCTATGTTCCTTTGCAGATGGAATGGGTTTCCATGTTGTGAAGCCAGTTCTATTGATTCTTCAGGATTTAGGCCTATACTGAGAACAAAGTAACAGAATAAGCCTTAAAGTCAAGAAAGTATGTAAATATTGCATTGCACTTCTTCAACAAGCTTTCTTGTACAGAGGTAAAGATACCTGGAGCCAGCCCATAATCCTGCCTATTTTGTATCCTCTTACTTCACACACCATTCAGGTTCAAAAGGCAAAATGGCTTTTAAGAAAAACAGCTAATGATTGTATTTCTGTAATAGGACAGATGATCTGGCCTAACAATCAAACAATAGGAACTAAATTTATCCTTAGACACAAGTAGATATTGAAATACTGCACTGTTGATTTCATTGGTATGTGGGAAAACCTTATATCCCAAGTAGTCTTCTCACTAGCTTTTTTTTTTGTTTCCCTCATCAAAAAGGGTTTGTTACCTCAGTAGGAAAAAACCCAGGTACCAAGGCTACCTAAAAATACTGGGAGTGACCTTATTTTTATAATTAACACAGCAGCAGCTTTAACTACACTTCAGTAACAACAGGGAGGAAAGGTTGGAAACTCTTTTAAAGTAATGTTAACATTAATGTCGTTACAATGATGAACTATAATGATTTTGCTGGGGCAGAAAGTAGAGACGTGGGCATGGTGCATGACAGAGACAGACTGGAACCACTTTGCATTTACTGAGCTTGGTGTTTTTCTGGAAGAATAGTGCTCATATAGCTATGGTAAAGTCTCACAGTAAAGCTAAAAACTAAAAGAAGTGTTCATTTCCTGAGCTATAGTAAGATGATGGAGGGGCCACAGTCAATAATTTGAATGTGACTAATCTTTCACCTAATTTCACCTAGGTGCATAACATTTATAAAAGCAGCATCTCCAGGAAGGTAATAGTACATATGCATTTTTATAGGTAGCTTCTGATTATGTATGACAGTCTATAACAACCAGATTTTTTTTTATACAAAGTGATTGTTTTTAAGTAACATAGTTGAAAGTGCACTTTGCTTAACTTGAACTTGACATGAGCTTGCTGCAATATTTTGTATATTACTGTACAGCAAAATGCATCCAACTAGGAACCCAACCTCTATTTTTAAACTGGAAAGAAATAATAGAAGATGGGTATTGCTTTTGGTGCCTGCCTTTGGCTCCTGATCTTGTAAACCTCCAACTGCTTGGTTTAGCCTTCACTTTTTTATTTCAAGTATAATGTCTAATGCTTGATTAATTTGGGTTTGCAGCCTTTGACTTTGGTTCCAGCTTGAAGTCTGGTGCCCATGGATGCTGTTTTGATGTCAGCTGTTGATGGGGCTGAGGCTGAGAGATCCCCGAGGTCAGTTCACTAAAGAGAAGATAGGAACTCCCATAAAATGCTGGAATCTTTATTCCGGGAAATGAGCTGCAGATAGTTACTTCAGACTAACACTGAAGTGCTGGGGCTACAATCTCCTCGTTCTGTATTAGGCTTTGCTTTCCAGTACTTAGATGAAAGGGGTCCTTCTTATAGCTAGGTTTTCAAAGGGAAGAATGAAGAAAACAAGAACTTCTTTAACTGACAGGCTCTTAGTCTAGCAGTTTGGATTTTGCCTGTCATCCCTTTCATGCTGATTTAATTATTTCTGCCTCAGAGCTGCAAGGAGCATCCAGAGCCCCAGTCTATGGAATCCCAAAGCAAAGCTAAAATTAAACACCAAGGACTCTATTCTGCTTACTAGGAATGAAGCTTGTCCAGTGGTACCTCTCCCATGCCTCTTGATGCATCTTGCTATCTTGTCTCATTTAGAAAACTTCGGGAGTTCCCAAAGAACCAGTGGCAAGTAAAACAGCTACAATACCCTTTTGAGCATGATGCCCTACCTTAAATATTTCCCTTCCAGGGTGTTCAGCAGTATTGAGGCCACTAGGCAACACTAAGCTTTAAATGCTAGAAACAGAAAAGTAGAAAACTGCATCAACTTAAGGAAAAAGGAAACAAGTTCCTTGCATCCTTCTCTCCCTTCCATCCCATATGAGCTTGTGCAAGACCCTAAAATTAATATGCAGGGAGGCATATTGCAAGACAAAAGGCAGCATGGAATAGTGAGAGCTGCTCCAACTTCATCAAAACAGTATTGATCTGATTTGGCAGGACAGGTTCCATAGAAGTGCCCTGTAGAAAAAATAGAGCAGATAGCAGTTTCAATAGAAAGGCTTAAGGTGGAAGTGGCCAATTTTTGTTATGTCAAGGTCCGCCATCTTCTGTAAAGTGCTAATAGGGAGAGTCCGGTTGCCCTGCCTTGCAGGGGTGTTTTAAGGATAAATTCACTAGTGTGGCAAGCAGCTCAGATGCTACTGGGAACAATGCCATGGAAATGCCTATCAAAAATAAATTTAACATTTCCACGTTTTAATTGTGCCTTTGGGTTCTCCAAAACTGACTTGTGTCTGGCTTAGTGCCAGGTTCATAATCATAAATACATTTTTTAAAAGGGATCCCAAGAGCTTTGATAAATTTCCCACTTCAGGACATCACAAAGTCAGAATGCTCCATGCCTGCTCAAAGAGGAGGAAGGGAGCCACATATGCAGCATGATACTGCTGAGTACTCTGTAGAACAGGGTCCTGAATGACATGGAGTTCTACTCTCACGGGAGTTACAAAGGTAAATGGGGCAGGAGTGGCTGGTGGTCATGTTTTGGGAGATACTACAGTATACCTAGAACCCCACTGTATAGCCAACCAGAGTAGAGAGCTCTACTTCGTAACATCTTTCGTATAAAAATAGGAAAGTTAAAACTGACAAAAGAATCAGATGTATAATCTCACATAATACACACAATCAGAAGTCTTTCAGGACAAGGTAGTCTTTAAATCTAGATGCAATGCAGAATGGCAGTTCTGAACTACTTAAACAAGTCACATTTTCCAAGGACCTCAGATGTCATGTCAGAGTGTCACTTGAAACCATGGTACGGGGATCCTAGATTTAAAATTAAAAAAAATTTTAATGTTACCGCATGCATCATGTTGGATCACATTTGTAGAAATCTAGTTGATTTATTTTAAAACAGCAAGAAAGATTCTGTAATCTGTACACGTGCTGTAGCTGTCAGTTTGTTTATGAAAATAACAAACACCATGTTTTGCTTAAAATCTGTGAGTTGAATTTAAACTCTGAAGAAACCAATCAAGGTACAATAAGTTTGTGCAGCATTTCATTATTAAATGACTGCTAGGTCAGTATAAAGTAAATTTTTAATAAAAACTAAGTGCTGTTTATGCATTTAACAGAGATAAATGTATGGTTTTTGGATTGTTAAAAATAATCTATTGCTTTCCTCTTTTTCAGAGTTGTGCTCCAAAACTGTAGCTTTCATACTCTAATTTTGCTTTAAGTAAAGTTTGAAGAATTTGCATACAATTCTGATTCCTTCTGTTTTCTCAATCCTGACATTCTAACATGAACAGAAGTAATAGCTTATCTTTATTAAACAGGCTGCTTGTAAAAAAAACAAGCTTATTCCCCATTCCCCTTCAGAACAGAGTCAGTAATATGTCAATGAGTAAATGCTAGCTATTTTGGGCCCACTCATCTGGTAAACCATGCAAGTTGTTAAAAATTCCTGCATCAACAAATGTTTAGGTAATAATTTTCAGCCACATATCACTTGAAACCCCATACAATTGAATCCAGTTTACTCAATGAGCCAAAAAAGAGGCTCAAATTATAGGGACCTTATCTTCCATGTAACACAGACACCTTGGTGAAGACATTCATTAACAGGAAATAAAAGAGGTGAGATAACATTTTGCTGCATTATATGCAGCACACCTCACAGAATATAATAGACTGCAGTGATTTAAAGAGAGGCAGACAAGGCTTTAAGAGATAATATCAATAATAAAGCCCTATGAACACATTTGATTTTTTTGCATTTTCTTTGCTTTGTCACAAAAACCACAGTGGAAAAAGGAATCCCACTCCCTCTTCAAACAACAGTAGAAACCAAAGTGAACAAATAAACAAGGAAAGAAAAAGTCATTGAAAAGCTCAGTGAAAAGGCTTTTGAGCATGGGTGACTGGAACAAGTCCTTATCGCCCAAGGACTTCACTGATATGTTTTCTCCAAAGCTTTTCCATCTGCCTCAGACAATGCCCCAGATCAATAGGGAACTGCAGTGCTCTTATATACATGTCTTTAAGATGCAACCGCACCCATCCACAAACATGAAATAATGGGAAAGACAAATAGCTTTTCACTGCTCTCCTTTGCTAACCTGTCCTCTTCAAAACAACCTTTTGCCTTTCCATTGGGCTTTGCTTACAGGGACTTCCAGGGTCCCAACTTGCAGCAAGGGAGGTTTAGGTTGGATACTAGGAAAACCTCTCACCAGGAGGGTGGTGAAACACTAGAACAAGTTACCTGGAAAGGTTGTGGAATCTCCATCCTTGGAGGTTTTTAAGGATGTTTTGAGCAGGGGTTGGGACTAAATGACCTCCTGGGTTCCCTTCCAACAGTAATTTTCTATGATTCTATGACTTCTTTTTCTAAAGTTTGTTGCAAGCCAAATCAGTTCCAATTTCTACTGACTAAGCAGAGCTCAGTTGTTCAAGTCTGTGTGATGCTACTACCGGCAAGTATCCTACCTCCCAGACTCTTCAGCCTGGGGGTTCAGGTACTCCCAAATCCATGGCAGGCATCCTACATGAAAGCCCCAAGCCCGGAGGCCTTAATTTTCATATGCCTCCTACTAGTTTCACTTGCTCCTAGCCACAAGGCTGAAGGAGCAAGGTAGAGGGAATGCCTGAGAGCAATCCTCCATCACCATAAATTGTGTAGATGAGATTCTTGCATTTGGAGGCATTGGATTCTGAACTCCAGTCACTCCTTTCTTTCCCTCACTTCCCCATTCTTTCATGACCATCCAGTGATGGCAGCATAGGGGAACTTGTCCTCTCTATGAGGTGAGTCTCTTGTCATTAAAAACCTGTATAAATAGTTGGCCTACCTTCCCAACTTGCCCTAACCTTGTTCCAAGAAGTATTTTCTCTGCCTTCTTTTTCTGGCTTCCTCAGTCTATAAATCCCTTCAGAATCTCCTTTGGTACCCAGGACCAAACCTCCTAGAATAGCCCTTTCCCAACTGTTCTTTTACCAGGCAGCTCATTCTCAGGGCTCACTCCTCCCATGAATGGTCAACAAGCTATTATAGAACAAACTCATCAAGACTTCATTCTCCTGAAAGTCTCTGAATTAACTGAACTATGTGCAAGGTCCTGCTGGACTGTCAAGCTCTTACCTTGTGATAGTGCATCTGTTCTGATGGCTTTCAGGACTTTATCTCTAGAGAAACACAAGCTTGGACTACAGCATTTCTTTTTTCCATGTTCATTCTGGATGAACATGGAAAGTCTTTTTGGTGAATTTACCAATGAAAATACCAGTAAAAATACTGCAGGGGACTAATCTTTTGCCACTGATCTTTCTGCTACCTCTTGATGGACCTGGGAGGGAGTGTTAGTATATGGTTGCCTGCATACTAATTTTTCCAATAACATGAAACCAGTGAGCAGTGAATCAAACAAGATATCTGCCTGTAGACACCTTTCAATGCCTTGTTAGCTAATTATTTTTTAAAACAAAAGTAGTTTCTTCCATAGAAACTGGGACACGATTTTCCTCAGTATTGGATTTTGTCTTGGGCTTTTTTTTGTGATGGCCAAATCTCATTTGAAGCTCAGAGCTCTGTCTAGCCTCAATTTATTATTAAAGAAAGATGATAAGCACAGTTATCTGTGTAGGACAGCTGAAATCAGCCAAATGCTACAGTTCTACCTGGCAAAGAAAACACATGGAAACCACAGAGACATCTGCTGCTAACATGCTAACTAGTGAAATGTTCTTGAAATTGTATCTTAAAAACCACTGGCTAATATTAACCGGCTATGTATTAAGAAAGTAACAGCAGCTGTGGCAAGTACATGATGGGAGAATAATATCTGAAGATGAATATTACTCTAATTTCCTTATGGGCCATACTCTTTGGGTTAAGGAAGCTGTTTTAGAATCAGCTTTAGGACCTGACACCAATGAATCTTTAGGGCCTCTTTCCTTTTATCCAATTACTTCTTCAAAAGGAACTATATGGGAGCATAAGAGAGACGTACTTTGTTTAGGAAAGAAGGTGTTTTTCAGGTGTCCTCTGATCTATTTCTGCCATGTCTGGTTGACCAGGTTGACCTTTCTTATCTCAGGAAAAACTTATCTGAACATCTTGCTCAATCTGTTCCTCATAACCTGGAAACTTCCCTCTTTTCCCACACCTTTTAGTTGAAGGCAAAGAAACTGAATATTACTTATAAAATGCGTGCAATTCCCTGCTTCCTTTTTTTCTCAAATTAGACCACAACTACTCCTTCATATGAGGGACCTCCCACATGCATAACCATTGGGTCATAGGCAGCATAGGTGGGAAATTACTTCATTCACTACTTTAGGAGTAGCAAATGAAATTAGATACACAATCCTTTTCATCCTCTTACTTGTACCCTCATGTAGCCTCAAGAAAATAAAAGGAGCAGTTGGACTATGTAACCTGGAGTCAACTTTCTCCTTTCTTCTCAAAATCAGCCATCACAAAATCACATATCTATCTGCCCCGGCCAAAGCAAGAGTTTGTAATATTAGAACTCAGCTTCTAATTCTATGCTGGAACACTGTCTCACTGATTGTGCACTCTGTGTTGGCAAGACAAGGACAGATCAAGGAGCAATGGTCTTAAGTTGCAGCAAAAGTTTGTTAGCTATTAGAAAGAATGTTCTCTCTGGGAGGGTAGTAAAACACTGGAACAGGTTACCCAAAGAGGTTGTGGAATCTCCATCCTTGGAGGTTTTTAAGACCCAGCTAAACAAAACTTTGTCTGGGGTATCTACTTGGGGCCGGTCCTGCTTTGAGCAGGGGGTTGGACTAGATTACCTGCTGAGATCTCTTCCAACCCTAATTTTCTATGATTCTAAAACTAGCCTAACAGCTGGTAGCACAGGGCAAAGCTACAGTCTATTGCCTTTCCCCACAACCCCACCCAAGTGACAGAAAAAACTGATCGCTATCACCAAATTAAAAGGCTCTGGAAGTTAATAAAAGTAAAAAAGAAGAAAAAAAGTTGAAACTGATTGTTCTTGCAGGCCTAAAGCCAGGGGCAGTGCCAGCCTCTTCCCAATGGTGGGGCTGACGTGGGCTAAACAGAAAACTGGGGATCTGCACTATACATCTTGTGGCCAAACATAGTTATTTGGTTTTTGAACAATACCCACTTAAGGTGCTGCACCTCTGCAGGTGGCAGGTGGGAATGGGAGTAGGGCGGGCTCAGCTATGCAGGGCAGGCAGCAGTGGCAACTTGGGAGGGAGGGGGCTTGGACAGGGACAGTGCTGGGAGGGGTGGCTACGCAGGGGGGAAGGGGTGGTCCTAAGGCAAATTTTGGAGTGGCTATAGCCCCCTTGAATTCCCATGCCTGAGCACCACCCCTTCCTGAAGCAGAACCTTTCGGTGTCTTCTGTTATTCCTGTTTCCTGAAAGGTAATCCTGCTTCACTTCCTCTTGTTCTCCATGAAGACACCCATCAGTTCAGTTCTAAAGACATCTTATTCTATCTCTTGGCTCTCACATGGTAGAAAGGTTGGAGTGTGGTAGGAAAGCAGTCACACTGATAGTCGGTGCTCCCATTTAGGTAAGTTCCACCTGAATGGCTTTGTAGGCAACTAGATTTCCTTGAAGCAGCCTTGGAGACTTTTATAAACTCACCAAGTAGTACTCCTTCCCTCCTTGCAACACTGGAAATGCTAGTAACTTCTGACTAGGCATCAATTCTAAAGAATCCTTTAGCTATCTTTAATTAATTAGAATCAGGACAAATCTCTCTATAAACGTAATGCAATGTAACCCAGCATGCCAGAAAAGAGCAAACTCTACCAAGAGCTGCACTTATCAGTAAACCATGTAAACACCAGGCTAACGCTTGAAAGTTTAAAAAATTAACATCAATTTAAATTCCAATGCAACTATGTAAACATTATGTCCTACCCTCCTGTGGTAAAGCCTGCAGGATATGAACAGGTGGCCAAGGAAACTCTACTTCAGAGTGCTTTCTGCAGATGTTTGGGGAGGGAGGGAGGTTGGCAAAAAGGAATTTGAAAGGAGGTAGCAACACAGGCAGGAGAGCCTGCAGTTCTGCAGATGCAAGATGGAACCTAAGAAATAAAAGATTGACCGTACAAAATAGCATGCCTTTTCCACAGTTATCTAATTAGGGAGCTGTGAGAGCTAGATAGAAACCGCTATTAACTCATGGTTAACCATATCCCATAAAGAGACAAACATGCTCCTTAGAGCAAATGCTGTCTGGTTCTAAATCATGTCCCTTTTTTAACTCAGGGATCCAAACAAGGTCCAAGGCATGGTCAAGTGAACAGGCCACAAAGCCAGCAAAAAGTACTTCCATCTTCAAGTAGTTCCTTCAGTTTAGCAGCACCATCCTCTGGAGTAAATTGTCTTCATTTTGCAGAATCAAGTGTTATGCAAACAATGGAAAGACGTCTACTGCAGGAGAGAAGTTCCAGAAAAAAATTAGAATGAAAAGAAAAATATCAAGGTCATGCTGCTCTCAAGGTGGCTGGGATGATCTAGTTGGGGATGGTCCTGCTTTGAGCAGGGGGTTTGACTAGATGACCTCCTGAGGTCCCCTCCAACTAATTTTCTATGATTCTATTATTCTAATGTTGAATAGTTAGACACTTGTTGCTGCAGTTTTATATTATTTCCCTTCATCCGCTACACCAGGGATAGACATATACACAGGTAAGCAACAGGGGCCAGGGCAATGCTGTGATTAGGGGGCCAGTATACACATCCACAGGAGGCCTCAAATGCCTCTGCACAAATGCTCATAGTATGGGAAACAAGCAGGAGGAACTTACCCCGCTACTAGCTGACACCAATCCAGACATAGTGGGGCTCAGTGAAACATGGTGGGACCCAAGGCATGACTGGGCAGTGAATTTCAAGGGCTATAGGCTGTACAGGAGGGACAGGACAAGGAGGAAAGGCGGGGGTGTGATGCTCTACATTAAGGAGGAATACACATCCTCACCAGGTAGCACAGAGTCAGAGGAGGGGCACACGAAAGTGCTCTGGGTTAGAAAGAAGGCAGTTGAGAGGAAAGAGACTTAACGGTGAGGGTCTACTACAGACCACCCAACCAAAGGGAAGAGCTAAACCAGGAATTCTTAAGTCAGCTCACGGAAATAGGTCAAAGGATATGGTCATCATGGGTGACCTGAACTTTCCAGACATCTGCTGGGAAGAGCAGTCAGCCAGGTCTGACCACTCACGTAGGTTCCTAGCCCAAATGCAGGACTTCCTTCTAACCCAGGAGGTGCACAGCCCCACCAGGGGAGACGCCTTGTTGGACCTGGTGCTGGCCAAGAGTGCCAACCTGGTGAGGGGGCTGCGGGTGCTCGACCACCTGGGCGACAGTGATCATCGCCTGCTGGAAGTCACCATCTAGCGCAAGGTGGCAAAGGCCTGCAGCATGGCAGCAGCCCTAGATTTCAGGAGGGCGGACTTCAATGAGTTAAGGAGAATAGCCAGGGAAGCAGTGAGATCCCGGAGGGGAGGGGAGCCAGGTGTCCAAGAAGAGTGGTTGCTCCTTAAGGAGGCGATCCTCCAAGCCCAAAGGGAGATAATCCCAACATGGATCAAAGGGAGCAGGAGAGCGCAAAAGCCCCCATGGCTCAACAAAAGCATCCGGGAATGTCTTCTAGCTAAAAGGGAGGCATACACCCAATGGAACGGAGGGGGCCATCACCAGGGAAAAAATGTCCATTTTTAAATACATTGGGGGGTGCAAAAAGAAGGTACTGGGTACCGTGGGGCCCCTGCAAGACACGCTAGGAAATTTGGTTGTCACACCAGACGACAAAGCTAACCTATTTAACGACTTCTTTGCCTCCATTTTCCTGAGCAGGGACCAGATCAGTCCCCCCACTGGGTCCCCCTCAGACCCCAGGGGAGGCACACCTAGGCCATGGGTCCGGGAGGATCTAGTCAGGGAACTTCTGGAGGGACTGGATGTATTTAAATCAGCCGGTCCGGATGATCTCCACCCCAGAGTGCTGAGGGAATTATCTGAGGCTATTGCGGGACCACTGGCACAGCTTTATGAGCACTCATAGATTCATAGATTCATAGATACTAGGGTCGGAAGGGACCTCAATAGATCATAGAGTCTGACCCCCTGCATAAGCAGGAAAGAGTGCTGGGCCTACATTACCCCAGCCAGATACACATCCAGCCTTCGCTTGAAGACCCCCAGTCTAGGGGAG
>NW_017728886.1:128261853-128267275 GCF_001723895.1 Crocodylus porosus | reverse complement strand
AGGGTATGGGATCTGAACCTGTTCAGCCTCCACAAGAGAAGGCTGAGGGGGGATCTAGTGACCTGTTACAAACTAGTCAGAGGGGACCAGCAGACATTGGGGAGTCCCTGTTCCCCCGAGCACTACCAGGAGTGACTAGAAATAACGGTCACGAGCTGGCAGAGGGTAAATTCAGATTAGACATCAGGAGACGCTACTTCACTGTCAGGGCGGCTAGGATCTGGAACCAAAGTCCAAGCTCCTACCCTAGGGGTCTTTAAGACAAGGCTTGACAATCACCTTGCTGGGGGTTGTTTGACCCCAGTACTCTTTCCTGCTATGGCAGGGGGTCAGACTTGATCTTCTGCTCAAGTCCCTTCCGACCCTACTCACTATGAAACTATGACAACCCCCAGCAGGTGTGCCAAGTAGTGGCACACAGAGACATGTTCCTTGGTATGCCAGGAGGCATGCAAGGAAATAATTTTAAAAAAAAAAAAGTTTTTTAAGTTGCTGCTCTGAGATTTCCAGAGCAGCCACAGGTCCCAGCGCTGTGGCAGACACTGAGGGCAGAGCCAGGAGAACACAGGCAGGGACGCAGTCTGTGTACCCCACCCCCTGTCCCCGGACTGCACTCTCCAGCCTGGCTTGGTCCCAACTACTGCCTGGAGCAGCTGTTACCAGGGCCCAGGGGGCTCTTGTGGCAAAGCCCTAGGGCTGGACCCTTGCACCATGGTGGCTCCACCCCACTTGCACTGTACCTGGTGCACAGGGAGGCTGAGCTGAGAGCCAGGATCCCCCTGAGCCTAGTGTCGTGCCCTACTCAGGCAGCATCCCATCACCAACAGAATGGCTGTGGCCCATCCCTGCGGGCTGAGCCAGACCATGCCCCACCTCAGGTGCCACTGAGCTCCCCCGGCCTGCCCACCTGCCACAGCTACTCTGCAGAGCTCCGAAGCATCCCCCACTCTTTTCTGGCTGCCACTTTACCAAGGCTAAGCCGGCCTGCCTGCAACACCTCACCCTGCCCCATGCCTGAGCCAGTCTGCCCAGACCCTGTGCTGCCCCCTCCTGGGAGAGGCAACCAACACAGGTAGGATGGGGCATGTCTGCCCAAGTCCTGGCCAGGTCCTACCTCCCAGCCCTGGGCCTGGGCTCCTCCCACTCCAGGACTGTCAGAGAGGCCTGAGAACCCTGGCCCTGGCAGCTTCTTCTGGGGTGTCACTGCCTCCCTCCACTGGACCCTGCCCTGGACCAGTGGGCCCACGCCACAGCCAGTAGTGGTGGGAGACAGTGGCAAAGGACATATCTTTCTCTTTTTTCTTCTCTTCTCTTTCTTTTTTTCCCTTTTCTTCTCCATTTCTTTTTTCTCTTTACCTCTTTCTTTTCCTTCTTTTCCTCTCTCATCACAACATGCTTAACAAAAAAAAATACACAAGAACAGAAGGTAGTGTATGACATTTTATTTATTGTCACCAGGTTTAGAATTTTTAGAAAACCTGTGCCCTGCTATTTTGATATAGATATCCACCGTTTTATAAGTGATAATCAAGTTTGTACTGAATTTTTTTTTACTGCTTTTATATTGTGTGATTACTGTTTTAGGCCTACATATGTAAGTTAGCATAAGTCATGTCATGTCAAGCCTCCATCTTGTGTCCCCTGACCTATGACTTATACCTACCCTGCCTGTGTAACTTGGTTCCTGGATGAATGGGGATGAATGGGGAGAGACAATGACAGTAGGTCTAAAAATAGCTCCCTCTGAATGACCGAACCATCAACACCAATACCTGGACCAATGACCCAGCCCTTGGAACCACCCTCAGCATTCAAGAAACAAAAGATGAGGCAACCCACCATTGTACCAAGGCTGCACATGCTCACTTAGAACACTTGGAACCCTCTGGAATAGGACTGACCTTGCCTGGACAGGCCCTCCCCCATAAAAAGGGGTAGTGAAGACTGACTCCTCGGGACTCCCTCTCCATATAGACCAGCACCACACCACCTATACAACCAGAGGCCCTGCCAGCGACCTCCCTCTGGACAACACTTACTGGACAAGGATCCCTTTCCAGCCTGGATAGAGTAGCTATCAACCCCACCCTCACTTCAGGGAGGGAAGAGAAGCAGAGTCCAAGACCTTGGTTGATCTCCAGCCCTTCCACTGAGTCTCTTTCTCCTGCTGCCATTTTGAGTGCATGTGTGTGGATGCACGTGTGTGACCCAATAGCTTCATGGGGCGGTGTAGTGTGTTGTCTGTTTAATAAAACTGTTATTTGGACCCCTGAGTTGGGTTTGCTTTATTTACTACAGTCCAGCCCTGCTCCAATCTCTGCTCCTCACCCCTCTAACTTCTGTCTCATTTCTCCCTCTCCTGCTTCTGGCTCTTGGCTACCTCCAACACCTGTCCTGAGCTTCTCTCTGCCTGCAAACCCCGTTTCTTTGCCACTGTCTTATCCCGACTGCCTTTTCCCCCATTGTTTCTGCGTCAGTTTCTTTCCTGGCTGTCTCCTCCTTGCCACCACTTATCTGCTCCCCACCCCACAATATCTCAGCTGTCTGCCTTCATTTCCAGCCCCAAGCTCCCAGGTTTCTGTCTGTCTCCTGCTTGCCATCAGGCTTTTTTTCCCCTGCACCAGTGACCTCGTGTAACTCTGGGGCCACTTGATCTTAAGTAAACTGAAGCTTCAGTTCCTCAGCCGGCTTCTCTCTAGTCCACTGGTTCTAATCCTGGTTCTGGCAGCTTTCATCCCCTATGCTTTAACTCTCTCTCACCTTAACTTTGCCCCAAGTATCCCAGGTACCCCAAGCACATACATACATACTGTACCATCCAAGTTAGGAACTTACTTGTGCATATGTGTAGGTGGGTTGTGTGTGAACTGGTGCGCATGCGTGTGTGTGTGTAAAGCTATATACATGTCATTGTGTGCATGACATATGAATTAGTGATCTGTGTATGTGTACTGAGTGTGCAGGTATGGACAACTGATTTTTGTCTAATTTTTGGGGTGTATAGTGTATGTGCTTGAATTAGTGATAGGAAGGCATGTGCCTAGGCTAGTTTGGATGTGTATGTGCCTGAGTTGATAGTGTGTGTGTACGTGCAATTATAACACCCTCCTGTCTAATAGCACAATATTAAGATCTTGAGAGTTGGCCTGACCCCACAGGGCAGGCACCAAAAACATTGCCTAATCCTGCTCTGCACCAAAATGTTTTTAATCATGTGCCTCTTCTGAGGGCACACGTTCCTACTGAAGTTAATGGAAGTATTTTTACAACTAGATCTAATGGTACAATGGTAGATGTAAAGAAAAAGTGTTTACAGTTTCCTTTTTAAAGGGCTCTTTTCAACCAAAATAGACTTAAACTGTCAAAACAAGTGGGAACATCAGTAGGTAGAAATGGACCACTACTTATGGAGTTTTTTTTAAAGTCGCATCTAGAAACATTCAACATCTCCAAGACAAGCACCAGGTTATCTAATGAAGAACACAAAAAAAACCCTGCGATTTATGTGGGTTCTTTACATGTGAATTTGCTCTTATGCAATGAGCATATTTAGACCCAGAATTCGTTATATGCGAGGTAAATTCATTGCCTGCAGCCACTGGGCTGCACTGTGCTCTGCCTGTCCCCACC
Organism: Crocodylus porosus; assembly: GCF_001723895.1. Lineage (NCBI taxonomy): Eukaryota > Metazoa > Chordata > Crocodylia > Crocodylidae > Crocodylus > Crocodylus porosus. Next base: position 128,263,645 of record NW_017728886.1, on the reverse strand, counting down.
ATGCCTGGGTTCACCCCAGCTCCTGGGCTGTGCTGTGCCATGGTGGAGGCAGCTGATTTTGGCTGCTCCAGCACAGCCTAGGGTGAGTGCAGACAAGCAGAGCCCTGGGCACAGCACTTACCCCAGCCCTGGCTGCAGCAGCCCTGGGAGCAGCTGACAACACCTGCCTGCACCAGGACATGGTGCAGCCCAGGAGCAGAGATGAGTGGGGACAGGCGGAGCATGGTGCAGCCCAACAACTGCAGGCAGTTGGTGCCGGCTGCTCCTAGTGCCACTGCAGCCAGGGGTGGGGCGAGTGCCACTTTGTTCCCTCTGCTTTGCTGCCTTGTGCAGCCCTGGGAGCACCCCTCCCTCACTGCCATGGGAGCTGATCCCCATTTGTTACATTGTAAAGTGGGTTTGCTTTATGCGAATGCAATTTATGTGCTGTTTTCCAGGAACGCATGTACAGCATAAAATCAAGGGAAACCTGTAATATGACTGGCAGCTATGGATTTATTATAAAGCTTTAATACGTCTGTCCATAACAATTTATTCACACTCTGATTGGCTGACTGAAACAACCACTCAGAGTGTGAATACAGTGTTGGGACAGGAGGTCGGGGGGGGGCAAGGCCAGCACAGCTGAGGAAGGAAGAGTAGGCCCAAGCTGATGTGGCGGCAGTGGGGGGAGGAGAAGCCCCCCCACACACTAGTCCCTGCAGGTGCAACAATGGAGCTGAGGGGAAGGGCAAGGCTACACATTTTCTTTTTAAGCCTGTGCAATAAACATAACATCCTCTGCAACCCTCTAGTTAATACACACACAACTCCATCAGAGATGATGAACAAGGTCTTGCATTTAAAAGCTTGTCTATATCTATCCCAATTATATAGCTGGTCCAATAAAAGATATCAGCCTAAGTCCTTGCCTCTTGCACATTTTGTTCCAATAGCATTTCAGGTTCCAAATATAACTGTGCGGAATTAAGTTATAAATTTAAAAGGGTTTTTTTTTTTCATTCATCATTCAGTAGTCATCACCATGTTAACAGATGTTTTTTCAGATATTTCACAAGAGATAATTAGTTCTTTCCATCACTCTTCCCCAATTACAGATACTGCTCTCAGAAACATTTTTTCACCTCGTAGTACAATTTCTTCTCATCATTATTTGTGTTATCAACACTTCTTATCCTGGGAATAATAATTATGTTGCACATTGGAGACAACAGCTCCAGGACCAGATAGGTATTTGATGACAGAAAGCAAACTCTTCCTCCCTCCTGCAAAAAAAGTTAACTGTCCCCTCCAGTTTGCCAGTTCTAGTCCTACCTTTAAAACTGCTCAGTAAGACTCCGTTTCATCCCCCTTCACCTGCCTTCAAGGACAGATCATACTATATATACCCCATGACAATTAGAATTCTTGAAAGAATGCCAGATTTCTAAGACAAAAGAGATGGAGACAGGACTTAATTTCATAGTAGTTTGGGGTCAGAAGGGACCTGAACAGATCATCTAATCTAACCCCCCCGCCACTGGCCGGAACACATGCTGGGATCACACGACCCCAGACAAGTGGTCGTCCAACCTCTTTTTGAATTTACCCAAGGTAGGAGCGAGGACCACTTCCCTAGGAAGTTCGTTCCAGATCCTAGCCACCCTAAAAGTGAAATAGTGCCTCCTAATCTCTAACCTGAACCTATTCTCCAGAAGCTTCTGGCCATTGTTCCTTGTCACCTCAGGTGCTGCTGGGGGGGAATAGGGCCCTTCCTATTTGCTGCTGATCTACCCTAATGAGTTTGTAGGCA
>NW_017728886.1:128249889-128256643 GCF_001723895.1 Crocodylus porosus | reverse complement strand
GCCTTGTACTCTAACCCAAAGCACTTCAGAGTGCCCCTCCCCTGACTCCTTGCTAATTAACAAGGATGTGTATTCCTCCTTAATCTAGAGTGCCACACCCCCACCTCTCTTTCCTATCCTGTCCCTCCTGTACAGCCTATAGCCCTTGACATTTACCGCCCAATCATGTCTTGCGCTGGAGTGGGGGAGTTTTGGTCCCCCATGACAATGACATCCCTAGACCTAACTGCTCCATAAGATGTACTGAGAAATCCTGGTCCAACTCAACCCCTTGGCAGGGTGGTCTATAATAGATACACACCGTAAGATCCCTTTCGCAAAGGCAAAAAACAAAAAGAACTTTTTTCCTACCCCAAGAAAAAGCTACCTTAGAATAGCATCATCTCTCAAGTCTTTTTTCTCCGCTTTGTTTTTATCCCTTGCCCAGAAGTTATTTAAATATACATATCTGATTGTCATCATATCTGCTAAGGCTATCAAGGGAAAATAAAAGGTTAACTGGTCTCTTAAATAGGATGCACTTGAAGAGGAAGGTCCTCTTGAAACAACATCTAACACGCCCCCAAAAAACAAATACCAAATTACTGAAGGTAGCAGAGAAATGGTTCTAAAACTTCCCAATTAACTTGAGATGGAACAGCTTCTAAACTACAGGCTGGCTTCATAGTTTCATAGTGCTTAGGGTCAGAAGGGACCTAAACAGATCAGCGGGTCCAACCCCCTGCCCCAGGCAGGAACGAGTGCCAGGGTCATCACACCCAGCCAAATATTTGTCCAGCCTCCTCTTGAAGATCCCCAAGGTAGGAGAGAGCACCACCTCTCTTCAGAGTCCATTCCAGAGCCTGGCAGCCCTAACTGTAAAGTGTTAGGATGACTGTATTTGGATCATGGGAAGCACTGAATTTGCAACTGAATAAAAAGGCTATCACCAGTGGCCTAGCACAGCTACTAACCACAAAGCAGAATGGTATATTAGAAGTAACATTGCAAGACACTTAAACAAGCATTTTCTTAACCATATAAGTGTGTGTTCTAAGATATATACTCATTGGGTGAAAGAAACAGGATGCAAACCACCGGCTATTGTTAGAAGATAAAGCAGATTTTGCTTATGAATGCTTCTGCTAAGCCACCCATTTGCTTATGCTAAGTTACCATCTTAACTGTGTCAACCATTTTAAAGTGAGTCTTAGGAATGTGGAGATGGTATAACATGGGACTGAAAAACAGACTGGAATGTGAAAGACAAGACATAAATGGTAACAGAATCCAAGATAAACATATGCAAAAAGGTGAATGGTGATTGGTAAAGAAGCCTCCAGAAGCTTCCAGGCTTTAGTCGAAGTCTGCTCAAATGACCGAAGAAGTGGGGTCAGGATCTTAGACATGCGCTCATAGCAAAAAGACATGTAAATAAGTGAAATACATATGTGATTCCATGCTAACGAAACAAACAATAAACAGGAGATGGAGCTTAAATGGAAAGGACTGTTTTTCACGAAGAAACGTTTGCTGACACTGAGTGACTGTCCTTCAGTCATAACCAGCCTTAAGCATGTTTCCATTAATTTATGGTTCTCAGAGAGAAGACCCATAATTTGGGAAATAAGATAAAGTGATTTTGGACCATGTAAATAAATCCTCAGAGAGGCATCAATGATTTAGAGGACTACAGAAATTCCTGTTTTCTTCTGGACATTATATGTATGAAAGGGACTAATTTCTCCCCCTTTGCAGTTGAATTATTTGCTGGTTTCTTTTTTGGTGATAAGGTAATGTAATGAAAGTTGGTGAGCTGGCAAAAAGCCTAGAATGAAAGAGCCATTACACTGCCAAGTGGTGCTTTTTTGACAGGAACATGATGATATAGTTTAAAAATACAACCATCCTGAGTACCTGCTCCCTTTTGTAGCTGTTTCTTGGCTGGCCTTTATTATATTTTATGGGCCAAGCTCCCAAACTGAGGATACCCTTCTTGAAAAGAAAAGCATAGTATTGCTAAGGGGACGAATCCATGTTTTAGGGCCCCAGTGTGGCTACTGTGGCATATCAGAGAAGGGGGGAAATAGATGTGGCCACCAGGTCTTTCAGACAATTTGGTCCCTGTGGCTTTGTGTGCTGTGATTCTAGTTGTTAAGGTCCTCACACTTCCTCTTTCCTTCTCCCTGTCACAGAAGAGATGTAGTATAGACATCTATAGTCTATACCAAGATGCACATTCTTCTTATGTGCTCATCACTGGCCGGCTGCTTGCCCAGCAGATGCATAGATTTTCAGTCTGATAACCAAAACTGTCCAGGGTTATCTGGCAATGGCCTGATAAAGTATGCATTATGAAATATCTTATTCCTTCCTTATATATTGGGATATTTCATAGGATTGAAGCCACTTCCTTAAGCCTGAGTCTATGAAAATGACCAAGATCCAAAACAGAGAATTTCCGGCCCTTTTTAATATTTCAGTCTTTTGTCAGAGACCTGCTGAGCAGCCTGAATAAGTGATTTGATTGCTAGGCAACCTTTCCCCTAATAAAACTCTTTTCCTAGGTATAAGTCTAGGTCAACCTGGAGGCATGTGGGCAGTGGAGTTCCCCAGGGCTTGGGCTTGGGGCCTGTACTGTTCAACATCTTTATCAGCAATCTGTATGTGGGTGTGCAAAGTATGCTGTCCAAATTCACTGATGACACCAAGATGTGGGGTAAGGTGGGCATTCTGGAAGGGAGGGACAGAATCCAGCCAGATCTAGATAGGTTACAGAGGTGGGCAGATGAGAATAGGATGGAAGTCAACACAGACAAGTACAGGGTACTGCATTTAGGGAGGCTTGTCAAAACACTTATCAAAACAGTGGCAGAAAGGGAACTTGGAGTCACTGTTGATTCCAGGATGAACAGATATGTAGGGAACTGGAGGAAAAGCAAGGGAAACATTGGACCTCTGCTGTACCAGATGGAATATCTGACAACTGACACCCAGGAAAAAGCCAACTTATTAAATGGGTACTTTGAATCTGTCTTTCATCAGTCCCATGGGACGCCCATGCCCAGTACAGGACAAGGGAGGTCTGGGTGAGGGAGTTCCTTTGCACTCCATCAAATGCTGACTTCATGAAGGAACACCTTGAGAGGCTGGATACCTTCAAGTCAGCTGGCCCTTGACAATCTACACCCCAGGGTACTCAAGGAGCTGGTGAGCATCATAGCCCACATATCTGAAGAAGGACTTTTTATTGACCTTGATGCTCGAAGCTAGTTGGAGTTCAGTTGCAGCTTTGGCTTTCCTGGTATGCTCCCTGCAGGACAGGATCAGTGTAGAATAATCCTCCTTGGAGATTAATCCCTTCCTCCATCCTTTGTAGGCTTTTCTTTTTAGCTTTAGGAGGTCTGCTAGATCCCTGGAGAGCCAGGGTGGCTACTGTGCCCTCCTGCTGCCTTTCCTCTGAGATGGAATAGACTTAGCTTGTGCATTGAGGAACACTCCCTTGAGGAGCAACCACTCTTCTTGAACTCTCCTCTCCCTGGGGTCACAGTCCCTGAGGGCCTGACTGACAAGCCTCCTGAGCTTGTCAAGGTCGGCTTTTCTAAAGTCAAGGACTTCTGTGTTGCTGACTGACTTGCCAGCTTTACGGTGGATGGTGAAAGTGATCAGCTCGTGGTCGCTGTCACCCAGCTTCCCATCAATCACTAGGTTGCCGATTAGGTCGTCCCCCGTAGCCAGTACCAGGTCGAACAGCGCTTTTGCCTCTCGTTGGCCCATAGACTTCTTGAGTCAAGAAGAGGTCATCCACGCACGAGAGGAAGCTTTGCCGAGTGATCCTCCCATGAGATGTCCGGGTAATTGAAGTCACCCATGACAACCATGGTCCTGGAGCATGCAGCCTCAGCCAGTTCCCAGGTGAACTCCTGGTCAAGCTCAGGACTTTGAGTGGGAGGTCTGAAGTAGACTCCCACCATTGTGTCCCCTGTGCCATGCTCTCCACGAATTTTAACCCAGAGGGTCTCTAGCTGTCCATCCTGGTCACTAATATCAGCTTGCAGGGACGTGTAGCTTTCCTTAACATAGAGAGCTACAACCCCGCCCCTTTATCTACACAATCCTTCGTGTACAGGGTATTGCCATCTATACCTGTGGTCCAGTCAAGTGTGGAGTCCCACCAGGTCTCCGTTATCCCTATGACATCATAATTATTTGCATTGAGCAGGAGGACAAGCTACTCCTGCTTGTTCCCTAAGCTCCTGGCATTTGTGTACAGGCAGGCAAGCATCCCCTTGGGGGTTCTTGCCTTGCCCACAGATTGTACCAGGGCTGGGGCAAGGGTGGGCTCCCTTAAGTGCCTTTGCCCACTGGCTTTGCAAGGGGCCAGCAGTGGCGGTAGTCCCCCTGTCCCCCAGCGGGCTTAGTTTAATGCTCAGTGGAGCAGGTCAGCCAGTCTGGCTGAGAAAAGCCTCCTCCCCAGGGGAGAGAGGTGGAGGCCATATCTTCCCAGCAGCTCGCTGCCTCTCTCACCAAAGAGCGGGCTCTGGTCATGGAAGCCAAAGCCTTCCCAATGACACCAGCGCCACAGTCTTTGGTTGACTATGTGGACCCTCCTCTCCCTTCTCAGCCCATAGCCCGAGACTGGGAGGATTGATGAGAACACCACTTGTGCCCCCAGACCCTTTAGCCCCATTCCCAAATCCCTGTAGCACATGACCCGGCTGGGAACGCTCCGAGCTGTGTCATTGGTACCCACATGAATAAGGAGCACAGGATAGTGGTCTGTGGGCTGGAGGAGCTTTGGGATCTTCTCCGCAATGTCCCAGATGCAGGCCCCCGGGAAGCAGCAGACTTCCCGGGCTAAGGGGTCAGAGCAGCAGATTGCCCCCTCAGTCCCCCTCAGGATGGAGTCTCCCACTGCAAATACCTTACTTTTGTCTTGGGGAGAGCGGGGATGGTAGCTGCAGGTGAGCCTGCGTTGCCTGTGGGAGCTAGCAACTTAGCAGGCTCTGCTGGAGCAGCAAGAGCTGCGTACCTGTTGCTAACCTCCAGCGGGGCAGGGGCCTTGGTGCAGCAGGCCTTAGGGCCCTTGACCACCTTGGTCCATGCCCCTGACTGGACAGACTGGAAGGTCCCAGAGTTCTCCTTTGTCCTGGAGGGAGACAGTGGTCTACCCTCCAGCTCCTGGGGGGAAAGGGCCTGGCAGTAGGAGTCAATCTCTTGCTCACAGTCCCTGATGGCACAGTGTCTGGACTGTGGCCTGGAGCTCCTCCAGCTAGTGTGCCAGAGACCCCAAAAGGCAGCAGACCCCACATGGGGAGGTGGCCATGCTCCCAGGCCCCAGAGCCTGAAAAAGGGACAGGCAGCCCCTGCAGCCGAGAGCCAGAGGCTCCGCCAGTGTGGAGACTGGAACCATGGGCTCCATCTGGGTGCCCGTCTCTGAGGTGCCCAATGGGGGGGTCACAGAGCCCAAGGGGACCCTCCAGGTGCGGAGCATGCCCATTCATGTCATGCCTCTGGTAGGCTGGCTACAGCTGGGACTGATTACCCTGAGGGGTTTGCAGGCAAGGTCTCAGGCCCTCCTGTGCGAACTCCACACTAACTCACATGCTGGCAGACAAGCGCAGCCTGTTGGCGTGGCTCCCTGGGAAGCTGGGCAAAGTAGGGGCCTGGGTGGGGGCTTGACCTGGCCTGGCTCCACACAGCCACCTCCTCCCACTCAGAGAGGGGTTAACTCCTTCCCACCATGAGCCCCGCTTGCCTCCAGCTGTGCTGGGGGTTGGTAGGGGACTCTGCAGCTGCTGGGGGCAGGGTCTGAGGAGTCTGGGGGGCCTTCAGGGGAGCGGGGGTGCAGCAGGCTTTCACCCACGTGTCTCTCACCGCTCCGGAGCCTATCCTTGTTTGTTGTGGGTAGGCCTTGCTTGGCCAATCTCATTTCCTTTTGTGACCAGGTGACCTATCACCTGAACAAGGGAGAAGAGATTGATGTCATATACCTTGACTTCAAAAAAAGCCTTTGATCTGGTATCCCATGATCACCTCTTGGCAAAACTGGCTGAGGCCTCAACCTCACCACGATCCGCTGGCTGGGAAATTGGCTCCACAGTAGGACCCAGAGGGTGGTGGTTGACGGAAGTCAATCGTTGTGGTGCACAGTGACCAGTGGGGTCCCTCAAGGCTCTGTTCTAGGGCCTGTACTTTTTAACATCTTCATCAATGATGTAGACATTGGTGTCAGAAGCAGGCTGGCCAAGTTCACCGATGACACCAAACTCTGGGGTAAAGCATCCACACCTGAGGACAGGAGGGTGATCCAGGCAGAACTTGACAGACTCAAGAAATGGGCGGATGAGAACCTGATGGTGTTTAACACCGAAAAAATGCAAGGTTCTCCACCTTGGGAGGAAAAACCTGCAGCATTCTTATAGGCTCGGCAGTGCCATGCTGGCTAGCACTATGGAAGAAAGAGACTTGGGAGTCATGATTGACCACAAGATGAACATAAGCCTTCAGTGCAATGCTGCAGTTAGTAAAGCAAACAAAACACTGGCTTGTATCCATAGATGCTTCTCAAGCAAATCCCAGGATGTCATTCTCCCATTGTACTTGGCCTTGGTGAAGCTGCAGCTGGAGTACTGTATCCAGTTTTGGGATCCACAATTCAAAAAGGATGTGGAGAAGCTTGGAATAGTCCAGAGAAAAGCCATGTGCATGATCAGAGGTCAGGAAAACAGACCTTACGACGACAGGCTGAGAGCCATGGGGCTCTTTAGCCTGG
>NW_017728886.1:128243073-128249784 GCF_001723895.1 Crocodylus porosus | reverse complement strand
GGATCCTATGACCCCAGCTGACTTCCTGCCCTTTGGGCAGGGGGCTGGACTCGATGATCTTCCAAGGTCCCTTCCAGCCCGAACGTCTAATGAAATCTATGAACTCCTATGATGTTTACTCTGCCATCACAAAAAGGGTATGTCCAAAAAGCATGTTTGGAGGTAGAAGTATTTTTAGCCTTTGTAACATGACAAGAGATGCAAAGTAGAATACTTTTTCATTGCAGACATGAATCTTTAAAAGTGAAGTTATAAAACCTATAAAGCTAGCAATTAGTACTGAGAGATTCTGAATACTACTCTGCAACTGACGCATGATCCAGATTTATTTTTTTCTTCTTTTATGAAATGCTTCTCTGACATTTCTTTTAGTTAGTAATCATAGAAAGACAGTTTGAATAGAATGTAATACTGAACCAAAAAAAAGAGAGAAAAGACTGTACTGCTTTCAAGAAGCATAAGTATTACTGAAAGTAATACATATTTTAACAGAAAATAAGATGGGAGGTAGAATACATCAGTAGTTGTATATTTTAAAACATTTGCAGTGTCCTGGATGTGTCATTAAAAAATGGAACATGAGAGTCCATCCACTGAAATGCTTGTAATCAAAAAATAAAATAGAATAAAATAAGAGGCTATAAGGGGGAAAGGGAGGCAAATAGCATGTGGTAATGCTACAAAGAGTAACAGACTATGCAATTCAAAATTAATATTCTCATCTCTGCTTCCTTACTACGTGCTCAGATATTACTGTAATGGAAACCAATAAAATACCTAGGTGAGCAGAGAGATAACCAATTAGAGATTTTACCAAACTTTTCCAGCATGCTTCAGGTCTTGCCATGTTACCAGTTACCACCATTAGGGCCTAACCTTGCAATCTTTGCTCAGAATAGCTGTTGCCCCTATGGGTAACTTTCACTGAAGAATATCCATTATGAAGAGTAGCCGGACAAGACTCCTCCCCCTTCTTCCCACTGTTACACATTTCATTTATTTTGTTGACTGAAGTTTAGCCCATGACATTGTAGGCCTGTGATGCTCAAGTCTCTGATCCTGCAGGCCAGCGCATTTTCATGCAGTCATTTTCCAGCCTACAGGGCTCCTTGTGGGCCTAGAAGTTTGGCAGCAGGGAAGCGGTGGCAGTGTTAAGTGCCATGGCTCTGGAAAAGCAGGCTAATCAAATCTACCACTACTTCCCCTCACCACCAAATTTATGGATGCATGAGGAGCCTCATAGGCTGAATGATACAACCCCGTGGCCTACATTCAGCTCAGGGGCCCCCAAGTTTGAGCACCACTACTATAGGCTATTTTGGCTAAGTATAGAAAAAAAAAAGGTCCCAAACAACTAACTGTCAATTATGGGACATTAAATAAATTCAAGGCATTTGCAATTGTTCTGAAAGCTTTTATATTTGAAATACAAAGTTAGTTTTAATATATACAAAAGTAGGTGAAAATTCAATTGTTTGCATTAAAATACAGTACAACCTTGTTATAAAACAAGCCTTATTTATAACAAATCCCATTTTTAGCCAGATCAATAGTAGGAACTGACTTTCTCATTATGATGATGCAGCCAATTAAGTACATTTAGGCAAACACCATTTTTAAAGCACTTTTCTCCAACACCACCAGAGTTTGTTATAATGAGGTTGCACTGTACTTTGACAAGAAAAATACACAAGGTGATTTCTCAGAAGGCATTCAAAAGTCACAGCCGGCTCCCACTGATGTCAATGGGAGTTCTGTCACTGACTTTTATACAGGCAGATTCCAGGTGTTACCATATTTCCAGGTTTCACTATATTCTATACTTGTAAATGATAAAAATCATTGGGCTCAATCCTTTACCCTAGCTTCAATGCATATCTCCACAACCATCAGGGGTACAGTTATATGGTCTAAAGCAGCACCATGGAAACTTATTTTTCTTCACTTTACTTCATTTTTATTTTAGTATGAACATTAACCAGAACCAGAAGGAACATAGCTGAGACATTACTCAGATTTACCAAGAGAGCTTATTAGTTCATGTGCACATGAACTCTCTCTGCACAGCATTTCCTTGCTCTGTGTGCACATACCATGGAACTGCTTGCATAAGTCAGGGCCTGAAAACAGGGTCCTGAGTATGCCTGAGGACTGTACAATGCTGAATGCATGATATAAAAAAAAAAAACCAAGATTTGTGGGGGAGTGATACCATTTATTGGGATAAAGTTAAAGAATTGTTTGCATTTGAAAGCTTGTCTAAAAGTGTTTTCTTTATGCTCATACATCTCAATCAAGTACAATAGCCATTTTTAAAAATCTAAAAAGAAAGAGCATGATTTATGTTTTAAAAAAATAGAAACTGATGTAAGTTACCATTGTATGGGCCTGTAAAGTGCAAGAATAAATGTAGGATTGTAGTTTGAAAGTTTTTTTCCTCCTTTTACTTTATTATCAGCTACTGAGAGAAGTTCTTGGCTACTCAAATGTGACCAATAAATTAACAGAAATGGCAAATCACACACGTTTGATCTCAATACATTTTTTCATTACATAGATTATTATGTTCTTGTTCAGCATCTCAACATTAAGACTTCAAAATAAAATTTATGAGATCAGGCCAAGACATGTGCTAAGAAGTGACTGAGCTAGGAAATAAAATATTAAGATACGGTATTTTTAATTTATTATTTCCATGTGGCTTCTAGGAATCATTTTGATACAAAGCACCATGTTAATTATTTAAAAAAGGGTAGAGGTAACAAAATGATATATCATACGCTTACAATGCACATGATGGTGAGGTCAATATTTACTGTTTGGTGTAGTAAATACTCTCAAAAGGGCAAGTTTAAAGACTAACCTAATTTGAAGCAGAACAGCACAGGAGAACTAGTTACAGCGCTGGTGTCAAGACATTTAAAAAAAAAAATTCTTCTTTACACAATCCTGTTAAGAAAACCAACTATTCATAAGGGACAGGCATGCTTATATCACAATGTCTGATTTTCATTCCATTAAAACTCTACATATCCCCTGTTCTGAAAGAAACTAAAAGCCTTATTTCAGTTTTAAACTAATTCACAGGGTGAAGACAGAAAACCTTTCAATTATGATACTACTGCAGAGCACAGCATTCCTCCTCATGTTCATTTTTTAAACAATAAATTTAATGCTTGTGAAAGGTGACTGATCAAAAGCTCTGGAGAACCTGTGTCCCGTGCAAGAAAAACTTCAGACAAAAGTGTAGCAGAAGTAACATCGTTTACCCACTGGCTTCAAATTTACCCCAGTGTGTAGTGCTATCACTGTTCATTCATATCCTTTACTTCTTCACAGAGGCTTAAAATAAGGATGCCAACTACGTTATGAACATTTGTGATATGGACAGATACTCAAAGAGAAATGGACCGATCCTATCATATTTCAAAATACAACTGGAAGTGTTAATGACTTTCAGAAAACACTGAGTTCAGTAGGAGTCATAGAGATGATCTAGGGGAAAAACTGCTCTGTACCCTTGTAATTACTAAACCCATTTGCCATGCTCCCTTTGGGAAAGAAACCTCCCCCGCCAGCTTAATTTCCAGCATACCAGATCCCTAGCTTCTAGAAATAGATAACCATCAAAAAACAGCCCTGAATGGTTATTTTAAACAAGCACCTCCTTACTAACATAAGATAAATGGCATGTATACAATTCAAGCTGGATCAAAAGTACACCATTACCAAATTTCTACCATTCATACAAATTACTTCTAAACAACCTGTCAGAACAGTATTAAAATTCACTATCCATGAACAGCAATTTCATTTAATCATTGCTATAGTAATTTTTGGCCCTCAGCATGAAAGCTTAGCTCCTCTCACCACTGAGCCAAACAAACCTTCTTTAAGGAAGTAACCTAACAAGTTCTGCATTTTTATAAATACAATCCCTTTCAGAGATTTGTTCCAAAGAGCTCCATTCAAATTATTTTACACACAAGAATAAAAGCTTGTACATTTTCTACTCCTCACTTTCAGGGAGCTCCTATCTGGCATTTCAGTTCAAACCTCTGCAACCCAAGATACAAAGTACTGAAGATTTAATCACGTAAACCTCATCGTGGCTCACCCACTTTTTTTTTTTTTTTTTTTTTTTTTTTTTTAAAATAGTACTGGAAATCTGATCATCCAAAATTTGCCAGCCTGCCAAAATAATATGTTTACACGGCAGTCTCCTCACACATTCCAACTGGAATATTATAATGTCTGTCATCTTCAGTTATAAGAGTCACTACAGGCCAGTCTTCCTCTGGGTCATTAGGATAATGTGTGATGAATTCATCAGTGCTATATTTATATAGTCTATAAACTTTGATGGTATGTCGCAGAGCATATGCAAGAAGAAACATTTCCACCTAGGTTTAAAAAAAAAAATAAATCAGTTAGGATTAAATATATAGCACCAACTGAATTTTATCGTTGCACATAAAAATATTATTTTGTATCAAATTCCACAGAAAGACAGCAACACTAAGGGCACTTCAATGAAGAATAAAAGACAGATGTTACGATTTAGGCCTCCCTTGCACAAGAAAGTACAATGAAGCCCCATCCTGTAAAGAACCAATTCTTAGTGCTCAACTACACAGGTAATTGACTCAGTCTGCTCATTACACATTATGGCCAAAAAGTTTGAACCTTGAGTGTTTAAGGCATTCAAATATCTGAAAATCAAGTCACTTCATTTCTAATGACATGGATGCCCAGAGCCCTTGAAATAAATAAATATACTTAATTACGTGCCTAACTCTGGACATAAGACAGAAAGTTCTAGACCTACACATTTTTTGTATAGAAACTATCAGATATGTAATACTCATTTACTTCATTACACCCACGCCTGCCTTTTCAACTGCATAAATGTAAACATGGGCTGATAAGGACCACTACACGTGCTCCAAGGCTAAGTATAAACAGTCAAAAAGACCAAGGCTGAAACAGTTCAATCTTCACAGGTTAGTCTAAGCTGCATAGGGGAAACCAATATGCAAGTGAACAGATGTTCACTTTTGATTCCAGAAATGCAGCCATATGTGGCTCAGGCCAGAAACTGGGGGGCTCTAGAGCATGTCTCCCTGCTTGGCTGGAGCAGACAGCTTGGACAAAAGCTAGTTTGCCTAGTCTGTGTTAGGAGGTTTGGGGGCAGGTGCAAAGCATCCTGGGATGCTGCAGGACTGCAAGTTGACTTGATTCTGAAGAGGACCTGAAACAGAAGTTCAATAAACCAACTTAACTTAAACCACTTAAAGCTGGATGGATATAGTATCAGACTTATCTGAAATTGATTTCAGCCATTTTGAAAGTAGTTTACAAGCACTGAACTGCTGCTGTGTTACAGATCTGAACTGGTTTCTGATAATTTATACCGGTTTGTGTGTAACTTATGTCCCTAGTCCAATAGTTTAAAGTTTTCATGGCTGCAATGTATAATTCCACATGGCAAAAACGGAAAATCCCCTTATGAAATAAAAATGCTTTAAAAAAGTCTATATACTCATGATAGGTCTTAGTATCTTTAACACAAAGATATTACTACGTAAACATCTCTTCTACGGCTCTACCATACTTTAATGCAGAAATCTTCAGCTTCAGCAGTAACAGCATACAGTTACATTGCTCCGTAACTGCTCTGGAGAGCAAGATACTTCTCCAAGCAATGGAGAAAAGATACAAGTGGGGCACTATTATTGCAGTCAGGGAGGCAATAAATCTGCAGTGCTGAGTTCTGCTATCATATAGGCCAACAAAAATGTAATCATGGAAGTCAAAAGGGGGAAGGACCTGGCCCTTTTATGTTACCAGTTAAAAAGTGTAAAGTTAGGTGCTGCATTTAAGATTTCTTTCCTGTAACCCAGCGGTGGACAAATATTTCGGCTAGAGGAACGCTTAACGAGTTTTGGTGAGCTGTCAGGGGCCACAAGGGGCCTCTGTCGAGGGCCACTGCTTGACATACCCTGCCCCCTGGTTGCCGTTTTGGGACCACAAGTTCTGCCCTTAACCCAACCTTTGCAACTGGAAGTACTCCTTTTGGGAGGGGAGTGTGACATCTCAGAACTGGAAAAAAAATCAAAACATATACTAAAAAAATCAAACGTCTGTTGTAACATATTTTAATTTTGTTGAAAAATATATTTTTGTCCTCATTTGTGTGTGTTTTCACAGTGTATACAGAGCAGACTGCATAATAGCTCAAAACACAGTCTTACTCTTGTGTACTGTGTTTCTGTGGGGGAGCATGTGGGGTGCGTGGTGTGTGTGAGGGTGTGCATGGGGGATATGGCAGGGTATGTATAGGGGCCCTCTGATGACACACAGCCGCAGCCACCAGCAGCAGCACCAGCAGGTGGCAGGCCTCCAGGGTGCTGATGGCCCATGGCAGGCAGAGCCTCCCAGCAGTACACAGCTCTGACCAAGTCCCAGGGGGTGCACATGGTGGCAGGGTGCAGGGCCAGGCACAGGGCTCTCTGTGACTCATGGCAGCTCCTGGGACTTGGCCAGAGCCACGCACCACTGTAGTGAGCCCCAAGGCTGCAGCTGAACTCCAACTAGCTTCAGGCATCAAGGACAACATAAAGTCCTTTTTCAGATATGTGGGGAGCCGGAGGAAAAGCAAGGGCAATGTTGGACCCCTGCTAAACCAGATGGGGCAACTGACAACTGATG
>NW_017728886.1:128233050-128236254 GCF_001723895.1 Crocodylus porosus | reverse complement strand
GTGCATTTTTCCTTCTCTACTTCCCTTCCCCACTTGCTCTGCAGCAATGCTTCTTTTACCTAAGCCAAAGATCCCTGTGAAGTCCAGAAATACTGTGGGGTCCACTTATCAAGAGGCTTCCACTACTTAGGACAGTTAGGACAAAAGATTGGGACATGCTGAGTTTGAGACACATAAGGGGATCAGCTTGTATAGGCTGACTGACCCAGTTTGGCTCAGCTGTGCCCTAATGAACTGAATGCTGGCCCAAGAGGGTGTCAGCTGGACACAGCCAGATTCAGAGGTATTCAGTTCACCTGTGTGCTTGTGTCTGACCGCATTTTATTGTTACCTTAACAAACTGATTTGTGGCATAAGGGTATCAGTCTGTAGATGCTGATCAACCCAGCCGAGTCAGTCGTGTGTGTGTGTGTCTGCGTGTGACTGATTTGGTGGCTGGAGGTACCCAGACCCACTGAAACCAAGTCCTGCAACAGAGCTCCATTAGGGGTGAGGGCTTGCAGAAGGGAGAGATACAGCTCCATATAGAAACACAAGCAGCACATTGATAGAATTACAAAGACCTTAGAAACTTATCCCCAATACATGAGCACACCCCAAAGTGATGGGCATATCTGGTAACATGTGGTGGCCAGGAGCAGGAACGGGCTGCTGGCTCCATCATGCAGGGCTCCCCCTGGAGTCATTCGGCTCCAGCCAAGTCCCAGGAATTGCATGCGAGCTGCGAGGAGCCACATGCTCCCATCAACACGGGCTCCACATTACCACTTCTCTATCCTGGGCCTACCAGTCCTAGCCCCAGTGTGGGTCCTATGCTCCCACCCAGTTGCAGCTTCCTCCTGCCTGCTGCCACTTCCCTACCTGCTCCCAAGTGCTGCAGCAGGGACAGGAGCCAAGCAGCAGCAGCCCTTCTCGGAGGCTGTGCACACTGGCCAGAGCCATGGCCCTCCCACCAGCAAAGGTGGGAGTGGGCAGGGCTCAGCTCCATGAGGAATACAGCAGGGGCAGCTGTAAGCTAGGCTGGATACAATTAAATTGGTGGGTGCCCACCTACAGGCCAGATGAAAATCACCTGGCAGGCCAGACCCAGCCTGTGGGCCATACTTTGCCCGCCCCTGCTGTAACCACATCCACAAGATTTTAGGAGCCCTGTTATCCTAACACAGAATTTCTTATTTTTACGTTAATGTTTCTGCCACTTTTCACTTCAATATCTCCATTAACCACTGTATAAGTGTTTGTGAAATACCTACTGCATCATTAGTCATTCCAGTACCTGCAATTCCAAATTTAAATTAAATAATTTTTCAGATGAACACTAGTAAAAATGATTTATCAGGATTTATTTAGTAGTGCTCTATACATGGTTGCCTTCTGTACCTTTATTTGATATTGCAAGTACAGATATTTTTATCTGTGTATGGATATTTAAAAGAAATTAAAAAGCAATGATCATACAAAAAAATTAAACCTAATCCTTCATTTACTTTAGTAAAAGTTCCATACTTATTTAAAAAAAAAAAGGAACACCTGTTTTTATTGTGGAGTCCCAGGCCACAGAAAACTGTTTATCATTAAGATCTTGTCTTGCTCTTAATTATGGCTATGTACAAACATTCAGTTTCTACCAGGAGAATTGCTATTCTCTTACTAGAAACCAAGAATGTGTAGATGTTCAAGCTTCTTTTTCTTCTGGAGCTAAAATAGCAATGCTAGGAGAAAAATAACTCAACAATAAGGTGGAAATTGCTTCTTGGAGACTGAAGGTCCACACACTTTTCCATGACTTGCTTCCTCCTGGGGATCAGGAGAAATGGAGCAGAGGGAGAGACAGAGGTCTGCAGGCTGTGTGGGGAGGCAGCTGCTTCTACCCCTCCCGTCGACCAAGGGATGAGGGGAGAAGCATCCACCAAGTGCTCTCCACCTGCTCAGGAGTTCCCAGTGTCATAAGCAAACAGGGGTTTGCTGCCCTACTCCCCCTTGGCAAGGGGATCCAAGCACACAATATGGCGTAGGTGCCTATTTACTTCTGAAACCAGAGTCCCTACTGTTAGATGCAGGCAAGGGCTTTTTCCTGCTACTCCAGTCACCCCTGGGAGCAGAACATTTCAAATAGCCAAATGCTTTCCCCAGACCAGGATCACCCTGATCTTGAGAAGGCACAAGGGGCAGGGGAGAGGGGGCAATTTCAGGCTGAATGTCTGCATTGGTCTCTCTCTCAGAATCATTTTCATAATCATTGGAAAGTGTCCACCACTAGAATTGAAGGTTTGTGCACAGCCTACATCACCGTTAGCGAGTATTGCTATTATACTTACTATACTTCCAGCTTCATAAATACATTTATTAAGGCTACTAAATCTTGGCCAATTTTTTCATTTCAGGAGATAACACCTGCCACAGTGGGACAGCACAAGAAAAATAGAAAGCTACAAAATATATCATAAAGCTACCAAATATACTGCAAACACAAAGAGTTCTTACCTGTTCCAGGCCTCCAGTGTGACCAATGTTATTCAAGTGATTATTCATTAACTGCTTAGGATTGCTGGATGTATCCCGAGCAAACAGTAGCCATGAGAACACAGGTACATTCTTTCCCGCTTTATTATCATTGTACAATTCAATGGCTGTATTCAGCATCAAAAATTTCACGGCTTCATAAAGGCAATATTCCTCCTCTTCATTTTTAAACAATTCATTGCAAGCACCCTGCTTCTCCATGGGTGTCTTCATTTCACTTGTACTCTTCCACTACAAAAAAATAATATACAAGTCACAAATACAGGAAACCACCATTATCATTCATAACCGCAGAAAAAAGAATCACATCCTTCTCTCAGGCAGGTAGGCATACATTTTATGAAAGGCTCTCTTGTTCCCATGTTTATACATGCATTTATTTTAAATGTTTCCATAGTTTTAGCTGCTGTTAGCATAGTTTCAAGGGTCAGAAGGAACCTGAGTAGATCATCTAGTCCGACCCCCTGCCATGGCAGGAAAGAATACTGGGGTCATCCAACCTCTTCTTAAACACCCCCAGGTTAGGAGCCTGCACCACTTCTCTTGAAAGTTGGTTCCAGGTCCTAGCCGCCCTGACTGTGAAGTAGCGCCTCCTGATATCCAGCCTAAATCTACCCTCCGCCAGCTTGTGACCGTTATTCCTGGTCACTCCTGGCAGTGCTCGGGGGAACAGGGACTCCC
>NW_017728886.1:128212665-128231681 GCF_001723895.1 Crocodylus porosus | reverse complement strand
GAGGATTTGTGATTTTTTTAAGAAATCAGGGAAAGCCAGGATCCCTGCTAATCATTATTCAATCATTACTTCCACTCATCCATTACCCTAGTGCCTTAAGCCATAGCAGGGTTTATTTGATAGAGGACAAGTTCTTCTGCCCAACAAACATCATAACTTAATCAGAAACTATAAAGATGACAAAGTAATAAGAGAATAAATATAAGACTCTATTCAGATTTTTTTTAAAAACTGATAGCAAGCTAACAGACTAAGTAGTTTATGCACCTACATCATGAAACAAGCAGAAGTTGTCAAAGCTATCATTTATCTATTCCCCCCACCCCAATCCTGTATTCAAGAATTATTCCTCCCACTTGATCACACTTTTTCAGTGTCTTAAATATATAACATACAGCACCTCATCCCAAAGACTTTTATCCTAAACATGTCACATGCAGGAATTCCTTTACCACTCACTGGTTAAGTGGAGAGCCAACACAGTGACTCTTTAAGGGAGTGAATACTACACAAGGACGTCCACGTGAAGTTTTGTGTTCACTAGCACAGGGCTTTTAACTGTCTTTGTTTCACCCAAAAGGTGCATAGAGGTCTTTCCCAAACAAGAGCTCTTGCCTGAAACACAATTAAATTTACCTCAGCCAGATGACAGAGTCATTCTGGAAAGGGTATCGCAGCACTAGCAAATACTACCACATTCCAAGTCATAGCAATGAACTTATGAAATACAGATTACATATAAACAATAGATACCACATTAATTGCATGCAGTCTCCCTATTATTATGCCTACTCATCAAATTGTTCAAGAAACTAATGATATCCTCTTGTTTTGCCTATACTCTAAAGCAGTGGTTGGCAGTATTTTCCATGACAGGTCAGAATGACCCAGCTCAGATCAGAGAAGCACCAGCACTAACATCTGACAACTACTTCCAAGCTAGTGTGACATGGGCAGGTGCAGTGCAGTGCTGGTAAAGCCCTCTACTACTGAATACTACAGAGTCCTGCAGGCCAGATCCAATTGGTCTGTGGCCAGGTCTCATCCACAGGTCACGTGTTACCAATCTCTCCCCCAAAACTAAGTAGTACTGAGTACTAACATTAGAGAGGTGAAATCTCCAGTACTCACTTGAGAGAGAAAAATATTGTATTTTTTTAATTCTCTCTCAGCTCTTCAAAGATTCTTACTGTTAATTTGTGTCAAATTCTATATGTTCTCTAACTGATTATAGCTACCCTCCCCTAATATACTTTTTTAGACTAGAAATTATGTTGAACAAGATTCCTCTGTGGACACTGACTTGGGTTATAGGAACATCGCTGATAGAAGATTCATACCGGTCTAAGTATATTTCTGGGAATTGGAGATATTTTTTTAAATGTTAAATTTGTGATTTGGTAAGTTGGATTTGTTAATAAATAAAGTTTAAAAAATCATGTTGAATTACTGGAATGCTAGACACGCTTATTTACAAATCAGGAGAGAATGAGTACATAATTTTCCAAACCTTCTTCCTTAGTAGTCCTAAATATTCCTTAATTTCATCACCAATTCCTCTCATCTTTCTCCCCAGTTTTCCTCTGTGCTGCCAGTCTTTGATCCAGTCGTATTTGCTCAGCAGCTTTTCAGGAAGCTACAAAGTTAAGAGGGTAAAAAAAAAAAATACAGCAGTTAATAAATCAGAAAAAACTAGAAATAAAATCCTGTCTCATATCTGTGACATTTACTCAATCAAATATTTATAGGTACAGGTGCTCATAGTTTTACTATAATCTGTTCTTCATAAGAGCCATCCTGTGCAAAGGAAACCAAGTTTTTTAAAAACAAGACAACCTCCTTTATCCCTACTTCTGCCCACTAACATGGCTTTTTGCACCAATAACTGAATAGGGAGATCAGTTAATTACCAGTCCCTGATGCAGCTAAATATCCTTTCCCACTACAAAAGTGGCTTTTTTGCTGGATCATTACAGACTCTGCCGGACACATCACATCTAACAGAAACAGAGTATTTAAACCACCTAATAAAAACTGAAGTCAAGGTCATGTTCCTTGTGAACATGACTATTTTCTGGCTCGCAGTATTCTTGAATTATGAGAAAATTATATTTTGGCATTTTCCAAAAATGAAAAATAATCTTAACTTTATTCTTTATATGTAGGCCTTTATACTTACATTTATATGGTTGCTTAAAACTTTGCTATCAGTACAACTTACATGCATCTTGAGAGTTATAAAGTGAGTGAGAACCAAAAATCTGTAATGACTGCATAATAGTTAAAGTACTAATTTACTAAAACAATCATGCTTTGAAAATTTGATTTTGTAGGCAGTATCCAGCAGCTGTGTCCAACATTTTCCTCGAAGGAAATAAAAAGGGCTAATCATTCACCAGATTGTCCATATATCCTTGCTATTTAATAAAATATAGATTTTGTTGATAAAATGCAGACACCAACTATTTTTAACCTTTTCTAGTTAAACTGTAACAATAGGGAACAATAGCTATTGGAAAACAAATGTGTGTGTGAAGAGGTACTAACATGAAATGACACTGGAACAAAGAAAACAATCAAGCCGGGAGAACGGCGATTCAGGAGCAGCTGCTCCCTGCATATAAAAGGAGTCACGCAGCAGGGAGGAGGTGAGAGCGGGAGGCGTCTCCTCCAGGAGAGAGACCAGGGAGAAGATTGCGGAGTTGGGGCAATTCCAGAGGGCAGTCCAGCATGGCAGAGAGGGCTGGACGAAAAAAAAAGGAGCTGGGTGGCTCTGGAGGATGCGAGTGAACTTTAATAGGATTGCACCAAAGAAAAATATAGGTGTGGGAAGTGGAGAACCTGCGAGAAACAGGCAGGGGTGGATGCTCTGGGAAAAAAAAAAAAAAGAAAAAAAAAAAAAAGAAAGAGAAAGTAAGAAAGGAAAGACAACAAACACATTTGATTTTGGCTTTGATTTTGATTTTTTTGAGTTATTGACTTCCTCAGGAGTATTTGAGGAAAAAACAAGGAGGAACACATGAATACCTACAAAAATAAAAGGGGAAATAGCGTTGAAAATTAAAATTCTGGGATGATTTGAGACACGACTCTGAAAGTTAGTTTGACTAAGCTGTATATCAATAATGAAAAGAATGACCCAAAGGTGTTTATGAAAAACTAAAATTTTTGTAAAACAAAAATATATAATAGTCCTGTAAGAGTTGAATGTGTGAAGGAATACAAAGGATGATAAAGAGAATTGTTTGACTACAGCAGACTGTGATTTCAGTATTAACCTAAATCCGTGCATCGGGTAAGAGAGACAGCAGAAAGGCGTCCACTGATAAAAAAGGTTAGAGACTGTCAGACTGCAGCAAATACCTCCCAACTAATAACATTAAAAAATCCATCAAGACGTGGCAGGCAAGAGTTGGAATCAATGCAGGAGGTGATAGCTAAGGCAATCCGAGCAACCATCACAATGTGCTATCAGGACCTTAGTATTTTACTGCAGAGTTAATACTAATGATCCAGTCCACAGTGCATCTGAACAAGGGAGCAGCCTATTCATTAATATTCTTAGGGTAGCAACTACCAGCTTTTAAATGCTTTTGCAGAGTATTCTATAATTCCAGTTCTGCTACTTCTTGTACATCCAGTTATTTCACAGTACTTTAATAATCTAATTCTCTGTTGCAAATTGACTTAATATAAATAACTTGCACTTGACCGTTGATAAATTGTTTGGAACAGAAATAATTACTAGGCCTGTGCGAAGTGGCAAATATTTGAGTTTTTAAATTCAAAAGCTTGCTAAGATATATTTCTCCAACTATTCAGTTGGTCTACTAAAAGATATCAGATTGTCCCAAAGAACCTTGTCTTGCCTTCTGTATGTTAAGGCAGAGTGGAATGAATGCAGCAAGGATGGTAGCCTGTAAAAGAGGGCATTCCCAGTGCCGGTTATCTCAGCCCGCCCAGCTGTTTCCGAGCCAACCGCCCCCCCCCTTTTGCCCCCCCCCCCCACTATGCCTTGATGGAAAACTGATTCATATGTTTCCCAAGTGAGAGGCTGCCCATTTAGGCCTCTGTCTAGGGGTGACATCCATGTCACAGCTCCATACCTTCCCTACACTGCAGCCCATGCCTCGCAGATTGCATCCTTCACCCCCTCCAGCAGTGGTCCCCTCTCTGGGACTTCTGGCTCCCTCTTAGGTCCTGGCCCCAGCTTCAGGTGAGTCAGAATCCCAAGTCTCTTGCTCTGAGCATTCCTTGTGGTGGGCCCCTGGCCCTTTGACACCCCCCCCCCCCCGTTGGGTCCTGGCCCCATCATGGACCAGTCCATGGTACCTCAAGTCAGATCTGAGCCGCCTGCCTGTTCTCACCCTCACAACTCCACTGCCTCAGGCGTTTCAAAGATCTTATGGATCTGGGCTTTCCCTAGCCAGGACTGCTGGCTGATGAGAAGCTAAACTGCCACCTCCAGCTCTGAGAGGGGGGCATTAAATGTTTCTGAAAGCAAATTAAAAAAGCAAATAGGTGCTGAGTGAGGAGAGTGGCACTCATTCCATCTGCATGTAGAGCTTGGGGAACGTCAGCAGCAGGAGATTCACCTTCAGGAACACCAGCTGCTCCACCAACCCAGAATCCAGGGAGCTGTGGTGGGGTGTCACAACATCACCAGCAATGCCAAAAAACCTCTTGCTTGGAACGCTGGTCAGTGGGCAGGACAGGTGTTCCCAGGCAACCATGGCGAGATCCTGCCACATTGGGCTGCAGGTTGCACAGTAGGCCAAAGGGTTGCAATGCAGCCGCTCCATGTCCTTGGCAAGATAGGTAGTCACCAAGGCCTCCACGCTACCTGCCTGATGGTGGGGTATGATGTCTCTGGACCCCAATATTGAAGCCATGTCCTTGGCCCAAATTGGCAGCAGCTGCGGTGGAGATTGGCTTATGGTTGGAGTGCTAGCACAGGAAAGTGGATCTCCCTTTTCCACATCCCCCTGCCTCTGCCCTTCTGCCTCCCTGACTATTCACCAATACCTCCATCCAGTGATAGAGGATTTTGCTGTTGCAGACACTCCCCTTCATCATTGGGGCCAGCATGTGGACCATACTGGACCACAACGGACCCAGCCATTTTTTGATGCCCTCCTTCAGCCACTTCACCAGTGCCTGCACTTCTGGTGAAAGCGGCTTGCCCCAGCCAGGAACATCAATCCCCTGAAACTTCTCCATTTGATTATCAAGCTCCTTCATTATGGGGCTCACACCTGGCTAATGAGGGCATTGCCAGCACTGAGGCTCTTGGTGGCCTCAAGAAAGGGCTTGAGGACCACCAAGATCTGGGAGATGGTATCCCACTCCATTTTGTTAAGGGGGCCACCAATCCCAATCTCCCTTTTGTTGCTCAATCAGACTTTCAAGCATCGGGTATGTGGAGTTCCACAGTCTCCACATCCTGTATGATATTGTGATGTGGGATGCTCAGCTCTGCTGGTTTGTCCTGCAGAACCTTGCCCCTTGATGTTCCAGTGGAAGTAGCTCACCACCTTCCTGCATTTTGAAATGAGCTGGCTGGTAGTGGTAGTAACAGCGCCATCACCAGGAGCCCTGTCCCCCTCCAAGGCGCTGCTCACTATGAGGTGCAGCTTGCGTGCCACATAGCTGATGCCAACAAAATTAGCATCACAGACCACCTTAACTATATTGGCCCTGTTGTCAGTGACTATGAACCCAAGGATGAGCTCACCCTGCCCAATGAACCACACCTGCACCATGTGATTCATGGCCACCATGATCTCCCTTGCTGTGTGGCACCTCCATCCAGCACCTCCGCTTGAAGAAGAGCCCACCAACACCCTGACTGATCGCACCAGTGTCCTGTGAGGGAGAGAGAGGTATGATCTCCATCCTGACTGCTCTAGATGTCTGAGGTGAAGTGTAAGTCCACCTGTGGCTCTGCCTTCTGCAGCTTCTCCCCCAAGTACTCCCTGCATGTCCCTCAAGTACTCCCTCAAGTACTCCCTGCACAAGGGAGGGCACCACTTGTGCTGCTAAAGGTGGTACGTGCGGACACTTGGTAGGATGGGGCCGTGAGCACCATGAACCATGGATGCTCAACAAAGGAGAAGGGCTAGCCATCTAAAGCAAGCATCTGGGTGACCTTGCTCATCTTGGGAATGTGCCCCCTTTGTCTCCACCTTTCCCCCACAGGTCCAGGGTGGCCTGCCTCTGTTTCATGGAAATGGGGGCTTTGGAGTGAGAGGGGGACTTCTTTTTGGGCACGCTCCCACTGGTGCCAGGCTAAGGAGGAACAAAAGCAAGGGGGTGCTGCCTCCTGAGATGTAGCAGCATTACCGTGGTGGTGAAGTGTTTCATGTCCTTGGCCCGGCTGATCTGCCTTCGGCAGTGCTAGCAGGTAGCCCACCTGTGATCATCTGGCATCCTCAAAATCATCCCACACTACACTACCCATCCACTTCTGGTTTGGAGGTGGGGATCCTGCCTTACCCCCTCCTCACCAGGCAGAGGCACAACAATAGGATGAGCTGAACCACCTGCCCCCACAACCTCCTCCAAAGTGCCTTCCAAAAGAGACCTGCCTCAAGAGGAACTTTGAGGACTGTGGAACAAACTTAGATTCCCCTTCCTTCCCCAGAATTTCCTTAGTTGTGGCACTCAGCTCTGCTGCTTCCAGATCCAGCTCCTCTGGCACTTGAAGGCTCACGCTGGGAACTGAAACTGGGGTGGAGACGGTCATGCTAGTGCTGGTGGTTATTACTGGTGTTAGACAGTTGCACAAGTACCTGTGACACAAATTTTGCCTGTCAGCAGCTAGAGGTGCAAGGCCCCAGAACCCGGACTCCCCCCACCCCTATCTCCTTGACAGCTGGCAAGCTTCATGGCCTCAGCAGCGGCTAGCAGGCCTGCAGCTTTCACCCTGTTGCACCTTAACACACACAGTGTCACCTATGTCACGAGTTCTGCTTGTTCGCAGCTTGACGTACAGTTTCCCCCAAAACCCTGCACCTATCTCCTTGAAACTTGGCAGGCTTTGGAGCCTCTGTAGGAGCTACCATTCCTGCAAGTTTAATCCAAATCAACCTAGAAATGACAAAGTTACAGGTTATTTTGTCCTTCCCCATTAAAGCCTATGGGTGAAATGTCAAAACAGCGTTGAAACGGCAAAATGTTTCGACTTGCCTCGTTTTGATTCAAGGCTGTTTCAACCATATCTGTTCCGTTTTGACCTCAAAACGGGTCAAAACAGCGTTGAAACAAAACTGGCAGCTAAATTTCACACAGCCCTAGGGTGCATTTATGTTGTAGCTCTCCCTCTGCCCCCTCTTTCACCAAAAGACCTAGCACCTGCCTTTCCATAGTTTCCTAGATCTTAGAGTCAGAAGGGACCTAATAGATCATCAAGTCCGAGCCCCTGCCCTGGGCAGGAAAGAGCGCTGGGATCAGATAACCTCAGCTAGGTGTCCGTCCAATCTCCTTTTAAACACCTCCAAGTAAGGGGACAGCACCACCACCCCTGGAAGTTTATTCCATATTTTGGCAACCCTCACTGTAAAGAACTTTTTCCTCATGTCCAATCTGAATTTGCTTTCTTCCAGTTTGTGGCCATTATTTCTAGTTACCCCAACAGGCAACCTGGTAAGCACTGTATCCCCTATTTTTTACTGCCCCCCCCCGATGAGTTTGTAGGCGGCCATGAGATCACCTCTCAGCCTCCTCTTGTGGAGGCTGAAGAGGTTCAGGTTTCCCAACTGGTCCACATAGGGTTTTTTCTGTAGGTCTTTAACCAGATGAGTGGCCCTCCTGTGAACCCTCTCACCATTCACATCCCTCCTGAAGTGCAGTGCCCGAATCTGGACGCAGTACTCCAGATGACTCAGGCCTGAGCAATGCCGCATAGAGGGGAAGTATCACCTCCTTACACCCATTTGTGATGCACCTACTTATGCAAGAAAGGGTGTGATTAACTTTACTTATTACCTCATCACACTGGTGACTCATGTTCATTGTGGAGTCGACTACGACTCCGAGATCCCTTTCCGCAGTTGTGCTTAGAGTGGTACCTCCCAGGCTGTAGGAGTGTGTTGATGATTCTTCCTCCCCAGGTGCAACACTTATCCTTGTTAAACTGCATCCTATTCTGTTCGGCCCATTTCCCCCGCCTGTCCAAATCAGCCTGGATTTGCTCCCTGCCATCTAATTTGTGCATCTCCCCCCCCGCATAGTTCAGTGTCATCAGCAAATTTGGACAGGGTGCTTTCTACTCCCTTGTTCAAGTCACTAATGAAGATATTGAATAGTACCGGTCCCAGGACAGAGCCTTGGGGGACTCTGCTGCCCACACTTCTCCAGGAAGAAACTGACCAGTCCACCACCACTCTCTGGATGCATCCCATAAGCCAATTTTCTACCCACAGGACTGTGTAATAATCTACATTGCAACTGTTTAGTTTATTTATAAGAATTGGGCGTGACAGTGTGTCAAAGGCCTCTTTAAAATCTAAGTAAATAACACCTACCTCTATGCCTTCATTCAAGCATTTTATGACCCGGTCGTAAAATTAAACCAGGTTAGTCAGCAGGATCTGCCTGCTTTGACACCATACTGATTGCTCCTTAGCATCATTGGTCCCCCACAAATGTGATCCTTAACAATTTTCTCAAAAGGTCTTGCCAAGGATAGAGGTGAGACTAACCAGCCTATAGTTAACCCGGTTCCTCTTCCTCCCCTTCTTGAAAATAGGGACCATGTTGGTCCTTTTCCAAATTTCTGGGACCTGTCCCGAGCACCACAAGTGCTCAAACAGTTGTGTTAGCAGCTCTGCTACGACTCCAGCTAATTCCTTACGCACCTTAAGGTACCAATGGGATGCATGTTTGTATTCGTGTCCGGGAATACAGATGCAAAAAAATAATTTAGAATCTCCGCTTTGGCCATCCTATGTTACCAGTTGCCCTAGTTTATCCTGAAGGGGCCCTAAGCTACCCTGTACCTTCTTTTTGCTTCCCATGTACTTAAAAAATGACTTTTTGTTATCCTTAACTTTTGTTGCCAGTCTGAGCTCCATTTCCACTTTGGCTTTCCTCACCGCTTCCCTGCAAGTTCAAGCCAAGTAGGTATACTCCTCCTTGGTGGCAGCCCCCTCCTTCCACAACCTGTAGGCCTCTTTTTATCCTTCCAGGCTCTCCTACATTTCCCTGCTCCTCCAAGAGGGTTTCTTTGCTTTTTTTGCCCCCTTTTAGATGTACTGGGATGGCCCTTTTCTGTGCCTGCAGGATTAGTCTCTTGAGAAACGCCCACCCTTCCTGGACTTCCGTCTCTCCAAGGTTTTACCAGTCAGTCCCTCCTTAACTAATCTCCTGAGCTTCTTGAAGCTGGTCTTCCTGAAGTCTAGCACTTCCACCCTACTTATCTTCCCCACCTTTCTGCAGATAGTGAACCTTATCAATAGGTGGTCACTATCCTCTAGGTTACCTTTGTAGGAGTAACTGGCTTATTTGACTAGAAAAACAGACAAAGACCAGAAGTGCTGATGCACTTGTTTTGAGATAAGGAATCCTGCATGTCTTGGGTTATCTTGATATACTGCCCTGTGCATAGTTTACGTAAACTTCCTAAATTTCTGTGTAATTTACTATTGTTTTGTTTCTCCAAGGTTGTATTTTTTTAAATCTCTTTCTCTGTTTTAAGTATAAATACGCTTGTAAACTTAGAGAGTCTGAGAAATCCTTTGAACAGACAAGGGTGATTCCCCTTGCTGTATGGAATTCTCCCTGTGATCATAGTTTGGCCCTAGATAAAGAAAAGCTGGCTCTGTCAGTTCTGATTCAACCACAACGCAAAGTTTGATTTCTTGCACATCTTGCACCTACAGATCTCCCACCAAGTCGGCCCCTGGGGCCAGTACTAAATCTAGTAAGGCATTTCCCCTAGTGGGAATGCATACCTCTTATGACAGGTGAAGGTCCTATAAGGAGGTTAGAAACCTTTGTGAACAGGCAGACCTGGCTGCCTGTTTCTCCCAGATGTCATGGGTGATTTTAACCTCCCAGACGTGTGTGTGTGTGTGTGTGTAAAATATATGTTTTGTCATCACTGTAAGCACACTGTCTGGGAAAAACACAGAAGAAGAGAGACTAGCTAGCTACCAAGAGACTAGATAGCAAGCCAGAGCGTTTCAGATGCTGCTGGTCCAAGACAGACACAGCCCACAAAAGGCACAGCTCACTTCACACACAACTTATATGTTGTTTCTGCATCCTTCCCCCAGAGCGCCATGATTGGAAGGGAACTCAGAGAAAGATCGCAGTCACTGGACAGCTACAGATCTCAATATCAGAACAGTCTTCCCCCCCCGCCCTTTCTCAGTTTCTGCTTCCTGCAAGCCTGCCTTCTGAATTGATTCAGATGCTTCTAAATATAGATTTTGACTTTTCCATGGGTCTCCCATTTTGATTCGGCTGCTGAATCAGGCCGGATACTCCTCCGAATCAAACTGGCTACCAAAGCTTCGCGCAGCCCTAACAGTTACCAAGAACCACTCGATAATCTTAACCCCTTTTTAAATATTCCGCAAGTTCCAGCATAAAATAATTTTTAAAAAAAGAAGTATTACATTTGTCTAATTAACAAACAAACACATTTTGTAGGTAGGAGCTGGTGCCATTCATTTATTTTAATTCTATACTTTAACTGAGAACAGCAAGGGGGGGAAGGAGGGGAGACAGACTCACAAATGAAGACTGCAAACTAATGCCTTATCCTACAACACAAGAAATTTTAAAAGTTTGTATTTATCACACATACTTTTTTACAACTGAGGAAAGGAAAGTCTTGCTAACTATTACTTCATTTATCTTCCTTGCACATACATACTCTATTGCTGTCTTCACAATTGTTACTGAATATATTTCAGCAGAACA
Source organism: Crocodylus porosus (assembly GCF_001723895.1). Lineage (NCBI taxonomy): Eukaryota > Metazoa > Chordata > Crocodylia > Crocodylidae > Crocodylus > Crocodylus porosus. The sequence continues at coordinate 128,220,752 of NW_017728886.1, read as the reverse complement.
CAACAGTAAACCACCTCATTATAAAACAGGGCAAAAAATCATCATATATATTTTAAGGCACCAGTATTTTAAAGAAGAAGAACAGAATTTAATAATGGGAGACAACTGTCCTCAGTTCAGGGTCATCTTCAATTTGGGTAATACAGAATTTTCTGCTTCCAGATGATGTATGCCAAGTCATCAGTACAGAAAGTACTTAAAAGAAGTCCCTTCTAGTGTCTTGTCACTACTGGAGATATAATCCAGTGATTAAAAAAAACCTGCCCAACTAGCAAATACCATGTTAGCTCACATGCCATAAGCAACTTTCCCCACTAGAAGTCAGTCCTGCGACACTAAGGTATGTGACTGAAGCAGGGCACCTGGTTTCTGTGCCAGAATGGAAGTCTAGGGCGTTTCCCTCACTTCTCGCCCAGCCACCAAGGAGCAGCAGGAGTTCACACTTCAACACAAAAAGAGATAGATTATAATCCCCTCTCAGCTGCTGCCAAATTGGCAGTAGCTTTTGGCTAAGCAGCCAAAGCTGCTGCCTATAGAGCCATGGCTGTGAGAAGGTTAGAGCTCTAGCTTTTGTCTGAGCAGGAGAGTGAAGGTATGCGAGTTGAAGAGCAAGCTCTACCCCAACCAGGAGGTCAGCTTTTGGCCAGGACTTAAAATAAAACCAAAACTCTCAATTCATTCTGTCTTCCCAAAAAAAGGGTGTTCACATTATTTGGGGGGGGGGGGGCGTGTAGTATTCAAGAAAATGATAATATAGCTAAATTCACGATCAAGCACCACAGGATAATACTGACACAACTTCATAGACAATTAATAATTTGTCACAGGTTCTAAACCTGGTGTATTAGGCTGAAGAATTTGAACTACTTTCAGTAGACAACCCTTCTTTTCAAGGAGATAATTTCCTGCTGGTGAAGCAAAAAATGCAGATGTCTGGCAATTCACACAAGTAGAACAATACCATTTTTGACATAAGCTTTACTAATATACCACTTACCTGATACGGTAAAGAGAACTTAGCATTGTAGGTAAATAACAAAGCTGCTAAGGAGGGATTCAACCTAACTTTCCCATAATTCCCATTACCAAAAGACTACAGTTTCAAAGCAAATGTTCAATTATAATAATTATTTATAAATTGTCATAGATGTACTCAAGGTTGGGCAATGGAAGTGCACAAATATTAAAATTATGAACACATCTATATATTAACTTCCTTGAATTCTCCAATAAATCTAACTCATTTCCAAATACTGACTGCCATACCACAGACACTAAAATAAAGAGTAGAAAGAACAGGTCAAGATGGATGGACAGTTTGTGGCCAGAGTGTTAGCCTTTGGTGCAAGGATACCTTACAGATCTCTTCTTACGCCCCAATTTCCCCCTTCCCTCCAATTTTTAAAACTGAAACAGAGCAGTGCTCATATAATAGTATGAGACTATAACATTATCCAAAAGTCAGAAAGTATATTTTCTCTTGAGCAGAAGATCTATTGTAAGCATGAAGCATACCAGCATTAAGTCCTCTGACTGGAGCCAGTTGGGCTGTTCAGTAGCTTGGCTCAGTGCCTGGAATAGCGTTGCTCTGAGAGCACAATAGTTATCACCTCTTACTCTCCTTATACAGGCAAATTTCTGAGAAACTGCTTCATATCCCTATTAAAAAAAATAAAAACAAAAAACAGAAAACCAAATTGATTATACAAATAAACACAAAAACATTTTTTCATTCATTCTAATTCAAATGTCTGTATCAAGAGACAACATTTTAGAGCCATCTAAAAGAGCCAACACTTCGTGTTTCACTACTCCACATAAAATAGTCAAATACTTCTGAAACAAATGTATAAGGACAAGTTACGCAAAAGAAACACAATACAGCTATTCAGCAGAACAGAACTGTGTAACAAATATTTTTATATATCAAAAACAAAAGCTTAAACAGAAAGCTCGCACTCACTGGTGAGACTGCTTGGTCTGAACCCTAGCCCTTTGAAGATCGGTATCACAGGACATTACCATCTATAGATGCCAAGTAAATTAAAAAGCATATAAACTATCATAACTGACATGTTAATCAAAACATGACGAATGAACCTAAAATAGCCTTCTACAAGCTGTTGGTGTCCTCACCAAGGCCCCTGACACATTACATTTAAAATATACTTAACAAGTTAACTGCACCTTAAAGAGTAGCCCAGCCACATATTCAAATCAATTTAAGGCATGATAATACAGTAAACAAGCCTCAAAGTTATTCCACATAACATGTAGCAAAACTTTGTGGCTTGTTTGTATCACGACTTAAACTAAACATATAGCTGGTTGAGACTGGTCTATGACAGATCCCACTGTTCAACTGAGTGTCAAGGTCCAGCCTGGTATAGCCCCAGGGTCTGGGACACACAGGTGGGGGCAGAACCAGTACCCTGGACCTCTGCCCAAGCCCCAGAGGAAGATGGGGGTGCCACCATGATCCTGAGGATATCCCCACGAACTCAGAATGTAAAAAAACTGCTTGTGCAGCCCAGCTGCATGCATGATTTTTTTTTTTTAAGTTGCAACGGCAACAGAAGCCTGGGATCAGGGAGGATCTCTCTGATCTCCAGATCCCCATATGCCACGACTTGTAAAAACTATGTCAGCCACCAAGCTGGGATTTTGGCAATCAGCTGATTGTTGGCTGGGGACAGTTCTAGACCCCCACTTGGTCCCTAGCCCCAGCTAACAGTCAGTTGATTGTGAGCATCTGTCTTTTAAATGGCCAATCCAGGGAAATATGGTGTGGTTGGGGACCTGAACCCCAATGCCAAAAATCATGTCTTGCCATTTACATGAGACATAGCAGGAGAAATGATTACCAGCATAGCAGATCAGATCCCATCATGCCTTTAAGTGAACATCTGTCAGTGGTTCAATATATGACTCATTAGTAACACACGCAGAAGCTTATACTAACACTGCACTGTTGTTTTCAGTATTTACAATATTAAATTAAAATGGCTTAATCTGAACTGTTAAAAATGCATTTCCTCCAAAATTCATACAAAACAGAAAACTACTGAATAATAAACTACAGTATCTCCATTTTCCTCTGCATTTTTAAATATACTATTTACCCTATCATCCCTACACCCAAAATCCATAGCAAGAGATCTCCTTCCTTCCTCCTTCCTAACTCTTTACAAAGGTCTCCCAAACAAGAATATGATCTAACACACTTTGACCAAAAACAATGCGGACAGTCAAAACAAGGTGGAGAATGTGTTGCCCATGAGTACAAAAATTCTAGTAGTTGTTACTTGTCTGTAACAGTGCTGAGAATTGTGCTGATAGGAGTTTTGAGAAAATCTTGGATTCTCCTAAGCAGGCCTTTTTTATTTCTACTGAAAATTCATAGATATACTCAAGTCACATACCACCACCACAGCCCTTTAGCCCCATACAAAGGGCAATTTCGATTGCAGCAGACAGTTTTAAAACAGGAAAGTGCACAATTAAGGAAAACTAACAAATGCAAATGAGTTTACATGGCTCACATGGCACCCAAAAAACTTGTCTAACAACTCTCCCAACTATACAAGTTGTCCAAAAAAAAGATATGCAAAAGCAAGGAGGTTTTGGTTGTATTTCCTGAACCATCACAGCTAAAACAGTTCAACCCTACTACAACATTCTTTGTTACTAGAAGTGCATCGATATCGGATCAACAATATAAAGAAAATAGACTGTATTGGAAATTGTCCTGATGCAGCCGATAAATGCCTATGCACGTGCGCAGCTGCAGCACAGCACAGCACACAGGCAGTGAGGAGCACAGCCCAGAAGGTTGGTACAACTGGTAAGTCTGTGGTGCTGGAAGAGAAGGGAGGAGGGAAGGGGCGTGGAGGTGGGGGCAGATCAATGTCCCCCGACAGCGAGGGAGTGGGGCTGGGGCAGGCACGGCCCAGTTGGGACAGGGCAGGGCACGGAATGGAGCCGTGGCTTGTCTGGGGAGCACAGGGAGGGGGAAGCTCCCACAGCTGTGTGCACCCCAGGAGGACATGGGGAGGCATGCCCTCAGATCTGCGCAGGGTGGGGCGGGGGTGCACTGCTGCCGCAGGCGGGGGCAAAGCTCTTCTCAGTGTATGGGGGAGGGGGCTGTGCTCTGGGCAGGTGGTGACACTGCTGGGAGGAGGCGTTTGGCAAAATTTGGGCCATAGCCCCCCTCCCAGAACTGCTGCCACCCGCCCTGTGCACAGCCCAGCTCAGCCCCTGAGAACTGCAGCCCACCCCACACAGATCCAGGGGAACATGACCCTTCTACGTTCCTTCCCGGAGTGCTCGCAGTGGTGGGAGTCACTCCCCCACCCCCTAGATGCGCCATGGCTCCATCCCGCGCCCACCCCAACCTGGCTGGGCAGCACCTGCCTCAGCCTCACTCCCTCCCTCATTGTGAGGGCAGTGATCTGCCTCCCCATGTCACTTCCTTCTCCCCTCCCCTTCCACTACAACAGACTTACCAGCTGCACGCAGCTGTATTGAAAAATCAGATTGGCATCAGCCAATATGCCTCCTTAAAAATTGGCTATTGGTATCGGTCCCCAAAAATCTCTATCAGCGCACGCCTATTCATTACTGTTACATTTTTTGTTTTTTCAAACACTTGAACTACTTGTACATCTGTGCCCATACCATGGAGATTATTTTGAAATATACTCAAGAGAAAATGTCCATCACCAAATGGGGTTTTGGTAGAGATGCACTGATGTATCAGTCCACATCATATCGGCATTGATAAAAGGAAAGTTGACTTTATCAGCAATCAGCTTTTTTTGGCCGGTGTAGCTGACAATGTCACCAATAAATGCTGCAGCTGTGCACATGCATGCAGCATGCACGTGGTCAGGAATTCAGCACGGCAGCTTAGAGAGCGGGGTCCTGCTGGTAAGTCTATGGCAGTGAAGGCCCCCATGATGAGGGAGGGAATGGAGCAGGGGCTGGCACTGCACAGCTGGGGCAGGGTGCAGGGCAGAGCCGCGAGTGGCTCATCCAGAAGGAATGGGGGGTGGGGTAGCTCCCCACCACTGAATGCACCACCAGGGAAGGCATGGGAGGGGCACGTGCCCCTCAAAGTAATACATGGGGCAAGGGTGGTCTGCATCAGCCTCTTCCCAGTGGGGACTGGGCTGGGAGTGCACTTGGGGCAGGCGGGGGTAGGACAGCAGCAGCACTGGGAGGCAAAACTGCAGCGAATTCTGGGGTGACTGTAATCCACCCCATAGCTCTCCCTCCCAGCCCCTTTGCTGGGAAGAAGTTGGTGGAGCCCTTGGCCCTAAGCGAGCAGTGGGCAACCTGCCTTCCCCCAGTGCAGAAATCTGGAGAACACATGCCCCCCCATGCCTCCCTCAGGGGTGCGCACAATGGCAAGGAGCCACTCCGTCCCATACCCTATCCCACCCTGGCTGGGCAGCACTTGCCCCTGTCCCAGCCCCACTCCCTCCCTCACCATGGGGGTGTAGATCTGCCCCCTCCCCCACATCCCTTTCCTCCCACAGACTTACCAGCAGGACACTATTCTCCAAGCTGCTGGGCTGCATATTGGCATTGGCTAATATGGCTGGTTAATAATTGGCCAGTATCAGCCAAAAAAAAAATCTTTATCAGTGAACCCCTAAGTTTTGGTAGTTTTTCCAAAAAAGTCTTCCATATGTCCAGTCCACATCAACGCTGCACTCATGGGTAGAAAAAGAACACTCTCTCTGAAACAAACACATTCTGCTTTATTTTGTGTCCTCTATGACACTGCCTGAACTGCAGTCCATCAAGCCACAAAGTCCACAGGTCAAATTCTGCTTTCATACCTTGAAAGAAGTTTCAAAACTAGAATATGGCCCAAGAATACTTCAAGCCCCCTGCAAAGTCATTAACAATGGTAAAAGTAAGCAAAAAGGCTCTTAAAACCCATTTTAAAAAAATCCTTCTTGTGTATGGCCCCATACAAACAAAATAGGTAGAGATTAAGAACAAGAGATTTAAGATAAAGAAGTTCTCTATGTTCTAATGCTGCCTGCATCACCATTTTATGAGAGCCTCCCAGCAGTAAAGAAACACCCATAGCTCAATCTCTTCCTTACCCCCAGGGGAAGAACTGTATTTGCACAGATAGATTTTGACATATAAATACTTCCCCTCTCCTCAAATACGAAGAAGTTCTGCTCAACAGAAAACACATGGTTAAAGTATAATTTTCTATGCTGAAGATGTCTTTTTCCTTTGTTTACCTAATGAGTCCCTAAATCCTGGATTTTGTGTCCTCCCTATTCAGGTGATATATTTGCAACTGAAGTGAAGATTTGGCTCTTTCTTTTCAGCCCTGCAAAGTGAAATATGGGTACCCTGGGTAACAGTAAATCGCAAAGATGTTTGCATATAGATGATATAGATGTTTATTCATATATTCTACCAATAAGAGTAATAAGAATTTCAAATAGATGTTGCAGGGACTAATTAAACAACCACACACCTAACTTACTACTTCTACTTTCTGCTACTGTATTTCTGTTTGAAATACTGTGCACCTTAAAAATACAAGAAAAAGAAAAGCCACAAAACCCATTAAGGCCAAAATCTGGCAAATATCTATTGTGCGGAAACTACCAAAAAACCCTTACAAAGAAAAACAAGTTATTATACCTTTTTCATAAGTTTTGCCACTGGTGTATTTCCTCTCCACTCTTTTTGGCAGTACTCCACGATATCCATTTCAGGTGCAACACTTAGCTTATTTTCTGTTGAGATTGATCACATGTGATATGCACATTATATTAAAGGGGAACTATGAAACAACTCAATTATGTAGTGGTTATATCTAGTACTTCAAGAAGTTCTAGTTTAGTTGAAAATAGTTACCGATCTAAGAGCAGCTGACTGTAGCATATTGCCTAGCTAACATAAAATATCTTCTGTTAGTATTGGACAGAAAAAAAAACCCCTCCAGAAATCAGTGTGCAAGCATATGATGGTGGTGAAGAAGATGCCCCATGACCCCAAAAAGCAGCAGAAGGAAAAGACCAGTTGGCTCTCCCACCACTTCAGCAGTCAAAAAAGGCAGCAGGAAAGCTTGTTTTCTTCACTTCAGCAGTTAGATTACAGAGACACACACAAGACACTCCATATTTACATAGGGCATGTTAAGCACAATGGAAAGCAAGCAAGAAAGATGGGAAAAATTAGCTTCCCCAGAAGAGGTAAAGAACACAAAATTTCATGGGAATTCCACTGGCTTCCTTTCAGATCATAGGCACTGAAGCAAGAGCACTCCTGAGGGACTCCCACTGACACCCTTTCATACTATCAACTGGTTAGTAGTATTTGTTAAAATGTTACATTTTTACAGAAAAGGTACCAGCACAATATACAAATATCAATTTTCTACACGGTCAAAAGAACTTTGAAGAAAAAAAAAAAAAAAAAACCCTAGGTAGATTGGGTAGTCTGAAACATGATTCAATGTGAAACGGAATTTAGGATGAATAAAAAATTGTGTTGCACTCCACTGTGAGATGCATCTCCAATGCATATATACATTCAGCAGCAAAACCTTTGGGGATGAAGGAATAAAGCTATATAAACTAATATTATTATAAGTTGTTCTGTTGTGTGAAAGGCCATATAAATGAAAGTCAGATATACCTGTGGAGCCTGTCTCACAAACAAGTAATACTTTTTCTCTCTCTATTTCTTCTGCATCACGATACATGTCCTCCTCACTGCAACAACATTGACACACAGTTCATGTAATACCACAAATCATACTGCTGTTGAAATTTACTCCATTTACCACTGTATAAAGCTACTTAATCATAATTCCCTCAAAATATTATAAGAGAATTCAATGTCCTCCTACGATCCATATCTATGCATTTTTAAAGTGAGGAAAAAAAACATGAATAATCTTGATGCCCTGGGGAAAAAAATCAGTTATTAATAATCATATATACATGTATAAACATACACACACATTAGTGCAGCGATAAATTATACGTTACTGAAGTGATTCATTACAGGAACGGATAATAGACCAGAGAGGAAAAGGATGGGTG
>NW_017728886.1:128165440-128212425 GCF_001723895.1 Crocodylus porosus | reverse complement strand
ACCTTGTCTGCCTATATTATATAATAATATATATTGTATAATATATATGCATGCAGTCAGTGGTATTATAGGCATACGAGGGGTAGGGTGGGTGTTTTAAACACTCTCCCCCTCTGGTCTGTCATCCATGCCTGTAATAGATCACTGCACAAGCATACACCTTGCTGCTGGTGTCAACCCCACTGGAGACTGAAATGAGTGGTACAATAAATTCCATTTTTATTAGAACAAGCATCATAAATTCAGTAGCTTTTAGTTTAACGTATATTTTACCATAACATTATATAAAGGCTCCACTATATAAAAAGGGGTTCATAGATTTCACAGATTTCATAGACATTAGGGCTGGAAGGGACCTCGGGAGATCATCGAGTCCAGCCCCCTGCCCAAAGGGCAAGAAGTCAGCTGTAACATATCTAGTAGATGCCTTAGCATGTATTCAGGGTGAGCGGGAACTCATACACCATAATTGTTTTAGTGTCTGGAAATTTAAAGGAAAAGACATTTTAAGTGATACATATTCCTTCAGATCTGATTCTGCCAGGTATTCAGCATTATTACATAGTAAGCCAACCTACACAATTCTTAGTTGTAATATTTCATTAAAAAGTTACCATCAAGTACATTATCTATTTATTTGGGTTTTGCTCTTTTGGGGGTTTTTTAATAATAAATGGAACGTAACATTTCACTCACTCCAAAACTAGCAAGTACCCATTTCAGTAGAAGGAAGAAATTCACAAAACTTGTACATGCATATTAATTTTAACAACAATTCTAGCTCATCTATTATTTGTGTCCAGTAAGGTCAACAACATGATCAGTACTCAAACAGAAACCAACCTAATGCTCCTGACACAAAGAACTTACACAAACGAGACAAGACAGGCAGCTGAAAGCTTTAAAAAAAAGGAACAACAAATAAATTACCGTGACTAGGTGATAACTGGATACGCTCTGGTAAACCAAAATGTGAACCGCATTGTTACTTATGGCTTCACGTCCATGCCAACTTATCTTATACAATTATTTCTGAACTTGTTTGCAAAAATAAGTAAACTTTTTTCTCATTAGCTTTCACCCATGCCATAACGAGAAGCCAAAAATGTCTTACTGTTGCTATCAGAGTTCTAAAGCAGTTTTCCTTCCTAATCATAAGAAAGAGATGGAAGGGACCTAGGCAAGTCCATCTCCTAGCCCTAAAGCAGGATTAAACTATACACAAATCATTCCCAAAAGATATACACAAATCATTCCCAAAAGCAAGTCCGTCTTGCTCTACAAAGCTTCTAATGAAGATTACTTCATCTACAAGCTCCCCAGGTAACTGATTCCAGTCTTAATTACTTGGGAATTAGAATGTTTTTCTACTAAGTTTACACTCTCGTTTCAATTTAAAACTACTACTTTTTGTTCTCGCCCATGCAGGGAACAATTTATAAGCTTTGTTTCTTCCATCATCTTTTACATAGTTTACAACTTCTTTTCTATTCCTTTAACTGAAAAAAAAAAAAATCCAATCCTTTCAATCTTTCCTCACAGCTTGTATTTTCTAAATATCCATATAGACAGACATAAATATACAAACAGGAGTATGATATCATATATGATACTCAAACAAGAATATGACATAAAACAGAAGCATCATAAGCATGGGCTTGGATTTTGCAAGTGTAACATTCACGAGTTTTGTGAGTTTGTTATATATTATAATCCCTAGATCCCCTCCTTGTAACACTGCTGCCTGGCCAGTCACTCTACGTTTTCCTTATAATTGGAATTCAAAGTGTTGTTGAGAAATATTTTCCAAAGTGCATGCAAAACCTTTCCATCTTGGTATCATCTGCAAATACAATAGTCTGGAAAGATTTTTATTTTATTTTATTTTTTTTTTTTTTTCTAATGGTAAAATCATATAGCCTTATCACACTGAATTATGGCATAGTTATAATATTTTCTTCCAGAGAAATATCATTCTACAAAGGAAAAAAAAGTATTAGGCATAGCTGCCAGTAAAGGAGATCAGACCAGCAAGCTTGTATCTTTATGCAAGCAGAGTTATAATTTTCAGTTTAGCCTCTAAGCCTTGAAACTTTCTATGACTGGAAGGTCACCTAATTACATACAGTACTTGGGTCCAAGTTAATTGGCCTTTGTTATCTTTTTTCTCTCTCACCTTATTAACAAATGTTTTTTACTTGAGAGAACTCAGCTGAGATTCTTCTAGGACAGTATCTGGCCTGTGGCCCAGACGCAGCCTGCAAAGTCAGTGTGAACAGCCCATTACCAGCATGTCAGCACAGGTCAATGCTTCTGTATTCGGCAACAATGGAACGAAGGATAGGAGTAACAGCAGTATTCCCCCATGCAGACATACCAGCTCCAGAGCACAGGATATGAGTGCAGCCACTTTCATAACCTTGCCACAACAAATGACTGCAGCCATAGGAACCCCTTATAGCAGGGACAAGCAGCAGCTGCACTCAGCTGCTAGGCTCCAGTGCCGTGTTAAAGCTCTGAGCTCACTGGTGTGTCAACATGAGCTCTGGCTGGAAACGCATCTTTCATGAAGCTCCAGAGCCCATAAGATGAGCTTGTTTCCTCTTTTCCCTGCCACTGAATCAGTGAGGAGAGAGCAGGGTGGGAGAGACAAATGGCAGCAAAACTCAGATCCTGGGAAACAGAGCCCCATGAAAACTCTGGCAGAGGGAATAGGAAAGGCAGTGGAGACCCACCCTTGGCAGTCCTATGTGCATACACCCACGGGGTTCTGGCATACAGCACTGACTAAAGCACCTGAAAAAAAAAATGTTATTTCAAAGAAACACACCATGGCAGAGTACAGTCCCACTCCCATGTTTCCAAGGCCCATGGCTCAGTTTCCCAACTTTTACTGTCTATATCAGGGGCAGGCAATTATTTCTGGTGGAGGGCCGCTTACTGAGTTTTGGCAACCTATCGAGGGCCACATGAAAGGCAGCCAGGGACAGATAAATATTAATTTCCTAATGTTTTGGGGGCCCATGGGCTGGATAGAACGGCATGATGGGCCACATCTGGCCCACGGGACGCATTTTGCCCTCCCGTTCTATATGAAGATACATTCATTAATGGTTGTGGAACACTCTGATACTAGGCAAATGAATAATTTTTAAAGGATTATATAAAGATGAGCACAGCTGTTCACTGCCGGATTTTGACAGGTATTCAATAGATATTCTAGTAGCAACTCCTAGTCTAATGAAGACAAAAATTAAATACTGAAGGGTTGCCTCATTTCCAGCCCACTGAAACAAGTGGCGCAAAAGCATAAAGGTAAGTTATGATACAGCATTTAATACATTATTTTTTCAAGCTGTTCAGTGCTTGATCCTGTAAATTACCATACGCACTCAAATAGAAGATGGCCCTGATTATAAGACAACCCTCTCCCCCCACCCCTGCCCTTACACAATAACTAGATTCTATATATGGAAAATGTATACATTTGTTATAATTTTCCATGTATAGAATATCAATTTTGGAAGTCTGCCTTCAATTTGTCCCCTTTCCACTGCTACAGCAGGAAAAATAAACCTGGGGGATAAGGTAGCCCTTTGTTCCTCCCCCAAAAAACATTTTCCCCTGGCAGGCTTACTGTCAGAACCTGCTCTCCATGACAGCAGAGAAGTGAAGAGCAAATTTGAAAACAATAACCTTGAAATTAAACAGGAATGTTGCAATTTGCATATAATGTACCTCAAGATTTAGCTCAGTCAGAATTGATCTGTGTTACCTTTTTTTGAAGCTGCTGCAAGTTTTAGCACAGGTGTTTCATAAATAGTTTTGAGCAGCACTTCAGCACCTGCTTCCATCTAGTATAAACCCTGCATGGTATTAATCCAAAGCCAAAAAGCTCAAGATCTGCCATATAGTTCAATGCGCTGGGCCTAACCAGAGTGAACAACATTTCAAACCATATTAACCCATGACATTGGATACAGTTCTCCCAAAATCCCTTTGTTACACCCTCTCTCAGCCTGGTACATATGATTCATGTGGCACTACCCTCCACAGTGACCCCACAGCTCAGCACTACTCAGTATGTGTGTATACCCCATATCACCACCCCCCCGCAACCCACAGGATCCACATGCTAATTAGCCCCCATTCATGACTGGAACTGGGTGTTGAGTGATGAGTTCTGGGATTCTCCAAAAATTTTTGTGCAGATAAGGTGCAGGGTAACTTGGTCCAGCTTTACCTCACAAAGGGTGGGGCCACACTAATCATGTGTGCAAGGCTGAGAGGGGGGCCAACAGAGGAAATATAGGTAAGCAATGTCATGGCTCACCATGACAAAAAAGTGTTAGCAGTGAGGGGGACTGAGCTTAATGGACCTACCATATGTCTTACTCAGATGGGTTGCACTTACCTATCCTTATGATAGGATCCCATCAGTCTATTTGCCCAATACAGGCCCTATGTTTTAGAGTGACACTCATGGTTGGCTGCATTTAATCAACTTTTTAGTTGGCTTCCCTCGCTGGGTACACACTGATTTTGCCAGCAGTTTAAGGGTAGACGATATATTTAGTAAGATTTCCTAGTATGCCGTTATAAGATGGGGAGTATTTTCCCCCCATGCCAATGAGGGGAAACGCATCTTGTATTAGAGTAATTACATTAAATTGAGTTCTTCTAAGGTAATGCATTTGATCTTAGCCTACAAGTGGCTGAGAAGTTAAACATTCTATACAAAAAGATAATGTTAAAATTTTAATCTAGAATAATTACTCCATCACCTTGTTAGATGTTGGCTAATAAGTAGGGATGCATGAAATGGGACATATTCGATTCGGATTCAGCCCAAAACAGGGACAGTAATTCAATTTGTTGATTCAGATAATGGTCCCCAATTTGATTTGGCCGAATCCAAAGGTTCAATGCTGAATGGGAGAATCAGTGATTCAGCCACAGACACAGCTTTAAATGTTTTTTCTACTTACCTTAAGGTACCAGGTGTGGCTTGTGAATGCTGCAATGCTGGGACAGATGGAGCGTCCCACAGGAGCGCAGGCCCCTGCCCCATGTGCTTGGTGGCAAACCCAGAAGTAGACCAGAAGTACTTTCAGTCCACCTCCAGGTCCACCACTAAGCATGCAGGGGACACCCCCCAAACCCAGGAGGCACCAGTTAATGAGCCCGGGGGGGTCCCTGCACGCTCCCCGGTGGACCCATAAGTGGACCAGAAGTGCTTCTGGTCCACTTCCAGGTCTGCCACCAACCGCACTGGGGAGCCCCCCCACGGTCCTGTGGGATGCTCCATCCACCCCACCATCACAACATTCACCAGCTGCCTGGTACCTTGAGTTATGCGGAAAAAACATTTAACGTGTCTATGTCCAAATCGCCGAATCTTTCCTAATCTCTCCAAATCCATTCAGAGGATTCCGATTCAATTCATGGAGATTAAAGCATTCCCTGATTCAATTTGGATTCAGAGATTTAGCCACTGAAAAAAAATCAGGCCAAATCGAATCAGGGACCAAAGCTTTGCACAGTCCTGCTAACTAGGCAAGAATACCACTTACATAACAGTTTTAGGGAATAAGACAGTTGCATGTAGAAATTCCAGCAATTTAATAAATACGGTTTTTGAACCAATTTAACTCAACAGTACCTTTATGTGGGTGCTTTGAAATCAGCCTATAAGTAGTTAATACGGTTGGGTATTACTTTGGTACCAGCTGGAGCGCACACAAAGGTGCACTTACTTTGCTAACACATTATAAGGAAAACAATGCCTTCAGTTTTAATTTAACTACTTAAACAGCAAATTCATGTAAACATGAAAACCGGCAGCCAGTATTTACATTAATTCACTTTATCTATCTACAAAGAAAAGAGTCTTCTGATGTGTACCCAAAGAAAGATAGTGAGCAAATGATTTTTCTATTCACTGAATTTTGAATGGTGTTCAATAAATAAAACAACAAAAGAATGAAAGTAAAATGCAGCACTTTCTTCCTCTTCCACTTCTCCAAATACTGTAAGGGAACAGGAAACCATTCTTACTCAAATGTCACATTTTATTTTTAATGGTTTGCAATGCCCTTTTAATACATTAATACATAAATACAGGCCTTTGATAACTCCAGGTTCTTAAAAAAAAAAAAGAAGTTATACTTGTTAAAAGAGTTATACCTTTGTTTAACCATAGACAGAGATGCTTGTGGTCCTTATACCCATTTCAGACAAAGAGCCTTTTGCAGGATCTTCAAACCAGCATTTTGCAGCAGATGCTAAAAATTTTAAGATTATAAAAGAAATCCTTAATCTTAGCATTCTCCGTTTCTAAAACTGGTTCCTGGATTAAGGGTACTACCTATTTCTATATCTGTCAGTGGATTCAATCTCAAAGGGCTTCAAACTTCAAGCCTCTCAGATTAGTGAAGTGAATGACACACGGTCCACCTACCCAAAAGATACTAATGAGCTGTGGACACATCCCCTCAACCTCAAGAAATTAAAAGATTCAACAAGTACCCTATACAGAAGTAATAAACACCAATTATTTAAGCAGATCTAGTACCCCATTCAGCAGTTATGCTCATTTTATTAACAAGACATTAGTATTGTAAATCACAACAAAGCTAATATAATAAAAACTCACTTATCTACAGTTAACTCCATAGCTGAAGAGTTGCTAAAACCAGGCAAGTTCACTTCACAGTTTTCACAAACAGCTTGGTGGGTCAGAAATGCCTTCATGTCATCTGTCTCAGAAATTCTTCTGTGACTTTTATGTGTACATTCTTCTTTGATTTCCACTGCATGCTTCCCTTTCTGGTGTGTGGCTATACTTGCTGAGCAAGATTCATCACTTGGAACATAAAACTCTTTTTCATTTTTTGTCAAGCAGAATATAGTAGTCACTTTATTCTGTTTCTCTTCCACATTGGCAGAAGAGCCATTGGGTTTGTTTGTCTTCTGTTCCAGTCTATCCTGACTTTGAAGAAATACATAAATATGTAAGTTTCACAGAAAATCAGTAAAAGCATGCATTTCTTCCCTGGAGTATTTTCACTGAAGTTGCGGTATTGTGATACACAAAATGATCACACATGCTGTCAGTGTAATGACAGCCAATCATTTTAAACAAACCTAGCAAAAAGCCACTGTAATAAGAACACAGAACTAGCCCATCACCTTGCCAATGCATGGTTCTTCCCTATAGACCACAGTTTGGTAACCTAGGACCTGCAGGATGGATCCCACCTGTGGAACCTTTTGATCTGACCTGCAGGCATGGGTGGGGCTCTACTGGCAATGGGGGCCTTCCCCATGTCGCTGTGGGGAAAAGCAGCAGGGGTGGCTGGGTCCTAGCAACTACCCTTCTACCTGCCTTTGACATGAACTGGATCAATCCAGCTACAGCCTTAAAAGATCACCAGCTGCCATTATAGCCTATTTTCCTAGCAAAATTTTAAATGTTGCTCTCCAAATGACCATTTCTTAGCTTAATGATCCTCTCTTACATACCTGCAGTCTCCAATAACAAACATCCCCTTGTATACCATTTTTCTGTATTGCAACTAAAGGAAATGTTCTACTAGACAGCAGTCCAAACAAGTATAATTTAAATACCACTGTTCTATTGCTTTCCAGCCAAAAATAAGTCCAAAGAATAGCCTTCAAGCACTTTCTCTAAGACTATTTTTCCTTAATTTTCAGACATTTTTATCCGCAGAAACAATCCTGAAATCATGAACTACTAAAACACTTCACTGATTTCGTTCTTTTCAGATCACTGCTTTCATGATTCTCCTCATCATACTGAATATTCTCAACTTTACTCACTACATAATACATAGCTTTTCAATCCTGAAACCAGTTAAGCTTTTTATTTTCCGCATAACTGCACCTGACAGAGAAAGATCACCAGTTATTGCAAGCTATAGGTGTTACATGCACCACTTAACAGTAACAATCCGTTAAAATATATGTATTAGTTTAACACTGCCTGTGTTCCCATTAAAAAAGTTCCTTCACTAATCATAAATTCTTCTACCTTCACCATTACCCTTCAGGTGGGTACTCTGTGCCTGGTAATGCCCACATGAGCTGACACTTAGCTGATGCTGGATCCTCAGGGTCAACACTTCCAGTGCCTGGATAGTTCTGCTGTTTCTCAAACACTTTCAGTTTCAATTTATTTCAGACCCTGAGAGGTAGCACAGTTCAACAAAACAGGCTTAAAACTTAAGAGAGAAATCCTTGCTTCCTTTTCACCCATGGCTAAATCACCTCACAGCTCTGCTCCTCCATGACTAAATTAGGCTGAAGTACTTATGCGTGGGCACGGCAAGAACTGATGTTTGCCAAGTGTTTTTTACCTGCAAAAGTATCAAAGCACTAAGATGTCAGCACACAAGGGTTCACATGACCACAGGGAAGTAGAGTTGGAAGGTCACCTAGCCCAACCTCCATGGTCAAGGCAGGATGGTCCCTGCCTAAGCCATCCCAGAGAGATGTTGTCAGCTAAATTAATCTCAAGTCATGCAGAAGGTTGGGTAGATTTGCACATTACAGAGTAACTGAAATGTGTGTGTAACACACACACACACACACACACACACACACACACAGGCACCTCTTCCACACGCATGCATGTGCACATATAATGAATCCACAGGTGCGTGTGCATATACAAGTGCAATTAACCCATACGGGTGTGCACAGCCATGCATGCATGCACAATTCATGTGTGCACCTAGACATGTGCAGTGACCCTGTGTACACGCGTCCATATGCATGTGTGTCGCAGCCCCCACTCACTCTCCCGGGGCCGCCTCCCGCTCCTCCAGCTCCTGCTGCTGCGGGGCAGCCCCGCCTCGCCGGCACTCGCGGCCTGGGCCGAGCGTTGACCCAGGCCCGGGGGAGAAGCCCTGGGGCGGAGGCAGGGACCAGTCAGCGGCGGCGGCACTCGGACCCAGCCCCAGGCCGCGAGGCCCTGCCGCTGGCGCGCCCCCGGGCACCATGGCAACGCACCCCGCGCGCGAAGTCAAGACCTCCTGCACGCAAGGAATTAAGACTGAGGGCACCCTGGCACAGCCCCTCCCCGCACTCGCGCTTACCCGCTTCCCTCCGACACCGCGCACTCTGGTGACGTGCCCGCTGCCTGGCGTCGACCACACGACTTAAAGGTAAACATCCGCCACATAGCCCCTCCCCCTGGACCCTGCGCAGGAAATACAGCCGCTTCACTTCCCCCTTCCAACGGACTAAATACAGCTCACCAATCGCCGCAAGGTGGAGATATCATCACCTTTCCCCGCTCCTCCACTATGCTAATAGCGCATGCGCCGAAGTTACCGGTTTAGCCGACTTCTTTCCTCGCTCCCCCACCCCCATCCCCGGTTAGAACGCATGAGCTGCGACACCAGAAAAATAGAACTACGGCCCGACTTGTCGTTACTCTTCGGCCTGGCCCGTAGGCCTGAAGCTGATGGGCGAAACCAACTGCGGAGGTGGAGGAGGGCACTACATCCGGCCCTTGCGGCACGGGAAGTGCCGGGGTTTCCTCTGCTAGGGCAGATGTAGGCAGGCAGGCAAAGGTGCGCCTTCACAGACTAGTCCAGTCATATTTTTTTTTTTTTTATTACACACGCACATTCTAATATAAAAGATTTAATGTGTCTGTCTGTTCATAATGCTTTATTCACGCACTAGTTGGCTGACAACTGTCAGGGACTCAAACCCCAACTTCCCAGGTCCATTGTCTGACCGCAAGAGACAGGCAACACCAGCAAGGTCTTATTTCAAAGCTCTTTATTGAAGCATGCATACAACAACAAAGAGCAGCCCATCTCCTCCAAGAACCAGCCCCCCTTGATAATAAGTTTATATAGACAGTTTTGCATCACAAATTCTATACTTAATTGACTCAACCTCTATGGTTAGTTAAAAATTTCTAGTGCGCATGACAGGATACGCACATAGGTGGGAATTTCCCACTAAGAGAAAGCAAGATACCAGGTTAGTGTGAGAAAACTTCTAATTAGTTCAAACTGGCTTTTGGCTGCATACTTGTTTTGATATGCTACATCAGGGAGGAGGATTGCATCTTTGATTGTTTCAGCTGTGTCTTTGAAGCACTGAGTCTGCTTTGTAGATTTATTTATGGTCTTGGTAATTCCTACAGCTACACAATAATAGGCTTTGAGCAGTTCTTACGCATAAGCATCTTCCTTATCATCAAACATGCAACTTTCTTTTCAGCACTGTTACTTATGCTAGTGGGCTCAAGGTAGGTTCAGGTTGTACCATCCCTATTTATCAACTCACATTCCAAATGTCATCCTGCATACGGAGAGTTCATGATTATCCTATTTATGGCTTCTCAGCAGTATTTTTCTTTGTTGGCTTTTGGGCCTGCTTTCAAACATCATATCTATCACAACCAACCAGAGTGCAAATGCAGTGCTGGGACCAGACGTGGCAGTGCAGTGCAGCGCCACACAGGACAGAGCTGTGCTGGCCTTGGCCCCCTGCCATGCTCCCTGGAGGTGGCAGGGAAGGAGGGGGAGTGGGGTCAATTCGACAAGAGGGACAGGCCACCAGGGCTGGCCTCAGCCCACCCTTCGCCCTTCCATTGTCACCATCAGCAGAGTTGGCGTAGTGATAGGTGGAAGGGAGAAGCAGGCCCGACATGGGGGAGGGGCAGTCCCAAGCCTGAAGACAAGCAAGGCCATCACAGCAGGGGGGAGGAGCAGCGGGCTGGGCTTGACATGACAGCAGTGGGGAAAGGGGAGGAGCAGGCCTCCTCCCCCATCACCCTGAGCCTGTTCATCCTCCTGCTGCCATGTTGGCCCAGGCCTCTCACCGCAGCGAGCTAGCTTCTCCCCACCCGTGGGCCCAGTCCTCCCCCATAACCCTCACATTGGGCTCAGGCCCCTCCCCCCCACCACAGCAGTTTGACCCAAGTCATTGTAGTAACATTGTTTTAGGTTGACCATTAACTTTTTGCAGGTTGTTCCAGCAGCTTCTCCAATTAACCTGCATGCAACAGTTTCCCATGTTTCTGATGCAAAATTTTGCAGTTCGTTTCTTTTCGAGGCTCGCGAATAATAATTCCTCAGGCACACATTATTAGCAACACAAAAGGTATATTTGCAAATAGGGTTGGAGTGAAGACAAAAGACCACTCCGCCCCCAAGGAAACCTCTCAGCCGGCTCTATATACTCTCCCTCCTGGGCACGTGTGCAGAAACAGGAACTCTTACAACTTATTTCCGGTTCATACAAACATATATGTAAATACGTCACTTCATACGTTGCATGTTCATTATAATTAACTACTTAAGTATGCGGGGCGGATAGGCATATATGCATCAGCTAATTACGCACGCTCAGAAAAGCCCCTAAGTCACCAAAAGTTCAAATCCCCCTCCCCTTCAAGGACACAGTGAATTGAATTACAGCTTCTGTAATTTACATGTGAATGTCAGGGGAGTGTGCGATTTAGTATAGGAAAAAGATAGTAAATTGGCTAAGGGGGGGGGATGTCCTTGGTGGTGTTTCTTTTTATCAGGTACGAGATACAAACTGTGCAGTTCTAACAACACTCTATTCATTATGCATTCCTAATAATATTCCTAACATTTCTGTCAATAACAACATATTTCATTGGCATTAGAATTTGTCTCCATCCATTTTTTCTACAACATTAACACTTTTCTTAGGGTACAGTCTTCAGGACCAAGAAATAATGTAGCTTCTAAAGTAGATGGGCATGATATATATGATGTTTGAGAGCAGGCCCAAAAGCCAACAAAGAATAATACTGCTGCCAGCCAGGAGCCCAAGAAGGCTCCAAACAGCTGCTCCAGGCTCTGGAGTCCTGGCATCAGCTCTGTACCCATGGATGCATACGTGCCTTGGAACGGGGGGGGGGGCCTGAGGCAGCACAGCCCTGGTCTCTTACCTGCTCCTGGCACAGAGCTGATGACTGGGCTTCAGAGCCCGGTGCAGCTGTTTGGAGCCTCCTGGCTGCAGCCAGCCCTGGCTTTCTGTAGCTGCTGCTGATCATGGAGCCCGGGCTGCTTGCAGCCTCCCAGCCACCTGCTGGAAGCAGCCCAGGCTCCATTGCTGGCAGCAGCTACTCAGAGCCGGGGCTGGCCATGTCATGCCGAGCAAAATGGCCTCATGTGCCATGCTCAGCACTCATGTTGCCAACCCTTGAGCTAGAACTTCTAGCCCAGGCCCACTGTATTGGACCTGGCTTTGAGGCACAAGCTGTAGTCTAGCCCTTTCAGGCACTGGACCCCTGGCCTCTGTCTGCCAAGCTCCCAGCCCCTGTATGATTGTGTCTCTCAGACACCAGGTCCCTGGGTGGCTGCGTGGCCTCATGCTCTACCTTGCTCTGAGCTCTACACTCACTTAGGCCTTGAACCTGCCCTCACGGGGCTCAAGATGACTGTGTGCACTTCAGGCACTAATGGGACCACCATATACCGCCCATTACACTCCCAACTCAAACCGCCAGTTCCAAACTGCAACACAAACAACGAGCCCCTGGGCTACAACATAAACACAAAATGGGAAGCAGCCCTCTGTCCCTTCAAGAGAAAATTTTCCCTCACTTCTCTGCAAGGATTATCTTCCGGCCCTGGGCTATATATCCTTGTGAGCACCCTGAGCCTTACCAGGGACTCACATGCAGCACCACAGTCCCTCCAGCATTCCCTGGAAGCTGTACTGGACATAAGCTCCTACCTCTGCAGCTTGCAGGGCTAGGTTAGCTTGCCAGTTTGAGCCTCAGGTTTATACCCTCCTAGGGCCCTGCTCCCCTCGGATTAGCAGATTACCTGGACTGCCTGCAAGTACCTGCTAATTGGCCTAATTGCCCCATTGCCACTGTGACTTGCAGCTGCTGCACCCTGCCTACCCTGGAGGGTTCCCTTCCTGGGCTGCTTCTTCCCTAATGCTAAGTACAGACAGTCAAAAATCCAGAGTCTGAATTGATTCAATCTCGGCAGGTTAACTTAAACTGTGTAGATTGAACCAATAAGCAAGTGAACAGACATTCACTTTGATTCCAGAAATGCAGCCACATGTCTGCAGTGGTCCAGGCCAGAAGCCGGGGGGTGCTAGAACAGGTCTCCCTGCTTGGTTGGAGCAGACACCTTGTATCTGGAGATCTGGGACAGAAGTTCAATAAAATGATTTAACCTAAATCAATTAAGTCTGGTACTATATCCATCCAGATTTATCTTAAACCGGTTTCAGCCATTTCGAAAGTGGCCCACTGTACTTCTGTTGTGTTACAGATTTGAACCAGTTTCTGATCACTTGTACTACTTTGTGTGTAATTTCTGTCCTTAGTCTAAAGGAGCAGAGCCCCAGGCTCTCTGTCACAATGCCTTATTTAGTAGGCTATGGAATCACACTCACCTCTGCTCTCTCTCTGGCCCAATGAATCTTGAGTTGTTTTCTGAAGAGCTTCAAGAGAAGTGACTGTATCACCCCCCCGTCTTCTCTCCCCAATAGTAAAATAGCCTATAGGTAGCTGGGTAAGGCTGCCTGCTGTGACATAGGGGTATAAGTTGTAACCATGTTGGTCTAAGGACATAGGCAGACAAGGGGTTCTTTGGGTAAATCTGATCTCTTTTATTAGACCAACTCAAATATGGTTTCTCAGCCTGACAAAGGGTATTTATGTCCAAAAGCTTGCAAATAATAATGTTTTCAACTATTTGAGTTGGTTTAATAAAAGATATAGGATTTACTCAAAGAATCTTGTCTGCTGTGACATATGCATCTGAAACCTTAGGTAGAAGGAACTGAACCTGGGCGTCCCTTATCCAGGGAATGTTACTGACCTCTCTATTAAAACAGGGATGTTGCTATCACTGCAGCTACCCTCTCTTCTGGCCATGATTTAATAGAAAATGTGACCCGCTAGTCACTCCCTTTCTGAAAGAAATTACTTAGGTGTCTGAATCCAGGTGAGAGATAAGGTCTATGTAAGTGGAAGTAGGTGAATCCATGGTAAAAAGCATGTGGAAGTCTTGCTGAAGCAATTTAAGTTCCTTATATCTTAGAATAGCCTAGTAATATTTTAAAACAAAGCCTGCAACTCATGCCCTACAATCTGAAAATACTTCTCTTGATTATATTTCAAAGTATTTTATTGATGTTCACTTTTTTTTTTTTTTTGCATCTTTGACAACTGCATCATCAACCTTCAAATGTTTTAGACTTTCCATTCTAATTTAGCACTTTCAGGCACTTCACACATTTCTCTACTGGCCCTAATGCAAGTCTAATTCATTGACAATCTTCTTCAAAATAAATAGCTTTCTAAAAAAGAAACATCTTTTGAACAATTAGCTAAATATTGCTCCAGAGAACAAAACAGCAACCGTCTTTAGAATCTGCCACATCTCGAGTGTTGTTAGAAAAGCATCTGAAAGAGCCTTACCAAAGTACTTGCTGTCAAACCTTTACAGGAAGACTGATAACTCTGCTTAAAGAATCTTCATTGATGTAACATGCAGAATAAAGAATTATTGAGCTGTACCATTAACACTTTGAATGAAAAAGGGATTCCCATGTGTAACGTCAGTAACACTTTGTGTCATGCTTTCACAGATGTTTGGAACCACTGTTAACAAGAGACTTGTGGGAGAAATTTGGCAATGCAGTTCTAGGAGCTCTGACTAATCTAACCCTTAGATATCTATACTGCTTGCTTAGCGCTACCTTCTCACCTAGGGAGCTGCAGATTTCCTGGGATTTCACAAGAAATAGTCTTCGTCAGACTCTACAAAGCAATTCACTCAAGGGTACATATGGGGAGGCAA
Organism: Crocodylus porosus; assembly: GCF_001723895.1. Classification (NCBI taxonomy): domain Eukaryota; kingdom Metazoa; phylum Chordata; order Crocodylia; family Crocodylidae; genus Crocodylus; species Crocodylus porosus. Next base: position 128,197,576 of record NW_017728886.1, on the reverse strand, counting down.
GATCATGTTAAAAATGGCCACCCAACCTAACTTAGTTTGCCCAGGCATGGACCTTATACTTGGGATCCCCGGTTAGGTTGATCTGAGTGCAAACTGCACACCAGTTTCAGGAAGGTTAAATTAGTAAAAAAAAAAAAAAAAATGGCTGGCTTGATTTAACTGTACCTCAGAGGTGCATTAAGTTAGATTGGATAAGGCTAGACCTATCCAGCTGAACAACTGTACATGTTTCCAGTGCATCCCTGGGCCTGGAAAAGACCAGCTGCTGTTCACAACCCTGGGGCTGCACTTTTTCTACACCCCTGCACCATCCAGCACTGACCCCCTGCACAGACTAGCCAGACTCTGAGAGCCCACCAAATCCCACAAGCCATTCCCAGTGTCAATCTTACCAGCATTTGCCAATGCCTGAAACTGAATGAAGTACGCTGGGATGGGGGGAGGGGCAGGTGAGACTGGAGAGGTTGGTTTGCCAGGGACCATTGTCTGGGGGTAGGAGGGGTTGGGAGTAGGGAGACCCCCTCTGATCCCATAAACCGCCTCCCAGGAAGCAATCAGCCACCTGATCAGCCCTCCCCTGCCCCAACTTCCTTCAGTTGGGCTTCTGAGACTGCTGGTAAAACTGGCCTTATGAGCAGTGTGCAGGATTGAGAGGCAGTTTGGTGGCATTGTGAGGTGGGGAGCTGAAGGGGTTCTGGGGGTTTGGCAAGATTAGAGAGTGTCTCTAATCCCACCAGCCCCCTCCCACTGTAATCCTCCCAAAATCCATGCTAGTCCCCTCATCCCCCCAAGCCCTTATGTAAGCCTTGCTAGTTCCACCAATGCCCCCAACACCCCCTGTGTATCCCACTAGCCCCCGGTCCCCTCAAACCCCACTGCTAGCCCCCCCATCCCACCTGCCCCTACCCTGATTTACCTTAGCTCAGACTGTTAAATCAAAGGGCCATTTTTAACCCAATCTAATACCCACAAACTTCTGGCTGCAGTGTCTGCACGCAGCCACAGCTGATCTGTCCCTGGTTCTTAAGTGCAGCCTCCTGCTGTAACTGAGAACACGTTGCAGGAACAATAAACCCCTGGACCAAACAGAAGTTCACTGTTGGTTCCAGGGGGGAGGTGAATCTAGCTGTTGGCTGCAGCCTGCAGCTGGTTTCCCCCAGCAATGACTCCTTCTCCCTGCCAACCCAGGCTGTTTTCAGAATGGGAGGGGAGAAAGGGAGAAGAGAGATTTTAGGGTTCTCCAGCTGGCATTAGAGGGTGGGGTGGGTGAATTGGAGACCTGCCCCACCTTCCAATGGGGCCCAAAAAAAATCCCAGACTGAACTGCCTCTGCTCCCTTCCCCCCTCCCATTCTGAAAACAGCAACAGGCTGGGAGGCAGCACAGTCACAAGTTACAGAAGATACTGTTTTCAAGCATCTTCATCTGAACCCTCACGCAATAAGTGGTCAGATTTTTGCCCAATCAGCCATTTTAAGTGGTCTACAGCTGTGCACTTGTATTTGGTCATGGCTATAGACCACTTTCTGTGGTCAGACCAGGTGAAAATCGTCACTTCATAGAGCAAGGGAGCTTGCTTGTCAGCAGGAAAAATCTTGTATTGCTCTGTTTCATCAGGTTGTAGTCATTCCAAGCCTTAGCTATGTGTTTTCCTTTACTATGCTATCTAAGTTCTCTCTTCAGCTGCTTTAGATTCTGCAGTTGTATTAATTGGAAGATACTATGCTAATTGTATGTGCATAATAGTTGATTTTATATACAATAGAGCTTCCTTAATTACTTTAGGGTGCAAATTGAACACACCATTTCCCTATAAAAAAAAACTGAACATCCTTCAGAAAAATCTTTTCTAGGCTTCTAAAGCTAAGCTAGTGAGCAGCCACATTCCATATGTGTGTCTTGCTTATGAGACCTACAATCCCTGATCAGTGGCATGAAGAAGCACAAGAACCAGCTTGTTGAAATGATTTGCCAAATTGCTGAACTTCATTTTTCAGTTACCTGTTGGACCATGTTCCTTTGGACCCCTCTTATCCTTCTGGCTCATTAGGTAGTACCTAATTACAAAATGAATCCATTCAGCTTCTCCTTTTCCATATTGCCCCTTTAGATCTTACTTCTAGAGAAGACAAGTGGATGGGATCTTCGTGCTCTGAAGAAACAAGATATGGAGAGGACAGAGAAACTACTGCTTAACAATGCAAAATGAAGAGCTACAAAATGATCACTTTTAGTCATCAGAAGTATTCTCAGAAATATGATGTTACAGCTAGTGGGTTAGAGGCCACTTCCCATTTCCATATATGACCATATCCCCCATTCAAAGAATCTTTATGCAACCTCCTCACACTGTGTTAATATATAACCAAAAAATCACCTCCCCCCCAGGGAAGAGGCACACAAATGCTTCCTGGTCACAAGGAAGCTACATAAGCTTTCCTACTATTTAACTGTCTTGTCTTAACACTAAGTTCTAAATTGGGATCATGGAGTATTTTGGGTGGTCTGCAAAATTCTGTCTTAATGGTGAACTAATTGTTAGCAAGTAAGCATACTTGCTGCTAACTGTACCAAAAACCAAGAACACTCTCAGTGACTCATTTAACTAGATCGTAGCAAACAGCCTGGCCTGTTTTATACATCTTTTCTTTTTTTGGTAGTGTAACTTGTATTCTTAAACTTCCATGCAACAAAAAAAATGGAAAGGAAGCAAATGCAAATGTGATTTTAAACACAGGGAGAAGAGGCTGTGTTATTCAGCATAAAATTATAGAATGAGGAAGGGGAAATAAAAATGGAAAGAATTGAAGGATTAGAACATTATCCACATTACTTGCAGGGATAGAATTTAATTTCCACAACACCCTCTGGCCGTTTTTTTTAAAGCAACTGATTTACAGTAACTGATGTTAACATATACCTTGCAGAGAAGGCTGAAAAATTCAGAGGAGGAGATAGAGCAGGGGTGGGCAATTATTTCATATGGAGGACTCCTTACCCAGTTCTGGCAGGCTGTTGAGGACTGCATGGGTAGCCTTACCCCTTGACAAGTGCCCCGCTCCCTGGTCACCATCTTGCGGAGGATGTTCTAGGGCCAGCACTGGTGGGCCCAAAGCAGGGCATAGGCTGGCAGAGGTCTGTGGAGCCGGGATGGGCTGCACCAGCAAGGAGAGCGGGGAGCTGGCCTGGCTCCATAGAGCCCCTGCTGGCCAGGACTCTGTACCCCTGCTGCCCTGCTCTAGGCCCCACCGACACTGGCCCCGGGACACCGGTGCAGGCCCCATGCTCCCGCTGGCTCCCTGCCCACTCACTCCCAGTGCCCCCCAGCCCTGCGGTACAGGCGGGGGGCAGCACACAGCCCTGATGCCCTGCTCACCGGTGTTGAGGAGTTCGTGACCCCTTGCAGAGCTATTCCCAAAGACACAGAGTCGCTGTCTGTCTCAAAATTTATTCAGCATGCTGAGCACCCTGAATGAACTCAGAGGCCCCGAATAAAACTGTTAGAGGCGATCTATAGTTTACAGACAAGATGCGCGCGCAGGTGGGAATTTTCCACTGTGAAAGAAAACAAGATATCAGGTCAGTTTGAGAGACCCTTAATTGGTTCAAACTGGTTTTTGGCTACGTGCTTGTTTTTGAAACGCTAACTAATCCTTGATTGCTTCAGACTTTAAGGCGACTAAGGTTTAGTCATTCCAAAGTCTTATCAGGCTGTGTTCATGAAATGCTGAGTCTGCCTTGTAGTTGGTTTCTACACTATTATCTATGATCTTGTTAGTAAATTTCTACACCGGCAGGGAAGAAGCTGGTGCTGAGCATGAGAAAAAGCGGTCCCTCGCCCACCCCATGGCTGGCGATCCCTGCTGCAGGCGCTCGCAGCTCACACAGGGCTGTATGGAGCAGGCACAGGCAGCCCCATATGGGCTGCAAACACATGGAGCATGGGGCCGCTTTTCCCTGTGCTTGGCACCAGCTTGTAAACCAGCTCTGCTGCCAGCCTGGGCCTTCCGCTGGCTCCCGGCTCACCCATCAGAGCTGTATGCAGCGGCAGCAGCTGCAGCCCCCCACTTGCCGTGCCGGGCAGTGTTGGCTGCTGCTGCCCACCTGGAGCTCGTGCTCTGGGCAGCACAGAGGCAGCGGTGTCCAACACTGCCCAGCGTGGCACAAGCAGCCCCGGCGGGCTGTGAGCAGCTGCAGTGCGGAGCACCAGCCACGAGATGGGGGAGGGCCGTTCCCCCCCCGCTCAGCTTTTCCCCAGGCCACTTTTTCCCAGGCTTCTTCCCAACCCAGGGTCACCCCCTGCCCTTCCCTGAGGTTCCGGCACCACTGGGGCAGCCACATGCTCCCAGGCCAAAAGCCCCCGCTGGGATTTCCAGCTGTGGGGGCAGGGCCACGCAGGCCCTGCTGTTGTGGGAGCCTGCTGGGCTTCCCCTAGATCCTACTGCCCTTGATTCCTGTCATTTTTGACAGGAACCAAGGGCAGAGAAATACTAATTTTCTAAATTTTTTAGGGGCCCAGCGGGCTGGATAGAATGGCCTACTGAGCCAGATCCAGCCCATGGGCCGAATTTTGCCCACCCCTGATATAGACAGTCTGCATGTTCAGTGGTGGTCCATGCTAAGTATGTCTTCTTATTGCACTACCCTGAGGAAGACAAATGGAGTCTAATTACTTTTCTGATCTAACTTAGTTTGCCCAGGTGTGGACCTTATACTTGGTTCCCCAGTTAGGTCAGTCTGAGTGCAAACTGCACACCAGTTTCAGGAAGGTTAGATTAATCAAAAAATGGCTGACCTAATTTAGCCTCAGAGGTGTACTAAGTTAGATCAGGTGCTGAGCACGAGAAAAAGGACTCTGTACTAATCTAAAAAGGACTCTGTAGACTGATCTAAGCGATCATCTGTACATGTTCCCAGTGCAGCCCCAGGCCTACAAAAGGCCAGCCATTGTCCCCGAACCTGGGCCTGCATGTTTCCTACCCCACCTCCATTCAGTACTGAGCTATTTTTAGCACCCCACCCCCAATCCTCCAGCAGAGACTAGCCAGACTCCACAAGCCAGCCAAATCGCACAAGCCATTCCTGATACCAGTTTTACTAGCATTTGCCAGTGCCTGGAACTGACTGAAAAAACTGGGATAGGGGGATGAACAGGTGAGACTGGGGGGGGTTGGTTTGCCAGGGGTGTTGTCCTGGGGTAGGAGGGGTCAGGGGGGAGAGCCCCCCTTATCCCATCAACCCCCCTAGGAAGCCATCAGCTTCCTGATCAGCCCTCCTGCCCCCACAACTTACTTCAGTTGGGCCCCTGGGACTGCTGGTAAAACTGGCCCCCTGAGCAGTTTGCAGGATTGTGGGGTGGTTTGGCAGAATGGGGGCGGGGGGAGTTGAAGAGGTTCTGGGAGATTTAGTGAAATCAGAGAGTGTTTCTAATCCCACCAGCCCCACCAATCCTCCCACAGACCCTGCTAGTCCCCTCATCCCTCCAAACCCCCATGCATGTTGCTCATGCAGAACAGTGGATTGGACTGCCACTTCTGCACAGTGATTTCTTGTCAATTTGGAATTAAATTAATAGTCCTAGAATGAGAAATCTTCTACCCAGACAACACATAAAGGGTGTAGCAGTGTACTGCCTGATTCTCTGACCCGGTGAGACTCTTTGAGGAAATAAGGAAGGATAAATATGTTTATTACCAGTGACTCTTTGTCTCTTCTGACAGTATCAGCCAAAGCTAACATGGGTGATTATTTTTAATGTCAGGGACTGGTGCTCTAGATCTGTACTGAAGCCAAACCTATTTTACTCAAGACATTAAGCAGCAATCACCCTCAGCTGAATTTGCAACAACCAGAACTTAATTAAACTCATTATAAAGTTTTCAGAGAAAGCAAAGCACAAATTCAGGTGACCATTTAGCAACAGATGAGACTTTTTTGCTGCTACTTTACATAGCCTTTAAGAAGCACATAATGCTACCAATTGATAAAATAAATAAAAGTACCTACACATTAAGGATTATTTAAGATACCGGTATAATCCTACAAAGAAAGCACCAAGAAAACAACAAATAATATTGAGGTGTACCACCTTCATGGAGTTCAAAAACCAGAAAGTTCACGAGGTCATGATTCTCATTGTTCCCTGCTCCAGTCATGAACAAGCAAAGGCAGTAATGCTCAGCCTCCAGCCTATGCAACCATGTCATCTGGCCCATGGGGTTCCTCCATGGGTCTGGAAATTTGGCCGTGGGGGAGTGGTGACAGTATTAACTACCAGTGCACAGGGTCACTTCATAGCTGGTTCCAGCATGCATGGCCAGGCAAAGCGTGGGGTTGTTTTGTAGCCAGATCCAGTATGTGGGGCTGAGCCAGTACAGAGTGGCTATGCACCAAGATCTGGTGTGCGAGGCATGGCTTGTGCCAGCATGCTGGTTCACACACATGGATCAGCCCCATGCTGGCTCCGACTCACATTGACCTTGCCCACAGGATCTAGCCTGCATCCCATCATCCAGCCTGTAGCCTGGATGATTGAGCACCATGAATGTAAGGCAAAACAGTAAGGGAGGCAGCCCCAAAGTGACTTGAAGAAGGAGGTTGACAGGACTGAGGGGATGACAAAAGTACCTATTGAACCCTTAGACTTCTACAGCACCATCAGCATGTTTGAGTCTTTATCAGAAGAAAATTTCTCCACCAGCCCCAGAATGTGTCTTTGCAACATTTTCAGAGGCCAATAAACTTGCCTTCAGCTTTTTTTACGTGACTTTACTCAGGTGACTTGACAGACCCTTCTTGAGCATTGCTTCTAGACACCCCTATCACATACCAGCTACATGCAGAGCTATACCCTTCCTATGGAATGCCTTGTTCTTTTCAGGGAACTGGGTGATGAAATGCTCCCAACTTCAAAGAAATTTTCCAAGACTAAGAGGCATTGTTCAACCTATTTTTTTTTGTGTCAAAGAATGGGACATGCCAAATGGCTGAGGCTTTACAATTTATGGGAATCCCTCTAACAGGACTAACAACCAAACTATCTTGCAAAGTTTCTGGGCAGCAGCTGAGTTTAGTGCCATAGCAGCGAAGGTTGGCACCTGGGGTAAAGCCCACAGCAGCAGCTGGTCCTTGTCGCACACACACATCTGGCAGGCACCCCCCCCCCCCGCCTTGCCCAGGAGTACACGCAGAATCTTGGATATGAGCTTTGTAAATCACAGCCACAGATCAGAACCTCAAAACTAGAAGAAATGGTAATTTCAGCTGCCCAAGACCATGATACTGCCACAACTAGTCAAGAGGGCACCAGCAGGGCTGGATTGAAAAGCCAAAGTGCCCCAAAACTATACCCACAACTACAGAGAAGGGGAAAAAAGAGGCATATACACAACGGACCCTTATAGCAACAAAGAAAAAAGCAGAGAAAGCAAAACAGTAATTTGCATCAAAACTAATTTGTAGGCTCCCTCCTAAGCATTCCCCAGCCCTATGCATGAGGAAGAAAGAGACAAGAAAGAGCCTGAAAAGGTCACATTTAGTATTCATCAGTAGTGAAAGCAAAGAAGAGATATCAAAGGAAAAGTGCAAAAAAGTTATAAAATTCCTTTCAACCATTACTTTACACACGCAGTATCTAATTTAATTTTGAAAGTCTTAGAAATACTTTTTCGTTTGTAGACATTACTACTTGCCCACTGAAAGGTGTATAGCTTTTGCATTCAATTAAAACAATTTGCTGTCATCCTGACACAATACTTATGAATGGTTAAATCCATCCCAAAATACCTTTGTGCCTTCAGACAAGTAACTGTAGCTGCTGCTTCAAATACAGGGAAATGCCAAAAGTTGAGTAGCCAGTTTGTTTCTTCTTGTTCAAGATTTATATAGTGTCTTTTTAAAACTAAACCTCTTACTTAACCAAACCTGCTGCACCCTGAGTAATTAAATATTTCTTTTCACATTTCTTCTCATGCAGGCTAGATTCAAGTCTGAGTTTCATTCAAGCACAAAACAACTGCAGATTTCTATTTCTCTTCTTACTGAAAAATAAGACAGCTTTTACCTTATTTGGTTTCTCATCTGTCTTCATTGCTGTGTGAACTTGCAGTTGTCTCCATTTTTTACCTGAATTACAGCCAGTTACAATCCAAAAATATGCAATTTATTCACACTCTTTGCCCTATCTATGGATGCTAATTTCTAATTCTTGTCTGAAAGTTTCTCCATTTTCACTTTCACTTTCTCTTTAACCTTCTGCTGCAGAACTTTTTTCAAAGATTCCCAAGAAGAGGGAAGACTCCGCTCTGCCCAAGGATCCCCACCGTCGGAGCCAAGAGTAAGGGAGCTGAGTCAGGCCAGAGTAAGAAAGATGGGGAAGACCTTCCCTCCCACTGTTCAGCTGCCATTAGGAGTTTCCTACACTCGTTAAGTGGTTGCATGCTGCCAATTAAGCTAGACTTGGCCACAATCAGCTAAGAGCGCGGGGAAAGCCCGGAGCCGTGTGAAGCCTCCAATGAACGGCGGTGCCCGGAGCCCAGTTCCCCCCAGGATCAAACTGCTCTGGCTGTCCCCAGAAAAAGAAAAAGGCAAACCATAGAAATAAAGGGAAAAAAAGAGAAGGAATGAAATTGTCTTGGGCTAGTCCTTTCTGCCACTCCTTTTCCAAGGCTTCGGGAGTTGGGTGGAACCCGGTGGTCAGTCTAGGTGGAGGCAGGTAGTCACCACCTCCGTCTCATTAGTACCTCCTTAACATCAAAGTTGTGGCAGGCAAGAAGAGAGAGCACTGGACCGCACCTAGACTGACCTGAAACAGGCTGTAGTCTCCCTGAGGGGGCCAGTGGATGTCAACAGGACATAAAAGCTCACGTCTGGACCTGATGGCTACCTGACAGGGAGAAATTGTAATGGTGGATTTAATTTTCATTATAATAATTGGCATTTAAGGGGTTAAAATATAAAATATATGCTGGTGGGGGTACATAGGCAGCTAGTAAATCTGGAAGTGGGTACGCAATAAGAAAAAGTTTAGGAACCTCTGCTCTAGAGTACATCTATAGAGGTGTTAAATGTTCTTTTGGTACAACAAAGTTAATTTAACATAATTTAGTTTAGTTGTCTACTGGTGAAAATATGAAATAAATTAAAGGATGTAATGGCCCAATTAATCTCTTGGAGGAACTTTCTGAAGATTAAATATTTTGGCCCAAAGTGTTTATGCTGTACTGTTTATATTTTAGGTTATTCATTTCTCTTAGGACTATCAACATTAAGCATTTTACAACAAATTTTTATTGTATTTCTCATATTTTTACTAGTTATTCCAACCTTCATGTGTTATGTAAACAAACACAGCTTGTCATTAAAATCCAACTCAAAGTGTTAGTGGATAAGAGTGAGGAGAGTGGGGCTGGAGAATTTGAACTAGAAGTTGTAGTTCACTAAATATATTTTAGGAGCTGGGCCCCTTCCTCTAGGATGTCTAAGTCCATTCCTAAACCAATTCTTTGCAGACTCCCATGCTCATCAGTTAATAAGCCCTTTCAGAGTCCATGAGACATCTACCTTGCTTCATTCATTCCTGGCCCCCTGAGCTAATCAATCCCAGGTAATTTGAACTAGAAGTACTCATCTCAGATGCAGAGGGAAGCCCAGCCAGAGTGGGGAGCATGCTGCTATATTTCCACTGTGTGCTCCCTGTGGATTGGCAGAGGAAGCATGAAGAACAGGTATTTCTAGTGCTAGAGAGGGGCAGCTAAGAGGGGATCACAGCTGGTGGGAGTGGGAGTGGCCAGAGGTCCTCCCTATTGACACTGTCCCACAGACCACTGCAGGGGAAGTAAGCAGGCCCACAAGGCAAGGTGGTCAGAGAACCACTGACAGAACCTGGGACACATTGTGTCAGAGAATTGCTCCAAGAGAGCCAGGAGGAGACAGAAGCAGTGGAGGCAAAAGCTGGGACTGTGAGTCTTAAAGGTGCATGGCCCTTTTTGAGCTTGCCTGTTGTTGTTTTTTCTTGTTTGGTTTTTTTCTGTTTGTGGGATGTGGGTCTCTCACTTGAGGTGGCAGAAAGGCCACAGAAGGGAAAGATCCTCTTCTCGCAAAAACCAGTTGATCCTAACCCTGAAGGGCTAGGGCAGGGTACAGACCCCCAGAAAAGCTGTTTTCAAGTTAACTGACTCCAAACCAGGAAGGAACTGATTTAATCTGATTGCCTCAGAAGTAGTTGAAAGACTGAGGTAATGTGATTGACCCAGGAACTGGATGGAATTGATTTTCCTGGGTTTTTTTTTTCTTTTGGATTAACTAATGGACTTTGGTGTGGGTGATTTAATTTGATTAACCCAGGAATCTGGGAAGAATTCATTCTACTAGATTGTCTCATGGACCCCTACTAGGATTGTTTAGCCCAGGAATGAATGAGGCAAGGTAGATTCTGCCTCATGGACTCTGAAAGGGCTTATTAACTAATGAGCGTAGGAGTTTGGTGTTAGGGTGGGGTGTAAGTCCCCCACCCTAAACACATCCAGGTTCTGTTTGAAACCTTGGGAGTTGGGTTTCTTTGGGAGTTGGGTTTCTTGGGAGTTGGGTAGAAGCTGGATAGCAAGTTCTACTGGGTTCCTTGGATAGGCTCTCTTCATGCAGGAGAGAAGCCCCGTGAAGAGAGCCAGTCCAGTGGACCCAGTAGAAGTTGCCATCCAGCCTCTACCCAATTTCCAAGGTTTCAAAGAAACCCATACATCAAGTCATGGTGGGCGAGAGAAGGATATCAGAAGCTGGATATTCTTTTACACTTCACCTTAGTATCCACTCTGTCACTTCAACAGATAGGTTATTGAGCTACATGGACCTGTGGCCTAACACAGTGTGGCACTTTCTATGGTCTAACAGAAGAGATGTGGCAAACTCTTAGTTCCCAATTATTGCCTGGCTTACTGATCAGATAATTCCCCATCTATTGTCTCACACAAGTCCCAATAGAACTTCCTCAGCCTGTCATTCTCAGGTTTCTTGCTGCTCTAAATAACAGTTAACTGGTTTAATTCCAGCCAGTCTATACAACCAAGGAACTGCTCCCACAGTGTTTCTCTGGTGATGGTGATCCTGGTCCCATAGCATCCCACCAAACAACAAATGTATTTCTGAAGTTTGAGGCCTTGAAGATGCAGATCTTGTGTTCACCACCTAGGAAAGCTTGTGAGCTCCAGCAGGGTGACATCTCAGGTAAACCCACTGTGTCTGTGTTTTCAATGTTCAACTTACAGATGAGTCCTTGACTTTCCTCCCTGCAGCAGTGTAAAGAAAGAGCCACAAAACATTTCATCATGACCCTGGGATGCTCCCTCAAAAATCACCAGTTAGGGCTGAGCTAGCTCAAACCATATAAAGGAGCTTTGGTATCAATCCCAGAGCATCTAGAGCCTGTTTTGTTTTTTTTCCAGCCCCCCATAATAGGCAGTGAGATGGGCTAAAATATATGGATTCTGCATGGATTTAGGGCTTTCTTTTTTGTTTATATGTTTATAATGTAAGGATTACAGGAGAAACACAATCACAAAGAGAGAGGAAGATATACAAATATCACAGATTACCAAGAATATCCCCAATAACTAAGAACATATAGATAAATGTGTATACAGTACCATTTTCTCTGTCTTTTATAAAGACTTCCTTTCCATTATCCTCAGGATATTTCATTTTTGAAGGCATCTAGTTTCCTGCCTAACTCTCTTGTAGATTGCCACTCTCTTGCAGCTGTATGTTAGCAAAAATGTTGCATTTAAGTTGCAAATTCTCAGCACTGCAGAGCTATAATTTTCATGTGTTGTTGATCTGAAAGCAGCCTTTCCTATCCTTGATGTCACCCTTTTGAGGCCTAGATTAGATTGCACAGAACTAAAGACATGAATGAATTATTCTATTTTCTTGATTTTTTTTTTCTGCTTTCCAATGTATTATATATGTAGGGTCTATCCAAACTGAGCTGTACCCACTTGTCTTCCTTTACAAATTCCAGCATTTTAAGTTTGCAACCCTACTGTCATGATTAGCACCCACTAATAGATCTTGATAGCTGGGTTTTAAGGATATTTCTTTTATGCCAACAGCCAAATGAGTGGTGCAGAACTGGTCCACAGTTTTGACTCCAAGATTGGGCCCTGCACACCAGTATTGGGCCCTGTTCTGCCCCCACCCAGCTCCACATGCTGTGATCAGGCCTAGAGCTACCCTTGTGCATCAGTACCGAACCCCACATCGCCTTGAGCCAGGATCAGGCTCTGTGCCACCCCCAATCAGTCATGCACACCAGGATCAGGCCCCATGCTGCCCCCATGCACCAATCTAGTGCACAGACCCACACTATCTGGCCTGTAGGACTCACCACGGGTCCAGCAATTTGGCAGCAGGAAGCAGCAACCACTCCCTTGCTGCCAAATTTCTAGACCTGCAAGGAGCCCCATGGGCCAGATAACATAGCTCCAGGGTCCAGATCTGGCCTACAGGCTGGAGACTGAACACCTCTGGCCCAACTGACCCATGTTCAGCCTGTTATTTCTGTCATGGTGTCTGTCTTTGTAGCTCTTTGGACGTATTGCTCAATAGCACAGTATCAACAGTAGGCTTTTACCATCTATTCATACCTCTTTGGCTCCTTGAGGCTGTCTTCATTCAGTTTTGGTCAAAAGTAAGACCCAGGCCCTTTACAGATGAATCTCACCTAACAGGAATGATTCAAGATACGCTCCTGTGCTGCCTTTTCTCTAGGGCTTTAAGGCAACATGTGGATGTTGAAGTTGGTGAGGGAGACTGGACTCTGTACCATAAAGGCTCTGGTTACCATCTAAGACAGTTTTTTTTGGTTTTTTGGTTTTTACTGTATAAAATCGGGCAGTAAGGCAGTCTGTGTCTTCATGCCTTACCATTTTTTTCTCTCTGATTGCCATATTTAGGTCTTGTTTCAGGAGGGAATCCAAGACCTTCTGAGAGTTTGGGAGCAGCAACAATGTTAAACTTCTGAAGAAACTGTCTAACGATACAAAAGGAAAACTGTTTATATAATTCATTAATTGGCACATATATTTTGTTATCCCTATGCCAGATGTCAGCAATTTTATTTTGATTAGATTTTTGTTTAACTATGTAACTTGTTGCCCTTTTTACCAGATTCTAGCTACTATTGTTCTGAGCAAAACAAGGCAAATGCTGCCTTCAGCATGTGGAGCTTATAGGTCTTGTATCTTAAGGTAGTTTTCTCCAAGAAGGGGGCCAAAACATAATACTCATCATTTATGCTGCTAGGGAGTCTCTTTAACACAGTGCCTTTTTTTAATGAAGCATATGTTATAAAACTTCCACTTGTCAATGGTCAGTAGTTTCCCACAGACATGCAGAAGAAGGGGCTGGCAAAGTAACAGTTTCAAATACTTTCAAGTTCCTGTTGCATATGTACTGTAAATGCAGTCAGAGAGAAAGGAGGTACTCAGTTGTCAAGAAGAGTCAAACAGATGTAGGTCCAGACAATATTCAAATAGACCATTACAGGTATATGATTTTACAAAGCACTGTTTCCAGTATAACAATATACTTTGTTTTCAAATTTCATCACTAAAAAGAAATCTAAAGGAGACTATGTAAATGGACTGTAGGAAGATAGATGTGGGATAGCCGGCTGTGGGATAAAATACCCTTCAAATATTAGACTCAAATCTGCTAAGAAACACTGGATTGTGTTAGAATTCAGGGTGAGAGAGGGGTACTCTAATGTTTTAAAAATGAGATAAAGTACTTCATTGGCATCATGAATGATAAGAAGGGATCCGGGTTTTCCATTTGCTGTGAAAAAACATGGCTTTTCTCATTTAAAGAGAAAAACGTGGATTTTACTCTTTAAAGGAGAAAACTGTGGGAAAGGCAGGTTTCTCCTCACAGGCTGGCAGTCTTACAGCCTGCAAAGAGCTGCTTTGGGCCGTGGGAAGTAAAAGGAGGGCAATCGGAGGCAGGAAGTGCCATGTGCATGTGTATGCACACATGCACATGGCCAGCATGCAGCCAGACAGGTTGGTGGGAGCAGCCCTGACAGCTGGTACAGGTAAGTCTATGGGGGGGTGCAGGTTGGATGGCCAGCGCTTGGGGACTGTCTGGGGCATGCATGTGTGTGTAGGGGGGAGAGGGGAAGGGTTCAGGAGTGAAGGACACAGGCAGAGCCAGGGGCTGTGGGTCAGGAGTGATGGGCACTGGCAGGGCTGGGGGGGTTGTGACTTGAGTCAGCGGAAATGGCATGGGCAGAGGCAAGACACTGACATACTAGGGTTGCTCAGTGCCACAAAGCAGCCTGCCCCTTCCCCCTTCCATCGTTGCCACCTGGAGGGCAGCAGAGTGGGCACTCCACAGTGGTGGGGCGGGGAGGGGAGGAGTGGGCCCAGGCCTGATACAGGAGCAGGCCAGATGTGGCAGTAGGCAGGGAGCAGTGGGCCCAGCCTGACATGGCCCAATGCAGCAGTGGCTGGGGGAGGGGAAGAGCGGGCTTCCTCCCCACACTGGACCTGGGCCCACCCCTCTCCCACCTCCCACCCCCACATTGGCCCCGAGACCACTGCTCCCGTCCCCCTGCCACTGCTGATTCAGCCCGGGCTCGCTGCTCCCCTCCCCACCATAGCAGCCTGGTTTCTCCCCACCCTTGGCCCTGGTCCTTCCCTGCATCAGCCCAGACCTGTTCCTCCCCTCCCTCCACTGCTGTGACGGGGAGGTGGGGAACAGGCCTGGACCCCAAGCAGCGGGAGGGAAGGGGGGAGTGGACCTGGATAAGCATAGGGCTTCATCCCTGCCTGCTCCTCCCCCCATTATTTTTTATGGGAATTTGGGCAGTTTTATTATAATGATTGAGGCATTTTATTATAATGATTGGTAAGCGTCTTAATTGCTTTAAAATTGTTATTTCAATAAAACATTGTGTTAGATTAATACCTATATATAGTGGCATTTCATTTTAATCATGGAAAAACAGAGGTTTTGGGGGTTTTTATCAGAGAACTTGGGATTCTTTTTTAAATCAGAAAATTTGAAATTTTTAAACAGAGAAAAGCAGGATCCCTGATTATAAGAAAACAATGTCTCATGTTATCTAGGTCAGCAAGAAAGGCATTAAAAACCAAATCAAGCATGTCAATTGGAGATAAGTGAAAACAGCTATTGATGAGTCAATTTTTGGTCTCTATTTGCACTGGATAGTGCTATCCAATGGATTAATACAAAGGAAACGAAGAACAACAGAGTCCCTTTTCCCCACTCCACCTCCCCTCCCCTCCCCCCTTCACCCTTCCTTAGATCTCAGTTTCAGTACCTTCCTTCATGGACCTATAGATTGCCAGAGTACATGTGAGAGATTCTGAATGCAAGGACTACATAGCAAAATGGGAAAACAGGCAGAGGAGTTAAATCTGCAGCTTGTAAGCTTAGGGCAATTAAGTTAAGTTTTTTCGTTAAAGATCATAACCTATTTTTTATCAATTTAACAGGAGTATGTAGTAGGCATAGGCAGTTAATTTTGTTGAAAACCATTAACTAAGGCCTTTTTATCTAGACAATTTACTTGCATAATTAAATTTAGTGCACTCAACAGCTCCTTAGGGCTCTACTGAAGTCCTGAAAAATTAGGATCTTAGCATTAAGAACAACCAGAGTGGTTTTTTCTCTTTTTCTCAAATTAGTTGGCAATGAATTTAAGGCTCTTGGTTTCATCTTAGGTGCAATGGACCTGTGTGCCCTGTCTACAAAAGCATAATTCTCTGACAAATCCAAAAATCTCTTCAAGGACCTGAAAGATTAATTCAGAGTGGCCTTTCACCTCATTCCAAAACCACACATCATTCTCAAACTATTATGTCACAATATTCCTTGAAGCTTTCCAATGTTCATTTTCAGGAAGGTGATTATCTGGAATTTAAGATTGCATACCTTGGATTTACTTTTTTTAGTGGTACACAGAAAAGCCCCATTACATCTCTGGTGAAATTTAAATCAGTTTTTAAAACATTATAGGATATTGTAATCTCCTGTGCTGCTCACCAGTGCGCCTTGGTCATAAGGATTTTTCTGGCTTCGCCGTCACTTGAGGAGAGGACAGCTTGTTACGGGGTTAGATCCCAGAAGGCCCTCAGGGGTTCTCACCTGCCATGTCTTGCTGGAATAAATTTGTTTTATTGGGAGGAAGATGATATGTCCCACCTTTCCCGGTCCCTTTCTTCAATTTTCCCATCTGTCTTTCTGTTTGGGGCTCCGCTTTCCCTACACCCCACCTAACGCCAACCAAAGATGTTATTTTCTCATTTTCTAGGTCGAGTCTGGTATAGGTTCTGCTGTCCTGGGTCTTTGAATTATACTGGTCAGATTTGGATCTCCAGGTTTTCTCAGGTCATATTGAATCTAGCCTAAACTCCTTCCCAACCTCAGGTTACCTTGATTCCCGGTGTCCCTCTCTCTTTGGTCTGTATTTGCTGTGGTTCAGATGTCTCTCTCTCCGTTTCTTCTTGGGTTCCTACTCGGTCCAATCCAGTCCAGAGATGTCTGGAGTCCATGGCATTGTTTCAGGTAAGTCACTCAGCCCACTTGGGCTCAGCTTATCTTTGAAGGCCCCCTCCATTTTTCCTTTGTGGGGCTCTGCTCTGCTCAGGGTCACTATGGGCTCACTAGAGAACACACTTCTGGTCCCCCCATCTCTCCTCCACCTGGCTTTTTATCCCAGCTTCAAGGGGCTGACAGGTGAATCAGCACTGACGTGCGACCATAAAGTGTGACCATGTCAGTGCGGGAGCCGGGCCAGCTCTTCCCTGATCCATTGTTCTTTTTTTTTCCCCTCCTTCGGTGCAGCGTTTTTTTCTGCCATGGCTCCACTTCTGCTTTGCTCCCAGCTCAGTGCAGTGTCCTGCTGGCTTTGCTCATCACCAGCTCTGAATAAGTTCTTCCTCGTGGCTTCATGCCTGCCATAGATACCATCTCATAATTTGTCGCACTAACCTTTAAAGGCTAAATTGCACCTGCTATGTCAAAAGTTACAACTGGTTTTGACCATGTCCAGGAAACAGGCAAGAGGCAAGGGTATCTGTGAATGATATCTTTTATTAGACTGACTGCAATGCATTCTCCTACGGGAAAAGCAGGCACAGTGAAAGACTAAAAACAGTTTTTCAGGTCTGTGAAATGGAAGAGAGAAATTCCCAAGGATATACTACATCTGGTCTGAGAATACTTGTGATTCCCATTTTGCCAACCTGAAATCTACCTTTATACAGCAAGGACACTCCAACAAATATGGACCATATCTTTGAAAGATCTACCCATATACCCTGCAGAAACCTATTACAATATAAAATAACCATTTATGTTCTGACTTCACTATCCTCATATTCAAGAGAAATTTACAAAACATTGTCACAAAGGTGCAAATAATTCATAAGCTGGCTGGACACACAAAGCCAAGAACTGAACACTGATATTGACTCTATCTGATACTGATATTGAATCTACCTGACTCCAGATAATCTGCCTTCAAACTACAGGTGACAACAATACTCTTTCTTTTGGAAAGGTCTTAATCTTCCCCTAATCAAGCTATCCTCTGTGATTTGTTTGTTTACTATTCGTGGGAATGTCCCTCTTCTCCATTTTCACAGGCCTGTTTTTTCATTTTTTGCTGTGCCTGCTTTTCCTATGCATTTGGTCCCATAAAAGATATCACCCAATAGATAACCTTTCCCCTTGGTAAAATAATTATAATTGATGTAATAAAATCTGGCTTGAGATGCCTTTATTTTTTTTATCTTCCATGGAGGAAGGAGAGAGTTCCATCTCTCTAGGTACCCAAAATCTGGGGCTTAAGAAAGGTCTCTACCCATTATTTCTTTCCCTTAACTTCCCATATTCCCTAATGTTTTAAGTTACCAACATTTTTTTCTTTCCTTGTAGTCCTGTAGGGAGGTGGGGCAGGGGAATGCTTCCCTGTTTTGCAGAGGCCTAATTCTATTCCTGCTACTCTGTCCTCATTTTCTTTTCTTCATCCCTTCTCTTCCAAACCCTCCTTCCTAAGGCTACTCTTTTCCCTTATTCAAACCTCTCATTCTTTCCCCCTCATATCTTGTGTGCTGTACCCTAGGTCTTATATCTGTAGATCTTCACTGTCTAAATGGGGGAATCACCATTCCCATTCATGTTCTCAATCATTCTGCGGAAAACAAGACAAACCACACTCTTCACCCTCACCAATCCCACCCTCCTCAACCCACACCCTTACTCTCACTTTCCCAACCTCCTATTTTTTCTCTTTCCCCGATAAGAGTGAAGTAAACTTTCCCAACTTTACTTACCTTCCAACTCTCCTCCTCCAGACATCCAGTCATCTTGAACTCTCAAATATTGCAAAAATTAATAAATTAACAAATAAATTATTTCTCTCTCTCTCTCAAAGCAACAAAAGAGAAAAATCAACCTCTGCTCCTACTTCTCTGACCTTTTCTTTACTTAAATCTTTATTCTCACAGTGTGGATAGCTAAAACAGTGATTCAATATAATGTATTAAATTTGAAAATTAAGATGCAACTCCATGGACCTCAGAAGGTATTTAATTCCAACATAAATCTCTTTTGAACTCTTGAATTAACATTTACTTAAAAGAAAGCTATAATTGAAGCTTCTGTACAAAGGCAAATAAAACATCCTGCTTGATGTTAAAGCTCACACTGATGGGTCTTTTATGATGCTTATCAGTCAAATGTTGAAACCTTAGAGCTACAATTACCTTTCATATTTATTTTTGAGAAAATTTCCTAATATCTCAACAACCTAGGACCATTCCCATAATTTTGGTACCTATTAAAAGTTTGCTAAACAACAAATTAGCCCACAATTTTTTCTCTTAAGCTTAATTTTTAAATAATCCACCATTTAGATTTCTGATAAAACTTAAAAGCATATCTACTAATCACTTTTCTTATAAACAAGGCATTGTAGTTTGAATTCAGTGTAGGAAGTACTTGATTGTATAGGATGTATTTATTAAAACCTTGTTTTGATATGTATTTTTAGTTTAGGAATAAAACATTATTAGCACAAGCACTTATTGGTGGGGGGATGAATATACATTATTGAGTAAAGGCATGTAATGCAGAATTTAAGATTAAAAATGTATTAGAAGACTATTTGGAGTCATTAGAACAACATACTAGACTAGCAAAAAAGTATTCTAAATATTTGGAATTAAGATGTTAGTTTTACAATGAACCCTAAAACTATTTAATAATTAGAAACTGGTAAACAATAATATCCTATACATGCTGACAGAATGGTATGTTACCCTTTAATTACTGTAAAATAAACTTTAAGTTTCAAAATTAAAAAAATATCACCAAATTTACAGCAGACTGTAGATATGCATCACTCTTGTTCAGTGAGTAAAGGGAAAACTGAGAAATAACCAAACTAAGGACTCCTTGGATAATCCTGATAGCATTATACATTTTAACTCACAATGTCACATAAGAACAAAATAATGCTAGGAAATAATAGAAGCATCCAGAAAAACAAACTTTTCTTAATCTTGTATGCCATCTACTGGATAGGTAAAAGGATACATATTCTCTATCACAGACCCCTGTAATCTTATGAAATTACTTGTATTCTAAGTGTTTTGAGGTGATTATGAAAGTTCTTGCTTCAGAAATCAGAGCTTTGTGCGCTTTATGTGAGAAGGGATATCCCATAATTCCAAGTTCGGGTTAATCTGTATAAGTCTACGCTACAACATGAAACAGCTTCTGTAGTTATTTGGAGTGGTTTCCATTAACTACAGACTTTTTTTGGTGTAGGTGAGTACTCTAGGACTTCTAGCCACTATTTACTTTCCACTTTCATACTATTACCAGTTCATCTTTTCTGGTGCTTGGTTACATTTATACTGCAGTGACTGCAACTCATGAAGACACACTCAGACTAACTTTAAACTAGCTACCCTGGGTGCTGCTACAGTCTGAAAGCAATAAATCAGAGGCAAATATGTTTCCTAAAGTTCCCAAGTCAAAGTATGATATTTCTTCATGACTGTCTGCATCGTAACTAGAGTGTAATGTTAGAATGGTAAAAGACATGAACATAATGGCTAAGTACACTGTCAGTGCTGAACAAACACCACAAATAAACAATAGTCGTGATCTCCAAATTCCCCTATGAAGATTAAAAATCAAACAAAAATGAATAACATGCTGAAATCAAAAAAAGTTTCTTTTAATAAATAAAATGTAATTAGATATGATTTTGATGACATAAGAGAAGGTCATATATCAAACACTTCTAATTACAGCTTACAAATTGTTGAATAAAGCACCTGAACTTTCAAGAAACAAAACAAATGAAGAATGGAGCAATTCATGCTTGTTTTATAAATATATATAAAAGAAAGTTTTATATACAAATAAATACATAAAAGAAAATTAAGGGGAAAAGTTGTTTTTCTTTACATAATAGAAAATTTGCTGTGCACTCCAATTATGTGAGGTTTAATGTCATTTTTATATAATCTGTTTTGCTCCTAAGGGCGTCACTCAGTATTTTGTTATTGTGGTAAATTATTTCTTATGAAAACAAAAGATGCATGAAATGTGTCTATAGGAACTGTTTTATTATCTTTTAAAGTTGGATGTTTCTTATTTACTACAATTTTTCTCTTTAAGTATAATATTACTAGGTTTAGTTTGGTTCTAGTATTAGTAACTCAGATAATTATAGCTTAAATACAATGTCCATGTCCAGAAAAACAAGTTCTTTAAAAAACCTGTGTTATCACTTCAATTTTCATTTAAGTTAGGCACCCTCATTTTTCAAAAGGTCAGATTATGGTTCATCTTTTAGAAAGACAGTAATGTGTTAAGAATTCTACACTGGAAGCAATCCTCACTTTTTAAAGTTAACTACTATTTTTCTACTTTCTTAGATAATTTTTTTATTAAATATCTATGTAAACTGTTTAATCACACAGAAGCTGAAGAGAAGTTGCCTACTATACTACACTCTTTTTAGACCTGCAGAAACTATAAGTAATATTGAGCTCAACACTAAACATAACAACATCACTCAGCGATTAAATGCTATATACAAAAGGTTAGAATATGTACAAGTTCTGCCAAACATATGTAATAAGGATGAATATAATGAAAATGCAGCGTTTCCAAGTATACTGAACTGAATAGTTCTCAAACCTACTGTAATACAAATCTTGATATCCTCTTGGTAGGCAATATTGAAATCAACCCCTTAAAAATTTAGTGATAAGGGATAAATACTGGGTAAGATTTTAATGCCTGTTCTACCATTTTGCTATTGCCTTTCTGGATTTGGGCAAGTTGAAGTACCTATTTATAGCAGGGCAGCTTCACATACAACTGACAACTGACACATGGCGCAGTGTTGACTGCTGTGGTGTGGTCAGCCATCACTGAGATGGTGACTATTTTTTGCACTCCTCCCACCCCTGACATAGGCAATGCCCAGGCTACTGTGTTGGTCACATATGCTTCATTTCTGTTACTGGAAGCACCCTTCTCAACCACAAAGTAGGTAACATTTGGAATCGTGTTGATTTATGCACAGATACTTCTAAAGGTTTTAACTGAAGTAGTGACTATGTGCTATCTAGTAATAATATTCTCTAGCAGACCTCCACAGGTGACACAATTTAATTTAACTCTTTCAGAAGTCAGCGTGGCTTTGTGTTTTGTGCTTTTTAAATCCAGACTACTGAAATGTGGTTGGTATGGGAAAGTAAGTTATTACATAAGTTTATGTTAACACGTAGTCAATCTTATTTTTCACAGACTTTAAACAAATCTCACTGTTTCAATCAAAGGGATTAATTTCAAGAAGATAAATTTACCAGGATAAATTTACCTTGAACTGTATACAGTTAAAAACAGTCTTATATACTGATAATAGGTATGTGATAGTGATGGTCATCTTCAGTTAGGAGAGAGATCTCATGCCATTCCCTGTGATACTCCTCTGGATAGTTTACCTGAAACTCTTCCGTATTAAACTTACACAGTCTGTAAACTCTTATCTTTACTTCAAGTAAATATCCCAGAAGAAACATTTCCACCTGAGGGAGGGGAAAAAGGACTGTACTGTAAAACAAACCAACTAAAACCCATAGTTTAATGAACCTCAAGTATGGTAAGTTGTCTAAAATATTTCCTTGGGTGATATTAAGAACCGACTAGAAATTTTCACAACCAGTACCAACTTATTAAAGTCAGCTTCCACAACCAATACCTCAGGAAATAATCCTTATGTGGGCCAATACATGTTAAGCAGCTACTCTGGAAAATTTCTATTCAAGATATAGAAGAAATAGGTTAAATAAACATCAAACATTCATGGTGGTGTTATGTAAAGGGTATTACAAGTACTAAAGGCATCACAGCTTTAGGTATCATGTATAGGTAAATCATTGGGCATTTTATTTTGGACACACTCAGAAGTATTCTTCCCTTTTTAACTGCATTTTTCCAGAGGGGGGAGGGGCGGGGGCAGAAGGGGGAGGCTTGGTTTAAGTTTTCTTTCCCCAAAGCAAATAATACACTTCTATTCACAGATGTGTGTTATAGTATAGTAAGTTAGGGGCACCAAGTTAGCCTAAATCATGGTATTACCTAATCCCAACCCTTTCAAAATATACTGTTAGAATTTATTTTTTGGTTACATCTTTACCTGCTGTAGTCCACCAGTGTCTCCCAATGGATTCAAATGATTCATCATGAAACTCAAAGGGTCAGATGAGGTATCACGAGCAAACAGGAGGCTAAAAAGCCTAGGTACATGTCCCTGACCATTCTTCATCTGTTCATAAGCTTCTATGACTTGGTAAAGCATGATGAATTTTATAGCCTCATATAGCTTGTACTCCTTGCTCTCATCAGAGAAAAGGATATTACACTTGTTTCCTCTTTCATCCTTGTCTTTCACCCCACTTATTTCAGTCCACTGGAATGAATACAGAAAGAAAAATAAAACCAACTCTTTGACTCATTACAAATGAATTTCATACATCTTATTTTTTTTATACGAATTGTACTTTAAACAAAAAGAATGGCCTCTGGACTGTAAGTTACTATTTTCCTAAGTACAGTGCAAATGGGTGGAGAATTCTAAGGATCAATAATGGAACTCAAAGCCTTTCATTTCAAGAAGGTGAAGGCAACTAAACACAAAGGCTTACAGCACATTAGCTATTCAATTGTAAATGATCATGTGCATGCTCTTAATTTGTGGAAAACGGAAGCTAAACTGTTATAGTTTTCCCTAATACATCTTCCCATTTGTGAATGTATGCTTGCGGCTTATTTCTGTGGAGCAGGTGATAAACCCTTGCCCTCATTCATCCCAAGGTAACTTGTCCATGCACTTATAACCCTATGCGCCCCTATTCAATCGCAATCCATATTGTTAGTTTTACAAAGATAACAGTGTAAAGCCTCAGGACTAGAAAAACATAATATCTGCCCTTCCCTGACCTTGGTGTTACCAGTGCCCATAAACTACACAGAACAACATGGGAAAAGTTTTATACACCTTGTTAAGGCTCTTTACCTCATTTCTCAGAGCAACTTCTAGCTCTAATGGCAGAAGACCTCATCAGTTTAGGGCTGCCTTAGAAACCTGGAAATTGATGGCTCCTAGAACGGGCAGATCCAAAGGGGATGCAGTGGCTTGGCCACGTCCCTGTTTCTGACCATGCCGCAGAAACAGCAGCTGTAGATTTTTTCATGTCCCCCAAAAAGTTAACAATTCCCACCCTCCCTTTCCCTCCATATTCAGAGGCACATCCCCTCTCCTTCCCTCCCCTGCCTGCTGCTGCCCTTATCCACACCATTTTGGGGGGGTGAGGGGACCACTTGTTGGTGTAAACATTTACACCTGTCCTCTGCTGCTCCATCTGGGTGGCACAGGGGCTGAGCTCAGCCCAGGTTAGCTGTAGCAGCAGTGGGCAGATGGGTTCTCTCTCCTTGACTGGTACTTCCTGGTGTTCCCTGCCAGCCTTGGAACAGGCACAGGACGGGAGAATTGTGCTAACATGTCTGTCCATGAATACATCAGTTGTTAAAGCCTGTGAACATTGCAGTAGATTCTACCTGGGAACAACAAAAAGTAACTGCTTCTTAAATAAACCAGTTTTTTCCAACCTCTCTACAGGGAAAGCTTGGACTCAAAAGAGTGCAATTTTCCCAGAAGCATACTCAAGGGATGAATCAACAAGTGCTGTGTCTTAAAAACCCCAAGAGCCTAAGAGACTCTGCAGGGGCTTAGGGGGGGAAACAAAAGCACAACCCTTTGTGGGGAGCTATGGGATCAACTAAGACGAAAGGATGCTGATGGGGGAGAGAGTATAAGACTCCTGGGGTAAAATTCACCAAGAAGGTGCATCCTATATTCTGGTAAGTTCCTCTTTAGTCTGTGCTGGTCACCAACAGAGGTATGGCAAGCTCTTTTAGTGCCTAGGTATGCTGTTGGTTCCAGGGTTGCGCCTGTTACAGTGAAGACTTTCCAGGGAGAACACCATTCTGCTTGCCCCTGCTCCCCAGATACACTGCTGAATACAGGGCTGCACCTGCCCAGGCTCTATAGGCTGCCTCTGCTGTGGCAAAGACTCTCAGGAGGGGGCATTTTGGTGCCCCCTTATAGTCCATGCCCAGAGCTGGTGCCCTGGTCACTCCTACTAGTTATGCTACTAGTTGCCAAGTTATTTCAAGGAATATTACTCTATGCCTCTGTAGCTTCTCTATCAGAAGGATAGAGTTCAATGGCTAGTACCATTACTATTCCCAGTAATACAAGGAAGTATTTAGGCTTAATCTCAAAGTCTCAAAGTCCACACCTAGAAATCCAGAAAATGTTGTCCAAACATTGAATGAAATGTGGGGGATTGATGCTTCGAACCAAAACCAGCTGCTTCTGTAGCAGCAAAACATTTCTCCTCAGTTTAATTTTCCTTGTAACATTTTACATTTTCTAGATACTCACATTTGCCTTTAATGTTTCGATACATTTGCGCAACTTCCCAAATACATTGGATCCTGTATATCTTTCTGGTCCAAAACTATATTGCTGAATCCAGTTGCAACCTTGTGAATACAGAAGCTTTTCAGGGAGCTGTAAATATACAATTGGAGCAAGATTACTACAGGAAGGAAATGGATAACTTAATCAGTTCTTGGATAGAGGAGATGCTGTGTCTTAAATTATACACTAAAAACTTAACCATAAATAAATATAAAGCCCTGGTCTATGGTCTTTTCAACTAGGAGTGAAGCTTCAAGACTTAATAAGGATTCCTTTTGATAGGCAACCAGGCAAAGGAAAGGGAAATGCTCTCATCACCATTTAAACCAAGAATTTGACACCTAGCCCATTAACTTAAGGCAGCCAAAGAAACTCAAGTAAAAGTAGCTTTACTTTGGTAGGTGTGCAGCTCCTCTTAAAATCTGGCCTTTTCCATACCTGGATTTTTTTTTAAGTGATCTATGACTCCAAACAAAGGTCACAGCTCCTCTCAACATATTTTTCATCCAACTCTAATTCATCCGTCTCTCTGTTTCTGAACAAAAATGAAAATTTTGCATGCCATACCAATTTTTTAAGCCAAAATTACAGGGAGTAAAAATACAGATTTTTTAAATGGAAGTTGTTTGCAACCTTTGCTTTGCAGTGGCCATTTTATCTTCATAACAAACAGGATCCATTTTGTTTACCATTTCTAGTAGAAAAAACCTGGAGAGGTTGTTGAATCTCTGTTACTGGAGATTTAAATGCGGGCTGAACAAACATTTGTTTTGAGATTTTCAAAGAGAAGATTCTGCCTTGAGCACGTGGTAGACCTAGATGACTTGAATTCTTTCCAATCCTATTTTTCTAGGATGTTATTGATTTTTTTGTACATAATCCCTTGCTGATAATTCTAATTTAGACTATCAATCATCGAGCTCCAAAACGCTGATGATGTTGTGTGCTCACTTGGAAGCAGACCTTCGGGTATTTGTTGATGTCTTTGCCAAGGCATACAAGAAAATGGGATTGACACTTAACATTCAGAAGAGTAAGGTCCTCCATTAACAAACTTTTAATGAGCAGTACCTAAGCCTGGTAATTCAGATTCATGGTGAGATTCTGGAGAACACTGAGCATTTCCCATACTTTAGACACTCTCTCACAGAAGGCTGCCATTGACAAAGAAATCCAACATCAGCTCAAATGTACAAGTGCAGTCTTCAGATGCCTGATGAAATTGGTATTCTATGATCACGACATCAGATCCAAAGCCAAGCTTATGATTTATCAGGCAGTCATGGTCCCCACCTTACTTCATGGAGCTGAGGCATGGACAATATATAGGAGACACCTCAAGTCATTGAGAAGTACCATCAACACTGCCTGCAGAAGATCCTTCAAATGCAATGGGAAGGCAGATGCTTCAACGTTAGCACCCTCTTGCAAACACCATGAGCATCAAGGCAATGATCATCCAACATCAACTTTGCTTGGCCAGCTATGTCATTCAAATGTCTGACTCCGGATTCTGGAAGCAAGTTTTATTCTACCAGCTCAGTCAAAGTGTACATTCAAGAGGAGGGCAGAGAAAGTGTTTCAAGGATATCTTCAAGGCCAAATTGAAAAAATGCAAAATCGACATCAGCTCCTGAGAGACTATCACCACCCAATCACCCAAAATGGAGCAAGAGTCCGCTGCAAGCATCTCAGTACTTTGAAATGTTACAATGACAACAGGAGATGGAAAAGCATAAACAGTGGACCAAATTAAGAATCCAGAGCCACCCACCCTGCATGGAAACGTGCTCAAGTTGCAACAGAGTCTGCCAATCCTGGATCAGCCTCATCAGCCATCTTCAGACCCACAGAGAAGGCAATTTTGGAAGACAATCATCCTTGATTGCAAGGGATTGCTGCTGATGATGAAGAATTTAGACTACACAGCTGGGAAGATAACCTGTCAATACACCATATTTACTCAAATGTAAACTGGGTTTTTTTCCTCTCAGTCAGCATGGTGGGGGGGGCCCTCATCTTACATTCACATACAAGGTAACTTTGTCTAGCACTGGAAACCAATAATGAAGTTGATTAAATACAGCCATCACTAAGCATAATTATTAAATACATGGCCCCTATGGGAAAAACATGCTGATGGGCACTGCTCCCTGTCTCAGCCTGTCACATATGATTAGTGTGGCCCCATCCTCCATGAGGTAAAGCTGTACCAAGTTTCTCTTCAGATCACATAAATATTTCACCAGGCAGGGGAAATGTGATAGATTTTTAAAAAGGTGTTTTTTTTCCCTCAAAGGTCAGCTCACCTTGAATGACATTATGTAGTGAAAGGTGGAGACTTATTCAATGCACCGCCAACAAACCCCCCTCTCCCCATGAGCGTCTACTATAGCCTACCAGTGGGAGGATCCTGTCTACATGCTTCTTTTATTTTATGGAGATGGGGGATTTCTCCCTAGCCTGCTCCTCTGGCCTGTTGGCTAAGGGCAAGTGAGCCTCAGGGACATCCAAACCCTAAAACCTATGGGTTTGGGGCCTGCATGTAGGATGCCTGCCATAGATTTGAGAGCATCTGAAACCCCAAGCTGAAGAGTCTGGGAGGGAAGATACTTTCTGGTAGTAACTTTATATGGACTTGAATGACTGGGCTCTGCTCAGTGGATGCAATTAGGAACTAATTTGAATGATCTGGCCTGAGACACAAAATCATTAAGGCTGTCAAACTATTAAAAAAATTTATCACAATTAGTTGCGTGATTAAAAAAATTACTCACAATTAATTGCAATTTTAATCGCACAGCTAAAACCTCAAAATTATGCACGTACTTTGTATGGTTGGGGAGTAGGTGTGAGGTGTGTGCATGTGGAGGGAATTTGTGAAGGCATGGAGGGCTGTGAGTGTGTGTGTAGGGTTTGGAGCCTGGGGACCGGGAGGGTCTCCACAGGGCAGTCTAGAGCCTGGGGAAGGGAGACCCCACATGCTCTGGCAGGACGTGGGGTACCATAGGTCAGGAGTGAGGGGCAGCAGCAGAGCTGGGTGGGGGGAGGCTGTGGTTTGGGAGTGAGGGGCAGGAGCACAGGCATATCATTATCCCTTCCCACAATCATATTGCCCTCCCCAACAGGTGTCCTCTTTTTTGAAACTGGAAATAAAGTAACCCTACAGGAATGCAGCCCAGTGCCATGTAGACCAGCACCCAGCAAGTAAGTCTGTGGAGGGGAAGGGAAGGAGTGAGGGGGGTGCAGATCGAGACCCCCATGATGAGGGAGGGAATGGGACAAGGACAGGGACAGGAGCTGGAGTGAATGGGACCCTGGGGCCAGGGCAGGTCATGTGACAGAGCCATGGGAGACTTGTCTAGGGGCCCAGGGAGGGAGGTAGCTCCCCACCTCTGTGTGCAGCCCTGGGGGAGGCATGCCTGAATTTGGGCACAAGGCAGAAGTGGGCTGTCTGCTTCAGGCTGGGGCTGTGCTTCCACACCCTGCTGCCTTTGCCCTGGGAGTTGTGACATGCCTGCCTCCCATCGCCAGGCAGGCAGGGGATGCATGACCAGCATGTGGCTCCCAGGGCAAAGGCAGAAGGGCTCAGAGCCCCAGCCTGCAGTAAGCGGCCTGCCTCTGCTCTGCGTACAAATGCAGGGGGCACATGCCTCCTATGCTTCCCTCAGAGATGTGTGCAGTGGCAAGAAGGCAACCCCACACACCCCTAGATGAGTCATCCAAGGCTCTGTCACATGACCCACCCCAGCCCCAGAGTCCCATTCACCCTCCCCCCTCCCCCATTCACTGTGTGAGTCTCAATCTGCCCCTCACCTGCCCCTGCCCTCTCCCCCTCACCCGTTCCCCTTCCCCGCTACAAACTTACTGGAAGGGTGATGCTCTGCATGCCACTGGGTTGTGTTTCTGGCCATGTGCATACTGCAGCAGTGTGTCTCTGTAGCTGTGCACACTCCCCCATACCTTCTTGCTCTAGCAGTCCGGAGCCTGCACCCGGACTGCCTTGTGATCCTCTGCACTGCTACCACTACCTCACTGGGTGGCCTGGAGGCAGTGGTGATGGTGGCAAAGTGGAGTCTGGGTGCAAGCTCTAAAGCCACATGAGCGATTAACGTGTTAAAAAAAAGTTAATGCAAGAACAAATTAAAGCATTAATCGTGCACATTAATGGTGATTAATTGACAGCCCTAGAAATTATATATAAAAAAGCATAGTTTGTACATGGACAAGTAGATACAAAAATGCTGCTCAAAAGTGTGTTTATGGAGTACCTGTGCTAAAATGTTCAGCAATATAAAAGAAGGTAAAATGCACTGATTTTGGATGAGCTACGTCTATGGCAACCAGTAGTAATTTTCCTATATGAAAATTATTATTGGTATGTTTATTTTAAGGTCAGCATTTTCAAAATTTCTCTCTCATTTCCACATGTTCAAGAGAGCAAGGTCTAACAGTAAGGGGG
Source organism: Crocodylus porosus (assembly GCF_001723895.1). Lineage (NCBI taxonomy): Eukaryota > Metazoa > Chordata > Crocodylia > Crocodylidae > Crocodylus > Crocodylus porosus. The sequence continues at coordinate 128,168,019 of NW_017728886.1, read as the reverse complement.
AGAAGGAACAGGCTGCAGGGGTAAGAAGATGGGGGGGGCAAAGAAAAATGGGGTCTAACAGACTCTTGAAGATTTATTTTTCCTGCTGTAGCAGTGGGAAGGGGACAAGCCTCCAATAATTAGGTTCTGTACCTGGAAAATAACAACAAATTTATAAATTTTACAGATATAGAAACTAACTACTGGGGGGATGGCAGGCCAGTAGGGGGAGCTCCTGCATTGACCCACCCACCTCACTGCACCTGACCACCTTCCAAGCTCCAAGTGCCTCCCTGGGGGTGCCTCACGTCTGGCCGACCCCCTTCCTGAAGCACACCCGCTAGCCTGGGGGTAAAACTGTCACAACCCAGGGATGGGCTTGATTCTGGCTCTGTGCCCCCTGGGAAACACAGGCCAAGTAGCCCTCAAGGGTACTTGACTCACTTCAAGAACTTGGGGTGCTTCTCTCAGTCGGAAGCACAAGTACTGGTCTCCCTTAGTCAGGTGAACCGAGGGGACCCCAAGGCATAATCTAGACCCACTCCCAATAAGTCTCCCATGCTAGGTACAAAGAAGAACTTTATTGGTTACAAGGGGTAGGGTTGAAATAGGGTACAGAGTTCAGTAGTATCAGAGAAATCCCATAGAGCAAACAGGGTTTCTGGGGTAGCTTTCAATCATGCCTCTGAGTTACTGCAAGCTATATATATAGTTAGATCTCATGTAACTTACTCACAAGTATCATCCAGAGGCTGGTGAAGATTCCCTCTGGAGGCAGGCAGTTCCTTGATCATGAGTTTTGAGAGAGAGAGCAAGTTTCAGGTAGCTCTTTTCTCTCTCTCTCTCTGAGTCTTCCTCATGGCTACTGCTCCCTCCTCCTGGGCAGTCCTTAACTTATATAGCCCTTATGACCTTATTTACCTTGTCCAAATGGAGGCCAGCACTTGTTGGCTGTCAGCTAACCAATTTGAAATGCATCACTAGTTGCTGGGCAGACTGGCAGTCTCTAGCTCACCAGGGTGCCCAGGCCCCTCACCCAGGTATGTAATGCCAGTCATGTAGGCAGAGGGAGCAGGTTTCCCCCCTCCCTCAGGGATGTATCCAGCTCAGGTTACCTAAAGAGATAGGGTAAGGTGTGTATCCTCTGCTGGGCCTATCCTAACCAAATTGTCACAGAGCAGAGTTTTTGGGGAGAAACAGAGGTGGCCTTCTGCCACAGGGGGATTATCTTATATTCAGGGTTGTCTTATATTTGAGTAAATAGAATACTTGTCTCTTGTACAAAATAATACAATTACGTCCATATGGTACCTGCACTAAAAAAATAATTTAAATTGAACTACATGGTATAGAACAACAACAGGCTTCAGGACTGCAAGTCCATGAGCTCTTAAGACTAGACTTATAAGATACTTAAGGCACCTCACTCCTAGTCATTTTATTGGGAATGACATGCCTAAATACTGGCCAGCCAGTTGGAAATTCCAGTTAATAGAATTTCTGGTTACTTGAATTCTGGATAACACAGATTTTACTGTACCAAAAAATCCATCTCTAAAACAATCTGGCCTTGATCCTGACATGTGCAGGTGTGGAAAACTGTACATGAAAGTGAAAGATAGAAGCAGTGGCAGAAGGAAAGAGAGCTCTAACAAATTAAACCCACAGCACATGGTCAAATGCATCTCCTACTTATCTCTTATCTTATACCAAGAAACTTAAACCTGTAAATCTTTTGGGAGATGAGACCATCTTTGTTGTGTGAAACCACCACACACAGTCAATAACTCTAGTAGCAGGAATTGGGCTTAAAGCAAGAGCATGCAAAGGGCCTTAATAACATAAGTAGTAGTGGCATATAACTTAAGCTTCCTCAGACACAATCTACACTTCATTTGTTCTTTTTCTCTTGAAAATAAGAAAACACAAGGGACTTGCTTTCACTTGCTTTGGATAACTGTTTATGGTACATAACCTTTCACGTTCTTCCCTGCAGTCAATGCTCCTTTTCAATTGAAAAGTAATTTGTATTAGGGTTACAACAGCATAACAGAAGAAATTGCTAGATCAACTATTCCTACTTCAAGTATGGAGTCATTTACATTTTGCATAATTTGGAAACAAAAGCTTACCTTCAAAATGTCTCTCTCCTTCATCCATGAGGGAAAAGAAATGCCCTGGCTGAATACCCGAAAGAGAACAGCTCTTAATGCACAGTAGTTATCTCCTCTGACTTGTCGTATATATCTAATATGGTGTCTCCAAAATAGCTCTTCATAAACCTAAAATATGACCAAAATGACAGTGAACAATGCATATCTTAAATCCAGGGACAAGCTGGTGTGACATTAGCCAGATGTCTAATTTCAAGACGTTCATAATACTATAAGAAGTAAAAGGTTTTGTTCTTTTCAGCAGCATACTGCCATTAACCTAACTGGAGACCACCTGAAATCTTTTTTTCATTTAGATTTGTTTCCTCTGGAATGTTACCAACCATTTCATAGATTTTATAGATTTCATAGACATCAGGGCTGGAAGGGACTTCGGGAGATCATCAAGTCCAGCCCCCTGCCCAAAGGGCAGGAAGTCAGCTGGGG